>NC_067400.1:403145991-404362658 GCF_016432865.1 Antechinus flavipes
TTATTAGTAGTAAGTTCATTTCAAATCATTGTAAGGATGTGACTTTCCCCATATGAACCTAATTCCCATGTAAACCTTGAGAACCCAATCGAGGAAGGACATGACTCCCCCTGTGAGAACTTGACTACTCTCTCACCCCAAGAGCATATATTTTAACTCCTTCTCCTATGAAAACCTGACCGTTCCTTGACCCATAAGAACATATATTTCAACTCTTTCCTTTTTAATCTATAAGACAGGCATGTACCACCTGTGTTTTAGCTGCAATTATATGATTCCAGGAACTCGCCACTCCTTGGAACTGTTGCTGTTGATAAGGACTGGCCCCCTTATCAATGCAACATTTGATTATAACCACCTGGAGCTCTAGTTGGTACGTCCTTGTCTTAGATGAGGTCTTCATTTGGCCCAAAGCCTTCTTTGTTTGGACTCCTATAAAGTGTGGGCAAAGCATTCTCCACTTTGAAGCCTCACCTATGGAGATGACGATCTGCCTAGGACTTTCCCAATCGAGACTCACAGGCTGAAATACCGGGGCCTCCCAGCCGTAAATTAGAGTTGAAGTTCCCTCGACCGGTGATATGATGTAACGTATTCTCTTTTTCTGCTATTTTAATCATAATTTTTATTATTCTTTGTCTTTTGTCTGTTATGTGTTATTTGCTGTATTAGTTGTTATTGCAAGCAATCTATCCCATGCATTGTATAATTAAATTTTACTTTCACTTTAATTGAGTCTGAGAGCATCATTTTGTAGGAGCGAATCTGAACCTTTCCCTAAAATCACAAAACAGGAGCAAATGCACCATTATTGAGAAAAGATAAAAATAAAGTTTGCAGATAAGAAAGAATAGAATTAGATTTTAAAAAACACCATGCAATAGTAAGAAAAATTTTAGAAATTTATTATAAACAGATACATAAACCTCAAATATACAAAAAACCTCAAACTTAACTATAGGAATCAGTCATTTTAGTCTGATGCAGGTAATCTAGCATATTTGTATTGAACGCTAAGATTCCTTCAAACGCAAATTTGAAAATTTTTGTCTGAAGATGAAGAGGTTTTTTTTTTTTTCATTAATAAGAAAGACCACAATACCAAATATGGACATCTGTAGATAACTCCTAGTGACAGTGATAATAATGATCATGATAAGCAACATTTTTTATAGTGCTTAGTATTTGCTGAGGACTATGCCAAGAGATTTACAATTGTTATCCCATTTGATCCTAACTAAAAGAGAGAGAGAGAGAGAGAGAGAGAGAGAGAGAGAGAGAGAGAGAGAGAAAGGTACTTTGTTACAATTTTACAACTGAGAAAAATTGTTCACTGAACTAGGCTCAATCTGAAATTCCTCTATGATAGGGAGTTCTATATAATTTAAACCCATGCAAGTCATTTCCTGGGGGCAGAAAGTAAAGGGAGAAAAAAAAGTTTAATGATGCTTTCATCTATTGTTTTACTCAAAAGACAGTTGCAAAGTTATAAAACATAAATGAACAAATTTCTGCTCACTTTGTAAAAATTTACCATGAATAGGACTATATTGTGCTATACTTGGGATATATTATTGCCTAAAATATGAGCACATTTAATTAGAAGAATGTTAATGAATATATATATATATATATATATATATATATATATATATATATATACGTATATATATATATATATATATATATAGTACCCTTACAATACTTAATTTGATTTTTGTTCATATTTTAAATTTTGTTTAAAAAAAACAAATAATAATCAAATGAGAAATTGATGTTACTTTTACAAATAGTAGGATCTTGCATAATGAAATTTGAAATGGAAAGATAATCTGGAATCTGTTTTGTTTTTATAAATAATGTACTTTCTTTTTAATATTCATAAAAATAAACTAATTTAGCAACTTTGAAGTCTCTAATATAAGGGGATTAAAGAAACTATTTATATTTTGTTGCTTTTGATTAACACATTGTGTTCTATTAAACACATTTCAAAAGCTTTTTATTTTTTTTCCTAGTGCAATCTGCTCGTTTTCTTACTTTTATCATCCCCTAGAATCAGTTTATTTTCAAATAAGTCTCCACACTCTTAATAAGGACATGCTTTTAGAAAACAAGGAATATAAATTCATTCTCCTGATGGTTATCTCTAGACTTTTTTTTTTTTTAAAGAAGATTTTTCATGGAAAAATGTAAGCACACTATAGTTATTAGCTGAATTTGAGTTTAGGCCTAAATATTAACTTAAGCAAACTTCTTCAAACTATCCCCATATTTTATATGGGAATATAATATATGGAAATAGTTATTGTTAACTATTGTCATGTTTATACCTCACTGACTCATTATAACCCTTTGTTTGAACTATGTTTATCTTGGCTTCTCCCTTTTATTCTTTAATTCAATTATTCTCCATCCCTCAGATCTCAAGGGGAAGTAGATACTATCTTTTCCCAAACTACTGCAATGCTTCAGTATTAAGAGAGCTACTTTCTTTCTGAATTTCTTTTCTTTTTGGATAACACTTATTAGGAATTGTCATTAAAATTTGTACAAGAATTACATATTTTTGCATAATCTAGCAGGTAAGGGATTTATTCACTGCTTATACAAGCTATTATTAAGGTGAAGAGTTGAATATAATGATAAAAGTGTTTACTATATCAATAAAATAATAAAGCAATGAATGGAACAAAATAAAATAATTACTCTTTATGGATGAGCATGCTCATCTAAGAACATCTCATAATCTGGACCACAATCATTATGCACTTGATTTTTTATGTGTCAGTTGGGACAAATTCATTTGAGTTGGTAGAGCTCTGGTCCAGGAAGTTCTACATGTTACAGGACATGATGCCCTAGTATGATATTACATACAAATTAGAAAATCTTAAAGATCTCACCACTTTTAAAAAGTTTACATTCCTATATATTTGTGCTATATCTACTCCATGATATGGGTTAGTTTCTTCATTGAGCATATGACATTATTTTATGCCCTTCCTTAGAGTTATGATCAAAGAGTTATTGAATATGGTTATTCCTGTTATTTTTTCAAGGATTTTGCACAATGTTATACATATATAGGAGATACCTGGTCAGAAAAATGACCTTAAGTATCAATGTGCACTTGTAAAATGAGTCTTTTGCTCAGAATGTAATATTATATGTACATATATAATATTAGGATATCATTAAAACATTTCAAAATAAAATATATACAATTTTAAATTATTTTAAATATATTTTGAATTATTAATACCATATTAATTTTGATTGACAATGATAATCAAATGTTGAATATAATTGCAATGAACTTAAAATAAAAGACCAAAATAAGCTGCTAATTAAAAGACACTATAGGAATAGTACAATGCCAACATTAATGGCTTAATATCAATTTGCAAAGATATATCCAGGGGAAAGGGACCTATACTTGGTCCTCAGCCATTTGACAGTTTTATCAGAGACTTAGATAAAGGCATGGATATCATGCTTAACAAGTTTTAGAAGCAATATAGTTGAAAATAACTGGTTAACTCACTAAATTAAAAAAAAAAAGAAAAAACCCTTTATAAACTGCCATATTGAGCCCAATTGAATGGGATGAAGTGATCAACCCATTGTATTCTACCCTACATCTGATGACCATCTGAAGTATTGCATTCAATTCTGAGTTCTATATTAAAGGAAGGCATTTGTTAAATCAGAGATTACCAAGAATTTTTTCAAAGATAAGGAAGGACTCAGAGGATGATAATATTGTAAAATTTATATTGTCCATTTAAGATGTGCTTCTCCATATGGATTGTCTCATAGTGGTTCAAAAGGAAGAATGAATAGAGCTCTCTAAAATGTTGTTCACTTCTCTTCATGTGAGAAGTGAATTCTTTTCTTAAAAGGAGGAGGGGAAGAGGCAAAAAGACTATATCCTGTTCTTTGTGAAAGGAAATTACATTAGAACTGTTTCTATCTGGCTACCCAAATAGTACTAGTTTAAAGTTGTAATATTTAGATTTGGATGACTTTACTTAGCCACTATATTTTAAAGGTAAATGACACTTTAAAGTTATGCACACAGGATGAACTTCTTCCCACCAAATGCTTAGTTATAGAAAAGACTATTCTGAAACTTGAACAGGAAGCAAACTTATTTATTGTTGTGGAAAACAAAAAATTATAGTTATATAGATTTGAGTATATCAGAATATACACATGAAAGTGAATGAACTCTTCAAATGAGAATAATTTGAGCTCTAGCCCAACAAAGAGAGTGGCCCCAATTTTACACAATAGAAAATGTTCTAAATTTCCTAGGGTGGAAAGCTGAAAATTAAATACAGATTGACAAAGTAATCTTCTTTTATGTATGCCTTCCAAAAATATTTCTCTCTGAAAATCTGAAAGTACTATCCCAAAGAGTCTAGAACCATGCATGTTGATTTTCTTTCTTTTTGTGTGTGTGTTGACTTTCAAAGAAGGAACAGAGAATTTTTCTTTTCTTAAAGGCTATTGTCCTAATCCTGTCCTTCACATAAGTATAAAGCATGATGTTAAGATTGTATCTACCATTTTGAAACAAAATATGCAAAAATTTCAAGTCTTAAAAGCTAGATTGCATTCAAATTCATTGAAAGAATTTGGATGATTAGCTTAGCCACAGTCTCCTTTTATTGTTCTGCCTCAATTTCTCTGAACTGTTCTGCTTCATTTCCTTTTGTTGTTCTGCCTAAATCCCCCTGATGGCAATACCTCCTCTTCCTGCTCATTAAGACTGAGATAATTAAGGATGTAACCACTCTGGCATTCCAAAACATAAAATCCAGATGTCCTATCTCAGATATCTAATTGGCATTGTCCACCTTTACCTCTTCAGACTTCCTGGGTCTAGTTTGACTAACTACTTTACTCAAAATTTTCAAGAATTTGCAATTCTACTCCCCACCCTTTCAGAACCGGGTTGATGGTCCACTCCCACAGTTCAGACTCCACTCCTGCTTCTTTCTATCCCAGTCGCTTAGAGCCATATATATATATATATATATATATATATATATATATATATATATATATATATATATATATTTCATGGGAAACTCACATTCCCTGATGGATGCTTTGAGATATCAGCCTGAGGGCAACATGCCCCAGCACAATCTCACCCTCTCAAATAAAATATTAAAGACTCTAATTTCTATCTTGTCTCAGTTTCTCTGGCATTACATTGAAGGACAGCTGACTTTAAGAATCTGAATTCTTCTTAGTCCCAGAAGATGTGTGGACTCAATTAGTAAAAGTAAATAAGAGT
This sequence comes from Antechinus flavipes, assembly GCF_016432865.1. Lineage (NCBI taxonomy): Eukaryota > Metazoa > Chordata > Mammalia > Dasyuromorphia > Dasyuridae > Antechinus > Antechinus flavipes. The sequence continues at coordinate 403,151,303 of NC_067400.1, forward strand.
AAAAAAAAAAAAGTAAAAAAAAAAGTAAATAAAAATATAAAAAGTAAAAAAAAAAGTAAAAAAAAAAAGTAAAAAGTAAAAAAAAAAAGTAAATTAAAAAAAAAAAAAAACAAATTTAGCCTTGATGTAAGGAAAAACTTCCTTAAAATTTGAACTATGCAAAAAGTTGAATATGTTACATGATGAAGTAATGTATAGCTACTTATTTTAAAAATCTTTAAAAGAAAAAAAAAGAATATTTCTTGTAAAAAATGTAGAATATAGTTGGCTCAAACATTTTTTCATTCACTTTTTTTGGAATTCAATTTATGTTTACTTGTAAAATTCCATGATGCTACCTTGTATGATTATATATGTATCTTGTTTTCTATACAAAGGTTGGAATTCCAAAATTTGTAACTCCCAAAGGAGAGTATGCATTACATTTTATTGTATGCCTCACGATAGATGGTTATGGACTTTATTTTATTCATATTCATTTTATTTATTTTATAATAAAACTTTGTTATTATAGTTTATAAAAACTACTATGTACATTAGAAAAATCAGGTTGGAATCATTAACTTGCTTTCCTTTTGATGCTACTAAAACGAAATTGTTAAAGTGCACTGCATCATCAATTGGAGAATGGCTGAATAAATTGTATATGAATATTATAGAATATTATTGTTCAGTAAGAAATGACCAACAGGATGATTTCAGAAAGACCTGGAGAGGCCTACATGAACTGATGCTGAGTGAAATGAACAAGACCAAGAGATCATTATGTACTTCAACAACAATACTATATGATGATCAATTCTGATGGACCTGGCCATCTTCAACAATGAGATGAACCAAATCAGTTCTAATAGAGCAGTAATGAACTGAACCAGCTACACCCAGCAAAAGAACTCTGGGAGATTACTAAAAACCATTACATTGAATCCCCAATCCCTATATTTTTGCCTGCTTGCATTTTTGATTTCCTTCAGAGGCTAACTATACAATATTTCAGAGTCTGATTCCTTTTGTACAGCAAAATAATGATTTGGATATGTATACTTATTTTGTATTTAATTTATTCTTTAATATATTTAACATGTATTGGTCATCCTGCCATCTTGGGGAGGGGGTGGGGAGAAGGAGGAGAAAAATTGGAACAAAAGGGTTGGCAATTGGCAATGCTGTAACATTACCCATGCATATAACTTTTAAATGAAAAGCTATTAAAAATTAAAAAAAAAATAAAGTACACAGCATCCAGAGAAATGTAAACACAAGAAATATCTACAACTTAATTATCTTTAAAATTCAGGCAGAAGTTATCTTCCATTTTATGAAAAGTAAGGTTGGTTAAATAATTTCATTTTTTTATTTCAGTCTTTTTTTCCTCTTGTCATCTACCAGCAATAAAAGGCATTTATTCATACCCTACTACATTTTAAGCACTGTGTAAAATACTAAGATATATTCACAAATGAAAATCACATAGTTCCTGCCCAGAACGACTTTATTGAACATGTTTCCTCTGAAACTTGTTTTGGTTTGGTATGCATTTTTGAAAGCATTACTCCAAAATATTATAATTCTGATTTCCCCCTATAAATTTAGATTTTTAGAATTTCTATAAATTATATCCTTGTTTGTTTGTTTGTTTGTTTTAATTTCATCCCTTTTATACTTTCCCTTAATATCCAGATCAGGAAGATTTTATTTTCTTTAAATAAGGACAGAGCATTCATGGGGATTCTTAAACATTAGAAAAAAAAAAGAATAGCAAAAATAGTGGTCTACTTATACTTTTTGGTATACAATGAGATTTTCTTAATTCTGAGATTACAGATTTCTTCTATCTCTGTTCCCCCCCTTCCATCATTAAGATTCCATAAAAAATTTGGGTAACTGAGAAAATTTAAAAAGGAATATTGGACATGACTATATTGTAGCTGAATATTCACAGTTAAGCAAACATTTGAAATCACTTCATCTCTGAGCCTAACCTTAAAAAGCATGGTGCCGTTGAAAGTGTTTTAGCTTACCTTGTGTTACCAAATTTTCTTTGAACATACATGAGACACAGTTAAAGGAGTAGTGATTGTGATCTCATAAAATAAATAAATTTCAGCAAAGAATAACAATTTCTTCTTTTGAGAATAAATTTTAAATCAAAACCTTAAAAACAAAGAAAAATATAAATAATACATTGATGCCTTTCATTGTATGTTGTGGAGTTTTGAAAAGATGCATTTTAAATTATACAACCAACAGATATGGGTATAAATCTCAAGGAAAATAAATGATAATGATCACTACATATATATGTATATAAGAATTTTTACCTATTTACATATTTAAGAGGCAAAAATATTTTTAGCAAGGAATAATTACAAAAAGCATTATTTTCTGCCTTACTTTGATGAGTAGAAAGTAACTACAATCCCTTGTAGACAGATACATTTTATCTCTTTATTTCTGTACTAATTGAAATGAATGCTTAGATGTAGGCTTTTTTTAAAATTTTATTTTATAATAACTTTTCATTAACAGAACCCATGCCAGGATAATTTTTTTTACAACATTATCCCTTGCACTCACTTCTGTTCCAATTTTTCCCCTCCCTCCCTCCACCCTCTTCCCTAGATGGCAAGCAGTCCTATATATGTTAAATATGTTATAGTGTATCCTAGATACAATATATGTTTGCAGAACCAAACAGTTCTCTTGTTGCACAAGGAGAATAGGATTCAGAAGGTAGAAATAACCCGGGAAGAAAAACAAAAATGCAAGTAGTTTACATTCATTTCCCAGTGTTCTTTCTTTGGGTGTAGCTGCTTCTGTTGATCATTTATCAATTGAAACTGAGTTAGGTCTCTTTGTCAAAGAAATCCACTTCCATCAGAATACATCCTCATACAGTATTGTTATTGAAGTGTATAATGATCTCCTGGTTCTGCTCATTTCACTTAGCATCAGTTCATGTAAAACTCTCCAAGCCTCTCTGTATTCATCCTGCTGGTCATTTCTTACAGAACAATAATATTCCATAACATTCATATACCACAATTTACCCAGCCATTCTCCAATTGATGGGCATCCATTCAATTTCTAGCTTCTAGCCACTACAAACAGGGCTGCCACAAACATTTTGGCACATACAGGTCCTTGTCCCTTCTTTAGGATTTCTTTGGGATATAAGCCCAGGAGTAACAATGCTGGATCAAAAGACATGCACAGTTTGATAACTTTTTGGGCATAATTCCAGCTTGCTCTCTAGAATGGTTGGATTCATTCACAACACCACCAACAATGCATCAGTGTCCCAGTTTTCCCACATCCCCTCCAACATTCATCATTATTTTTTCCTGTCATCTTAGCCAATCTGACAGGTGTGTAGTGGTATCTCAGAGTTGTTTTAATTTGCATTGCTCTGATCAATAGTGATTTGAAACACTTTTATATGAGTGGTAATAGTTTCATTTTCATCATCTGAAAATTGTCTGTTCATATCCTTTGACCATTTATCAATTGGAGAATGGCTTGATTTCTTATAAATTTGAGGCAGTTCTCTATATATTTTGGAAATGAGGCCTTTATCAGAACCTTTAACTGTGAAGATGTTTTCCCAGTTTGTTGCTTCCCTTCTAATCTTGTTTGCATTAGTTTTGTTTGTACGAAAGCTTTTTAATTTGATATAATCAAAATTTTCTATTTTGTGATCAGTAATGGTCTCTAGTTCATCTTTGGTCATAAATTTCTTTCTCCTCCACAAGTCTGAGAGATAAAATTTCCTATGTTCCTCTAATTTATTTATAATCTCGTTATTTATGCCTAGATCATGGACCCATTTTGATCTTATCTTGGTATATGGTGTTAAGTGTGGGTCCATGCCTAATTTCTGCCATACTAATTTCCAGTTATCCCAGCAGTTTTTTTAATCAAATAATGAATTCTTATCCCAAAAGTTAGGATCTTTTGGTTTGTTGAACACTAGATTGCTATAGTTGACTATTCTGTCATGTGAATCTAACCTATTCCACTGATCAACTAATCTATTTATTAGCCAATACCAAATGGTTTTGGTGACTGCTGCTTTATAACATAATTTTAGATCAGGTACAACTAGGGCACCTTCATTTGATTTTTTTTTCCAGTAATTCCCTTGAGATTCTTGACTTTTAATTGTTCCATATGAATTTTGTTATTATTTTTTCTAGATCATTAAAATAGTTTCTTGGAAGTCTGATTGGTATAGCACTAAATAAATAGATTAGTGTAGGGAGTATTGTCATCTTTATTATATTCGCTCGGCCTATTCAAGAGCACTTAATATTTTTCCAATTATTTAAGTCTGACTTTATTTGTGTGGAAACTTTTTTCTAATTTTGCTCATATAATTCCTGAGTTTCCTTTGGTAGATAGATTCCCACATATTTTATGCTGTCAACAGTTATGTTGAATGGAATGTCTCTTTGTATCTCTTGCTGTTGGATTTTGTTGGGATGCATAAAAATGCTGAGGATTTATAGGGATTTATTTTGTATCCTGCTACTTTGCTAAAATTATGAATTATTTCTAATAGCTTTTTAGTAGAATCTCTGGGGTTCTCTAGGTATACCATCATATCATCTGCAAACAGTGATAGTTTGGTTTCCTCACTGCCTACTCTAATTCCTTTAATCTCTTTCTCTACTCTTACTGCAGAGGCTAGTGTTTCTAATACAATATTGAATAATAATGGTGATAGTGGGCAACCTTGCTTCACTCCAGATCTTACTGGGAAAGGTTCCAGTTTTTCCCCATTGCATATGATGCTTACTGACAGTTTTAAATAGATGCACTTAACTATTTTAAGGAAAAGTGATTTATTCCTATGCTCTCAAGTGTTTTTATTAGGAATGGATGTTGGATTTTATCAAATGCTTTTTCTGCATCTATTGAGATGATCATATGGTTTTTGTTTGGTTGGTTATTGATATAGTCAATTATGCTAATAGTTTTCCTAATATTGAACTAGCCCTGCATTCCTGGTATAAATCCTACTTGGTCATAGTGTATTATCTTGGGGATGATTTTCTGTAATCTTTTTGCTAATATTTTATTTAAGATTTTAGCATCAAAATTCATTAGGGAGATTGGTCTATAATTTTCTTTCTCTGTTTTCAGCCTACTTGGTTTAGGTATCAGTACCATGTCTGTGTCATAAAAGGAGTTTGGTAGCACTCCTTCAATCCCTATTTTTTCCAATAGTTTATTTAGCATTGGAGTTAATTGTTCTTTAAATGTTTTGTAGAATTCACATGTAAATCCATCTGGTCCTGGGGATTTTTTCTTAGGGAGTTGATTGATAGTTTGTTCTATTTCTTTTTCTGAGATGGGACTGTTTAGGATATTTACTTCTTCCTCTGTTAGTTTGGGCAAGCTATATTTTTGGAGGTATTCTTCTCTTTCATTTAAGTTGTCGAATTTATTGGCATAAAGTTGGGCAAAGTAGCTCCTAATTATTACTCTAATTTCCTCTTCGTTAGTGGGGAGTTCTCCCTTTTCATTTTTAAGACTAACAATTTGATTTTCCTCTTTCCTTTTTTTAATCAGATTTACTAAGGGTTTGTCTATTTTGTTGGTTTTTTCATAGAACCAACTCTTAGTTTTATTAATTAATTCAGTAGTTTTTTTTTTTTTTTTTACTTTCAATTTTATTGATCTCTCCTTTTATTTTTAGAATTTCAAGTTTAGTGTTTGACTGGGGGTTTTTAATTTGTTTCTTTTCTAGCATTTTTAGTTGCAAACCCAATTCATTGATCTTCTCTTTCTCTATTTTATACAAATAGGCCTCTAGAGATATGAAATTTCCCCTTATTATCACTTTGGCTGCATCCCATACATTTTGGTATGATGTCTCATTATTATCGTTTTCTTGGGTGAAGTTATTAATTATGTCTATGATTTGCTGTTTCGCCCAATCATTCTTTACTATGAGATTATTTAGTTTCCAATTATTTTTTGGTCTACTTTCCCCTGCCTTTTTGTTGAATGTAATTTTCATTGCATCGTGGTCTGAAAAGGATGCATTTACTATTTCTGCCTTACTGCATTTGAGTTTGAGGTTTTTATGTCCTAATATATGGTCAATTTTTGTATAGGTTCCATGAACTGCTGAAAAGAAAGTGTGCACCTTTCTGTCTCCATTACATTTTCTCCAGAGATCTATCATATCTAATTTTTCTAGTATTCTATTTACCTCTTTGACTTCTTTCTTATTTATTTTGTGGTTTGATTTATCTAATTCTGAGAGTGCAAGCTTGAGATCTCCCATTATTGTAGTTTTGCTGTCTATTTCTTCTTGCAGCTCTCTTATTTTCTCTTTTAAGAATTTAGATGCTACACCACTTCGTGCATATAGGTTTAATATAGATATTGCTTCATTATCCATGCTACCCTTTAGCAAGATATAGTGTCCTTCCTTATCTCTTTTAATTAGATCAATTTTTGCTTTAGCTTGATCTGAGATCAGGATGGCTACCCCTGCTTTTTTTGACTTCACCTGAAGTATAGTTGATTTTGCTCTAACCTTTTACCTTTAACCTGCATGTATATCCCTGCTTCAGATGTGTTTACTGTAAACAACATACTGTAGGATTCTGGCTTTTAATCCATTCTGCTAACTGCTTCCTCTTTATGGGGGAGTTTACCCCATTCACATTTATGGTTAAAATGACCAATTCTGTATTATTTGACATCTTGTTAACCCTGGTTTATGATTTTCTCCCTTCTTTCCCCTTTATCCCCCTTCTCAGTATTAAGCTTGTGAGCACCACTTGCTTCTCACAGTCCTCCCTTTTTAGTATCCCTCCCCCTGCCTTAGAGTTCCTCCTCCTATCTTACCCCTTTTCCTCCCAGTTTCCATATTCCCTTCCGCTTAGCTTATTCCTTCCCTTTTCACTTTTCCCTTCTCACTTTTCAATGAGGTGGGAGAAGTTTCACCATAGATTGAATATGTCTAAAATTTTTCTCTTAAAGCCACTTCTGAAGACAGTAAGATATCCACTATATTCATCCCCCTCCATTCTTTCTCTCAGATATAATAGGTTTCCTTTGTCTCTTCATGAGATGTAGTACTCCCACTTTACCCTTTTTCTGGTACAATGTCCTTTCCACATCTTGTTTCTAGAACAAGGTACACATGTATTCTTTATACATCTTTATAGCAGAAATATAGTTCCCAAGATTTATTTTTACCTTTTTAGGTTTCTCTTGAGTTCTATATTTGTAGATCAAACTTTGTGTTAAGTTCTTTTTTTTTTTTTCATCAAAAATAGGTGTAAATCACTTATTTCGTTGAATGTCCATCTTCTTCCCTGGAAAAAGATGCTCATTCTGGCTGGGTAAGTTATTTTTGGTTGCATACCAAGTTCCTTAACCTTTCAGAATACCATATTCCAGGCCCTTTGATCTTTTAATGTGGATGCTGCTAGATCCTGGGTGGTTCCTCTATATTTGAATTGGGTTTTTCTAGCTGCTTGCAGTATTTTTTTCCTTCATCCGAGGGTTCTGGCATTTGGCCACTATGTTTCTTGATGTTTTGATTTTAGGAGCCCTTTCAGTAGGTGATCGATGAATTCTTTCAGTGTCTATTTTACCCTCTGTTTCTATGACTTCTGGGCATTTTTCTTTGATAATTTCCTGGAAAATAGTGTCCAGGCTTTTTTTCATCATACTTTTCTGGGAGTCCAATAATACTCAGATTGTCTCTCCTGGTTCTATTTTCCAGGTCTATTATTTTTCCAAGAAGGTATTTCATATTCTTTTCCATTGTTTGATTTTTTGTTTTTGTTTTTGTTTTTCTTCACTGATTTTTCTTGTCTCCTTGAGTCATTCAATTCCATTTGTTCGATTCTGATTTTCAATGAAGTATTTTCTTCACTCACTTTTTAAATATCTTTTTCTAATTGTCCAATTGAGTTCTTTTGTTCTATGGAATTTTTTTTACCATTTCACCATTTTTATTTTTTTAGAGAGCTGTTTTCTGTTTCCAGTTCACTTATCCTATTTTTCAAGGATTTGATTTCTTTATCCACTCTGTCTTTAAATGAGTGGGATGACTTCTCCAGACTCTCTTGCCAAGCCTCCCTCTCCTTTTCCCATTTTTCTTCAAGCTCTCTTGTGAGGGCCTTTTTAATTTCTTCTATGAGATTCATTTGTGCTGAAGAACAGATGATCTCCTCCTTTGGGGATTCACCTGGAGACAGTTTGTTTTTAGTCTCTTCAGAGTTTAGAGTGTGCTCTCTATCCATATAGACGCTGTCAAGGGTTAAGGTCCTTTTCAATTTTTTGCTCACTTTTTCAGAGAAGAATCAAAGACAAACTAGCAAAAAGAAAAAAAAAAAACCTAAATGGAGTCTGCTTTTTTGGGGAGAGGGGCTGGGTGGTGTTACCGAACTTCCTCTACAGACTGCGGGAGCAGCAGTGAGGCACTAGCAGGACTCTGCTGTGCCTGTGCTCTGAGACTCCAAGAGCGTGCTGAGACACTGTGGGGGAGGGGTAGCCAGGTCCCGAGAGACTCCAGCTGTTTGGGTTTATATTCTTCACCCCCAGTATTTTTAGCTTCTCTGCTGGGCTACTGACTTGCTGCCAGGGCAACGTATCCAATCCTGTAGCAAATCTCCCCCTGCAGAGACGGTTGAGATCACACCCCACCCCTCTCTGGTCTGCTGGCTGTGAGTTGCCTGCCGGGCTCTCCCTGCTGCCACCTGCCCTCATCCTGTACCCAATCTAAAACCTTCCCCGCCTCGAGCAAAAACAGACCTTTCCTGATGAATTTCAAGAATGTCTTCTCTTGGTTACTGTTTGTGGGTTTTTTTTTTTTTTTCAGTCAAGCATTAATTCAGAGGCTTGTAATGAAATGGATTCTGAGAGAAATTGCAGAGCTTACACAGCTGTGTGCCTCCTCTCCGCCATCTTAGCCGGAAGTCCCCCACTTAGATGTAGGCTTAAGGGTTTTATGTTTCTTCTTTTTTTAAAATGAAACCTTACTTTTCATCAATGTTTGCAATTCCTTTGAAAACTGTTATTATTTCAGAAATAGAGACACATTCTCCCTTGGCAATCTCTTCTGGTTTCAATTATCTACTCTATGCAGTTGAATTCTAAGTTCATATTTCCAGCCCCAATATTTTCCCTGCGCTCCAGTCCCACATATTGTATTTACCTGGTAGATATCACCAAAATGCCCCACTGGTTGGTAATATTTCCCAGATTGAACATTGAACAGATCATCTTCCTTCTTTCCTTTCAATATTTCAAACTTCTCCACATGTTAAAAAAAAAAAAAAAACTTTCAAAGCTGCAATCATTTTTTTTTTTTACTATATCCCCTTCACCATTGCACAACTACACAATACACTCTTAAGTCCTATGAGTTTATTTTAAATATAATTAATAAAATACTTCTTTTATATCAACTACAATTCTTTATTTCTCCCTACCTTCCCTTTCCAGAAATCCATTCCTTATAACAATTTTTCTTTAAAAAAAAAGTAATTGACATAAAATATTGGTTGCAACCCATTCAAATCTTTTCTTTATATATAAAACCATATAAATTTTGTCCACATCTTTAATTAATTTTTCCAGAGAAAAGAGTTTTGGATTCATAGGAAAATTTCCTCTGCTACTTTTTATATTTCTTAAATACTGTAGTAGTACTACAGTTGCCCTAATTTCCTTTACTTTAACTGCTTGATAGGTCTACCTTCTTTTCCAGTTACATAAGGCTTCATTAACTTTTACAAGCATTTTTTCAAGAAAGCCATTGATAATCATCTACTGCAGGCTTTTCATTCTGTCTGTGTATTTTGTAATGATTACCCTTTGAATTCACTGTGATTTTAATGCTTTTAAAATGGTGATATTCTCTGATTCAGTTACATGGAAACACTAGGAAAATGTTCAATTGAATTTGCTTGGGAAAAAATAAATTCATTAAAAATGATTCCTACTTTTTCTAAATGTTCTCCATATTCTATTTAATTCTATGTACAGTTCAATACATTTATCCTGATAAAATAGCTATTTGTATAAATATATGTTATATTAAAATACAGTAAATTAAAACTCAAATAGAAGTCTTTACTTATTAATATTTGTATCCCCCATACCACCTAGCTCAGAACTTTGCAAATTATAGCTGCTCATGAAGTGATCACTGATGGATGAATGAATAAATTTGTCTTTTTTTTTTTGTTCCCCTCCTATCTTTTTAAAGGGATAAGGTGAAGAATTGGGTCTAATTTCATTAGCAAAAGAAATGCTTGAATGAGGAAACTCTCTTCCCAATTCATGTCAGGACCTTCTCTGAAAAGTGTAGATTTAGAAAAAGAATTTAGAAAAAATAATAATCTTTACTTTTAACAAAGATTTATTACTTTTAATATGTATACACTCCCCAAAGTGGATGTTAATGATTTGATAACAAACAGTAGCTCTTTTAGCTTACTTTGTGCTGATAACAATGGTAATTATGATGTTAACATATATTTACTTCATACATTATCATTTGCAGAGTGAGCAAATACATATGTTCCTCATAACAATCCATTGAGGCTGATATTGTAAGATTACTGCCTCCAAATTTCTGATAAACAAAGGTTAAAGAAATTAAATATTATATTTGGGATTCATGATTTGGATAAAGCTTGGGCTAGATAATCTTTCAGTTTAAGCTCTAAAATTCTTTTATCTCTTTAAGATCAAACAGCTAGGAAGTGACAGAACTGGGAAATGAACAAGGAAAGATCTTTTGAATTTATGTTCAGGAATCTTTTTACTAAGCCATGGTGGCTATTGAAAAACTTCTATAATTAGTATATATTTTAGTTTTTAAAATGTTATTAATCATTTGAAAAACCTATTTAAGTAACTCCCCAACTTGTTTACATGCTATTAATTTATTAATGTAGCTGGTACTCCTCCCTTATTCTCAACACAACTGAGAACACAGTCATTAGCTATTACTGGTGAGCCCATGATCTCTCATTGGCCAGGTAGCAGCAGAAAGGAAGGAATGGGTAGTAAAGAAAAAGAGAGAAAGACTATAAAGAAAAATATTCATTTTTGGTATTTATAATTTGTTCAGTGAATGTGAGGGAATTAGCAGCCTTCCAAAAACTGTTTATATCTCCAAAAGTCTGGAATATTCACCTCCCTACAGACTATGCTAGGAAAAAAATTAATAATTCTGCAATGTGTTGCAATTTTTTTTTAGTATTTTCTATGCTTTTTTTCTCTGTGTTAATAGGCTTGTTCATATCTGATAAATCATTGAATATTGGGCACTTGAAAAATTCCAAACTTTTCCCCACAAAACTAGCTAAAAGTATTAAACTCAAACCAAATATGAAATCATCATTGAAGTACTTAGGAGAGAGATAAAGAGAAAATAAATATGAGAATTGGGGAGCCTATAACCCTATCAAGACGTCATCTTTTACATAAACAAACTTGGTACACAACTTTCTGACTGAGTACAGTCCAGAAAGAAAAGGATATCTTAATCTCCTCTGAGTCCTCATGGTGAGTGTCTTTAGTGTCTAAGCAGACATACAAAAAGCACATTTTTTTGAAAATGCAATAGTAAACTATTAAAAAAACTTCTTAACAGTCTTTTAAGAAAGTCAATGTCAAATTGGCATTTCAAATATATCTTAATGTTGACTACCCTCCAAATAATAAGACTTCTGTGTTAAGTAAAATAAATCTAAATTACAAGTTCTTTGTAGTTGTTAAAGAAGTAGGTATATTAATACTTATTTCTAAAAAGTTATGATTATGTTGGACTAATTAAGTTTCCAAACACATGTAGATAAAATACAATTACAAACATAATATTTTTTGTGTCATGTAGCCTGAAGGAATTTTTATGTACTGAACTTAATTATCTATAAGGTCATTACTATCTCTAGATCCTTTATGCTTTGGTGATTTGCTTTTGGTGATAGTCAATAAACATTTTTGAAGCCACCTACTGTGTTCCAGATGCTGTGCTAAGCACTGGCAATAGTCAATATGAATTCTGTGCTACAGTTCTATTATGTCAGCATTTTCCATACCCATTCTTCACTACATGGTTTTATTCATACTGTTCCACTTAAATGGGATGCTCTAGTATTTTCCTCTCCTACCTATTATTTAAGGTTTAATCTTAATTGTTTTTATGAACTGTTACTGCAGTGCTTAAGGAACTGTTACTGCAGTGCTTAGGACTTAGGACTGACTCAATAAATAAATAAATAGGTATTGAGCTTTAAAGATGTTGCCTCATTTGATCCTCAATAATTCTGCAGGGTAGGCACTTTTATTATCTCTATTTCACAAACAGAAGAGGCAACTGAGGGCTACTATGATTGTGACTTTTTTTGAATCACATAGCTAGTAAGGTAGGATTTAAGATCAGGTCTATATGACTCCAACTCTAATAATACATCTATCGACTAGTCCTGCTGGCTGTCTCTATGCTTAACATAAACAAAAGGCAAGAAGTGAAGATTCTTTCATACTGACCAATTCCTCAAATATTTAATTATTTTAAGCACTCTGTTTTCACAGCTATATTAATGTCATAAAAATAGGAAACATTTTTATATGTACAGTATCTGATATTAGAAGGCAAAAACCAAACTCATGAGACATTAAAGTTTTCCTCATATTCACCTTTCTACTGGCAGTCCTTTTATGGGTCACACTTCTATGAGTAATAGATTTTTTGGAAAGAAATTTTAATAATACAAAAATGCCTTTTTCCAGTATAAATCCCTCTCCTAACTACTCATGTGCAATATACTAGATTAAATGCAAGGTAGATATCATTCCACATCAAGCTCTATCAATGGTTAAAATATATTTTCCCTTGCAGGTCACGTTATCCAAAGTTGACTAAATGGCCTTACTTTTCAGGGGATTTTAAGGCTATAAAATTGCTGAGTCCAGTAAACTGGGAATTTCATCATGATCACAACCATGAAGCCATCTGTATAAAAGCAATCTGGCCAGGCTGCAAACTTTAAGTTATTTTTGTGGGTTTCAGCAAAAGCCTATGAAGTACTTTGTAAATGATGAATTCAGTTAAAAAGGGAAAAAAAATAATTACCACCTTGTTTATACTTTTAATTTTACTTTTACAAGGAATGTATAAAGAGGAGGTAAGTTTTTCCCTTCTTTAGCACTAGGTTGGGGGTTGGAAATGAGAACATGTGAAAGAGGGACACCGTTGAAATAGAAGAGGAAACTTCTGGGTGGGGGAGAGAATAAAGAGACTGTAATTTAAAGTTAAATAGGCTGGAAGACCACCAGAGACTAGATGAAAAACAGACTGGGAGAAATGTTACAAGAACTACAGAGAGTTAAAGATCATGTTCTTGCTAACCAGAATAAAGGAGATAGTAGTGACTAGACATGTATCTATGAGATGCAGACAATTCATAATGGGACAATTTTACTAGTAGCAGAGAATTATGTAGTGGCATAGTTAAGAGAAAAATCGAGGTGGGAGAGAACCAGCAACCAGAAAGAGTTGAAGCAAGGGAGAAGTAAGGCCTGGAACCAAGAAACACAGACGCAAATTTAGATTTTTGCCTTTGCTGGCACTATGAATTATGTGAGCTGATTGAGAAGAGAATTATGTTTATAGATCCATTTTAAACAATTGTCTACTAGTGCCCCTAAGAGAAAAATAATAATACTATAAATACATTTTTTTTCTTTGAGATTGACTGTGAAAGAAAAAAGAAAGCAGTATGAAAAGATGACAAAGTTGGGTACCTCCAAGAATAGTGATGCCTTCAAGGAAAATGGAAAAATGTTTAGAGGAGGTATTGAAAGTTGGAGAGGTAGGTTGTGAGTTGCTTTGGATATTTGGAGTATGAGATGTTTATCACACATATAGGTGGTGTTTTGCATCCAGCTGTGTATATAGGGGAGTTTTGGTAACATATTATGTCACAAATGAATTTTTTTGAGAGTCTAAGTACTCTTTTAATAGAAATAAAACAAAACAGATTTCAGTGACTAGATCCAGTGGATTAGCAGAGTAGCTGTGAAATCTCCAACGCAACTACAGAAAGCAAATAGTGAGCTCCTGAACCACAGTATAATGAGGGACTTGTCCATGCCCATCCAGCATGTAAAGAAATGAAGCATTACAAGCCCCAGGGCAGTGTGTGAAGTCAATGTTGCCTGTAGAGAAAAGTTGGGACAAGCTCCCCTTTGTCACAAGAGCAGAGCTCAACTTTTAAAAATGAGCAAATGAACACAAAGAGTTGTGCCCAATAAATAGCTTTTATGAAGACAGGGAAGAACAGACCTCAAATCCTGAGAGTACTAAAGGCAAATCATCCCCAAATGAAGTGTCAGAGAGTGATATAAAGTGGTCTCCATATCACAAGGCTTCTTTGAAAGAATTCAAAAAGAATTTTAAAAGAGAGTAAAAAGAAAAATGAGGAAAAGAAATAACAGCTCAGGAAAAGGAAACATGAAAATGTCTAAAGAAAACCACTCCTTAAAGAATAGTTTTGAAAATGGAAAAAGAAAACATCTTAAAAAACTGAATTTCTGAATTGGAAAAAAAAAAACACAATGCACAAAATAACTCATTTAAAGGTTTAATTGGCCAAATGCAAAAGGGGATAAAAAATGTAACTGAATTAAATAATTCACTAAAAATTAGAATTGATGCAACCATTCCCAATAAGATCAGGAGTGAAACAAGATTGCCCACTATCACCATTACTATTCAATATTGTATTAGAAATGCTAGCTGTGGCAATAAAAGTTAAGAAAGAGATCATTTTGATTACATTGTTAAAAGGTTTTGTAGAAACACAATCAATACAGACAAATTCAGAAGAGAAGCAGTAAACTGGGAGAACAATATTTACATTCAAGGATTCTGATAAAGATCTCATATCTAAAATATAGAGAGAATTTAATCAAATTTATAAGAATAAAAGTCATTCTCCAATTGATAAGTGATTAAAAGATTTGAACAATTTTCTGATAAAGAAATTCAAACATTTCTAGTTATATTTAAAAAATGCTCTAAATCACTATAGATCAGAGAAATGCAAATTAAGACAACTCTGAGGTACCAACCACTGCACACCTCTCACATTGGCTAAGATGATAGAAAATTATAATGATGAATGTTGGAAGGGATGTTGGAAAACTGGGACACTAATATATTGTTGGTGGACTTGTGAATTGATCCAACAGTCCTGGAGAGCAATATGAAATTACGCCCCAAAGGCCATCAAAATATGCATATCCTTTGATCAAGCAGTAACTCTATTTGATCTTTATCCAAAAGAGATCATAAAAGAGGGAAAAGGACCCACATGTGCAAAAATGTTTGTAGTAGCACCTTTTATATTGGCAAGGAACATTGTAGTGAAACTTCAAAACTATAGTCTCAAGGAAAAAATACTACAAGCTGCCAGACAAAAACAAGTCAAATATCAAGGAAAAACATTCAGGATTACCCAGGATCTGACAGCTTCTACAATAAAAGTTCAGAGGGCCAAAAATACTATATAATAAAAGGTGAAGCTTCCGAGGTTACAATCAAGAATTAACTACTCAGTGAGCTTCAGTATTGTCTTTTAAGGGAGGAGATGGAGCTTTAATGAAGTAAGAGACTTTCAATCATTTCCATTGGGGAAAAAAACAGAACTAAACAAAAAACTTAATCTGTAAATACAAAATTCACATATGGGGTGTGTGTGTGTGTGTGTGTGTCTGTGTGTCTGTGTATATTTAAAGGTATAATTTGTTGGGCACACAGAAGGGAGCATCACATGAACTGAGGGTGTGATTGTGAATGGACTCATGTGATGACATCAAAGAAAAAAAAACATAAAGGGATGGAAAAAAGGTCTGTATTGGAAAAACTGGAAAGTGAAAGTATAATGAGACAGTTATTTCACACCAAGAGGCTCAAAAGACCTATTATAATCTGGGGGAGTGAGGGATGGAGAGGATGGGGATTAGCATTCTCTGAAGCTTGATCTCATCAGTTTTGGATCTAAGAAGGAATAACTTAATCATTCAGTTGGATATAGAAATTTATTTAATCCTATAAAAAAGTAGGAGAAGAAAGAAGAAAAGAAAAAGGAGGGACAGGATAGAAAGGAAGGCAGAACCACTAGGAAAAAAGATAAGAACAGATTGGAAGGGTTGACAGAAGATAACATAGTCAGTGGAGTGGTTAAAAAAACACTACAAAGGGAAGGGTGATAGCAGTTAAGATAGTGGATGAGGTAGATTAAAAAATACTAGTAAGAGAAGGGGGAGGGGTGATAGGAGAGAAAGTAGTAGGTGAGTGGACTAAAAATGCAAAAATACATAGGATTAAGGATTAGTGGAAAGAGAGAACAAAAGAATATATAGGGGAGAAAATAAGATAGAGAGAAGTAAAGAACCGGTAATCATAACTGTTAATGTAAATAGAATGTACTCTCCCAAAGGACAGAAACAAATAGCAGAGTGAATTAAAAAACAGAATGCTACAATATACTGTTTACAAGAAACACATTTGACAGAGAGACATATATAGAATAGAGTTAAAGGCTGGAACTGAATTTATTATGCTTCAGCTTCAGTAAAAAAAGT
This sequence comes from Antechinus flavipes, assembly GCF_016432865.1. NCBI lineage: Eukaryota > Metazoa > Chordata > Mammalia > Dasyuromorphia > Dasyuridae > Antechinus > Antechinus flavipes. The sequence goes on from NC_067400.1 coordinate 403,167,941, forward strand.
AGGGAGCAATTCTGATCTCAGATAAAGATCTAATAATAGATTTTATTAAAAGAAATAAGGAGAGAAAATACACCTTGATAATGGGGATAGTAAATAATGAAGTAATAGTGATACCACCAAGTGGTAGAGCAGGCAAATTCCTAGAGAAGATTTTAAGCCAGTTAGAGAAAGAAATTGAAAGCAAAAATATTCTAATGGAGGAAGCCAACCTTCCCCTCTCAAAATCAGACAAAGATAATCACAATATAAACAAGAAAGAAACTAGGGAGGTTAGCAGAAAATCAAGATATGATAGACCTTTGGAAAAAAATTGAATAGGGACAGAAAAGAATAAACATTTTTCTCAGCAGTACATGGCACTTATACAAAAATTGCACTAGCACATAAGATCACATCAAATGCAACAAGGCAGAGATAGTAACTACCTTTTCAGACCATAATGCAATAAAAATTACATTCAATAAAACCAACTGGAAATTAAACAATCTAATTCTCAAGAATGAGTGTGTTAAAAAAAAAATCACAGAAACAATCCATAATTTCATCCAAGAAAATGACAATAATGAAATAACATACTAAAACCTATGGGAATCTAGCCAAAGCAATTCTTAGGAAAAATTTTACATCTCTAAGTAGGTACATTAATAAAAAAAGGAAAGAAGAGATCACTGAATTAGGCATATAACCAACCAACAAACAAACAAACAAGAAAAAGAACAAATTAATCCCCCAATTAAATATCAAATTTGAAATTTGAAACTCAGAGATTAATAAAAAAGAGACTTAGAAAACTATTGAACTAATATATAAAACTAAGAAATTGTCTTATTAAAAAAAAACCTAACAAAATTAATAAACCTTTGGTTGATCTCATCAGAAAAAAAAGGAAAAGAAAAAAAAAAAAAAAAAAAAAAAAAACAAATCCTTGTTGGAATCCTTACTAACTGCTAAGTAATTAGAGTTGATCTAATCTTACAAGAAGATGTTTTGGGCAGAACCTGAAACAAGGTACTAAGTAGAACTACCCATAATCCCTCTCTCTGGAAGGAGCATAAATAGGCCAATGGGCCAGTCGAAGAGGCTCGAGAGAGGAAGACGCTACAAGTCGAGATTTCACCGGAATGACATGAAGACTGGAGCTGGGGAGGCTGAAGAAAGCAGAGGCAGAGGCTGAAGGACCAGACCTTTGGATTTGGTGACATTCGGAGAGAGCTCTTGGAACCAAGCAGAGAGATAGGCCTCTAAGCTAACCGGGCTAGAAGAAAAAGCTCACCACATTTTGGCGCCCTGAACGTGGGACAAACAGACCCCTCAGTGGATTTCAGTGGAAAAGCTCCGATCCTGATTCAAGTGGAAAAGCCTCTGATCCTGATCCAGTGGAAAAAACTTCAACCCAGAAATTAGGGTGAGTGCAACAAAGAAATTTTATTAGAAGAGTTAAAGTAGAATTTCATCTAAGATGGGACAGATATTTAGAAAACAGCCTGTTTCTGTTCAAGGAAAATGTTTAGAGAGCATTGTCAAAATTATGGAAAGCCAAGGTTTAATTATAAGTTTACAGCAAATCACTGAACTTTTACAAACTGTAAAGGACATATGCCCTTGTTTCTCTCTTGATAAGGAATTAGATCTAAATGAATGGAAATTGGTTGGAGAGGATCTTTGTCAATTCTATGATAAAAATGGGCCTAACTCAATAATTAATACATATAATGTAATACAATTGGCTATAAGAAGTTATTTAAGTGATAGAATGATGAAAAGGAAAGTACAGGAGGAAGAAATGCCAACTTTACTAGGTGAAAAGGAGGACAAATCAGAAGAGAATGGAGTTAATTACAATTCTGAGTATGATACTTCACAGCAGGAGGAATTAGGTGATTCCACATCTCATGACCCTCCCCCACAATGAACCCTTCATGGGTGGAACAAGGGGGAGGGAGAGAGACAGAAACACAGTCAGCTTCTCCTGTAAAGCAGAAAGCAAAAAATGAAGGAGAAGATATATCTGATTTTATAAATGCATATCCTGTGATTGAAGAGCTCAACTCCTCAGGTCAAAAAGAGAGAAAATACACTCCTTTTAATTTGGGAAAAATTAAAGATTTGAAAAAGGGTTGCACTCTTTATGGGGCTACATCATCTTATGTGAAGATGTTACTGGATAATTTGTCTTATGAAATCTTAACCCCGAATGACTGGAAATCCATCACTAAAACATGTCTTGAACCAGGACAAAATTTATTGTGGCTTTCAGAGTTTCATGAATTATGTAGGATTCAAGCCCAACACAATAGGCAAACAGGAGCTATTGTACAAATTGCTTTTGACCAACTAACTGGAGAAGGTCAGTATGCAGAGAGTTCAGAACAGATTTATTATCCCATAACAGTGTATGAGCAAATTTCTAAGGCTGCAATAAAAGCTTGGAATTCTCTCCCTGGACAGAAAGATGGAAATAATGCTTTCACAAAAATAGAGCAAGGTCCCAATGAACCTTTTACAGATTTTGTGGGACGTTTACAAACAGCTGTAATAAGAACCATTGGAGACAATGCAGCAACAGAAATAATGACTAAACATTTGGCTAAGGAAAATGCCAATGAGGTTTACAAAAGAATTATATGGGGGCTAGACAAAGATGCTCCTTTAGAGGAAATCATTAGATGCTGTGCCACAGTGGGCACAAATGCTTATTATGCCCAGACTATGATGAACATGGAAAGACAAGGTCCTTCTTGGCAGGGGAATTCTAGAGAAACTCATCGATGTTTTCACTGCGGAAAAGTTGGACATTTGAGAGCTCATTGTAGATATGGAGATAGAGTGAGAAGACAGGGTGAGAGAAAACCCAAAACCCCATGTCCAAAATGTAACGGAGGCTTTCATTGGGCCTCTAAATGTATATTGACCCAGAGGAATGAGAGGCAAGGCCCAGCTCCAAAGTATCAATCAAAGGACAGGTGGGGCATGATAGCAGCTGAGGTTACACCCAGAGAGACTTTAGAAATTCAGGACTCTGATGTCATCAACCAACAGAAAAGCAATCAGGATTACAGTTGGGAAGAATACAGGCTTTTAAGACAACAAGACAATATCCAATGCAAACAACTCCAATGTAATTACCAGATGATGAGGAGAAATCCCAAACTTGGTAAATAGAAGAGAATTAAATAGATTAATTGCTTGGGGAAGAGGATCTGCTTATATTTTCACAGGTGGAAAAGGCTAACAATGAGACTGTCAAAAGAACTTTAAAATCTTCAGCTTTCAGTTCCTGAAAAACCAGCAAGAATCACTGGATTCCCTGAGATGAAAAATTGTTGATGAGACTTTTGCAGTACTTCAGAGCTTACAGGAATTATTAGATTCCTGGCGCATGAACTAATGAACAATGGATTCCTTATGGACTATTTCTAGGACTTATGGACATTTGTAAATTTTCAGGTCGATTTATGTTGTTACATTACTACTAGCCTGTGTTATATTACTATGTGCTTATGTATTTTAAGCAATTGCAAGAATCATTGGATTTCTTGAGATGAAAGATTGTTGATGAGACTTTTGCAGTAGTTAAATTTTCATGTTGATTCATGTTATTTGTTACATTACCACTAGCCTGTGTTATATTGCTATGTACTTATGTAAATTATGTATAATGCCTCCCATATTGATGGATTTATGTATACCATGTATATCTGTTACAAAGTTCTGGCCCATATTGATGGATTTATGTGTACCCCCTCAGAAACCCCCTATGTTTTAAAACAAAAGAAAGGGGGAGATGTTGGAATCCTTACTAACTGCTAAGTAATTAGAGTTGATCTAATCTTACAAGAAGATGTTTTGGGCAGAACCTGAAACAAGGTACTAAGTAGAACTACCCATAATCCCTCTCTCTGGAAGGAGCATAAATAGGCCAATGGGCCAGTCGAAGAGGCTCGAGAGAGGAAGACGCTACAAGTCGAGATTTCACCGGAATGACATGAAGACTGGAGCTGGGGAGGCTGAAGAAAGCAGAGGCAGAGGCTGAAGGACCAGACCTTTGGATTTGGTGACATTCGGAGAGAGCTCTTGGAACCAAGCAGAGAGATAGGCCTCTAAGCTAACCGGGCTAGAAGAAAAAGCTCACCACAAATCCTCAACATCAAAACTGAACTCACCATGAGTGAAAAATTAAAGGAACAAGTAGCACAGCTCTATGGCATCAAGTCCGACAATCTAACTGAAAAGGATGATTATTTACAAAAAAACATATAAATTTCCTAGATTAACAAAAGAGGAAATAAAATACTTAAGTAGTCCCATTTAAAAAAAAAAGAAATTGATAGATGGCAGAGAGCAAACACTTCTCTGGATGACCTCCAAACTTCCCGCCAATTAATAGCAGATTAAATCTGTGAACTGGTTTTGGAGTAACAGAACCCACAAATATTTAGAGTACAACAAAATTGCAGAAAATACTTTGGAAGAACTTTAGAAAAGGTCTGTTTCAATCAGAGGGAGAAGAGGGAGAAACTGCACAGCCTAGATGCAGTGCAAGGAGCATAGGGCAGGAAGCCAGGGTGAGGAGCCAGTGTGTTTTGAGGCAGGGGAACCTACTGTGAGGCAGGGAAATCCACTATGAAGTTCTTAGGCTACTCTGTCCTGATTGCAAGATGGTAGTTAAACAGATTTGTTGTAAGAAATCCAAAAGCAAATACAAAAGGCAAATTCTGAGGCACAGAGCCTTGGAAGTGTGAGGAACTTAGCCATGCTTACCCAGTCCTGAAAGTCAGTAAGCAGAACTGGCTCAGGGCAACTAAAATTGCTGTTGCCTCTTTGCCTTAAGAGCAAACCTCAACCTTTAAAAAATGAGCAAAAATGCAAAAAGAACTCTGATCATAGACAGTTTTATGGAGAAAGAGAAGGCTAAAGACACATCAACTCCAGATGAAGCCCCAAAGCATGATATGAATTGTTCTCCATTTCACAAGGTTCTCTTGGAAGAATTCAAAAAGGATCTTAAAAGAGAGTTAGAAGAAAAATGGAAATGAGATCTTTGCAAGAGGATATGGAAAAGGAAAATGAGAAATTATTGGACTGAATTGCTCTTTAAATGTTTGGTAGAACTTACATGTAAATTCATCTTGCTCTGGAGATTTACTATTACTATACAATATTGTATTAGAAATGTTACCTTTAGCAATAAGAGAAGACAAAGAGATTAAAGAATTAGAGTAGATAATGAGGAAAACAAATTTTCACACTTTTCAGATGACATGATAGTATACTTAGAGGACTGTAATGTCTGGTCTAGCTTTCTGGAGATCCTCCAGAAAAGCCTTGGTCTGTTTCAGCAGGATAGGCACTACAAAAATGGACAAGAATGGAATCCAAAGTCTTTCTTGTCTCTTACACAGTCTGTGTCTGTCATAGTCTGACCCAATCTCAGTCTGACTCAGTCTCCAGTAGTCTGATTCACAGTCTGACTGACTGTCCCCAGTCTTCTCCAGCAACCTGTCAATCTGCCAATTTCAACCAGTCTCCCCCCAGTCTGACTGTCACTAGTTTAAATATCCTATTACAATAACATCATTACAGCCTACTGAGTATGTGTGAACTAGATAGTATTACATCACCATGCTAAGTACTGATATATGTATACTAGAAAACCATTATCTCATCAGTTCCACTGAGTTAATATATTATTTCAAGTATACTTCTCCAGATTCTGGCTCTCTAGAGAACCCTAGAGAATCAACTAAAAAACTACTAGAAAAAATTCACAACTTTAGCAAAATTGCAGGATACAAAATAAATCCACATAAATCATCATTATATTTATATATTACCAACAAAATCCGGCAGCAAAAGATATGAGGAAAAATTCCATTTAAAATACCTGTTGATAATATAAAATATTTGGAGTCTACCTGCCAAGGTAAAGTTAGGAACTACATGAATACAACTTCAACACACTTTGCACACAAATAAAGTCAGATCTAATAAACTGGAAAAATATATATAGTGCTCATGAGTAGACTAAGCTAATATAATAAGAATGAGGATACTACCTGAATTATTCAACTTATTCAGTGACAAATCAATCAAACTTCCAAGAAATAATTTTACAGATCTAGAAATAATAACAAATTTAATCTGAAAGAACAAAAGATCAAAAATTTTAAGGAAATTAATAAGAACAAATTTAAATGAAAGTAGCCTAGCTATGCTAGAACTAAAAATATATTACAAAGCAGCAGTCATCAAAATGATTTGGTATTGGCTAAGAAATAGACTAATCAATCAGTGGAATAGGTTAGATTCACGGGACAAAATAGTCAATGACTATAGTAACATAATATTTGACAAGTCCCCAAATTCCAGCTTTTGAAATAAAAACTGACTATTTGACAGAAACTACTGGGAAAATTGGAAACTGGTATGGAAGAAACTAGGCATTGACCCACACATAACAACAATAAAAGGTCAAATTGGGTTCATGATTTAGACATAAAGAGTGATATTATAAACAAGTTAGAAAAAGAAAGGATATTTTACCTCTCAGATCTGTGGAGAAGAAAGAAATTTGTAGCCAAGGAAGAACTGGAAATTGAACAAAAAATAGATAATTTTGATTATATTAAGTTAAAATGTTTTTGCACAAAATAAAAGATGCAGATCAAATTAGAAGGGAAGTAAACTAGAAAAACATTTTTACATTCAAAGGTTCTGATAAAGTCCTCATTACTAAAATATACAAAGAATTGATTCAAATATATAAAAATTCAAGCCATTCTCCAGTTGATAAATGGTCAAAGGGATGAATTGACAACTTTCAGATGAAGAAATTAGAATATTTCTAGTCAAATGAAAAGGTGCTCTAAATCACTATAGATCAGATAAAGGCAAATTAAGACAACTTTGACTGCACACCTCTCAGATTGGCTAAGATGACAGGAAAAGATAATGAGGAATGTGGGAGGGGATATTGGAAAACTGGTACACTAATACATTGTTGGTGCAATTGTGCAGTGATCCAACCATTCTGGAGAGCAATTTGAAACTGTGGCCAAAGAGCTATCAAACTGTGCATACTCTTTGATACTGGGCTTATATTCCAAAGAGATCTTAAAGGAAGGGAAGGAACCCAAATGTCCAAACATGTCTTTGGCAGCCCTTTTTGTATTGGCAAGAAATTGGAAATTGAGTGGATGACCATCAGTTAGAAAATGGCTAAATAATTTATGGTACATTAATGTTATAGTATATTATTTTTCTAGAAGAAATGATCAACAGGATGATTTCAGAGTGGCCTGGAGAGACTTACATGAACTGATGCCTAGTAAAATGAACAGAACCATGAGATCATTTCACATGGCAACAAGAAGATTATATGTGTAATGAGCTGAAACTCAAGTTGATGCACTGAGGTCCCAAGCACATGAGGCTAAATAGTAATTGAACCATACTCTATTAATATATGCTTGAAGAAAGAACGGCCTCCACCCACTCTTTGTGCAAGTTTTGAGGTGTTGTATGGGAAATGACATAGGGATGATTTTGGTGGGTGGAGAGAGAGGCAGAGAGACAGCTGGTCGGGTTCGTGTCGTGGCTGCTCTCACTTTCTATAGACATCCCCCTTCACTTCCACAAAGAATAAAGATCGAGGATTTTCCCTTAACCTGAATTCCTGATGCCCACTGATTTTAAAATATGCAGTCATTAGACTTGGTGCCCAAATGTGGGAACCAAGGACCCTACTTTCACTGAATAAGTCTCCAGTGACCAGGAACTTAGGTGAGTATTTTAATAGACAAACAGGGAACTTATTTTCTTAAGGACTAAATTAGTAACCTTTTTTGGCTGCAATGGGACAGATGTTAGGAAAGCCTTCATCCCCACCCCCACCCCCGCCCAGAAGTGGCACTATAGAAAGCATGCTTAAGCTGATAGAAGGACAAGGGCTACTAATAATTTGGGAACAGATAGCTAGACTTCTGGGTACATTAAAACACACCTCCCCTTGGTTCTTAGAGGAAGAGCAAATCTCTCCAGATAACTGGACATTAATAGGGTCCCAGGTCTCTGAATATTACAATGAAAAAGGTCCTCATTCAATTTCCATCGAGGCATTCTATGTATATAATATAATACAGTTGGCCTTAGAAAATCCTTTAAGTTATAGAAAAAAGAAAAAAAAAAGGTCTAGGAATACCCAGATGAGGAAGCCTGAGATAAAGGAGGAAGACAATGAACAGATTAATGATCATATCCACACAGGGCATGGAGATTTAAGTGAGGCTCAAGGGTGTGGTGACTTTCTACCCCATGAGGCAGCTTCAGCACATTACATATTTGATAAGCAATTCTGATGGAAATGAGTCTTTTCAACGAGATGATACAGAACAGCATCAAAGATCTTGTGATGATGAGAGCCATTTATCCCCAAAGAGAGGACTGTGGGAAGTGAGTGTAGATCACAACATAGCATTTTGTTTGCCTGCATTTTATTTTCTTTTTCATTTTTTCCCTTTATGATTTGATTTTTCTTGTGCAGCAAAATAATTGCATAAATATGTATGCATATATTGGATTTAACATATATTTTTACCATCTTTAAAATATATTGGATTACTTGCTGTCTAGGGGAGATGGTGGGGGAAAGGGGGGGGATTGGAACACAAGGTTTTGCAAGAGTTAATGTTCAAAAATTATCCCTGCATCTTTTTTGAAAATTCAAAAGCTTTAATAAAAAATAAATAGAAAAGGTATTTGAATAAACTATTAATCACCTCCCTAATAAAAAATCTCTAGGGCAAATGGATTCACAAGTGAACCAAACATTTATAAAATAATGCTAATAATATATAAAGTATTTGCAAAATATATAAAGGAGTAGTACCAAATTCCTTCTAAGACACAATTATGGCTCTGATACCTATACTAGGAAGGGCTAAAACAGAGAAACAAAACTATAGCCCATCTCTCTAGTAAATATTTGATGGAATTCATGGGACCTGTTTGAATACATGGGAGCCACCTGATAGTGGCTGCTGGAGATCCAACCCAGAACTTCAGAATAGATCTCCTCTTGTGAGAGGATGATACAAGGAGACTGAGAGATGGTTGCTGTTCTCTGATCTCTCTGACTGAGAGGCCATTGCATTGTCTGATGTCTCTCCTCTTCTCTCTGCCTCCAATTTATTTCATTCCCAGTCCACAACACCTGTGTCAGTAAAGGCTGCCCTGAAACTCCTTCAGATGCTATGATCCATAGTTGTGGAGGCTCTTGGAAAATTGACCTGTCCCTTAACAAATATTGATGGAAAAAATTTTAATATAATATTAGCAAAGAGATTATAGCAGCTTATCAGAAGATAATACATGCCCAAGTAGGATGCATTCAAGGCAGGATTGGCTGGTTCATTATCAGGAAAACTATTATTATAATGGACCATATCAATAACAAAACCAACAGAAATCATATGATAATCTCAATGGATACAGTAAAAGCTTTTGACAAAATAGAGCACCCATTCTTATTAAAAATAATAGAGAGCCCAGGGATAAAGAGAGCTTTCCTTACAATAATTACTATCTAAAACATATAGCAAACCTTATTTGTAATGGAGAGATTCTGGATGCATTTCCTGTAAGATCAAGGGTGAAACAAGGATTCCCATTATCACCATTATTATTCAGCATTGTATTAGAAATGTTGGCTATAGCAATAAGAAAAGAAAAAGAAATTAAAGGCATCTGAATAGGCAATGAGAAAAATAATTTATGACTTTTTACAGATGATATCATAATATGCTTAGAGAATCCTAGAAAATCATTCAAAAATCTACTGGAAACAATCCTCAGCTTTAAAAAAGTAGTAGGATATAAATATGCCTACACAAATTATCAGAATTTCTATATATTATTGACAAAGCTTCTCAGCAAAAGATAGAGAAATTCCATTTAAAATTCCTATAGACAAAATAAACTACTTGGGGATCTACCTCCCATGGGAAACCCAAGAACTATATGAATACAATTACAAAACTTTTCTAACACAAATAAAATAAGATCTAAGCAATTAGAAAAATATCTATTGTTCATGGCTAAGCCAAGCTAATATAAACATGGCAATTCTGGAGGATAAATTGGTCTACTTGTTGAGTGCCCTATCAATCAAACTGCCAAGACATTATTTTATATAATTAGAAAAAAAATAATAAAATTCATCTGGAAGAACAAAAGGTGAAGAATACCAAGGAAATTAATGACAAAAATACAAAGAATGGTGGTTTAGCAGTACTAAACCTAAAACTTTTTTTATGGAGCAGCAGTCATCAAAACCATTTGATACTAACTAAGAAATAATGTAGTGCATTAGTGGAAAAATTAGATACCTGTGACACAATAATCAAGTCCTACTTGATAATTCCCCAAACTCCAGCTTCTGGAATAAGAAGTCACTATTTGACAAAAATTGCTGGGAAAACTGGAAAACTGGAAAATAACATGTCAGAATGTTCTCATAGACCTACATCTCACACCCCATACCAAAATAAGGTCAAAATGGATACATAATTTGAGCATAAAAAATGATACCATCAACAAATTAGAAGAACAAAGTATAATTTACCTATCAGATCATTGGTGAAGGAAGAAATTTATGCTTAAAGCAGCATTATAGAACATTATGAAAAGCAAAATGGACAACTTTGATTACATTAAATTAAAAGTTTTGCATAAACAAAATCAACAGAAACAAGATTAAAAAGGAAGTACAAAGCTGGGAAAAATCTTTACAGATACTTTCTGATAAAGATCTAATTTCTAAAATACATAAAAATATATATAAAATATGAGTCATTCCCCAATAGATAAATGGTCAAAGGATATGAACAACCAATTTTCAGATAATGAAATTAAAGCCATTTATAATTATATGAAAAAATGCCCTAAATCACTATTGATAAGAGAAATGTAAATTAAAACAACTTTGATATACCACCTCACCCTTCTCAGATTGGCTAAGATGACAGATAAGATAATGATAAATTTTGGAGTGGATGTGGGAAAACTGGTACACTAATGCATTGTTGTTGGAGTTTGAAATGATCCAACCATTCTGAAGAGCCATCTGAAACTATGCCTATAAAACTATGTAGACACTTTGATCCAGCAGTGCCATTACTGGGTCTGTATCCCAAGGAAATCATAAAAGAGGGAAAAGGCCACACATGTTTAAAATGTTCATAACAGTTCTTTTTGTGGTAGCAAATAATTTAAAAAGGAGTGAATGATTATTAATTGGGGAATGGCTGACCAAGCTGTGCTATAGGAAGACAATGAGATATTATTGTTCTATAAAAAATAATGAACAAGCTGATAATAGAAAGGCCTGCAATGATTCACGTGAATAACAGTAAGACTTTGCATATTTTGCTATGAAAGCTGTGGTCTTCCTCAGTGGTTCAGTGATCCAAAGTAATCCCAATAGACTTTGGACAGAAAATGCCATCTGCATCCAGAAAAAAAGATCTAAGGAGACTGAATGTACATCAACATATGCTACGTTCACTTTTTTTTCTGTTTTTTTTTTTTAATCTCTCTAATTGTTCTTCCTTTTTGCTCTGATCTTTTTCTCCCAACACAACTCATAAAGCAATATGTATTAAAAATAAATAAACTTACTACAATAAAATAATCCATATTGAAAGGGTTTCACTTATGATCCCCATGGAACCCAACTATTCTTAATCTGTCTGTCCTTATCTTCCATGAGTATTTCACATCTTTTGGGGTAATGTAACCAACCCTATGTATATTAAATAAATACATTAACTAATTACTATTGTTTAAAAAAAAAACACAGTGGTGATGGATTAATGAGAATGGTATAAAGTGAATGTTTAAAGAGGAGTGAGTGAAGTGAAGTAAGTCTGGAGTTTCTTAAAATAACATTCTGGTAAAGCAAGTTATCAGTCGGGAAAGCTAGGTGTCAGGATCTATAGAATCTGCCTTTAAAAATAAAATGAGTATGCTTCTTTCTTCTTCTTCTTCTTTTTCTTTTTCTTTTTTTTTTTTTTGCTGAAGCAATTGGGGTTAAGTGACTTGCCCAAGGTCACACAACCAGATCATGTTAAGTGTCTGAGGCCAAATTTGAACTCAGGTTCTCCTGACTTCAGGGCTGGTGCTCTATCCACTGAGCCACATAGCTGCCCCCATGCTTATTTCTTAAAGCCTTCTACATAAAACTTTTCCTATTCATTTCCTGAAGTACTTCCTCTCTAAAATGCCTTGTTGAATATGTATTTTGCATGTCTTCTGTAAATTACTATGTGGGTGTTATCTACTTTGAAATATAAAATCCTCAAGAAAAGGTACTATTTCTTTTTTAAAATCTTAGTGCCTATAACATAGTAGGTACTTAATAAATGTTGTTGATATCCATCATCTTAATATTACTTTATATTCCACTCTACCAGGAATTACACAAATGACTATTTCCAATCCAGATGCTTCATTTGCAGAAAGAGCTCAACAAGACTATAGTCATCATCTCTTTGAGTTTCAGTCTTCTAAAATATGATACTGAAATTCAAAAGAGACCACAAAAGATTGGGCTTGCGCATTGTTGTTGTGAGGTGTTTTAAAAGAATATGCAGGCTTGAATATATCTTCAAGTCAAGGGACAAAGTTTAATTGTAACACCAATTGAAGGGGGCTAAGTTTCAAAAAAAATTAGCAAAGAACTAGAAGCAAGAAGATAAATGTATAGGAAAATACAGAGAAATGCAGTTCTTTTTGTCACTGATATGCCAATTTTATGACTTAGAAGTAGACATAAGGAGTAGTTTCATATGTCCCTCACTATTTGTCTGAGAAACCTCTGTTATCACTGATCAACAGATTGTTATCTGGGGAGCCAAGATGACAGAGAAGGCACACACTACTCTCTAAGCTTCTCTCATTCCCCTCATAACCAACTATTTAATTCAGCCTCAAAAATAGCTCTTCACTGCTTAAATTCATAAAGATTAGAAACACTACAATTTATCAGCCGAAGTCAATCTGGAAGATCGCCAGGAAAGATTTGTCCTGAGGGGCCAGGAACAGACTAGCACAGGCAGTGAGAGGTCTGCTTGAGCAGACAAGGAACGGGGGTGATCTCTGTGGCTAAAGAAGTTATAGAGACGACTCTGCTATAGGCTAACTGCTCTGCCTTGACTACAAAGCAGTAAACTGGCAGAGAAATTAAAGCCTAAAACAGAGGGTCCTCTAAAAAACGCCAGAACCTAAAGAAATCTGGCTGTAACCCCTCAAACCCAGAAGTGCTTAGGCAGACTGTAAGGTAGCCCTGCAGCCACATCCTGCAGTTCAGCGCTTTTGCAGGGGCAGTTACAAATTTGCACAGCAGGGGGGCAAAGCCGGGGCAGCCTCTAATAGGCACAGTGGGGGGCTCCACTTGAGGCAATAGAACTTCCCCAGCAGACTGTGCTTCCCGGGAAGACACTTCCAGTCCCCGCAAATTCACTCACTGCTCAATTACTAACACCCACAGCCCCAGGGCAGGTTTTGGCTTGGGAAGTGAAACTCTCATTGCTCAGCATCTAGCCCCAGGGGAGTTGTTATCTCACACAGCAGGGGTTCTTTGCAGGGCACTTTCTCAGCTCCACCCTGCAGGCCTGAGTTACTTCCAGGTGGGGAACTCTTTCCCAGAGCACTCCAGTACCTCGCTGCTTTTTGTAGCCTGCTGGAAGGACAACTACACATCCATACAACTTTCACTGCTCTGCAGAGGAAGCAAGTAACCTCCTGGCTCTGAAGGCAGACCTACAGGCTTTAAAAAATGAGTAAAAAAAAAAAATCAAAAGAATGATTGATAGTTTCTATACAGAAAGAGAACAGCTTTTCAACCTTGAAGACACTAATAGCAGACAGTCTCCAGACAATTATTGGTCCCCAATACAAAAGGCTCTCCTAGAGGAGACTATTAAAAATATTAAAAGAGAACTAGAAGAGAAATGGGGAAAGGAAAGAGAAGCTATGTAAGAGAGTACAGAAAAGGCATATAACTCACTAAAAGAAAAATTTGATAAAGTGGAAAAAGAACTGACATGTGAATTGGAAAAAGTAAAAAACTCCCAAGAAGTGCAGGGAAACAGAATTTGTGAATTGGAAAAAGAAAATAACTCACTTAAAAAAAATAGTGAAATGGAAAAAAAAATCCATGGAGCAAAACAACTCAATTAGACATATACAAAAAGAAGTTAAAAAAAAAAAAGCTAATGAAGAAAATAACTCACTAAAAATCAGAACTGAACAAATAGAAATGACTGATTGATTGAGAGGTCAACAATCAGTCAAGCAAAACCAAAAAAATGAAAGATTGGAAAAAATGTCAAATATTTACTAGGAAAAACAACAGACCTGGAAAATAGATCTAGGAGAGATAACCTGAGGATCATTGGACTACCCAAAAATTATGATGAAAAAAAGAGCCTAGATACTATTTTACAGGAAATCATCAAAGAGAACTGCCCAGAAGTAATAGAACCGGAAGGTTGAAAGAATTCACCGAATACCTTCTGAAAAAGACACAAAAGAAAGACCCCAAGGAATATTGTGGCTAAAATTCAGAATTTTCAGACTGAAGAAAAAAATTTATAAGCAGCCAGGAAAAAACAGTTCAAATACTGAGATGCCACAACAAGGGTCACGCAAGATCTGGCTGCCTCAACATTAAAGGATAGAAGGGCCTGGAATCAGATGTTCCGAGAGGCAAAAGAGCTTAGAATGCAGCCAAGAATAAACTACCCAGCTAAGCTGAGTATTTTTTCCCATGGAGGAAGATGGACATTTAATGAAATAGAGGAATTCCATCTGTTTCTAAGGAAAAAACCAGACTTAAACAAAAAAATTGATCTCCAACAACAGGACTCAAGAGAAGTAGAAAAAGGTAAAAGGAATTCTTCAGAACTGTATTTCTGTTGTGGATATACATAAAAACCATCTATATAATTTGATTTTATCGATATAACATAAAAAAGGGAAGTAGAAATGAAAAGGGGATAGTGTCAGAAAAAGGGAAAAGGGGAGAAAAAAAGAGGGAAACTACATGGGATGATGAGGCAAAGGAAACCTATCAGATCTGAGGGAACTTAGAGAGGGGGAGAAACATTGTGTGAATCCTACTCTCATCAGAGTTGGCTCAAAGAGGAAATAATTGACATATTTGTTTTATAGAGAATCTTCTCTCACTTGATTAAAAAGTGGGAGAGAAAAAGGGAAAAGGAAAAAGAGTAATAAGGGAAAGCTACAAGAAAGGGGAAGGGACTCAAAGGGAAGAAGGAGAGATACTATAAAGGGAGAGCTGCGTGACGCAAGTAGGACCAATAAGTTTAATACTAGGGAAGAAGGGAAGGAGGGCAAGAAAAAGAAAAATATAATCTGGGGATATTAGGATGGCAGGAAATACAGAATTAGTAATTTTAACTGTAAATGTGAATGGGATGAACTCTCCCATAAAGAGGAGATGGATAGCAGAGTGGATCAAAAGTCGGAACCCTATAATATATTGTTTACAGGAAACACATTTAAAACAGGGAGATACATACAGGGTAAAGGTAAAAGGCTGGAGCAGAATCTATTATGCTTCAGGTGAAGTAAAAAAAGCAGGGGTAGCCATCCTTATCTCAGATCAAGCAAAAGCAAAACATTGATCTAATTAAAAGAGATAAGGAAGGAAACTATATCTTGCTAAAGGTACTACAGACAATGAAGCAATATCAGTATTAAACAAATATTCACCAAGTGGTATAGCATCTAACTTCCTAAAGGAGAAGTTAAGAGAGTTGCAAGAAGAAATAGACCGCAAAACTATAATAGTGGGATATCTCAATCTTACACTCTCAGATTTAGATAAATCAAATCACAAAACAAATAAGAAAGAAATTAAAGAGGTAAATAGAATATTAGAAAAATTAGGTATGATAGATCTATGGAGAAAACTGAATGGTGACAGAAAGGAGTATACTTCCTTGTCAGCAGTTCATGGAACCAACACAAAAATTGACCATATATTAGAACATAAAGACCTCAAAATTAAATGCAGGAAGACAGAAATAGTAAATGCTTTCTTTTCAGATCACAATGCAATAAAAAGTACATTCAACAAAAAGTTAGGAGTAAATAGACCAAAAAGTAATTGGAAAGTAAATAATCTCATCTTACAGTATGATTGGGTGAAACAGCAAATTATAGATATAATTAATAATTTCACTCAAGGTAATGACAACGGTGAGGCATCATACCAAATTTTATGGGATGCAGCCAAAACGGTAATAAGGGGAAATTTTATATCCTTAGAGGCTTACTTGAATAAAATAGAGAAAGTGAAGTTCAATGAATTGGGCCTGCAAGTTAAAAAGCTAGAAAAAGACCAAATTAAAAACCCCCCATCAATTACAAACCTGGAAATTCTAAAATTAAAAGGAGAAATTAATAATATAGAAAGAAAAAAAAACTATTGAACTAATAAATAAAACTAAGAGTTGGTTTTATGAAAAAACCAATAAAATTGATAAACCTTTGGTAAATCTGATTAGAAAAAGGAGAGAGGAAAATCACATTAGTGGTCTTAAAAATGAAAAGGGAGAACTTTCCACCAATGAAAAGGAAATTAGAGAAATAATAAGTGGTTACTTTGCCCAATTTTATGCCAATAAATTTGATAACCTAAGTGAAATGGATGACTACCTCCAAAAATATAGGCTTCCCAGATTATCAGAGGAGGGAGTAAATTGCTTAAATAGTACCATTTCAGAAAATGAAATATAAGAAGCTATTAATCAACTCCCTAAAAAAAAAAATCCCTGGGACTAGATGGATATACATGTGAATTCTACCAAACATTCAAAGAACAATTAGCCCCAATGCTTTATAAACTATTTGAAAAAATAGGAAATGAAGGAGTCCTACCAAATTCCTTTTATGACACAGACATGGTACTGATACCTAAACCAAATAGGCTGAAAACAGAGAAAGAAAATTATAGACCAATCTCCCTAATGAATATTGATGCTAGAATCTTAAATAAGATATTAGCAAAAAAACTAAAGAAAATCATCTCCAGGATCATACACCACAATCAAGTAGGATTTATTCCAGAAATGCAGGGCTGGTTCAATATTAGGAACTCTATCAGTATAATTGGCCATATTAATAATCACATTAACAAAAACTATATGATCATCTCAATAGATGCAGAAAAAGCATTTGATAAAATTCAACATCCATTCCTGTTAAAAACTCTTGAGAGTATAGGAATAAATGGCCTTTTCCTTATAATAATCAGTAGCATCTAATTAAAACCAGCAGTAAGCATCATATGTAACAGGGACAAACTGCAACCATTCCCAGTAAGATCAGGAGTGAAACAAGGTTGCCCACTATCACCGTTACTATTTAATATTGTATTAGAAATGCTAGCTTTGGCAATAAGAGTTGAGAAGGAGATTAAAGGAATAAGAATAGGCAATGAGGAAACCAAATTATCACTCTTTGCTGATGATATGATGGTATACTTAGAGAACCCCAGAGATTCTACTAAAAAGTTATTACAAACAATTCACACCTTCAGCAAAGTTGCAGGATACAAAATCAACCCACATAAGTCATCAGCATTCTTATATATCACTAACAAAACCCAACAGTTAGAGTTACAAAAAGAAATTCCATTTAAAGTAACTACTGATTGTATAAAACATTTAGGAATCTATCTGACAAAGGAAAATCAGAAACTTTATGAGCAAAACTAAAAAACACTTTCCACACAAATTATGTCTGGTCTAACCAACTGGAAAAAGATTAAATGCTCTTGGATTGGGCGAGCAAATATAATAAAGATGACAATACTACCTAAATTAATCTATTTATTTAGTGCTATACCAATCAGACTCCCAAAAAACTACTTTGATGAACTAGAAAAAATAACAACAGAGTTCATATGGAAAAACAAAAGGTCAAGAATTTCAAGGGAATTAATGAAAAAAAAAAAAATCAAATGAAGGTGGCCTAGCTGTACCAGATCTAAAATTATATTATAAAGCAGCAGTTACTAAAACTATATGGTATTGGCTAAGAAATAGACTAGTTTATCAATGAAATAGGTTAGGTTCAAAGGACAAAACAGCTAATAACTTTAATAATATAGTGTTTGACAAACCCAAAGACCCCAGTTTCTGGGATAAGAATGCATTATTTGACAAAAATTGCTGGGAAAATTGGAAAATAGCATGGCAGAAACTAGGCATTAACCCACACAACACCATACACCAAGATAAGGTCAAAATGGGTTCATGACCTAGGCATAAAGAATATGATTATAAATAAATTGGAAGAGCATAGGATAGTTTACCTCTCAGACCTGTGGAAGGGGAAGGAATTTATGACCAAAGAAGAACTAGAGAGCATTATTGATCACAAAATAGAAAATTTTGATTATATTAAATTGAAAAATTTTTGTATAAACAAAACTAATGGAGACAAGATTAGAAGAGAAACAATAAACTGGGAAAACATTTTTACAGTCAAAGGTTCTGATAAAAGTCTCATTTCCAAAATATAAAGAGAATGGACTCTGATTTATAAGAAATCAAGCCATTCTCCAATTGATAAATGGTCAAAGGATATAAACAGACAATTCTCAGATGAAGAAATTAAAACTATAGCCATATGAAAATATGCTCCAAATCATTATTAATCAGAGAAATGCAAATTAAGACAACTCTGAGATACCACTACACACCTATCAGATTGGCTAGAAGACAGGGAAAGATAATGCAGAATGTTGGAGTGGATGTGGGAAATCAGGAATACTGATACATTGTTGGTGGAATTGTGAACACATCCAGCCATTCTGGAGAGCAATTTGGAACTATGTTCAAAAAGTTATCAAACTGTGCATACCCTTTGATCCAGCAGTGTTCCTATTGGGCTTACATCCCAAAGAGATACTAAAGACGGGAAAGGGACCTGTATGTAACAAAATGTTTGTGGCAGCCCTGTTTGTAGTGGCTGGAAGCTGGAAAATGAATGGATGCCCATCAATTGGAGAATGGTTGAGTAAATTATGATCTTTATGGAATATTATTGTTCTGTAAGAAATGACCAGCAGGATGAATACAGAGACGACTGGCAAGGCTTATATGAACTGATTCTAAGTGAAATGAGCAGAACCAGGAGATCATTATATACCTCAACAACGATATTGTTTGAGGATGTATTCTGATGGAAGTAGGTCTCTTCGATAAAGAGAGCTAATTCAGTTTCAACTGATCAAGGATGGACAGAAGCAGCTACACCCAAAGAAAGAACACTGGGAAATGAATATAAACTATTTGCATTTTTGTTTTTCTTCCCAGGTTATTTATACCTTCTGAATCCAATTCTCCTTGTGCAACAAGAGAACTGTTTGGTTCTGCACACATATATTGTATCTATGATATACTGTAACCTACTTAATATATAAAGGACTGCTTGCTCTCTGGGGGAGGGGGTGGTGGGAGGGAGGGGAAAAATCGGAACAGAAGTGATAATGCTGTAAAAAATTACCCTGGCATGTGTTCTGTCAATAAAAAAGTTATTTAAAACAAACAAACAAACAAACAGATTTTTATCTGGCAGTCATCAGTGTTCATAGGACTATACTTAAGTGACTCCCCCAGCATCCACTCAGAAGTGCTTGGCTAAGAAGTGTTAAGTGTCTGAGATCAAATTTGAACTCAGGTCCTCCTGACTTCAGGGTTTCTCAATCTACTGAGCCAACTAGCTGCCTCTATAAAATAATATTCTTAAGGCCTAAAGACTTTAGGATCATTGACAAACAGATTTTTAGAATAATACCACTCTTAAATCTGGAGGCCTCAGAATTACTGCTATATTTCTCCCTGGAAGATGCACCCTATCAAAACTAGATAACCTCTGTGTTTTCTTTCAGTCCAAATCAATGATAACAAAATCTAGTCCAACCCTCTCATTGTAGACTGAGGGGAAAAAAGTCACCGAAAAGAAGTGACTGGCCGTTTGTGAGTAAATTTAGCAAGTGCTTGTTCTATTGTATCTATCCTTCACATTCTTTGTAGTTTATCAATTTAGAGTGATTCCATTATTGGATATTCTTGATTACTTTTTACTCAAATATAATTTAACATCTCAATATATTTATGAAATGTATAAATTGAAGAAATTTAAAGAACTCTGTTTTTTAAGAAAAGTATTGTTTCTCAAATAAAAAAAAAAGAACTATATCAAAACTCTCAGGAATGATGGAGTATTCTTTTTAAAAGCCATTGCTTTTAACAACCACTTGGGATCTGATCTTAGGCTGAGCCAAAAGGAAGTCAGGAGGTCAACACATATGTTTTTCATCATCCTCAATATCAGAGCACCATCTATTTGATGGATGCATTCATTAATTTCTTATTTCAGCTCAGGGACTGACCAGGCATCTTTTGAAACAAATCTTCCTTAGGCTAACCCCAGAGGAGAAAATGATGCAGAGACTTAATCCAGGATTCTAAAAATGCACAGTGAGCAGTTATTTGTATACATACACACAAAGCATTTTAAAATGAAATTCCCATATTTTTTGAGTATTCAATCTATGTATGGGGAAAAACATTCACATTCTTTTTTTTGTGATGTTTGATACTGGGAAATCCTTTATTTCTCACTAAAAGAGATTTAGTATGTGCATTTGCTCTAATAGTTGAGGTGAAATATCAAGCATTTAAATTTAATACAAAAAAGTAGAAAGGTGAATTGTTAAAATATTCAGAAATAATAATTATTTGATATCAGGAATGGATAAATAAAAATAAATTGCATAGATTTTAAAATTTCTTATAATAGAATTATGAAGAACAACCAAGGGGAAAAACAAAAGGAAATACAGCATTCCCTTGAATATAAATCACAATTTTGGGCATCTAAGTTTGTTTAAGTACTCAAATGGATTTCTTGTGTTTTCCTGTGTTTCTTAGTACATCAGAAGCAGCTTCCCATTTTAAAGGAGGTATTGATTATTTTCTAGATTATCAATTTCTTTTTCATCAGTGATTCAATATGGGGATGCAAGTCTATTTACTTAGGGGCAGGTTTTATAATTTTTATCTTCTTTCTACCAACATTTAAAGAAAAATATTAGCATTTTCTTGAGAAATTATGTTTTTTTCTCTAATAATGACAATATATACACACAGACACACACACACACACACACACACATATATATATATATATATTTTTTTTTTTTTTTCCCCTCCTAAAGCAATTGGGGTTAAGTGATTTGCCCAGGATCACACAGCTAGGAAGTGTAAAGTGTCTGAGAGCAGATTTGAACTCAGGTCCTCCTGAATTCAGGGCTGGTGCTTTATCTACTGCATCACCCAGCTGTCCTTTATTTATACTATTGATAGTATCCATTATCTTCCATTACATTTCTAATTTGGAACATTACACAACATTCCATCCTTTTTCTTTGAATAATAAACATTTTCCTTCATTGTGAGATTTTGCATATGACTTTTAGGCATTCAATGAAAATGTGTGAAATAACTGAAAAGATAATTAATAAAATTTAAAATCATATGCTTGCCTATAGTTTTCATGAATAACTTCATAAGTTATTCTTTATATTTAATGTAACAATTACATTTAATTTAGAAAAGAGTAAGTCAAATGGCATTATTTATGCTATTATGTTTTAATTTCTCGTAAGATTAGAATACATATTTCCAATTAAATAAAACCTTTTCATACCAAATTTATGTATGATGAATTTGATTATGCTAAGTATAATAAATAAATTATGTTCTGGAAATCTAAACTATATTAAAATATAAACAACCTTGAAACATTATTTTGCCTAACCTCTTAATTTTTTTTTCCATGAAATAGAATTGAAACTTCAAAAATTGAATTTTCCAAGGTCAGGCAGCTGCTGAAGTTAGTGTTTGAACTTAGACTAAAACTTGGCTTTCCAGACTGACAGTACTATGTTTCCTTAGAGAGATTAAATGACTGAATGAGCTAAGACTTGTGGAAAATAAGGTCCATAGTATTTTTAAGTCCCTCAGAGAAAAGAATATAAAAGCAATAGTTCTGCTGCTTTGAGACAGATAAAAAAAAAAAAAAAAGTCGTTAACAACTAGAAAAGAGAAAGTCATTTATTATACATGTTCTGTATGTGAGACACACTGATGTTTTACTTCCATCATTTTTGTCAAAAGTATTTTCAGACAGGAAAGATTAGAACATGGACAAGTAGAGATTTGAAACTCAAAACCGGTGAGAAGATAGCAAAAATAGGATCTAATAGATTTAAGTGACCCCAGACTTCTTAGCTTAGATAAATTATATTTCAAGGAACCAACATAAAGCATAGATATAATTGCCAACTGTCAGTAACCTCTAATGAATTGTGGAGAAAAGCAGAGTGTCAGAAGATTTGATATGGATAAATGAATTGTGTAGAAAAGTAGAGGTGTCAGAAGATTTGATATGGATAATGCACTATTTTCCCCAAAGAAGATGGTACAAAGTAAATATTGGCGAATTACATTTTAATTCCTGGCAAAATTCTAAAACAGAATATTTCCAAAATCTTAGTAGTCATTATCTTTTTCTTAGAAAAAACATGAGCTCATCAATAAGAAATCGTGCCAAGTTAAACTCATGTCCTTTTCTTTCAGTCATTAAACTAGAACTGAAATTATGAAATATGAGATCACTAAGTAAGACTGTTTTGAGGGAAATATATATGAAACTATGAATGGTCCCAAATGCTCAGTAACTACCAAAAAAATAAACAAAAACAAAAGCTTTCTTTAAAAAATTAGAGCTTAAAATGACCATGGAGTAATAACTAGAATAGTAGACTTGAAGTTAAGTGAGCTAGATTCAGAACCCACATTTAACACTTAACTAGCTGTATAGTGAAGGACAAGTTAATTGCTTTAATTTCCTTTCCAAAAATGAGGCGAAACAATCTATACCTACCCTTCCAGGTTTAAAAAATAACTTTATTTCAGTTGAATACATTTTGTAGATGGGTTAAAGGGCATAGTGTTTAGTCCTTCATATTTGATATGACAGCAATAGTTCTGCTGCTTTGGGAGATATAAAAACTATAGTAACAGAAACAAAGAGACAGTAGCATTTATTATACACCTGTGCTATATGTAAAGCATTATTATCTTTTACTTTATTTTCTTTACTTTATATTTTGATGACTTAGAAAACATGCTTAATTAATCTTTTAATAACATGAAGTGTGGAGGTATCAATATCAAAAGCTTTAAAATTATGGGACAGATCTAATTAAGCAGTTAAGAGGGATGAATGTGAAGTCTTGTGTTTGGTTGTAAAAGTTAGCTACACAGGATTACATAGAAATGATGACATAGTAGCTATTATACAAAATATTTTAAATTTAAGAGTATAAATATAATTTTGAGTTACTAACGTGATTATGTAATCATCAGTAATATAGTTGGATTATTGGGCTGGTGCATAGATGGTTTAGCTTTGTTCCAGAGGGTACAAAGAATAACTGAGAAGAAGTTACAAGTGGGCAGATTTTTACTGTGATAGAAGAACTACTATTAATTCCTAGAAATTGGCTTTTCATTGTAATATGAGGCTCTAAAAGTGCTCAAGCAAAACTAGGTGAATCCTTCTTCCATACTGTGGGATAGGCTTGTATCAGATAAGGAATTTCACTCAATGGTCTCACAGCTCTCTTTTGAATTTTAAAATTCAGCTATTCTTTTCCCTATATCATCTATCTTTCTTGAATAAGACATATCTTCACCCACGGGGAAGTGAGAACCTATAAAATACCTTCCATATTTCTGAACATATTATATAAGGTCAACTTTATAACTTGGATGTTACTCTTCACTAGCATTACTATGGAGGTCTACTGTACTTAAAGCTGAAATATCCATGTCTATATTTCTATCTAGATCAAGATATCTACAACTATATTTATATCATGTATCTACAGTGATTGCTATACTTATGTCTACTGAAATGCTATCTATCCACCTATATCTACATCTATCAACAGACTGAATAAATACATCTATATATATATATATATATATATATATATATATATAGTGTGTGTGTGTATGTGTATATGTGTGTGTATATATATATATATATATATATATATATATATATATATATATATATATATATATATATATATATATATGTTGGAATCCTTACAAACTGCTAACTAATTAGAGTTGATCTAATCTTACAAGAAGATTTTGGCCAGAACCTGAAACAAGGTACTAAGTAGAACTAATTAATACAAGGCTTGTGTTCACACCTTTACTCATTGGAGTTCACAAGTATGCCAGCTTCACAAAGTAAACTTTCTAACTTCAAGGGAGTTCACAACTCCCTTAAAGCTCTTTGGGCCAGAGAGCACTATGGGAGAAAACCCATAATCCCATTCTCTCAGAAGAGTCAGATATAAGGCCAGTGATGAGAGATCTATTCCAGAATACATTTTCCTCTTGGCTGGCTAGTCGCAGAGGAGAGTTCAGCTGGACTCGAGAGGAGCGCCTCTGGTGCAGACACAGAGCACTTTGACAGATTTCAGCAGAATTACGCCAGAAGCCCTCTTTCCGAGGCAAGGCAGAATATATTCCACTTGGCTGGCTGGTGACAGACGAAGAGTTTTCAGAGGATGAAGCTACGAGTGGAGTTCAGTGGACAACAAGATTCATCTTCATCTCACACCACTGTGGTAGGTGGCTGGGCTCCTGCACGCCCCCCACTGAGACCAAGCTGGTCTGAAAGACTCACCAGAAAGCTAGCCGAGCCCCAAGTGAAGGAGACAAGAGATTCATTCCATCTCTGTGTTGGTCAGAGGCTGAAGAAAGCAGAGGCAGAGGCTGAAGGACAGAACCTTTGGATTTGGAGACATCCGGAGGGCTCTAAGCTAAACCGGCTGTGTTTGGAGAAGAACAAGAACTCCAACATTTGAACTCATAACATATATATATAGCACTTTCTCATTTTCTCTATCCATTGCTATCAATAACAATGATCAATGCTATCAATAACAGATCTATATCTATCTTTGTTTCTCTCTGTGTCTGTCTCTATGTATATACAGGTATATGTGTGTGTGTGTGTATGTGTGTGTGTGCGTGTACATGAAGCTATGTATACATGTATGAAAAAACAAAGGTATGTATATTTATCTATCTATACCTGTGTGTATGTGCACACATACACATATATATTCTATTAAAACTTAAAACTATACTAAGACTTTGGGGATACTTTGTATGTGTGTATATATATATATATATATATATATATATATATATATATATTTATATAAATAGATAGAGATGATAGAGAGATAGATATAGACATACATAGACATCTACATCTATGGAAATATATAGATATGGATACAGATACTACAGATATCTTGGCTTTAGGTAAGTTAAACACTCAATTATAATGCTATTTAAGAACAGAAACCATGTTATAAATTTGTGTTATGTTATGATAAGAAAAAAGATTGAACTATAGTACATAATAGCAAATATTTTATGTCACCATATGGATAAAGGAATTTTCTATTCAATAAAAAATCATTATATACTCACACACATATGTCTCTTCTCTCTATACATAACCTTATATATCTACATATAAATCACTGATTTTTTTTTTTTTTTATGAGACAATATTTGAATAAAAAAGGAAGCTAGATGTTATCATGGATAGAGTAACAGGCCTGGAAGCAGCATGTCGAGTTCAAATACAGACTCAGACATTTATTGTCTCTGTGATCCATATGTCACTTAACCCTGTTTTCTTCTGTTTCCTTATCTGTAAAATGAGCTACAGAAGAAAATGGTAAATCACTCTAGTCTTTTTGCCAAGAAAACCCCATGAAGAATCAAACAAGATTAAAACAATTCAACAACAAAAACAGCAACAATGAAAAATAAAATAAAATAATAGTTTATTTTCTTAAGCTGTAACATTTTTATTACAATTCTTTAAACTGATTTATGTTATCAATGGCGAATTTTTATAAAAACTGGATAGATAACCTGCCACAGTAGTTAGAATACAGAATGAAGTTAAAGTTAATGGGAAAAGTACTCCCAAACCTCTATTTCATGTAGAATGTAATTTTTTTAGAGTAGTCTTTAGTGATTCCACATAGTATTTGATGACATGTTGTTCTAAAAGATTACAGTTGTACTAAACAAAGGTTATGGTTTTAAGCATAGGATTTCTCTTTCTTTGGCAGTTATAACTCAAGCCTACTTGGGTGGATAACATCTGATTTTTCCCCCTGAGGCAATCGAGGCTAATTGTCTTGCCCAGTGTTACACAGCTAGAAAGTCTTATGTGTCTGAGACTAAATTTAACCTCAGCCTCTGTTGGAATCCTTACTAACTGTTAACGAATTAGAGTTGATCTAACCTTACAAGAAGATGTTTTGGGCAGAACCTGAAACAAGGTACTAAGTAGAACTAATTAATACAAGGCTTGTGTCCATACCTTTACTCATTGGAGTTCAATGAGTTCACACCTCCCTTGAAGTTCTTTGGGCCAGAGAGCACTATGGGAGAAAACCCATAATCCCTCTCTCTCGTATCCCACAATTCCTCCCTCTTGTATAAAAGAAACAGACACAGAGCACTTTGGGGGATTTTCACCGGAATGGCATGAAGACTGGAGCTGCTGGAGGCTGAAGAAAGTAGAGGCAGAGGCTGAAGGACCAGACCTTTGGATTTAAAGACATTTGGAGAGAGCTCTTGGAACCAAGCAGAGAGATAGGCCTCTAAGCTAACCGGGCTATATTGGGATAATAAAAGATCTGAACTTTTATCACCTGGCTGCTTTTTGAGAAGAAAAAGCTCACCACATTTTGGCGCCCTGAACGTGGGACTAACAGACCCCTCAGTGGATTTCAGTGGAAAAACTACGATCCTGATTCAAGTGGAAAAGACTTCAACCCAGAAATTAGGGTGAGTGCAACAAAGAAATTTTGTTAAAAGAGTTAAAGTAGAATTTCAGCTAAGATGGGACAGATATTTAGAAAACAGCCTGTTTCTGTTCAAGGAAAATGTTTAGAGAGCATTGTCAAAGTTATGGAAAGCCAAGGTTTAATTATAAGTTTACAGCAAATCACTGAACTTTTACAAACTATAAAGGACATATGTCCTTGTTTCTCTCTTGATAAGGAATTAGATCTAAATGAATGGAAATTGGTTGGAGAGGATCTTTGTCAATTCTATAATAAAAATGGGCCTAACTCAATAATTAATACATATAATGTAATACAATTGGCTATAAGAAGTTATTTAAGTGATAGAATGATGAAAAGGAAAGTACAGGATGAAGAAAAGCCAACTTTACTAGGTGAAAAGGAGGACGAATCAGATGAGAATGGAGTTAATTACAATTCTGAGTATGATACTTCACAGCAGGAGGAATTAGGTGATTCCACATCTCATGACCCTCCCCCCACAATGAACCCTTCATGGGTGGAACAAGGGGGAGGGAGAGAGACAGAAACACAGTCAGCTTCTCCTGTAAAGCAGAATTTGACAAGATTAGAAAAAGCATTAATTAAAGCAAAAAATGAAGGAGAAGATATATCTGATTTTATAAATGCATATCCTGTGATTGAAGAGCTCAACTCCTCATGTCAAAAAGAGAGAAAATACACTCCTTTTAATTTGGAAAAAATTAAAGATTTGAAAAAGAGTTGCACTCTTTATGGGGCTACATCATCTTATGTGAAGATGTTACTGGATAATTTGTCTAATGAAATCCTAACCCCGAATGACTGGAAATCCATAACGAAAACTTGTCTAGAACCGGGACAAAATTTATTGTGGCTTTCGGAGTTTCATGAATTATGTAGGATTCAAGCCCAACGCAATAGGCAAAAAGGAGCTATTGTACAAGTTGCTTTTGACCAACTAGCTGGTGAAGGTCAGTATGCAGAGAGTTCAGAACAGATTTATTATCCCATAACAGTGTATGAGCAAATTTCTAAGGCTGCAATAAAAGCTTGGAATTCTCTCCCTGGACAGAAAGATGGAAATAATGTTTTCACAAAAATAGAGCAAGGTCCCAATGAACCTTTTGCAGATTTTGTGGGACGTTTACAAACAGCTGTAATAAGAACCATTGGAGACAATGCAGCAACAGAAATAATGACTAAACATTTGGCTAAGGAAAATGCCAATGAGGTTTGCAAAAGAATTATATGGGGGCTAGACAAAGATTCTCCTTTAGAGGAAATCATAAGACGCTGTGCCACAGTAGGCCCAAATGCTTATTATGCCCAGACTATGATGAACATGGAAAGACAAGGTCCTTCTTGGCAGAGGAATTCTAGAGAAACTCGTCGATGTTTTCATTGCAGAAAAATTGGACATCTAAGAGCCCAATGTAGAAATGGAGATAAAGTGAGAAGACAGGGTGAGAGAAAACCCAAAACCCCATGTCCAAAATGTAACCAAGGCTTTCACTGGGCTTCTAAATGTATATTGACCCAGAAGAATGAGAGGCAAGGCCCAGCTCCAAAGTATCAATCAAAGGACAGGTGGGGCATGATAGCAGCTGAAGTTACACCCAGAGAGACTTTAGAAATTCAGGATTCTGATGTCATCAACCAACAGAAAAGCAATCAGGATTACAGTTGGGAAGAATACAGGTCTTTTAAGACAACAAGGCAATATCCAGTGCAAACAGCTCCAATGTAATTACCAGATGATGAGGAGAAATCCCAAATTTGGTAAATAGAAGGGAATTAGATTAACTGCTTGGGGAAGAGGATCTGCTTATATTTCCACAGATGGAGAAAGAATCAAATGGCTGACAAGGAGACTGTTAAAAAGACTTTTAAAATCTTCAGGAATCATTGGATTTCCTAACACAAGATGAAACTGTTTTAGTTCTTGAAAAACCAGCAAGAATCATTGGGTTCCCTGAGATGAAAAATTGTTGATGAGACCTTTTGCAGTACTTCAGAGCTTACAGGAATTATTAGATTCCTGGCACATGAACTAATGGACAATGGAATCCTATTGGACTGTTTCTAGGACTTATGGACATGTGTAAATTTTCAGGATGATTCATGTTATTTGTTACATTACTACTAGCCTGTGTTATATTGCTATGTGCTCATGTAAATTATGTATAATGCCTCCCATATTGATGGATTTATGTATACCATATATATCTGTTACAAAGTTCTGGCCCATATTGATGGCTTTATGTGTACCCCCTCAGAAACCCCCTATGTTTTAAAACAAAAGAAAGGGGGAGATGTTGGAATCCTTACTAACTGTTAACGAATTAGAGTTGATCTAACCTTACAAGAAGATGTTTTGGGCAGAACCTGAAACAAGGTACTAAGTAGAACTAATTAATACAAGGCTTGTGTCCATACCTTTACTCATTGGAGTTCAATGAGTTCACACCTCCCTTGAAGTTCTTTGGGCCAGAGAGCACTATGGGAGAAAACCCATAATCCCTCTCTCTCGTATCCCACAATTCCTCCCTCTTGTATAAAAGAAACAGACACAGAGCACTTTGGGGGATTTTCACCGGAATGGCATGAAGACTGGAGCTGCTGGAGGCTGAAGAAAGTAGAGGCAGAGGTTGAAGGACCAGACCTTTGGATTTAAAGACATTTGGAGAGAGCTCTTGGAACCAAGCAGAGAGATAGGCCTCTAAGCTAACCGGGCTATATTGGGATAATAAAAGATCTGAACTTTTATCACCTGGCTGCTTTTTGAGAAGAAAAAGCTCACCACAAGTCTCCTCCTGACATCAGGGCTGGTGCTCTCTCTACTGCGCCACCTAGCTGTCCCTAAACATCAGATTTTTGATGTGAACTTTCTCTTTTCTTTCTTCTGAGAATATCTATCTATCTATGTATCATCTATCTATCTATCTCCTCTTCTGCAATATATATTTTGATTCTAGCGATAGTAATGCAGTTCTGGACTAAACATATTCTAAATTTTACCTAAGTTACTAAAAAAATTTAATGTAAAATATTTTCTTTTTTTTTTCCCCTAGATCCTGTCTCTTTACTTATAAAAAGTCATCCCAGGGATTTTTTTTTAGATGAATATAAATTATTTAAAAATTCAGACCTCAAATTCCTGTCATTAATTTCATGGAATTAAGTGTTAACTTACTATCTATCTGTCGACCTATATTTGATAATTACATAAATTTCGAAGGGCAAGGATGATTGCAAGGGTGGTTTCATTTTTAAATGTCCTGAGTACTCAACATGTAGTATGTGCTTAATAAAGACATGTTGACTAGCAGATGAGCACATCTTTAATATATGGGTATTATTTAGTAAAGCATATGGAAAGTTAATAAATGAAATCCATTTTTAAATATTGTTTGCCTTGCATTTATTCCATTTCATTCCAACTCATACTACATAGAAAAGTCATGAAATTTATCTTTGTAATAAAAATAAAAATGTGAAGAACAATTTCAATATGTACCTGTTTTTAAAATGTCAATTTTTTGTAGTTTAAATGACAACTGTTATACTCATTTTCATCTTTTATCCACACTTTAAGTGAATGATATATTCATCATTAACATTTCTATGACCAAAATTTGGGAATTGTATCATGTAAATATAAAAGTTCAAAAGCATACTATTGGAAGTCATAAAAGAGCAATGACAATAATAAACATACCTTTGACTATGCCTGATGTACTTTTTTTATTAAATTTTATTTTTTATTATAGCTTTTTATATACAAAACATATGCATGGGTAATTTTTCAACACTGACTCTTGCAAAACTCCTGTTCCAACTTTTTCCCTCCTTCTCCCCACTCCCTCTCCTAGATGGCAGGTAGTCCCATACATGTTAAATATATTAAAGTATATGTTAAATACAATATATATATATATATGTATATATACAGTTCTGATGATGTATACTTAACAAAAATGACACATCAGATTAAAAAACTGGCTTAATTTCCTATCATTTCCTATTTTTCATTCTCTAGATTTCATATCTCAGCTCTTCCTTTTTCATATTCTCTTAACTAGTCTATGAAATCATTGAATGTTGTTAGATCCAAGACAGATTTTTTAAGTGTCTTTGACTGCTTTGAAGAGACTCCTCGACTTAAGTATTCTAACATTATTGTGTTTAAACATAAAAGACTTGCTGTTCAGTTTTACCTTCACTTCAAAATTTAAAGATCTCTGTCCTAAAGCTCTATAGCTCAGAATGGAAATCTCTTCAAAGTTATCTCTTAATAGTGCTTCTTCTTAATGTGTGTGCTTAACATATTTATGTCTGAATGCCTTTCCTGGTCTTAATGTGGTAATAACAACATTTGAATACTAGTTTGAAGAAATTCCTATGACAGATTGATTTCTTAAAGTTAACTGTGGACTGTATCTAGGGTTGGATCTTATTGGATAATTGATAAGTGAAATGGGTGGGAAGGCAGAGTTAGACTTCCCATCACATATATAGTAGCAGAAAGAAGAATATCAGAAAAGAAGGTTTGCTTATATGAAGATGTGGATATGTATATGCAGGCTATTATTCTGGAAAAAAAAAAAAAGCATGTTCCTGTGCATTACAAATTTATAAAGTCTTAATTATAGCATTTTTTCTTATGGTTTTCAAAATCGGGAAAGAGCAAGCATGGATCTTGGTGAAGCAGAATTATCTACCACCTCCATTTTAGTTTTTAAAAATATTTAGTCCAATACAATTATATATTTTTATGGATTAAATTAAAATATGAAGCATTAAATAAACCTTTCTTATTTTAGAATTAAACTCTATGTAGGAGTAAATGATTTTTTTCCCATATATCTAAATGGAAATGTGATTTCAATGACAACTTCATGTGTATGTACATGTCAATTTAGCATATTAGAAAAAAGGCCAGTTAGAAAAAGTCCCAAGATAAAAGTTCTGGACTGAAATCATTTCCTTGAATTTTTTTTTTTTTTTTTTTTGATCTTGGGTAAATAAGTTATATAATCTCCCTTTGGGCTGTTTGGTGTCACAGTGAATAGAATAATGAGTCTGGAATCCTGAGTTCATATCTGGCCTCAGACATCTATTAACTATGTGACAACTATAGGCAAGTCACAACCATGTTTACCTCTGTTTCCTCATCTATAAAAAGATCTGAAAAAAGAAATGGTGAAATCATTCCAGTATCTTTGCCAAGAAAATTCCAAACATTGTCAGGAAAAGTTGGAAATGACTGAAAAAAATTGAACAATTACCCTCTTTTTTTTTAATGAGTAAAATGTTAGCCTTACTTATATGATGTTAAGAAGTTCAAATGAGATAATTAATATAAAACACTTAGAAAATAAACGGTGATAAAATATGAAATATTATTGGTTAGTAGTGATGTATTAAAACTTAGATTTTCTTGAGAGAGTTTTTGAGAGTAACTTCTGTGTGCTGGAAGAGACTGTATCATGGGTGGAAACTCTTAGCTGCATTGAGGTAGCTTTGTAACAGGAAATATCTCCCTCTCTGATTGGCTGTGTGTGTGACCTCATAGACCCTATTTAAATTCTATTGAGAGGAGGTCTGTCTCTTTAATCTGGGAGTAGCCAAGAGGTTGGAGTCAGGTTGTGAACCTATGGGTCTTTCACAGACCTGGTGTTCACATGGGAGTCAACAAGAGGTCAGGGCAGAATGTGAACATGTGAATAAAAGACTTTAAGCTTGCATGTGGCTGTTCTTGAGCATACTACTGGTTTTTAAACTACAGTTTGTGAAACTAGTCAGAGACCTCTGAAGACCTCAGAAAGAGGTAAGCTGGGTAAAATTGGGTTATATACTGCAAAAGACAGTGACCAGAGGATTCTCTGTGGGCCTAGGAATTAGGAGAGCCTGGCAATGTAAAAATAATAATAATAATAATTCAATGTATAAGGGCATTTGCAAATGAAGTGAATGCCCAGTGTCAAGCATTTTTTTAACAAGGTTTTCCATAGGATAATTCCAATATTTAAGGGAGGGGGCAAAAGAAAACTTGGGTCTTTTCTCCTCTACACTACCAATTTCACAAAGGATTATTATTTATGAAATACTAATATTTTTAATTCTTCATTGAAAATCACTTGATTAAAGCCTTACTTCTAAAATATATAGAGATTTGATTCAAATTTATAAGAATTCAAGCCATTCTCCAATTGAAAAATGGTCAAAGGATATGGACAGACAATTTTTGGAGGAAGAAACTGAAAGTATTTCTAGTCATATGAAAAGGTGCTCTGAATCACTATTGACCAGAGAAATGCAAATTAAAACAACCCTGACATACCACTAAACACATCTTAGATTGGCTAACATGATAGAAAAAGATAATGATGAATGTTGGAGAGGATGTGGGAAAATTGAGACATTGATACATTATTGGTGAAATTGTAAATGCATCCAACCATTCTGTAGAGCAATTTGGAACTATTCCCAAAGAGTTATTAAACTGTGCATGCCCTTTGACCCAGCAGTGTTTCTACTGGGCTTATTTCCCAAAGAGATATAAAGAAGGAAAATATTCACATATGAAAAATATTTGTGGCAGCTTTTTTTGTAGTGGCAAGAAACTGGAAACTAAATGGATGCCCATCAACTGGAGAATGGCTGAATAAGTTATGGTATATTAATGTTATGGAAATTGTTGTTCTGTAAGAAATGACCAGCAAGATGATTTCAGAGATGCCTGGAGAGACTTACATGAACTGATGCTGAGTGAAATGAGCAGAACCAGGACATCATTATACATGGCAACAACAAGATTATACATGGCAACAACAAGATTATACGATGATCAATTATGATGGATGTGACTCTCTTCAATAATGACATGATTCAGACCAGTTCTAATGGTTTGATGATGAAGAGAGCCATCTACACCCAGAGAGAGGAGTGTGGGAACTGACTGTGGTTCACGGCATAGCATTTTCACTCTTTTTGTTGTTGCTTTGCATGCATTTTATTTTGTTTCTCATTTTTTTTTCCTTGTTTGATTTGATTTTTCTTGTGTGGCAAGATAATTGTATAAAAAGGAATGCATACATTGGATTTAATGTACATTTCTACTATGTTTAACATCTATTGGACAACTACCATCTAGAGGAGGGCATGGAGGGAAGGAGAAGGGAATTGGAACACAAGGTTTTGCAAGGGCTTATATAGAACCATTGTCCACATATATGTTTTGAAAAAAAAAAAACTTTAATAAAGAAAAAAAAAAGAGTTGGTTAATAAATTGTATTTTTGACCATAGAAAATTCATAAAGACCCACCTATTATATCTGTAAGTAAAAGAAAAATATTCCAATTTAAAAAGGATGAAGAAAAAATTAATAACCATAGTCTTTGATTTGGGAATTTTTTTTGTTGTTGTTTTGTTCCACAAATACTAGGCAGAAAATCGTAGGAAACACAGTTGAACAATCTTCTCAGCAGAGACCCAGAACGAATAACATCAAATGTGAAATGAAGAAAAATGACAATGAACCCTTCAATTACTGAAGTGAAAAGCATTTTGATCACCAATAGGTTATTGAGGATATGCAAAATTTTTTTTCCTAAGATTGATTTCTTTCAAGTTTGATATTCATTAAGTTTCTTGAAAAGAGCACTTTTTTGCTGAAGGCACTTTTCTGCTGTTTGTGAGAAATATGAGATTTTAAGATATTTTCTTTACATTGTATATACTATCGTGACTTTGCTTTCTTTAGTTTTTATACTCAGCATTTGTTAGGCTCTTTTATTCATGTCATTTTAAAAAAAAATTGTATTAATTAACTACTGTTTTCTAAAATCAGAATAGGGTTTCTAAATTACCTGATAAACCTTCCCCTGTGATTTATGTATTCTTTCAGCAATAACAAAACCAACTGTACGCATTAACAGTAGTTACCAAAAAATAACCAGTGAAAATATGTGCTTGAAATGCCAAATCACGAACAATTCTAATTTCGTAATTATCAAAATTAGCCAAGGATACTTTCTGGAGGAAGTATTATTTTAGTCGTTGAATAAAGAAAGTAAAATGTCTTTAAAGTGAGAACAAAGGTTTTCCAGGCATATTGAATATTGTGTAATGAGATTCCAATGTAGAAATGAAACTCTCAAGTCTGGTAAATTGGAAGATGAGTAAATAAATGTATCTATATTTTTAACATATACATGCAGATTCAATGAAATTTTGTAGCTGTTAAAAGTTGCTTTGTAAGAAGTTTTTGTTTGTTTTTATAGGTTTCCTTCCTTTGAGGCAGGAAATAATATTTTGGTGTAAATAAACAAGAAGGCATTAAGAACTAGGAATAAAATGAAACAAAATTGTTGTCTTTGTAGATTCAGGAAAATGTCAGAAAGTTTTATATTAATGTGAGCTAGCTTGGTGATTTTCAGGTGATGAATGATAATCCTGTGGTTCTAATCCTTTAATTATGTATGAACTTTAGAATGATCTAAGGAAGCACATGACAATTTCTATATTTTGTTCCTTTGGGATATGTGAATAAATTCCTGCATCAAACCTGATGGAATTGTAGAGCAGTTAGTCATTGGGTAGCTAAGGGATGAACCTGCCCCATGTGATCTCCTCTAGGTAATTCTTCTATAGCTCAAAGAAAGTACTACTATCCCTGAAAGTATGGAATTTATCAGTGCAGCTAGGCATTTGCTCTTTAACTAACAGTATTGGAACATTTAATACATTATATAGATTTTAGGTGACTGGCTCAAGATCATTCAGGCAACATTTGTCCAAGACAAGATTTGAGACCAACTTTTTATCCACTGTATTATATTACCTTTGAGATGGCATTCACAATATGTGTTATTATCCCAATTTTGAACATAATGAAACTGAAACTTTGAAAGATAAAAATGAATGTTTAAAGGTCACAGAGCTAGTAAACATCAGAACTGGATTTGAAATGGATTTTCTTCTGACTCCAAAACTAAGACTATATACTCTACTACAATGCTTTCAGATTAAAAAGAGGAGAATTCTTGTTTTGGATTGTATCTTGAAGAGATTTTACCATGCTACTATATTTATATTTAGTAATAAAAGTAATGAAAGTCAAATAGCTTCTCTCTTCACATAGAGAACATATCTAGCTTTATAATCATTTTTCAACCTAATCTCCTTTGATCTCCCTCTTCTGATTTTAATTCCATTATATTTAAAACATTACTATGTCAAACTGGAAGATTTTGGTCTCATCAGGATTTGAGTTCACATTCATCCAACTAAACAGTATACATTTATTAGAGGGCTGAAACTTTGAATGAGACAAGAAAGCACGTGTCTGAATAGGCTACCTATTTGATGTGAGACAATGGCTCTATTGAGTATATATTTGGATGATGGTTCTCCTCAGTATTGGTGCTTGCTGAATGTTTGGTAGTAAGATAATCGTAGGCAAGGATTGGAGGGCAGAGGGAAAGAAGTGAGAGGCATTTGGCATCAGGACAAGGAGGAGAGAGGCTGGAGAATCCAGAATCCAGAATCCATGATACCTCTTTGGCAGGCCACGTGGTAGCTTGCATGCCTCCTTTACTTCTATCCCAAAGACCAAGGACTTTGATTTATCCTGACTCTGGATGACCCTGAGGCCCTCTAGGAAGCTAGCCTGTACTTTACACATTTAACCATAATATTCAGCATAAAGTAACCAACAAAAGTGATCTAGCAGCATCATTTTCTTAAAGTTTTCTTTAGAGATTTGAATGTGTCTTATTTTTGTGTTAATTTTAATTGTTGAAAAATATAGCTATTAGGATATTAATCATGCATATATTTACATGTAAAAATTAGATTATTCAAGTTTCAACTTACATAAATGTTTTCTCATAAGTTTATGTATCCTTTTCTTATTCTGTAAGTTGAGTCCTCATTCAGAATTTATCAATGCGAACTGCTATGGAAGGATAGCTCTGGGCACACAAAAAGAGTATTGCCTTTCTAGTTTAAAATATAGATCCTGTGTTGGCCATTTATTAACTGATCAAATCACTTTTCAACTTTGAATATTTATCTGTCAGTTTACAGATGCCAGAAGTGATATCTTATGTCTATGAATTAATGATAGTTCTTTGACCCCAGAGGGATAAAGACATCAATAAAATAAGTACTTAAGACTTTTTTTTTTTTTTTAATAAGGAATAGCATGATTTTATTTTAAATAGATCAGGAAAGTTATCAGAATTCAGGAAACTACAGAGATTCAGATAATTTTGATGACTTCAGAGTTGGATGTAAAGGGCTGAAACTATGAAAAGGTGTACTTGAATCAGACAACAGAGCACTTAAGGCTAATTATGTATGCGTTATGAGCCAATGACTCTATTAGCATATGTTTTGGATAAATGACTCTTCTCACTGTTTGGTGCTTACTCAATGTTTAATTTTAAAATAATCGGAGTATGATGGTATACCTAGAGAACCCCAGAGATTCTACCAAAAAGCTATTGGAAATAATTCATAATTTTAGCAAAGTAGCTGGCTACAAAATAAATCCCCATAAATCCTCAGCATTTTTATACATCACCAACAAAACCCAACAGCAAGAGATACAAAGAGAAATTCCATTCAGAATAACTGTTGATACCATAAAATATTTGGGAATCTATCTACCAAAGGAAAGTCAGGAATTATATGAGCAAAATTATAAAAAAGTCTCCACACAAATAAAGTCAGACTTAAATAATTGGAAAAATATTAAGTGCTCTTGGATCGGCCGAGCGAACATAATAAAGATGACAATACTCCCTAAACTAGTCTATTTATTTAGTGCTATACCAATCAGACTTCCAAGAAAATATTTTATTGATCTAGAAAAAATAACAACAAAATTCATATGGAACAATAAAAAGTCGAGAATCTCAA
Organism: Antechinus flavipes; assembly: GCF_016432865.1. NCBI lineage: Eukaryota > Metazoa > Chordata > Mammalia > Dasyuromorphia > Dasyuridae > Antechinus > Antechinus flavipes. Next base: position 403,205,941 of record NC_067400.1, read on the forward strand.
GGGAATTAATGAAAAAAAAAAATCAAATGAAGGTGGCCTAGCTGTACCTGATCTAAAATTATATTATAAAGCAGCAGTCACCAAAACCATTTGGTATTGGCTAAGAAATAGATTAGTGGATCAGTAGAAAAGGCTAGGCTCACAAGACAGAATAGTCAATTATAGCAATCTAGTGTTTGACAAACCCAAAGCCCCTAACTTCTGGGAAAAGAATTCATTATTTGATAAAAACTGCTGGGATAATTGGAAATTAGTATGGCAGAAATTAGGCATAGACCCACACTTAACACCATATACCAAGATAAGATCAAAATGGGTGTATGACCTAGGCATAAAGAACGAGACTATAAATAAATTAGAGGAACATAGAATAGTTTATCTCTCAGACTTGTGGAGGAGAAAGAAATTTGTGACCAAAGATGAACTAGAGACCATTACTGATCACAGAATAGAAAATTTCGATTACATCAAATTAAAAAGCTTTTGTACAAATAAAACTAATGCAAACAAGATTAGAAGGGAAGCAACAAACTGGGAAAACATTTTCACAGTTAAAGGTTCTGATAAAGGCCTCATTTCCAAAATATATAGAGAACTGACTCAAATTTATAAGAAATCAAGCCATTCTCCAATTGATAAATGGTCAAAGGATATGAACAGACAATTTTCAGAGGATGAGATTGAAACTATTACCACTCATATGAAAGAGTGTTCCAAATCATTATTGATCAGAGAAATGCAAATTAAGACAACTCTGAGATACCACTACACACCTGTCAGATTGGCTAAGATGACAGGAAAAAATAATGATGAATGTTGGAGGGATGCGGGAAAACTGGGACACTGATGCATTGTTGGTGGAGTTGTGAACGAATCCAACCATTCTGGAGAGCAATCTGGAATTATGCCCCAAAAATTATCAAATTGTGCATACCCTTTGATCCAGCAGTGTTTCTATTGGGCTTATATCCCAAAGAAATACTAAAGAAGGGAAAGGGACCTGTATGTGCCAAAATGTTTGTAGCAGCCCTGTTTGTAGTGGCTAGAAACTGGAAAATGAATGGATGCCCATCAATTGGAGAATGGCTGGGTAAATTGTGGTATATGAATGTTATGGAATACTATTGTTCTGTAAGAAATGACCAGCAGGATGAATACAGAGAGGACTGGCGAGACTTACATGAACTGATGCTAAGTGAAATGAGCAGAACCAGGAGATCATTATACACTTCGACAACGATATTGTATGAGGACATATTTTGATGGAAGTGGATTTCTTTGACAAAGAGACCTGAGTTTCAATTGATAAATGACGGACAAAAGCAGCTACACCCAAAGAAAGAACACTGGGAAACGAATGTAAACTATCTGCATTTTTGTTTTTCTTCCCGGATTATTTATACCTTTTGAATCCAATTCTCCCTACGCAACAAGAGAACTGTTCGGTTCTGCAAACATATATTGTATCTAGGATATACTGCAACATATCCAACATATAAAGGACTGCTTGCCATCTAGGGGAGGGGGTGGAGGGAGGGAGGGGGAAAAAAATCGGAACAGAAACGAGTGTCAATATAATGTAATTATTAAATAAAAAATTAAAAAAAAAATAAAATAAAATAATCGGAGGCAAGGATCAGAGGGTGAGGTGAGACAGACCAGAGTCACTTTGTGGCAGGGTAAAGAGGAGAGAAGTTGGTTATTTTGGACTCGAGAATCCAGGAGCCTCATTGCAGTTTGTCTGTCTCCTTCACTACTCTCCCTAAAGACCAAGGACTAATTTATCCTGACTCAGGCTGTTCCTGAGGCCTCCAGGGAACTAGCTTGAACTTAACATTTTGGCACCCAACATGGACCAAGGACCCTAATTTCACTGAAGAAGACCTGGTAACCAGTAAATAAGGTGAGTATTTTAATAGATAAACAGGGAACTTTGTTAAGCGCTAAACTAGTAAGTCTCATTTTCTAGTTGAAATGGAGCAGATATTAGGAAAAGATTCTCCCCTACCACCAACCCCACCCCGAGGGAGATCTACAGGAAGCATACTCAGACTAATAAATAGACAAGGTTTAATTGTAACTGGGGAGCAGACTGATAGACTTGTGGATACATTAGAATGTACATTCCCTTGGTTCTTCAAGAAGAAATAGAGGCAGATAATTGGAAACTAGTATGAAATCAACTAGGTGAATATTACAATGATAAAGGTCCTGATTCAGTTTCTAAGGAAACATTATACATGTACAACTTAATACAATTGGCCTTAAAGAATCCTACAAGTTCTAGAAAAAAGAAGTTTTAAGAACAGTCAGATGAAAAAGTGTGAGGAGAAAGGGGAAGAGAAAGGAGAGATTAATGGAAATATCAACAGAGGGCATGGGGAATTCAATGAACTTAAAAAAATGTGATTCTCATTCTCACAGCCCAGCTTTAACTCCACCTACATTCGAGAAGATTTTTGACCCTCCCCCATCAACTTCACCTTCCAGGGTAGAGGGAGGAAGAGGAGTGGAAGGGGCAGTGATATCACCAGCACTTCCCCCCCCCCCCCAGCAATCACCCCTTCCTCTGACTCAATTGCAAAAGGCACTACTTAAAGTCAAAGAGGAAGGGCAGAATACAGCTGATATTAGAATAGAAATGTATCCTGTGACTGAACAGCTTAACTCTTCAGGTCAAGAAAAGAGAACATACACTCCTTTTAATCTAGAAATTATCAAAGATCTGAAAAAGGCTTACACTCTTCATGGGGATACATCATCTTATGTTATGATGTTATTAAAGAATTTGGTTTATGAAATTTTAATGCCTAGTGACTGGAAATCCATAGCAAGGGCATGTTTAGAACCTGGACAATACTTACTGTGGCTTTCTGAATATAGTGAGCTCTGTAGGATACAAGCCCAACAAAATAGTCATAGTGGAGTTAATACTCCAATCACCTGTGACCAACTAATAGGTATAGGTTTTCATGCAGATACTTCAGCCCAGATTAATTATTCCATAGCAGCATATGAGCAAATTGATTGTGCTGCTATCAGAGCATGGGTTTTATCCCAGGTAAACAGGACAAAGGAAAGACCTTCATAAAAATAGTACAAGGGCCAAATGAACCCTTTGCTGATTTTGTGGAATGTCTGCAGACAGCTGTCATATGAACTAATGGTGAAAATGCAGTAACAGACATTATGATAGGGCAACTTGCTAAAGAAAATGAGAATGAGATTTGTATAAGAATTATACTAAAACTATTCAATGATGCTCCTTTAGAGGAGATCACATGACACTGTGCCATAGTGGGCACAAATGTCTTTTATAGCCAGGCTATGATACAGGCTTCCCAAGATCCGAACATGGGAAGACAGGGTCTCTTCTGGCAAGGGACTACCAGAGATACTCATCAATGCTTTCAATGTGGTAAAGTAGGGCATCTGAAAGCTCAATGTTGGCATAGAGACAGAATAAGAAAACAGGGTGGGAGAACAAGACCCAAAACCCCATGTCCAAAATGCAATAGAGGGTTTCATTGGGCATCAGAATATAGAATGATTCAGGGAAACAGGCTGAGGGGTCCAGCCCCAGGGCTCAAGACAAAAAATACTTGGGGCATGAAGGCAGCCGATATTACACCCAGAGAGTCTTTAGAAGTTCAGTACTTAGATATGACCAATCAGCCAAGAAGCAACCTGATGGGAGAAAAGGATTACAATTGGGGAGAATAGAGTTGTATGCAGCTGGGATAACTGAGATACCCCTTGGAGAGGTGAAATCTGTTCCTCTCCAGCCTATGGATCCCTTGCCTCCAGGCCCAATAGGCTTGACCTTTTCATCTCCTGAGAGCACTTACAAAACACAGTCCATCCACACACTGATGTGGGAAACTGGGGAATGTGTAGATAATATCCCAGTCACTAATACAGGTAGATAATGTTTGACTTATTAACCAGGAGAAGTAGTAGCATCAGATTTATTAATACAGACTGCTAATAAGCAATCTAGTGATAGTCACCCAGATTCTGACTCCAAGCAAAAAAAATCCAGGAATATACTGGACAGCAGCAGTTACAGCTGACTGACTTATGCTCACTATCTATATAAATAGCATACCATTAGAAGGATTGGTAGACACAGGTGCAGTATACAGTCATTAGAGGTACCAACTGGCCAGTCACTGGCCAAAAATTAAGGCAGATACCTATATGTCTGGCGTAGGGGGATCAATAGCAGCTGAAGTTAGTGCTACCCCTTTGAGATGGACATTTAAGGTGAAACAAGAGTTTTAACTCCTTTTATAGTTGAAAAAATCCCCATCAATCTGTGGGGAAGAGACATTTTAGAAGAATTAGTATTACAAATGATTACTTCGGTTTTTTAGGCAGGGCTGCTGTTGAAGGCCTGCCAACACTTCCACCTGTTCCTATCCAATGGAAAACACATACACCAGTGTGCATAGAACAGTAGCCCTTAGCTAGTGATAAAATTATAGTGCAGAAAAAACTTGACCAAGGACACTTACAACCTTCTCTGAGTCCTTGGAATTCCCCTGTATTTGTTATAAGAAAGAAATTCAGAAAATGGAGGATGTTGACTGATTTAAGAAAAATAAATGAACAAATGGAAACTATGAGAACTCTTCAGCCTGGGCTTACATCTCCTACTCAATTGCCTAGAGAATGGCCTCTTTGGGTCATAGACATTAAGAATTGTTTCTATTCTATCCCTCTAGATAAGGAGGATATGAAAAGAAGTGCCCAGTGTTAACTTAGATGAGCCTTATAAAAGATATGAATGGACAATTTTGTCACAGGGAATGGAAAACAGCCCCACTATGTGTCAAATGTATGCTGCTGCTGCTCTTACTCCAGTAAGAAAAGCATTTCCAAAAGTTATGTTATTACATTGCATGAGTGATATATTGGGATGTGCAGCTGAGGATCAAATGTTAGAAGCATGTCTACAAAAGACCATAGAAACACTAAGGAATTATAAATTGCATATAGCACTAGAAAAAATTTAAAGACATGCTCCTTTTCAATATTTAGGATATGAATTATATCCTAAGGTACTTATAGTACAAAAATTTTCTTTAAGAACAGAGAAGTTAAACACCTTAAATGATTTTCAAAAATTAATAGGAGATATCCAATGGGTGTGTCTAGTGTTAGGCTTAACTACCAATCAATTGCAACCTCTATATGACATTTTAAGGAGAGACACTACTTTAAACTCACCACGCCAGCTTACAAAAGAAGCGCAAGAGGCTTTGAGAGAAGTTGAACTGGCTTTATCTAATGTGGATGAAAGAGTCACTCAACAATCCTTCGAAATACCAGTTTTTGCTACAAAAGAGACACCCATAGTGGACCTTCATCAAGGAGACAGTGTGATAGAGTGAGTGAACCTTCCAGCACAACCAGAACAAAGCCTTACTCCTTACCCAGTGCTTGTGGCTAGAATTTTATTAAAGGCCATTAAGCGAGCAGTACAATTTTCTGGGATAAGACCTAACAAGATGTACACCTTTTATACCAATGCATAGATTAATGTATCCTGTGAAATCATCCCAGAGTGGCAAACTTTATTAGCCATGGCTCCAAATTTTACACATGGGTCTCCATTAAAGATAACCAGACTATTAACTAAAGTTCCTCTTAAAGAACCAACTATCTTTACAGATGCATTTAAACATAATATTTGTGCTGTGTACTCTAGTGACTTAACTATGAAGAGAGTAGTCAGAACTCCTTTTTATTCCATTCAGCAGAATGAATTGTATGCAATCATTCTAGCTCTTACTTATTATCCAGGAGATATAAATATAATATCTGATTTCAGCCTGTTCCTTAAATGTGGTACAAAGAATTGCCACAGCCCAAATAAAATTTGTAGCCTCTAATATATATCTGCTCTTTAAGGAATTTCAAGAGCAAGTGAGAAAGCATCCAGGTAAGATTTATATATTTCATGTCCACTCTCATAGTGGTTCCATTTTTGATGGTAATTCAAAGGCAGATAGCCCTCTAACTATATTGGCCAATACTCCTTTATTTCAGGAAGCCCAATAATCTAATTCTAAATATCACCATATTGCTCAAGCTTTACCTTTGCAATTTTGGCAAAAGAGGCAGCTAGGAGTATAGTAAAATCTGCATACCTTGCCTTCCTTTCCATGCTCTTATGCTCCAGGGAAAAATCCTCGCAGTTTGAGACCCATGTGAAATTTGGCAAATGGATGTGACCCATTATAAATATTTTGGTCTTCTGTCTTTTATTCCTTTTGTGGTAGACATCTTTTCAGGATTCACTTTTGCAATACCAGCAGCAAAAGAAATAGCCCCAGTGGTCACTGAATTCCTTATTCAAGCATTTGCAATTATGGATGTGCCACAAGCAATAAAAACAGATAATGGACCTGCATATACTTCTAAACATTTTGCACACTTTTGTGCACAGTACAAGATTTTACACACCACTGGAATACCCTTTAATCCTCAAGGACAAGCAATAGTAGAGAGGAGAAACAAAGACATTAAGACGCTGCGCCAAAAACAAAAGAAAGGAGGAGCCACGGGTAACCCTAGAGAACTTCTAAATTTAGCTCTTTATACTATTAACTTTTTTAGAAAGATGCACTGGCTCTGGTAGACAGGTTTTATAATCCACTGGAAGGGCAGTGTCCAGTGCAAGCAGCTCCACTATCTTTAGATAATTGCCAGGTGATGTGGAGAGACCCAGAAAGTGATGAATGGAAGGGACCAGATAGGTTAACTGCTTGGGCCACAGATAGAGAAGGAATCAGATGGGTGTCAACAAGCTGTATTCGCATTGTCCATTGGAGAGAGACAGAGCAGACCCTTGAAACAAAAGAGAAGATTCAAGAAACATTGCATAGTTCCATTGCTGACTGTGCCCACCACTGAAAGAGCATGGCAGTTATGGTGTTCGACTCATGGACATCAAAAATTGTTAATGAGACTGATTCAGGACTTCAAAACCCTCAGGAATCATGGAAATCCCTGAGAAATAGGACTTGTTGTAGGACTTGAAAACCCCCAGAAATCACTGGATTCTCTGAGACATGAAATAATGGACAATAGATTGGTTTTGGACTTGGCTGCTGAAGGAGGAGTATGTGCGATTGTTGTTTACATACCCTCCTTCTAGGACTTCTGGAAATCTTTTACAATACCATGTTGATTCATATTGTTTGCTATACCACTACTTGCATGTACAATTCATGTTTGTTATACCACATTGAGCCTGCACTGGCTGTGGGGAGAGTTGTCATTAATAGCTTGTGCATTATTGCTATGTGCTTATGTAATATCTTCCATGCTGATGGGTTTGTGCATATCTGTTTCTAGTAAGACCCTTCAGCCCAGAAATCTACTAACAATATCTGGCTTGACTTCCTGCTTCCCTTTGCTGTTTTTCATCTCTCTTACTGAGAAGTTGGTGATGGGGAGGGCATGATCACCTCCTTTTTGGGGTTCTCACCTCCCTGAGAAGTCAGGGAAGGTGTGAGCACCTGTGTTGTAAAATAAAAGAAAGCAGGAGATGTAGAGGGCTGAAACTCCAAAAAGGTATGCTTGAATCAGACAACTGAGCATTTAAGGTTAATTACCTATTGGACAATGATTCTATTAACATATGTTTGGAAAAATGGCTCTTCTCACAATTCATGCTGGCTCAATGTTTGATGTTAAGATAATCATAGGCAAGGATTAGAGGGTGAGGTGAGACATGTCAGGTCACTTTATTGCAGGACAAGGAGGAGAGAGGCTGGTGACCTTGGACTTGAGAATCCAGAAGCCTTGTGGCAGTTTGCCTTTCTTCTTTATTTCTCCCCCTAAAGACCAAGAACTTTAATTTATCCTGAATCTGGCTGATCCTGAGGCCTCCAGGGACCTAGCTTAGACTTAATAGTTGGAAGAGACACTTCAACCAGACTTACTAATTCTTTACATACCAACTGTATTGCTATTGTCATTAATGCCTTCAATTACTCAAACTGGCATAACTGGAAAATATATAATATTGTGTAATCATTTGGTTCAAAAATGCAATAAGGTATATTTAAAAAAAACTGATTAATAAAGTTCTAGGAGAATGTGATCTAGCTATTTGGCTATCTGCCTAATTTGGTATCATCTAAGAATAGTTGAAGCAAATATTCTCTTGTTTAGGTTTAATAATTTATAATCCTATACTTTAATCCAGTTCTTCAAGGATATATGAGTGTTGATGCTGAATCTTCTTTTAGCTTCCAAATGGTTCTAGCAATCACAAGCTTATACTGTGGTCCAGATTTGACAGACAAAGAAAACCCAGTACTTAAAATTTAGCTTAAAAGTCATTCCAAGTGTTTTAATCTGTATATATCATGGTATTGAGAAGCTCAATTCGTCCCTAAAGAATAAAAATCTACATCAGGAAGACAATATTTCATACAAGTCCATAGTATATAGAAAATATATGGCCATGGTGTATTTATAGCCAGTCAATTGCTAATATTAATTATGTTTGTATGTATGTGTAAGTGTATGCACATGTGTATACACATTCATTTTCTTTAAGAGTCAGCAAAAGGAATGATAACTATTTGTCTTTTAGTTGGCATTGCCCAATATGTGAGATAAAAGAAGGCAAAATCATAAAGTTTTTATGTAACTGTCCACTGAAACTGAAATGTAAATTTATTTAGAATAGCATTATTTAAATTTTAAAAAGGAAACCATAATCACCTTTGTCTATATTCTAACCTCTATCCAATTCATATGACAAAATTTTGTTTTCTTGCTACTTCAGCATATTATCTCCACTTTCACTCTAATTGCCTTTCTCTAGCCAAATATAAGCATTAATAATCTTTTATGTGCACTTTTATCCATTTCTTTCAAAATCATCTTTGCTTTTAAGCTTCAGAATGCGATTTCTCAGGTAGCTTTTCTTTCCTTTTTTTACAAGATATCCAGAATGGTAGATGCATACTTTCTTCTTGATTCAGCATTCCCAAACTCAAAGAAAAGCACATGCTTAATAGCCTTACTGACTCCTGATTGATATGATCCCAGTCTTTTGGCACTTCTTGGTAATATATAAAGTATTTTGCAGATAATAGCAAATATGAGAATTAAACCATTAATCTTAATAAATAAATTCTTTTTTTTACCCCTTCTCTCTTCTGAATAGCCTAAATATAACAGAGTATATTATTTTAAATATATTTGCCAAGTTTTTAGTAGACATCTTCATGCCTACATCCTTTCTGAGGGAAAAGAAAGAAATCAGTAGATACTTGTGATTATGGTGATTAGGCATTTGAAAATTGCTCAATTTTTTCTAATCATTGTAGATCAGGAAAAAAAAATAGAAAAAGCCAAATGTTTTAAAGCAAAATGCTACTTCTGGGGGTGGAACCAAGATAATGGAACAAAGCCAGGAAACTGCTTGATCCCTCAAAAACATATGGAAACTAAATCTCTGAACAAAATTTGATAGAATGAAACTACTCTCCAATTCAAGATAGATTGGAAAAATTTCAAGAAAGGTTAGTCTCACTGGGGAGAAAAAAGTGTTCAGCCCAGTTCAGACAGATTCTGGAAAAGTGGATGAGAGGGTCTTACTAACAGAAAATCAGCATACCATATTCCAGAAGGCAAAGGAATTAGGGCTGCAACCAAGAATTAACTACCCAGCAAGACTGAGCATCACCTTTCAAGGAAGGCAATAGATCTTCAAAAAATTAAGAAACTTTCTTAGATGGGAACTTTTCTTAGATGGGAAAATATCTGTAATTCTTGAAAACTGTATCTCTTACTGGGGCAGAAAGAGAGGCATCTTATGGACAGAAGGAATGGTTTTGAATGGATTCTGTTATGATGATATTAAAGAAAAAGACATTAAGGGATAGACAAAGGACAGTACTGGGAGAGAAGGAAAGAAGAGGTACAATGAAACAAATTATATGATAATGAAAAAAGATATATTAAAATAGAGAGAAAGAAGGGAGGGGAATGAGCATTGTCTGAAGCTTGGTCTCATCAGTTTTAGCACAGAGAGGAAATAACTTCATCATTCATTTGGGTTTAGAAATTTATCTCACCCTATAAAGACATAGGAGGAGAAAGAGGAAAGAGGAAAGAAAAGGGAGGAGGAGGATAGAAGGGAGAGAGCAGCAAAATAAAAAGGTAAGAGAGGGGGGAGGCATGATAAAAAATAAGGTAGGGGGGAGTGGGTTATTAAAAGCAGGAAGAGGCATAATAGAAAGTAAGGTAGTGGGTAAGGTAGATTAAAAAATCAATTAAGGATAGAGTAAAAGAGACAACAAAAGTGCATGCAGAATAGAAAACAGGATGAAGGAAAATACAGAAATGGTATTTATAACTGAATGTTAATGGAATGAACTCTTCCAAAAAACAGAAGCAAACAGCAGAAAGAATTAAAAAACAAGAATCCTAAAATATTCGTTTGCAAGAAACACATTTGACACAGAGAGACATATGTAATGTAAAGGCAAAATAATAGAACAGAATTCATTATGCTTTGGCTGAAGTTAAAAAAAAAAAAAAAAGCAGGTTAGCAATTCTGATCTCAGACAAAGCAAAAGTAAAAATAGAACTAATTAAAAGAGATAAGGAAGGAAAGTACATGTTGATATATGGTAAAATAAACAATGAACTAAATGTATATGAACCACATGGTAGAACAGCCAAATGCCTAGAGAAGATTTTAAGCCAGTTACAGAAAGAATAGACAGCAAAATTATACTAATGGGGAATCTGAATTTCCCTTTCTTAGAATTGGACAAGTCTAACCACAAAATAATCAAGAAAGAAATTAGGGAGGTTAATAGATTTTAGATTTTAGAAAATTCCTATATGTTAGTCCTCATGAGAAAGTTAAATAGGGACAGAAAGGAATAAACTTTTTTCTTGGCAGTAGGTCGCCTACATAAAAATTGATCATGTATTAGGGCAAAAAAACCTCTTCACAATCAAATGCACAAAGGAAGAAACAGTAAATGCTTTCTTTTTAGACAATAATGCAATGAAAATTATATTTAGTAAAGGACCAGAGAAAACAGACCAAAAACCAATTGGAAATTAATCTAATGCTAAAAACAAGTGGATCAAACAAAAAAATCAGAGAAACAATCATTCCATCCAAGAGAATGACAATGAGATAACATACCAAAACCTGTGGGATGAAGCCAAAACAATTCTTAGGGAAAATTTTTTATCTTTAAATAGCTACATGAATAAAATAGAGAAAGAGGAGAGCAATGAATAGCTAAAAAAGGTAGAAAAAAAATACAAGACCCCAATTAAATACCAAATTAGAAATTCTAAAACATAAAGGAGATTAAAAAAATTGAAACTAAGGAAAATATACAATTAATAAAACTGAGTTAGTTTTATGAAACAAAAAACAACAAAATACATAAACCTTTGTTTAATTTATTTACAAATTGCGAGAATCAAATTACCAGCATCAAAAATGAAAAGAGTTAACTTACTACCAATGGAAAAAAATTAAAGGAATAATTAGGAGTTATTTTGCCCAACTATATAGCAGCAAAACTGACAGTCTAATCAAAATGAATGAATATATACAAAAATATAAATTATTCAAACTAACAAAAGATAAATAGCCCCACTTTAGAAAAGAAATTGAACAAACTATTAATGAACTCCCTAAGGGAAAATGTCCAGGACCAGATGAATTCACAAGGGAATTCTATCAAACATTTTTTTTTTAATAATTATAACTTTTTCTTGACAGAACACATGCCAGGGTAATTTTTACAACATTATCCCTTGCTCTCACTTCTATTCTGACTTTCCCCCTCCCTCTCTCTATCCTCTCCCCCAGATGGCAAGCAGTCCTATACATGTTAAATATGTCAGAGTATATCCTAGATAAAATATATGTGTGCAGAACTGAACAGTTCTCTTGTTGCACAGGAAGAATTAGATTCAGAAGGTAAAAATAATCCAGGAAGAAAAACAAAAATGCAAACAGTTTGTATTCATTTGCCAGTGTTCTTTTTTTGGGTGTAGCTGCTTCTGTCCATCATTGAGTAATTGGAACTGAATTAGATTTTCTCTTTGTTGAAGAAATCCACTTCCATCAGAATACATTCTCATACAGTATCATTGTTGAAGTATATAATGATCTCCTGGTTCTGCTCATTTTGCTTAGCATCAGTTCATATAAGTCTCTCCAAGCTTCTCTGTATTCATCTTGCTGGTCATTTCTTACAGAACAATAATATTCCATAACATTCATGTACCACAATTCCCCAACCATTCTCCAATTGATGGGCATCCATTCATTTTCCAGTTTCTAGACACTATAAACAGGACTGCCACAAACATTTTGGCACATACAGGTCCCTTTCTATTCTTTAGTATCTCTTTGGGATATAAGCCCAGTAGTAGCATTGCTAGATCAAAGAGTATGCACAGTTTGATAACTTTTGGGGCATAATTCCAGATTGTTCTCCAGAACAATTATGTAAACTATTTGGAAAAATAGAGTCATGCCAAATTCCTCCTATGATGCAAATATGGTACTGATATCTAAACCAGTAAAAGCCAAAATACAAAAAGAAAATTATAGAGCAATCCCCTTAATGAATATTAATGCAAAAAAGTTAAGTAAAATATTAGCAGATAACAGAAATTTGTCAGCAGGATAATATACTATGATCAAGTAGGATTTATACCAGGAATGTAGGGCTTGTTCAATATTAGGAAAACTACTACTATAATCAACCATATCAATAGCAAAATCAAAATAATGATAATCTCAATAGATGCAGAAAAAGCTTTTGATTAATACAACATTCATTCCCACTAAAAACTCTAAAGAATATAGGTATAAAGGAATCTTTTCTTAAAATGATAAGCAGTATCTATGTAAAACCAACAGCAAGCATTATTTTAATGGAAGGATGCATTCCCCTTAAGATCATGGGTAAAACAGGGATGTTCATTGTCACCACTATTATTCAACACTGCACTAGACATATTGCTTTGCAATAAGAAAAGAAAAATAAATTAAAGGAATTAGAATAGTCAATGAAGAAATAAAACTATGACTCTTAGCAGATGATATGATGATATACTTAGAGAATACTAGAAAATCATCCAAAAATCTACTGAAAACAATTAACTTTAGCAAAGTTGCAGGATGTAAAATAAACCCATACAAATCATCAGCATTTCTATACATTACCGACAAAGCCCATCTGCAAGAGATAGAAAGAAAAATTCCATTTAAAATAAATATAGACATAATAAAGTATTTGAGTGACTACCTTGCAGACAAATCCAAGAAGTATATGAACACATTACAAAATATTTCTCACATAAATAAAATCAGATCTAAAAATTGGAAGAATATCAATTGCTTACAAGTAGGGTGACCTAATATAATAAAAATGATTTTCTGCCTAAATTGGTCTTTTTTGTTCAGTGTCATACCAATCAAACAGCCAAAGAATTATTTAAAGAACTAGAAAAATAATAACAAAATTCATCTGGAAGAATAAAATGAAAAGAATACAAAGGGAATTAATAAAAAAGAGACAAAGCATGGTGGCTTAGCAATACCAAACCTAAAACAATATTATAAAGTAATAGTTATCAAAAGCATTTGGTACTGGTTGAGAAATAGAATAGTGAATCAGTGGAATAGATTAAGTACACATCACACAATAATCAAGGCCTATAGTAATCTAGTATTTGATGAACTCTCAAACTCCAGCTTTTGGAATAAAAACTCACTATTTAACCAAAAATTGCTGGGAAAGAAAATAATGTCAGAAACTTGGCATAGATCTACATGTCTCACTTCATTCAAAAATAAGGGTAAAATGGATACATGGTTTAGGTGTAAAGGATGATACCATTGTTGGAATCTTAGTCTTAACTCAACTTGAAACAAGGTGATAACTCAAGGGAGATGTGAATTCACAAAGTTACAAATTTTACTTTGTGAATCTCCCATACTTGTGAACTCCAATGAGTATAGGTGTGAACACAAGCATTGTATCAATTACTTCTACTCAGTAACTTGTTTCAGGTTCTGGCCCAAAACATCAACTCTAATGAGTTAGCAGTTTGTAAAGATTCCAACATACCATAAACAAATTAGGAGAGCAAGGAATGATTTACCTATCAGTTATTTGCAGAATGGAGGAATTTATGACCAAAGAAGAACTAGAGAACATTATGAAAGGCAAAATGGACAATTTTGATTACATTAAATTAAAAAGTTTGTACAAACAAAACAAATGGAAACAAGATTAAAAGTGAAATACCAAGCTGCGAAAAAAATCTTTACAACCAGTATTTCTTGTAAAAGTTTCATTTCTAAAATATATTAATAACTGCATCAAATTTATAAAAATACATAATCTTTCCCAATTCATTGGAACAGAAAACTTTCCGATGATGACATTAAAGCAATCTATAGTTATATAAAAAAAGCTCTGAATTATTTTTGATTAGAGAAATGCAAATTAAAACAACTCTGAAATGCCAGATTGGCTAAGATGACAGGAAAAAAATAATGACAAATGTTGAAGAGAATGTGGTAAAATTAGGACACTAATGCATTTTTGATGCAGTTGTGCAATGATCCAAGCATTCTGGAGGCACTCTGGTACTATACCCAAAAGGTTATAAAACTGTGCATACCCGTTGTGCTGCCACTACTAAGGCTGTAAACTTAGGAAATTATGAAAGAAGTAAAAGGACCATATGTGCAAAAATGTTTGTAACCACTCTTTTTATGGTAATAGAGAATTGGAAAATGAGCAAATACCCATCAATTGAGTAATGGCCAAATAAGCTATAGGATATGAAGTTAACAAAATATTATTTTATAAAAACTGACGAACAACCTGATTTGTAGAAAGGCTTAGAAAGATTTATGTGAATTGATGTTAAGTAAAACAAGCAGAACCAGCAATAAATTGTACATAACAATATCAAGAAAGTGCAGTGATCAACTATAAGACTTAGTTCTTGCCAATGGCTAAATGATCCAAAGCAATCCCAATAGACATAGAATAGAAAATGCCATCTGCATCAAGAAAAAGAATGCTGGAGATTGAATATAAATCAATGCATGCTATGTTCCCTTCTTTTTCCTGTTCTTTTCTCTCCCATAGTTTTTTTTTTTTCT
This sequence comes from Antechinus flavipes, assembly GCF_016432865.1. NCBI lineage: Eukaryota > Metazoa > Chordata > Mammalia > Dasyuromorphia > Dasyuridae > Antechinus > Antechinus flavipes. Next base: position 403,221,140 of record NC_067400.1, read on the forward strand.
TTTGTTCTGATTTTTCCCAACATGATTCATAAACCATTGTGTATTAAAATATATATATATATATATATATATATATATATTTAATGAAGCAAAATGCTTTCACAAACCTTATCATAATCATGAAAAGATACAAGCAGACAATTTTCAAAAGAGGAAATACATGCTATAATAAATCTTCCAAGTTATAAATAATAAGGGAAATGCAAATTAAAGAAATTCAAAAGTATAAAATTGGCAAAAAAGGAAAACTTAAATTGCTGGAGGGGCTGTGGAAAAGCAAGTACGTTCATATCTTGTGAAGTGGTCTGTCCGTTTTAACTGAAATATTTTAGAACTGTAATTAGTGAAATGACCAACCATTATTCCAGGGGAATTTTGATAAAATTTGGTATCCATCCAACCACAAAGCCAAACAAGCAGGATCAGTTCTGAAAACTACAAGTTGTTATTATTAAAGGAAAAACAAGTTATACATAAGAGATTTGCAGTTTGATGAATAAGCAATCCCCCTTTTACTATGTACATGCAAATACCCATTCTATTTGCTATTTAATATCAGAATTAAAATTAAAAACTAATATAAAATCTTTATCTCACATAGTTGGTTTATCTATTAAAATACTAATTTCCTAAGAACTCATAATGAATTCATGTCTATAATGCTGCAGCAATTATTAAATAATACTTTCTGCCTTTTCAACTTCTGCAAGAAAAAAAAAAAAGTTATTTTATGCCAGGTGTATAGCAATCACTATAAAGTAGAAACTGATAATTATGGTGAATTTACAATATCAAAACCCTTTCTTGGCCTCAGTTATCTGAACTGACCATCTGCACAACCCTAATTCATCTGATAATTGCTTAATTCTGATTAGATAGGACTATACATAGATACTACAATTATTTTGTGAATTTGGGAGTGCCAAATTGGGAGTTGATCTAAAGTATAAAATAAAAATTACTTTTTTTTTTTTAATGTAGAGGGAAATAGAGAGAGAGAGAGAGAGAGAGAGAGAGAGAGAGAGAGAGAGAATTGAAGTGGAGGGAGGGAAGGAGGGCAAAAGAGACAGAAAGACCAACACACATATATAGAGCTTGATGTGGTAAGGCTGGATGGAGAGTAGGCACAGGAGAGACTCAGTGCCAGTTATCACCTGGAAGCTAGTGTTTGGAAATGCTCCAGCACTGCTCCAGATTTCATAGACATAATAAGAATTGGCCTTTGGGTGAAGAACAAAATTTAATCCTTTCAAAATCAACAGTTTTATGCAAATAAAATGTAAGCTGTAAAATGCCAGAGATAATTTAGCTCCCTGCAGTTCTCTGAAGAGGTATAAATTGTTCTTTAAAGCCCTAAACAGAGATGAGAAGAGTTTACTAGATTATAAAGTCTCTTGGAAATTTTAAATTTTATATTTGAGTTACATAAAACATGAATACAACTGCTTTGAAGTTTTTGTCCATCTGGATATTTCTTGATATGACAGTTCTACTCCACCAAACAATGTCCCTGCTTCTAATATAAATTAAATTCACTTTGAAATGCTGCTTCATTTTTTTCTAATGACTGAAACATATGTGCTTGTGAGCAATGTATTCTGAAAGGATATAAATACATGGAAAAAAATTTTTTTTTATTTTTTTGTATATTCTCCCACAGCCTAAAAAAGAAATATTTGTGAACATGTTAGAGTTGGATTTACTTGTTTTCTTTTGATCCAGATTAATTTTATTATAGGCTGGTTAATCTTTCTCCACTCAGCAACTGTTTTGTAGTAGGCAAGCTTATAGTCATGAGTTGCCTGGGAAATGGAGAGGGTAAATGTCTGCTTCAAGAACACACATCTAGTATGTTTAAAAGGCAGGATTTAAAAGAAGTCTTACTGACTTTAAAGCCAGTTGTCTTTTAATTACCCTTCTGATGGTAAACTTAGAAATTTAAAAAAAAAAAAAAAGATGAGGAGGAAAAATATGAAAATGGACATGTCATATTCTTTATATCCTCCATAGCACTTAGCACATTTTAATTTAATAAGCATCTCTTAAGGGCCTTCATGGCAGGCATTGTACTGATAGCTTTAGAATTAAAAGACAAAAATGCTTTACAAATAATAAGTTATAAAATATTTGTGGCATGAATTAATGAATGAATAAAGTAGAATTCTGACCTCCAGTAAAAAAGGATAAATATTATTCTTCATATTATAATATACAATAAAGTTTTGATAATTATATAGATGCATATTATCAATAATAATAATCATTGATTTTTATAGATATATGCATATGTTATGTATATGCATGTATATATACATATATGTGTGTATGTGCATATATGAGTTACAAATAACTTTAAATTATCTATTTAAAACTTTCATCCACCTTATGAAATAATTGTTACCTGGTTTATTCTTATTTTCCATAAAAAATGAAAACTATATATATAATAAGATTTAAACCCAAGTCTTTCTGATTCAAGGCCCAGAAATTGGGTCATTATCTCACATTGCCTTTCAAAGACTTTTTCATTCAAATAATCCTGTAGTCATATGGGATGATCTTCCAAGAAAAATAGATTTTTGAAAGATGAAGATAATTAAGTCTGGAAGTGGACATTGACCAATTCCCTTTTTCTCATTATAATAAAAAAACTGAACTGCTTAAAATTGAAGGATCTGCACTCTGTAAACCTGTACTCTGGGAACACATGTCATTTAATAACTAGAAGTTTCTTTTCATCTTTACCCTAACTTAAACAATAGAAAATCCTTGTCTCTCCTTCCATTTTTCACCATTCCATTCAAACTAAATAAACTTGGATTTGGGAAGTCAAAGATAGATATGACAGAATTTTCTAGGGGCTTTTCTGTCATATAGTAGGTGTTTAGTAAATGTTTATTGAATTGAAAATTGGGGAAGGAATGTGCAAATATAACTGATGTAATATGTTAGAAAAACCCTGGCTCTGGAGAGAGAAGCTTTGGGATTAATTTTTTGTCAGATTGTTACTGCCTATTTGACTTTTGGCAAATGTCTTAAAATTTGTGGGCCTTATTTTCTTCAAGTGTAAAATGAGGGGATTGGATTGGATCCCTGCAACATTTCTTTTCACATGCAAGTCCAATTTATAAGGAAATTTGTTCAGGTGAAACACAATAAGTAATTCTAGAGCAGAAAAAAATCACTTTATTTGGACTTATCAGCAAATATAGAAAGGATTTGTTCCTTTATACAGAATGAGGTGGGAAGTACTTTAACAGAAAGACAGTGTTTCAGATTTTGCTAGCTTATGTTTTTACAATGTACCTCATTTTATTTTTGTGTTACCAAAATCTGGACTATTAGATTTATTTATATGCTATTTAAAAAATTTAAAGCCAAATGAAAATCATGCATCATTTATTGGTTGGCTTGTTTATTCCAGTTTTTCTTTGTCAGTAAAAATAATAAAATATTATTTTCTGTCAGAATTCTTTTTTGAACAGTTGTTTAGAAGGATTTGAGGATTTCTTGTTATGGCTTGCCCCTCATTTTCCTGAAAGTTTATTTATCTGTAAAATGAAAAAAAAATCTTTATTCTATCTGCTTCATAAGATTATTCAAAATATTTGAGGTAATGTAGTTAAGAAATAGAAAAGTATTATGCAAATGAAAGCTTCTCCTCCCTCCTTCCATAAGACCCTCAGGCTATTACCCTTCAGTGACTTCTCTTCCCTTAGAAAGCTAGTCACCTTTAATATTCATTATAATCTAATTCCATCTATATAAAATTGTTTTTGTTTTGTGAAAGAAATCAGTATTTTTATTTTTACCTTCTTTTGTATGAAAGTACTTTATGTGTTGTTATATTTTATAACTCAGCAACCTTGTGAGGGAAGATTTCAGTTCATGCCTTTCTGATTAAAAGTACATATATTGAAAAATATAGATAAATTGATGACAGAATGTATAGACAAATCTAAATATTCTACCTGTGTCTATGCATTTATGGAGAGTGTATATATATATATATATATACACATACATGCATACATACAAACACACATATGTGTACATATATATTGGTATATATGTACATATGTGTGTATGTGTGTGTGTATATATATATATATATAGAGAGAGAGAGAGACAGATAGAGACAGAGAGAAAGAGAAAGAGAGAGAGAGAGAGAAAGAGAGACAGAGAGATAGAGAGACAGAAAATAGAGACAGATTTTTCCTGTTTACTCCACAGGAATAATATCCATTTAAGAATGTCCCTGCTAGTTCTATCTCTAAAATTATTATTTTTTTTATTAACTAGTAGTTGTTGGAATCCTTACTAACTGCTAAGTAATTAGAGTTGATCTAATCTTATAAGAAGTTGTTTTGGCCAGAACCTGAAACAAGGTACTAAGTAGAACTAATCAATACAAGGCTTGTGATCACACCTTTACTCATTGGAGTTCAATGAGTTCATACCTTCCTTGAAGCTCTTTGGGCCAGAGAGCACTATGGGAGAAAACCCATAATCCCTCTCTCTGGAAGGAGCATAAATAGGCCAATGGGCCAGTCGAAGGAGTTCTTGAGAGAAAGACGCTACAAGTCGAGATTTCACTGGAATGACATGAAGACTGGAGCTGGCTGGAGGCAGAAGAAAGCAGAGGCAGAGGCTGAAGGACCAGACCTTTGGATTTAAAGACATTTGGAGAGAGCTCTTGGAACCAAGCAGAGAGATAGGCCTCTAAGCTAACCGGGCTATATTGGAAATAATAAAAGATCTGAACTTTTATCACCTGGCTGTTTTTTGAGAAGAAAAAGCTCACAACATTTTGGCGCCCAACGTGGGGCAAACAGACCCCCTCAGTGGATTTCAGTGGAAAAGCTCCGATCCTGATTCAAGTGGAAAAGCCTCTGATCCTGATCCAGTGGAAAAGACTTCAACCAGAAATTAGGGTGAGTGCAACAAAGAAATTTTGTTAGAAGAGTTAAAGTAGAATTTCAGCTAAGATGAGACAGATATTTAGAAAACAGCCTGTTTCTGTTCAAGGAAAATGTTTAGAGAGCATTGTCAAAGTTATGGAAAGCCAAGGTTTAATTATAAGTTTACAGCAAATCACTGAACTTTTACAAACTGTAAAGGACATATGTCCTTGTTTCTCTCTTGATAAGGAATTAGATCTAAATGAATGGAAATTGGTTGGAGAGGATCTTTGTCAATTCTATGATAAAAATGGGCCTAACTCAATAATTAATACATATAATGTAATACAATTGGCTATAAGAAGTTATTTAAGTGATAGAATGATGAAAAGGAAAGTACAGGAGGAAGTGCCAACTTTACTAGGTGAAAAGGAGGATGAATCAGATGAGAATGGAGTTAATTACAATTCTGAGTATGATACTTCACAGCAGGAGGAATTAGGTGATTCCACATCTCATGACCCTCCCCCCACAATGGATGGAACAAGGGGGAGGGAGAGAGACAGAAACACAGTCAGGTTCTCCTGTAAAGCAGAATTTGACAAGATTAGAAAAAGCATTAATTAAAGCAAAAAATGAAGGAGAAGATATATCTGATTTTATAAATGCATATCCTGTGATTGAAGAGCTCAACTCCTCAGGTCAAAAAGAGAGAAAATACACTCCTTTTAATTTGGGAAAAATTAAAGATTTGAAAAAGGGTTGCACTCTTTATGGGGCTACATCATCTTATGTGAAGATGTTACTGGATAATTTGTCTAATGAAATCCTAACCCCGAATGACTGGAAATCCATAACGAAAACTTGTCTAGAACCAGGACAAAATTTATTGTGGCTTTCAGAGTTTCATGAATTATGTAGGATTCAAGCCCAATGCAATAGGCACTGCAATAAAAGCTTGGAATTCTCTCCCTGGACAGAAAGATGGAAATAATGCTTTCACAAAAATAGAGCAAGGTCCCAATGAACCTTTTGCAGATTTTGTGGGACGTTTATGAGGTTTGCAAGAGAATTATATGGGGGCTAGACAAAAATGCTTCTTTAGAGGAGATCATTAGACCCTGTGCCACAGTGGGCACAAATGCTTATTATACCCAGACTATGATGAACATGGAAAGACAAGGTCCTTCTTGGCAAAGGAATTATAGACAAACTCGTCAATGTTTCCAGTGCGGAAAAATTGGACATCTAAGAGCCCAATGTAGAAATGGAGATAAAGTGAGAAGACAGGGTGAGAGAAAACCCAAAACCCCATGTCCAAAATGTAACCAAGGCTTTCACTGGGCTTCTAAGAATGAGAGGCAAGGCCCAGCTCTAAAGTATCAATCAAAGGACAGGTGGGGCATGATAGCAGCTGAGGTTACACCCAGAGAGACTTTAGAAATTCAGAACTCTGATGTCATCAACCAACAGAAAAGCAATCAGGATTACAGTTGGGAAGAATACAGGCCTTTTAAGACAACAAGACAATATCCAATGCAAACAACTCCAATGTAATTACCAGATGATGAGGAGAAATCCCAAATTTGGTAAATAGAAGGGAATTAGATTAACTGCTTGGGGAAGAGGATCTGCTTATATTTCCACAGATGGAGAAAGAATCAGATGGCTGACTATGAAACTGTTAAAAAGACTTTTAAAAGCTTCAGGAATCATTGGATTTCCTAAGACAAGATGAGACTGTTTCAGTTCTTGAAAAACCAGCAAGAATCACTGGGTTCCCTGAGATGAAAAATTGTTGATGAGACTTTTTGCAGTACTTCAGAGCTTACAGGAATTATTAGATTCCTGGCGCATGAACTAATGGACAATGGATTCCTTATGGACTATTTCTAGGACTTATGGACATTTGTAAATTTTCAGGTTGATTTATGTTGTTACATTACTACTGCTTGTGTTATATTGCTATGTGCTTATGTAAATTATGTATAATGCCTCCCATATTGATGGATTTATGTATACCATGTATATCTGTTACAAAGTTCTGGCCCATATTGATGGATTTATGTGTACCCCCTCAGAAACCCCCTATGTTTTAAAACAAAAGAAAGGGGGAGAATATAATTTTCTTGCAAATCTCATTGGCATTTTTGCTGCATTGTCTCCAATGGTTCTAAACAAAATTAAACAAATATTTTTACTAGTGAAGCTAAAAATCAGTGTATAACAGAATTCTTAAATATCTTTTATATTTTACTTGAATCAGTGACATTTTTTAAGTTAAATTAAAAAAACATGGGATTGGCCATATTACATTCCCAACCCTAGCCTAAAAACAGACATAAAGATAATCAATTCACTGATATAGGAAAAATGAAACATCTTATTCATTAAAGCGGTCACAAAGAGGGGCACAGTGAATAGAGCATCAGTCCTGAAGTCAGGAGGATCTGAATTCAAATCTGAACTCAGACATTTAACTGGACAAGTCACTTAATCCCAATTGTCTCAGGAAAAAAAAAAAAACTCACTAAGATATAAAAACTAATATCCAGTGAAAAAATGTCATTGTCATTTTCTAGCAGAGCATGGATAGCTAGAAGTAGCAATATAGTATCAAAAGAGCCCTTGTCTATAGAAAACTGATTTTATTTTTTGTAGGTTTAATATTTGGATGAAAATTTATTAGGAAACTAGAAACCCAAATCGAAAAATCAAAATTATTTATTTAGATTGTTAAATATAGGCCTTAAGGAATTTCCAAACTTTTCCATAAAATTACTCCGTTTCTATATGTAAATCCTCAAAGAAATACTTGATTTTGAAGAAGAAAAACATGGCATGATCTTAACCTTCTCCTTGGCAGAACAAAATAAGACAATGCTCTGAAATTTGAACTTCTGGATGAAGGTCACTTAATGCCCCGTGAGAAGTATTTCAGTCACATCAAAGATTTTTGAAGAGAAAAAGTTAAGAATTTTGTGAAGCAGCTACAGTAAAGCAATCTTTCCCTTTTCCATTTTCTCACATGTCCAAATATTGCAAGATACCATCAGTGTGGCAAATGTCTTGCAGCGAAAATAACTCTGAATTGCCCATAAGTTACCAGGTGAATGGATTCACTGGTGCTTCACTCCAGAGGAAAGTCAATCAGTTTGAAAGTAGTTGAGTGTAAACTTTTCTTTTCCTCATACAGAACTCAGTGCCTGTTTGTAAAGGGCAGTATTTTATGATGACAGGATTTGGGTTGAATTTCAAATATGTATCCTTGATAGAGAAACACTTAAGCAATTTATGGTCATGGGAATTTAGAATTTCCCTATGTAATACTATTGTTAAGGTAAAAGGCACGGAATTTGTAACAAACCATCATGGCTTACCATCAATGCATAACATATATGTTTTCGCTGAAACAAAGAAATTATTTCATTGAAAAATTGCTAAATCTCATCAATAGAATATTTGAAATAGATACTGTTTACAATTCTTGAAAATGTTAAAATATAATGAAGTACAACAGAAGTGTAGTTTTACTTTCAATGCATCTTTCCCCTTTCCAATAAATGTGTCTCATTTCTGACTCTTCATTTTATGTTATTTCCTGAAGGCATTTTTATCGCAAATTAAGTATTAAGGTATGCATAGCTTAAAAAATAGTCTCCAACTAAAGTGTAATTTATTTGTCTCTAATAGGATGTTTGTTTGTTTGTGTGTGTGTGTGTGTGTGTGTGTGTGTGTGTGTGTGAATAAGATGCTATCTCTCTGTAGACTTTTAAATAAAGTATAATTATAAACCATTTAAGGGTTGATAGAATAATTTGTGCACTTTCTGCACATTAAAATCTGGTATTCTTTGGAGCAAATAGACCTAGACATACAGATGGGACACGAAGTGAGTAATGAATATGTAATACTATAGACTTTTAAACATACTAATTAAAGATGAATTGAATAATAGTGACATTCTGAAAGATTACAATAATGTTCCTGAAATAAGGAAAATGGTGTGGGGTTTTTTTTGTTTTTTTTGTTTTTTTTTTTTTTTTTTTTTGTAATCAAGAAATAAAAACAAAGCTTATTTTTTCTAAGTTGGAGCTAGGGAAGTTCTCCTTATAGGAGTATCTTAAATTATATAGAAATTCAGTAAATGTTTACTATCTAAAACAAGAAATGAAGAGATATCTAGTGAGTCTTTGGAAAGTCTTTTCCCCTTACTTTTTAACTTTCTATGTAACTTTAAGTGAAAAGGAATCTATAGCCATGCTATAATAATAGTTACCAAAACATCTGGGATATAATTTTTAACTGAGTAATCATTCCTGACAGTTTTGTAATAATAGATTATCCTCACTATATTATCATGTTTAAAGATCATGGTTAGTTGGCTCAAATCTATATTATATATAGATTGTTTAAAGTATTACTAAAGTCATACATGCATAAGCAAAAACAAAGAAATAGCTTTAATGTCATAAACAATGGATTTTGTTGATCTAGAAACCATTGACTTAGATGAATACAATATAGGTTAAAAGAAGGCATGTTTCCTTAGAATAAATATTTTTATCCTTGATGATAGTTGTTGGAGAAATGATTATTTTGGAGTTGATTAGGACAGTTAGTTGATGCAGCTAGGAATAAAGTAGACCCATCTTTTTGAGTTCAAATCTGACTATAGATACTAGTTATATGATTCTGGGAAAATAATCAAACCTTTTTGACTAGGTTTCCTTATCTGTAAAATATCATGGAGAAGGAAATGGCAAAGCATTCCAATATCTTTCTCAAGAAAATTGCAAATGGGGTCAGAAAAAAGTTAAAAATGACTGAACAACAACCAAAAAGTTAGAGCCAGGTTTTGAAAATCAGTATCTGGAAAAGATTGTAATCAGTGCTATAAGGAGGAAATTGTAGAGTCTATTGAGCAAGGAAATGACATGGTTTAGATCTATGCATTAGGGTTATCATTTTTATAGGTCTATGGGGGACTGTATTAGATCTGGGAGAGATTAAAAATAAGAAGACTAATTAATAGGCTAATGTAATAGGCCAGTAAATGAGGACTTGAAGTAGTATGGTAGCCAGGTAGATAAAAGAGAAGGGGGTAGAATTTTGATATGTTCTGGAGTTATAATCTGTAGGACTTAATAATTGATTGGGTATTTTCAGGAGGTAAGAAGTAGGGTCATATACAATAAACAAGGACAACTATAATTTCAAAGAATAAAATCCTAAAAGGAATTTGTGTTGGAATCGACTAACTAAATATTGCTAAAAATGTATCTTTTAGTCAGTTTTCATTAATCACAAACATTGTTTTAAAACATAATCTAAAGGATATCATCATTTAGCATTGATACTAAATTTAATATGGTCATTTACAAATAAAAGGAAAGAGCAAATTGATATAAAATGATAATAAATATTGCATATATTTAGACATCATAAAACTAAAGTATTTTGGATGTTTTTAGAATTCTGAGTTATTTTTCTTTCATTTTTCAAAAGTAATGCTCATATAAGACTTTTTAAATGAAAAACATGGTGAAAACCAATTTTCATTGGGCAAATATGACTGATTAGATACATTTTAAAAATTATTGGATTTATGAAAATGTAGCATCCTCACCCCAATGACAAATTATTTTCAGAATACCAGTGTTTATGAAATGTATCTTCACTATGGAAGCATTGCAATCTTTTTTGGTGTTGTTTTTGTTGGCTATTCTTTTAAGCATCCCCTTCCATTCTTTCTTAAGTTTTTTTTACTAAAAATTATCCCAAATTGAAATTTTACTTTTTACAAACCTTTCCTCAAGATTTGCTATCAAAGAAAGGGACAAACACACAAATTTGGTGTATGTGCATGCGTGTATATACCCTAAAAAGTATAGGCAAAACAAATAAATTACTACTGATGCTTTGAAATATCAAACACTTTTAGAATATTTATTTGAGTGTTTTATATCCATCACTTACCTGCTTGTGAGCATGGTCATATGAATTAATATGATTGTCAAACTCCTGGTGTTTATAATATTGTTTGTCACATAGTTCACAGTAGAAGTTGGCCTTTAGGTCTTCTAAAGCCTTTGTTATTGTGTTTTCCTTCTCAGCATAATCCTAGAGAAAAAGATCCCACAAAGGAGAAAACACTTTAGATCTCCTTCTTATTTTAGTTGGATTGAAATGGACATTGAGTTCAATATTTTAGTTATATATATATATATATTTTGTGAAAAAAAAGAATAAAGATAAAGTGTCTACATAAAGAAGTATTTTTTTCTCTTTCCCTTTTTCATAATAAGTGCTAATAAACCCTTGTTGCCTTTCTTACTAAAGAAGGCTTAAGGTCAACATGAAAATAATGAAAGGGTAGAAAGATGAAAATAATATTGAAATAAGGATAGGCCTAGAAGTACTCAATTGAGATAATTCTCCTTTAGAGGAGCAGAGAGGGAATTGTGGGGACTGCAGAATCCATTCAGTTGTGCACATTTCTGTCTTCAATAATAAGTTTCCACTTTTAAATCCTAGCAACTTCAATGTGCACCAGAGATCCTTAAACAGATCTGAAGTGGTATAATAAAGAATAGAATTTTCTTGAAGACTAAGTATTTTCAATCCTGAATCATTCAAGAAAAATCTCACCTTCACTCATGCATAATTGATTATTCATTTAGATTTCAAATCTTTTCATGATGATATTAAAAAAAAATAATTGTTCTAGATTTTGCTGAAAAATGAGAATATATTTTGCCACATCTCTAAACTAAAAATTAAAAACCAAAAACAATAACACCCCAAAATGAGAGACAACTAAGGATAGAGCAACTACTTGAAATAATGAAAAATCTATTTGCTCACATTTAGTTTTGTTTTACTTGATGCTAAATGGCTGATAACACTTTTTTTTTTTTTTTTTTTTTTTTTTGCTTATGAAGGAAAAAAAAACTAAGCTGATGTTATTTTAACTTTGTGGAAAGACAGTTTGAAATAATAAAGAAAACATTTAAGGAAACCATATATATTGAAAAATAATTAGGACAATTCCTTCACTTTAGAGTAAATTCTAAATTCACCTATATTAAATTCATCCAAGAAGAAAATATCATTTTATTAAGATATTCTTTTTCGCTAAATATCTTCTACTTTATCTTCTATAGCAATGTTGTAGTTCTACCTACCACTCAAAAAACATCATTTCTCCAGCTTAATGTTTCCCTTTATTTCAAGACCACATTTTAATGCTCTCCCTCTCAATTTCCCCCTACCCCCCACATCTAAATGCATAGTCACTAATGAGAGGTGATATTATGAAATTTTAAATTTTTTTAAATTTTAAATTCTTAAAATTTTAAATAATTTTAATTTTTAAAATATCTTTTATTTTTAAAATAATTTTTAATCTTTAATTTTTTAAATTTTAAAATAATTTTTATTTTTTTTAAATTTTAAAAAATAATTTTAATAATTTAAAAAAAATTAAATATTTTTTACGTTTTTTAATTTTTTTAATTTTTAATTTTTAAAAAATAATTTAAAAAAAATTAGAATAGTATCTCATATTATTAGGTTGGCACTTCATGTAACTTAATGAGTGACTTTTACCTAGCTTCAATGAACTTAATTCACACATATCAAACTGTAATTAAGTCTATACTAATTGGGTGTTCTAGCTGTCATTTAATCTATGGAAATGATATTCATTATGGTTTTCTTCTCTTTAAATCTATGATTTCTATAGATAACTTTCTACTGCTTTTACAAATTATTTTTAGTGAGTATTAAATAACAAAAAATAGTCCAAATAAAAATCCACAAAAAGTTATTATCCATTAACTCAATATACCTAATCAAATTAATATTCACTTCCTTATCATTCCTTCATTCTTTAAAAATGTTTAAAACATTTGTTGAAAGTCAAAAATTATTCAAATAGATAATGTCTTGTTCGATAATTCCAAAAAATGCTTTGAATGACTATATCATGGGAAAAGACAGTTTGGTGTGGAAAATGCAGTGTCATTATTTCTTGTGTGTTGTAGTGATAAAACCATATTTAGTTTAGAGTACATGAGTACTAAATGGCTTCACAGAGGATAAATCTGTTGTTCATCTCATTCTCTGCCAATAATACTCCTTCTCACCAATCCATTTTGTTTTCTTTAATAATTAATTGACTCCTCCTCTTCTCCTCATATACATATGTGTGTGTGTGTATGTGTATCTATCTACATATATATATATATATATATATATAAATATCTTAAGTTTATCTATCTATCTATCTATCTATGTAGATAGATAGATAGATAGATAGATAGATAGATAGATAGATAGCTATAGCTATAGCTATAGATATATCTTAAGTTTATCACGTTTTTTTTTTGTTTGGAAAGGCTGGATCTTGCTCAAAGTAAATAGAGTCTGGTTCTCCCTGGCAAAAATATTCTATGCCTGTATATCATTATAGTAGCTCAAAAGAAAACAAATAAAAATTTATGGAGGGGAGAACAAAAAGCATAATAATTAATTACTGGATCTTATCATAGAGACATTCAATATATGATAGTTAGATTGATATTTACACATATTGAATTCAATTCAATTCAATAGTTTTTCAGGGTTTTGAGTAAGGCACCAAAATATTTGATTGTTTTTGAGAAACAAAAGATGAGTCATTGAATTTTTCCCTTTTGTGGATATTAATTTTGTTGTACTGTGCCCATGGTCTTGGTAGAATATCTACAGACTGAGAAAGAGGGAATGTTAGGATTTTTTAAAGTGAAATTTATAAGCAAAACTGGGCAATTTGCATGGTGAATTATATTTTTCCTCTGGCATATTTTTATTCCTTGTATTTCCACATAAATATATTCTACTACAGTTTTCAATCCCTCAATTAAGATAACTACATAGACTATATTCTTGTTTAATTCATTTCTCTTTCAAGAATATCAAAGTTTTAAGCCTTCGTTGTTCACACCTACTGCACCTTAATCTTGGAGATTTGTGATGGTAGAATGGAGAAGAGACTTGTTTTTGGACTGACTCCAAGTCTATAGGAATGGTTTAGAGAGGAAGAGAGAAAAAACAGTAAGAAGTAAAATGTTCAGTGACTTTTTCACAAAAATTTATTTTTATAAAATACATTGTCATTTGGATTAAATTCTAGAATAATTGCATGCTTTCATTTAAATATAAATTAAAGGTCTGAGATGTTCAATGATAGTCATGATTACTTACTAAATAATAAATATATATTTCTCTTACATCTGCTGTAATACTTTGGAGATAATTATTAGATTAGGAAATAAAAAATAAAATTAGTTGTTCAATTAAAGCAGAAGGAAATTCCTTCTGAAGAAAGACAACACAAGGAAGATAAATTATATATACTGCATAGATATGATGATACAAAATTAGAAAAAAAATTAATACAATTCCTTCATTTTACAGATAAAAAAAAAAAAACTGCAGCAGAAAGAACTGATTTGTTAGTTAGTTAGTGCTCTTGGTGACAGACATAGGAATTTATCTCAAATGTCTATTTCCACATGGTGTTTAAACTATATTCAACTCCCTAAGACTATAGTTGTCTCATCTTCTCTCATCCAAGTAAAATTCTCTAAATGATAGTGTAGTAGCTGACTTTATCCTTGGTCCTTAAATTGTGTACTTTGTGAATTAGTTCTGGGTCCACAGGCCCTACAACAAGAAGTATGTGACTCTAATTTTTATATTAACCTTTGTACTACCCTCAGTACTAGGTTGTCTATCATATAAAATATGTTCTTCAGCAAAACTTTTTTCATTTTTGATGGCCTATTCTTATATTTCATTGGTTGAACCAGTCTTTACATAGGTACACTCAATATTAGACACTTTGTGCTACTCTCAGATGCTTAGCCCATTCAATCACTACTATCTACATTTTTCATTAATGTTCATATTATTTTTGAAATGAGCAATCCACTGAAACAAGATATAAATATTAAAAAAAAAAACACTGCATACAAGAGGAGCCAAAGAGAGATTAAATGATCTACAAAGAATATAAGTATATAAAGAATGCAAAATTATAGCACTAATAAGAGAACTATCTTGAGGACTCTAATGAAAGGATTTTGAAGTATTTTTACTGCTTTGTCAACATTGTTTTCTAAAGTTAAGCCCAGTCTATTCTATTTTCTATATGGGAATGTGTCATAGCTCTAAAGGGTTGGAGGTTTTTTTTTTTTATGCCAACTGTTCTTAATTTATTTATCTTATATTTCTACTATTCATATGTCTTTCAAAACAACTAAAGCTGACTAAATCATAACAGTGGGGGCTTGAATTATATAGCATTAGGAAAACAACTCTTCAAACTTTTAAAACCAAGTATAGAATAATAATAAGTATATATTAGACTTAAAAGTACATGCACCAGCCTCTTTCTGAGCATTCTAAATTTTAATATAAGTGGTAATTGAGAAAATTATGCAGAAATTATGTTATACTAATGTAGTTTCATTTGCCATCTATAAATTTATAACTTTAAATATATATTTCCAATTTGTTTCTCTTCAAAAAAACAAAGAAAAAATAAAACAAAACACAGGAAAATATTTTGGAATAATAATTGATTTCCCCATTGGGAAATTGATGTTGTAAACTTATTTTAGGTATTGGTAGAGGCAGAATGGCATAGTGAATAGAGAATGAACATTTATGTCAGGAAGACTTGGTGTTACCTTATGATATATATTGTCAGAAGAAAACCTAATAGAACATTTAATCTTAATTTTATAATGAAATTGGCACCAGAAAGGTTACATAACTTGTGGTAATATTATTGGTCAATCCTACATTCAAATCTCATTCTTTTCTTTTTAAATCTAGAGCTGTTTCTACTATATTAGGCTGTGGTGTTCTTCTTTAAAATATAATGGTTCTCTCTGAGAGCAGGTTTCTTGGGGAGGTTTTCTGGAGGCAACCTTAGTTTTCAGTTCAGATCAATAATCACCC
The DNA here is from genome assembly GCF_016432865.1 of Antechinus flavipes. Lineage (NCBI taxonomy): Eukaryota > Metazoa > Chordata > Mammalia > Dasyuromorphia > Dasyuridae > Antechinus > Antechinus flavipes. The sequence goes on from NC_067400.1 coordinate 403,237,054, forward strand.
CAATGCAGCCAGGTGCTAAAAGTTCAAATCTTTTATTGTGTCCTTCAATATAGCCAGGTTAGTTTTCTTAGAAGCCTCTCTCTCTTCTTGGTTCTAAGAGCTCTTGCAGCTTTGTCCTTTGCTTCTGCCTCTGCTTTCTTCAGCCTCCAGCCAGCACCAAGGTGGAAGATGGAATGAATCTCTTTTGTCTCCTTGCCTGGGGCTGGGCAGCTTTCTGGAAAGCCTTTTAGACCAGCCTTGGTCTCAGTGGGGGAAGTGCAGGAGGACAGCCACCATTCCAAAATATCTCCAGCCAGCACCAAGGTGAAAGTTGGAATGAATCTGTCTTGTCTCCGAAAGAGGGCTTGTGGACTTCTTCCCAGAGTGCTCCTCTCCGACCCCTGGCAATGTTCTGAAGTAACTAACTTGAAGCTCTAAAAGCTTATATATATATATATAATCTCCCAAAGGTTGACTACTCCTTCTGGAGGCAGGGATTAAGGGAGTTGGGAATTCATAAATTACTCTCTAAAGCTCTCTAAAGGTGTGAACACAAACATTGTTTCTATTCTAAGAGTGAAACATTTTTTCACTTAGTACCTTGTTTCTTCTGGCCCATAACATCTCCTTGTAAGATCAGATCAATCATACTGAACCATGCTAAATTAGATAATTATTGTCTCTATCAATTCTAATGACTTTATACTTTGTAAGGATTCCAACATCAGGCTGTTTTATAGTTACTGAAAAATGAGCATAATGAGCATTATACAGTGATATGATGTGTAAAGAACGAAAATAACTTTCAAAATACAAAGCTTGCTATATATGCTAACATTAAAAAATTTGTTCCCATCCCATCTTAAGGGCTGGTACTGTGTCATTTTGGAATTCTAAACATATTGTATACATTATCAGTACTAAATAATAGTCTTAATTATGAAAAATCCAGTTGTTTCTGATACAAACAATCTAGGAAAGACAATGTATCTCTACAAAGAGACATAGGCAATACAGTACTTTAAATAATCTAATATATCCAAGTGACCCTAAAAACATTGAACTTAAAAAAATGCCTTCATGTAATACCCCCTTTAAAAAAAAAAAAGGTTATTTTTAATTGTTTTTCTATCATTCAAGAATCACAAAGGTCCTGTGAACTATATAGAGGGAAAAGATGTACTTTTATTTGAAATTTAGATAACTGTCTTGACTCAATTCTAAGTTAAAAAAAAAAACATAATTGAGAAAACAACAGGATTTTCTCCATAAACATAAATAGTGCTTTCAAATCTATTCTGTCTTTTGTAATTAGAACATAAAAGTGAAATTTAAATCTCATTTCAAAAAAAAAAAAAAAAGACCAAGTGTTACCTCAAAGAAAAATATTGTAGAGGGTAGGTATCACAAGTGTAGCATATAAATGTAAGTAAGGCATTTCAGAAGTGTTTTTTCACTTGTAAAAAATAAAATATGTAATCACTGCTTATTTTCATTTATCACATCAGAACCTAGATATCTATAGTGATTCTCAATTCAAATTTGAACTGCAACAAGTGCCTCCACACCACACAGTTAATTGCCTTCATCAGTCAAGATATACCGGGTCATTCTAGGCACTTTGACTAGATTAATGGTCATTAACCACTTTTTAAAAAAAATTTTTCCTCTAATGCGATCTTCCTAATTATAGTACTTTTCTTTATTTTCAGATATTACCAAATAAATTAAAAACCAACATTTATTGGATGTTTGCTATGTGCAAACAATTATGTAGCTAATGATCTTTGTAAAGTTTTACTAGAATAATACCAGTTGAATTTAGCTTGGTTTGAGTTTGAGGTCAATGCCAGAAAAGGGTTATCTAAGAATTGCTGACAGTGCTGATTATGGTCTTCAGGGGCATTCCCCCTCTTTTTTTTTTTTTTTTTTAAGAATAAATCAGCATCATGTTTAGCCAACCACTTCTTTACTCCTAATGACTGGTTTATCTAGAACTAGGGAAGAGCCTTATAAAAACTTCTAGAATTTACTAGTTTGGAGGGAGGGTGTCCCATTTCTTCCAGCACCATAGTGTGTTGCCCAATTTTGTCTGAAGAACCAAAGGAACTATTTCTATCATTTCCTACAATTGCCCTTTGAATTATGAATAGCTCTCCACAATAAAACTGTTTTACTTTATTGCTATGTGATCTCAATGTGAGCTCAGTATTTCTTTACATTAGACTTTCCCTGAAACTTCTTAAGTCTTGCAAATATATGTGCTACTCACAGAATCAAATTACTATACCCTCTATAAAATACCTAATTCTCTTTTCAGAAGATATCTAGTTGTGTGGGACTGGTCCTAGCATGATAATGGAGAAAAATAAAATCCTACAGGGCCCGAGTATAGGTTCAGGGAAGTCACTTAACAAGATGAGTAATATTGTTCTAACTCCAAAAATGATTTTAAAATCACCTCATTTATATCCTAGAATACCCACTTGAATATATTCTGCCTCTTTAGAGAATTCAGTTGTGTCCTTTTCTTTCACAGTGATTGAAATTCATAGGTATCCTTTGCTTTTCCATTTCATTTTTCCTCAGATTCTGAGAAGTGATAGTTTAGCTTTACCTAACTTTCAGCTTTAGAAAGAAAATACAATCCAAAAAGTTGGTCATTTTATTCATTCCAGGAACTTATTTATATTATTTATTTATGTATTGGGCAGCTAGATGGTAGAGGAGATAGTGTACTAGTACTGGAGTCAAGAAGACTCATTTTTCAGAGTTCAAAACTTATCTCAGACATTTACAAATTATGACACCCTGGGCAAGTCACTTAATCTTGTTTACCTGTTTTCTCATTTGTAAAATGAGTTGGGGAAAGAAATGGCAAATCACTCCTGTATTTTTGTAAAACAAAACAAAACAAACAAAAAAAAATTAAGTCATGAGCAGTCACAAATGACCAAACCAATATTAATAAAATTCTATAGTAAATTCAATTAATTCCATACAATCATATGGATTATGATGTCAGATTTAATCTGTGAGTGAGGAGAATCTTATATTCTTATGTACTTTTCCTATGTTTTCCTTAATTAACCTATTTCTCCAATGTCTCATTCAGCCATAGAGTAGATCATAAGTTTTCAAGTCCATTTTTTGCACTATGAATCTGCAAGGTTTATGAAACTGGCAATAAATTCCAGCATTTTTTAATGACTATGTCTTTCCTACGAAAAGCAGCTTTACTAAGTTCAGAGAAGCTTATCTAAATGTTGATGACAAGCTGATAAATTTTACAACCACAGGAGCTTTGAAAGACCATTCACTAAATTGTAAAACAAAAACAAAAGCCTGTCATTTATATTTGTAGAGGGGGATGAACTGAACCTATCAGTCCTAGAAGTGTTAGAGTTTGTCTTATTTTTCCCCAGAAATTTGTGAATTGCTTGGGGACAAGTTGCTGTCATCATTTTGATATTGCGACATTTTAATGAAAAAGTTTGACTGATAGTGAAACTTAAGTTCAATGACTGTTGTTTATCATTCTAAGTAACTGTGTAAAACTTTGAAAAGATTTAAAATTAAGACAACATAATGTGATTTTGATGCATTAAATGGCTCATTTCTGCAGGCGTGTTTTTGGATCTTTTTTTTTTTAATCTGTTGAAATTTAAAAAATATATATTAGCAATATGACTATAACATCAGAGTATTATCAAGCTCTTATCTGTGTTACCAGAGCAAACCAAAGAATAGAGAAAAATTTCTTTAATCTGTGAATCATAACAGGATATCCAACTTACAATATTGCCTTTTCCCCTTGAATTTGAACACTTAGCAAGGCTCTCCTAGAAGAGATTTAAAAGATCTTAAAGAGAGCTGGAGGAAAAATGGGGAAAGGAAATGAAAACTTTGCAAGAGCATTTGGATAAGGAATATAATTCACTAAAAGATAGACTTGACAAAATGGAAAAAGAAAACAAATCCTCGAAAAACTGGATTTGTGAAATGAAGAAGGGAAATAAATCTTGGGAAAACAGAATTTGTGAAATGGAAAAAATTTCCATACAACAAAACACATTTAAAAACTCAATTGGACAAATACAAAAGGGAGTAAAAAAAGAAGTCAATGAAGAAAATAATTCACTAAAAATCAGAACTGAACAAATGGAGATGAATGACTCAATGAGACATCAAGAATCAGTCAAGCAAAACCCCCAAAAAAGTAAAATACCTACTTGGGAAAACAATTGACCTGGAAATAGATCTAGGAGAGATAGTCTAAGGATTGTTGGACTCCCTGAAATCCATGATGAGAAAAAGAGCACTAGACACTATTTTTCAGGAAATCATCAAAGAGAACTGGCTTGAGGTAATACAATCAGAAGGTAAAAGAGCCATTGAAAAAATACACCAAGCACCCCTGAAAGAGATCCCAAAATTAAAATGTCAAGGAACAGTATGACTAAATTTCAGAAATATTAAACCAAAGGAAAAATATTACAAGCAGACAGGAAAAAATAATTTAAATACTGAGGAGCCACAATAAAAATTACCCAGGATCTAGCAGCTTCCAGCTTAAAAGATTGAAGGGCCTGGAATCTGATATTCTGAAAAACAATAGGACTTGGAATTCAGGCAAGAATAAAAAAACTTTTTTTTTTTCTTTTTTACCCCACTACACTGAGCATTTCTTCCAGGAAAGAAGATGGGCATTCAATGAAATAGGTGAATTTATTTCTGCCAAAAAGACCAGAGCTAAAAAAAAAAAAATTGACCTACAAATACAGAACTTAAGAGAATCATAAAAAAATTAAAAAGAACTCTTGAGAACTGTATTTCTTATATGAATATACATAGAGAGTGCATGTATAATTTGATTTTACTGTTATAATATAAAACAGAAACTAGAGGTAAAAAGATGATTATACCAGAAAAAGGGAAAAGTAGAAGTAAAATGAGGGAAATTACATTTCATGAAGAGGCAAAGGAAACATATTATACTTGAGGGAAAGAAGGGAGAGTGATGAACATTATGTGAATCTTACTTTCATCATATTTGGCTCAAAGAGAAACTATTAGACATAATTGGTTTATAGAGAAACATCACTCACCTTATTGAAAAGTGGGAGGGGAGAGGAGAAAAGGAAAGGGGTAGATAAATTGAAGGGAAAACAGAAATAGTAGGGAAAAGATATAAAAAAGGGGAAGGAACTCTAAAGGGGGAGGGTTGCTTGAGGCAAGAGATGTTCATAAATAACATGGGGAAGGGGAAAAGGGGAAAAGGAAAGAGAAAAGTATGAAATACAGAATTAGCAGTTTTAATCATAAATGTGAATGGGATGAACTCTCCCATATAACTGAAGTAGTTAGCAGGCTGGATTAAAAGTCAGAAAACTATAATATGTTGTTAAAAGAAACAATATGTTGTTTACAATTTAAATTGCAGTGATAAATAGAGAGTTAAGGTAAAAAAGCTGGAGCAGAATCTATTATGCTTCAAATAAAGTAGAAAAAGCAGGAGTGGCCATCCTGATCTCAGATCCAGCAAAAGCAAAATTGATCTAATTAAAAGAGATAAAGAACACTATATCTTGCTAAAGAATACCATAGATAATGAAGCAATTCCAATACTAAATATATATGCACTTAGTGGTATAGCATGGAAATTCCTAAAGGAGAAGTTAAGAGAGCTGCAAGAAGAAATAGACAGCAAAACTATAATGGTGGGAGATCTCAACCTTTCTTTCTCAGAACTAGATATACTGAATACAAAATAAATAAGAAAGAAGTTAAAGAGGTAAATAGGATACTGGAAAACTTAAGTATAATAGATCTTTGAAGAAAATTGAATGGAAACAGAAATGAGTATAATTTATTCTCAACAATTCATGGAACCTATAAAAAACTGACTCTGTATTAGGCCTCAAAATCAAATGCAGAAAGGCAGAAATAGTAAATGCATTTTTTTTTCAGATTGTGATGCAATAAAAATTACATTAAATAAAAAGCCAGAGGAAAATAGACCAAAATGTACTTGGAAACTAAATAATCTCATTATAAAGAATTAATGGATAAAACATCAAATCATAGACATATTTAATAATTTCATCCAAGAAAATGAAAATAATCAGACAACATATAAAAATTTGTGGGATGCAGCCAAAGTAGTAATAAGAAGAAATTTTTTTTTATCTCTAGATGCTTACTTGCATAAAATAGAGAAAGAGAAGAACAATTAATTTGGCTTGCAACTAAAAAAGTTAGAAAAAGAGCAAATTAAAAATCCCCAAACAAATACCAGACTTTGCATTCTAAAAACAAAAGGAGATATTAATAAAACTGAAAGTAAAAACTGTAATGGGCTGAGGCTTGAATCGATGTACTGAAGTCCCAAGCACATGAGGTTAAATAGTAATTGGACCATACTCTATTAATATATATGCTTGGAGAAAGAATGGCCCCCCCACCCACTCTTTGTGCAAGTCCTGATGTCTTGTATAGGAAATGACGTTTTTGATGGGTGGAGGCAGGGGAGTGGAAAGGGAAGCAGAAAGAGAGACTGCTGGCTGGCGTCTTGTCACAGCTGCTCGCATTGCTATCGCGACCACCCTTCACCTCCAATCCCTCTCTGCTAGCTGCCTTCCTGTCACAGCTGCCCATATTGCTATTGCAATCCTTTTTCACCTCTACTGAGAATAAAGATTGAAGATTTTTCCCTTAACCTGAATTCCTGACTCCGGCTGATTTTAAATACATGGTCATCACATTTAGCGCCCAAGTGTGGGAACCAAGGACCCTACTTTCACTGAAGAAGTCTCCAGTGACCAGGAACTTAGGTGAGTATTGTAATAGACAAACCGGGAACTTATTTTCTTAAAGACTAAACTAGTAACCTTTTTTGGCTGAAATGGGACAGATGCTAGCTAAAGATTCTCCATCCCCACTCCCAAACCCCCCCCCCCCAACCCCATCACCCAGGAGTGTTGCTATAGAAAGCATGCTTAAACTGATAGAAAATCAAGTGCTACTTATAACTTGGGAACAGACAGCTAGACTTCTGGGTATATTAAAACGCACCTCCCCTTGGTTCTTAGAAGAAGAGCAAATCTCTCCAGATAATTGGACATTAATTGGGCAACAGCTCTCCGCATATTACAATGAAAATGGTCCTCATTCAATTTCTATCAAGGCATTCTATTTATATAATACAGCCAAATGGGGAAGCCTGAGATAAAGAAGGAAGATAATGAACGGATTAATGACCATATCCCCACAGGGTGAGGTGAATCTGAGGCAGCTTCAGCCTCACCTAAGGAGCAGGTAATTGACTCTTCTCCAACAACTCCACCCTCAGGGATGGAGGGAGGAGGGGTAGTGGGGGGGGGCAGTGACAGCATCAGCACCTCACCCCCAGCATCCAGCCACTCCTATGACTAGATTGCAAAAAGGACTAAATAAGGCCAAAGCGGAAGGGAGAGATGTATTGGAATTTCAACACCACATTTTTCCTGTAATTCAACAGTTTAATTCTTCAGGTCAAGAAAGTAGAAAATATGCTCCTTTTGATATAGAAATCCTCAAAGACCTGAAAAAGGCTTGCACTCTTTATGGGGCTACATCAGCTTATGTTAAGATGTTATTACAGAATTTGGCTTTTGAAATCTGAAAGCTCAATGTCAGTATAGAGACAGAATGAGAAAACAGGGTGGGAGAACAAGACCTAATACCCCATGTCCAAAATGCAATAGAGGCTTCCATTGGGCCTCAGAATGTAGACAGATTCAGGGAAACATGAGGGGCCCAGTCCCAGGCCCAAGGCAAAAAACACTTGGCGCATGATAGCAGCCAATGGTGCACCCAGAGAGTGCCTAGAAGTCCAGTACCCAGACATGACCAATCAGCCAAAAAGCCATATGATGGGAGAAGGGGATTACACAATCAACCAGCCAGGAAGCAACCTGATAGGAGAAAGGAATTACAATTGGGGAGGATAGAGCTTTATGCAGCTGGGACAACTGAGATACCCCCTGAAGAGGTGAAATCTGTTCCTCTCCAGCCTATGGATCCCTTGCCTCCAGGCACAGTAGGCTTGACCATTTCACCTCCTGAGAGTACGTACAAAACAGTGTCCATCTGTTAGAGTTCAAATGTTGGAGTTTGTTCTTCTCAAAGCACAGCCGGTTTAGAGGCTTGGAGCCCTTTGGATGTCTCCAAATCCAAAGGTTCTGTCCTTCAGCCTCTGACTCTGCTTTCTTCTGCCTCCAACCAAGACAGAGATGGAAGGTCTCTCTTATCTCCTTCTGGGGAGCCCAGCTACCAACTTGCCGCAGAGAGAGGGCTTCTGGCGTAGCTCCACTGAAATCCGTCAAAGTGTTCTCTGCAACAGAGTCGTTCCTTTCGAGTCCAGCGCGATCAGCCAGCCAAGAGGAAAAAATGTATTCTGGAATGGCTGTCTCGCCTTATATGTGAACCTTCTGAGAGAATGGGATTATGGGTTTTCTCCCATAGTGCTCTCTGGCCCAAAGAGCTTTAAGGTGTGGTGTAGAAAGTGTACTTTTTGAAGCTAGCATACTTGTGGAGTCCAATGAGTAAAGGTGGGAACACAAGCCTTGTCTTAATTAGTTCTACTTAGTACCTTGTTTCAGGTTCTGGCCAAAACAACTTCTTGTAAGATTAGATCAACTCTAATTACTTAGCAGTTAGTAAGGATTCCAACATCCATCCACAAACTGATGTTGGAAACTGGGAAATGTGTAGATAATATCCCAATCACTAATACAGGTAGACAATGTGTGACTTATCACCTAGGAGAAATAGTAGCATCAGGTTTACTCATACAGAATCCTAATAGGCAACCTGGTGATAGTCACCCAGATTCTGATCCAGACCACAAAATCCGGGAATATACTGGACAGCAGCTGTAACAGCTGACCGACCTATGCTCACAATCCATATAGATGGCTATTAGAAGGATTGGTAGACACAAGTGCAGATCATACAGTCATTAGAGGTGCCAAATGGCCCAGCCACTGGTCAAAGATTAAAGCAGGCACCTACATGTCTGTAGTAGGAGGATCAATAGCAGCTGAAGTTAGTGTTGCCCCTATGAGATGGACTTTTGAAGGCAAAACAGGAGTTTTTACTTCTTTTATAGTTGAAAAAATCCTTATCAATCTATGGGGAAGAGACATTTTACAGCAATTAGTGTTCAAAATGAGTACTTTGGGCTCTGCCAACACTTTCACCTGTTCCTATCCAATGGAAAACTGATACATCAGTGTATATAGAACAGTGGCCCTTAGGTAGTGAAAAAATTCAGGCCTTATTAGATATAGTACAAAAGCAGCTTGAACAAGGGTACTTACAACCTTCTCTAAGTTCTTGGAATTCCCCAGTGTTCGTTGTAAAAAAGAAATCTGGAAAATGGAGGATGCTTACTGATTAAGAAAAGTGAATGAACAGATAGAAACTATGGGAACTTTTCAGCCTGGACTTCTATCTCCTACTCAATTGCCTAGAGAATGGCCTCTTTGGGTCATAGATATTAAGGATTGTTTCTATTCTATCCCTCTGGATAAGGAGGATATGAAAAGATTTGCCTTTTCAGTGCCCAGCGTTAACTTAGCTGAGCCTTATAAAAGATATGAATGGACAGTTTTGTCACAGGGAATGAAAAACAGCTCCACTATGTATCAAATGTATATTGCTGCTGCTCTTGCTCCAGTAAGAAAAGCATTTCCAAAAGTTATGCTATTACATTATATGGATGATATATTGGGATGTGCACCTGAGGAACAAATGCTAGAAGCATGTCTACAAAAGACCATAGAAACACTAAGATACTGCAAATTGTACATACCTGAAGAAAAGATTCAAAGACTTGCTCCTTTTGAATATTTAGGATATGAAGTATACCCAAAGGTGCTGTATACATTACAAAAAAATAATGTGTGTTGTGAGACCATCCCAGAGTGGCAAATTTTAGTAGCCATGGCTCCAAATTTTACACACAGGTCTCCATTAAAGATAACCAGACTTTTACATAATTGGCGATGGATTCTTGAAGAAAAAGTTTCTAAAGTTCCTCTTAAAGGACCAAATATCTCTACAGACGCATCCAAACATAATATTTGTGCTGTATACTCTCACGATTTAACCATAAAAAGAGTAGTCAGAACTCCTTTTCAGTCCACTCAGCAGAACGAATTATATGTGATCATGCTAGCTCTCACTTATTACCCAGGAGACATAAATAAAATATCTGATTCAGCCTATTCAGTAGGTGTGGTACAAAGAATTGCCACAACCCAAATAAAATTTGCAGCTTCTAATATATATCAGCTCTTTAAGGAACTTCAAGAGCAAGTAAGAAAGCATCCAGCAAAGATTTATATCTTGCCTGTCCACTCTTATAGTGGACTTCCAGGTCCCATTTTTGATGGAAATTCAAAGGCAGATAGCCTTTTAATTATGTTAGCCAGTACACCTTTATTTCAGGAGGCCCAGGAATTCCATTCTAAATATTATCAGGCTGCTCGAACTTTACATTTACAATTTGTTATAACAAAAGAGGAAGCTAGGAGCATAGTAAAAGCCTTCACGGCTTGTCTTCCTTTCCACACTCCTACACTGCCTCTAGGGAAGAACCCTCATGGTTTGAGACCCAATGAAATCTGGCAAATGGATGTGACCCATTATAAATCTTTTGGTCGTGTGTCTTTTATCCACATTGTGGTAGACACCTTTTCAGGATTCACTTTTGCAGTACCAGCAGCAAAAGAGACAGCCCGAGTGGTCATTGAATTCCTCACACAATTATTTGCTATTATGGGTGTGTTGCAAGCAATAAAAACAGACAATGGTCCTGCATATACTTCCAAACATTTTGCACACTTTTGTGCACAGTATAAGATTTTACACACCACTGGCATACCTTTTAATCCTAAAGGACAGGCAATAGTAGAGAGGAGAAATAGAGACATTAAGACGCTGCTCCAAAAACAAAAGAAAGGGGGAGCCACAGGTAACCCTAGAGAACTTCTAAATCTAACCCTTTATACTATTATAACTTCTTGATTTTTGACAAAGATGCACTGGCTCCAGCAGACAGGTTTTATAACCCACTGGAAGGGCAGTGTCCAGTGTGAGCAGCTCCACTATCTTTAGATAATTGCTAGGTGATGTGGAGAGACCCAGAAAGTGGTGAATGGAAGGGACCAGATAGGCTAACTGCTTGGGGGAGAGGGTTTGCTTGTATCTCTACAGGTGGAGAAGGAATCAGATGGGTGCCAACGAGCCATATTCGCCTTGTCCATCACAGAGAGACAGAGCAGATCTTTGAAATGAAGGAGAAAACCCAAGAAATATCGAGTTGTGCTGTTGCTGATTGTGCTCACCATTGAAAGAGCATGGCAGTTATGGCATTTGACTCATGGACATAGAAAATTGTTGGACTTCAAAACACTCAGCAATCATTGGATTCTCTGAGACATAAAATTGTTGTAGGACTTGAGAACCCTCAGGAATCATTGGATATTCTGAGAAATGGTAAGACTCTTCCAGGACTTCAAAAAGTGCTGGAATCATTGGATTCCCTAACACATAAAAAGACTTTTGCAGGACTATCTCTTGGCTGCTGAAGAAGGTGTTTGTGTGACTGCTGTTTACATACTCTCCTTCTAGGACTTCTGGCCATCTTTTACAACACCATATTGATTTATATTGTTTGTTATATCATTAGTTGCGTGTACAATTCATGTTTGTTACACCACATCGAGCCTGCACTGACTGTGGGGAAAGTCATCACTAACAGCCTCTGCATTATTGCTATGTGCTTGTGTCATATCTACCATGCTGATTGGGTTTGTGCATACCTGTTTCTAATAAGACCTTTCAGCACAGAGACCCGCTAGCAACTCCCACTTCTCTTCGGTGCTTTTCATCTCCCTTCCTGAGATGTCAGGGAGGGCGTGATTATCTCCTTTTTAGTGCTTTCACCTCCCTTCCTCAGAAGATGAGGGGGTCGTGATCACTTCCTTTTTGGTGTTTCACCTCCTTTCCTGATAAGTCAGGGAGGGTGTGATCACCTCCCCTTGGGGGCTCTGACCTCTCTGAGGAGTCAAGGATGGCAGGACCACCTGTGTTCTAAAACAAAAGAAAGCGAGAGATGTAATGGGCTGAGGCTTGAGTTGATGCACTGAGGTCCCAAGCATGTGAGGCTAAATAGTAATTGGGCCATACTCTATTAATATATATGCTTGGAGAAAGAATGGCCCCAGCCCATTCTTTGTGCAAGTCCTGATGTCTTGTATAGGAAATGACGTTTTTAGTGGGTGGAGGCAAGGGAGTAGAAAGGGAAACAGAAAGAGATACTGCTGGCTGGTGTCTTGTCACAGCTGCTCGCATTGCTATCATGACTGCCCTTGACCTCCGATCCCCCTCTGTTAGCTGGCTTCCTGTGGCAGCTGCCCATATTGCTATTGCAATCCTTCTTCACCTTTACTGAGAATAAAGATTGAAGATTTTTCCCTTAACCTGAATTCCTGAGTCCAGCTGATTTTAAATACACGGTCATCACAAAAAAAAAAACTATTGAATTAATAAATAAAAGTGAGTGGATTTTATGAAAAAAACAACAAAATAGAAAAAAAATAGTTAATTTGATTAGAAAAAGGAAAGAGCAAAATCAAATTGTTAGTCTTAAAAATGAAAAGGGAGAACTTTCCTCCAGTGAAGAGGAAATTAGAGCAATAATTACAAGTTACTTTGCCCAATTTTATGCCAATAAATTTTATAACCTAAAGAAAATGAAGGAATACATACAAATACCTACCTATATATAACCAGATTAACAGAGGAGGAAATAAATTACTTAAATAGACCCATTTAAAAAAAGGAATAGAACAAGCTTTTAATCAACTCCTTAAGAAAAATTCCCCAAGAACTGATGGATTTATATGTGAATTCTCCCAAATTATTAAAGAACAATTAAATTCAATACTATATAAACTATTTGAAAAAAATATGGAATGAAGGACTCCTACCAAATTTCTTTTATGACACAACATAATACTGATACCTAAAGCAGATAGAATGAAAACAGAGTAAGAACATTACAGAGCAATTTCTCAAAGGGATATTAATGCAAAAACCTTAAATAAAATATTAGCAAAGAGATTGCAGAAAATTATGTCCAGTATAATACACCATGACCAAGTAGGATTTATATCAGGAATACAGACTGGATCAATATTGACAACTATTAACATAATTGACAATATCAATAACCAAATTAACAAAAACAAAAACCATATGATTATCTCAATAGATGCAGAAAAAAAGTATTTGATAAAATCCAACATCCATTATTATTAAAATACTACAAAGTATAGCAATAAATAGACTTCTCCTTAAAATAGTCAGTAGCATTTATTTAAAACCATCAGCAAACATCATATGCAATGGGTATAAATTGGAACCATTCCCAGTAAGATTAGGAGTGAAATAAGGTTGCCCAATAAATATCACTATTACTATTCAATATTGTATTAGAAAACCTAGCTTTGGCAATAAGAGAAGAATAAAATATTACAGGAATTAGAGTAGGTAATTAGGAAACCAAATTATCACTCTTTGCAGATGACATGATGGTATACTTAAAGAACTCTAGAGAATCAACTAAAAAACTTTTAGAAATAATCCACAACTTTAGCAAAGTTGTAGGATACAAAATGAATCCACATACAACATCATCATTTTATATATTACTATGCCCAGCAGCAAGAGATATAAAGATAAATTCCATTTAAAATAACTCAATAATATAAAATATTTGGAAATCTTTCTGTCAACACAAACTATATAAGCAAAACTACAAAACACTTGCCACACAAATAAAGTTAGATCTAAACAATTGGAATAATATCTAGTGCTCTTGGATAGATCGAGGGAATATAATAAAAATGACAATACTTTCTAAACTAATCTATTTGTTTAGTGCTATATCAAACTCCGAAGAAACTATTTTACTGACCTAGAGAAAATAACAAAATTCATCTGGAAGAACAAAAGATCAAGAATTTCAAGGGAACTAATGAAAAAAAAATCAAGTGAAGGTGGCCTAGTTGTAATAGATTTAAAACTATATTATAAAGCAGCAGTAATCAAAACTACTTAGTACTGAATAAAAATAAACTAGTTGATCAGTGGAGTAGGAGAGATTCATAGGACAAAATAATGCTATAGAAATCTAGTGTTTGACAAAGCCAAAGACCCAGGGTTTAGGTATAAGAATTCCCTATTTGACAAAAACTGCTGAAAAAATTGGAAACTAGTATGGCAGAAACTATAAACTGTAAACCCACACCTAACACTGCATACCAAGATGAGGCCAAAATGGGTTTATGATCTAGATGTAAAGAATGATATTATTTTTTTTTAAATTTTTTATTTAATAATTACATTAAATTGACACTCATTTCTGTTCCGATTTTTTTTCCCCTCCCTCCCTCCACCCCCTCCCCTAGATGGCAAGCAGTCCTTTATATGTTGGATATGTTGCAGTATATCCTAGATACAATATATGTTTGCAGAACCGAACAGTTCTCTTGTTGCGTAGGGAGAATTGGATTCAGAAGGTATAAATAATCCGGGAAGAAAAACAAAAATGCAGATAGTTTACAGTCGTTTCCCAGTGTTCTTTCTTTGGGTGTAGCTGCTTTTGTCCGTCATTTATCAATTGAAACTCAGGTCTCTTTGTCAAAGAAATCCACTTCCATCAAAATATGTCCTCATACAATATCATTGTCGAAGTGTATAATGATCTCCTGGTTCTGCTCATTTCACTTAGCATCAGTTCATGTAAGTCTCGCCAGTCCTCTCTGTATTCATCCTGCTGGTCATTTCTTACAGAACAATAATATTCCATAACATTCATATACCACAATTTACCCAGCCATTCTCCAATTGATGGGCATCCATTCATTTTCCAGTTTCTAGCCACTACAAACAGGGCTGCTACAAACATTTTGGCACATACAGGTCCCTTTCCCTTCTTTAGTATTTCTTTGGGATATAAGCCCAATAGAAACACTGCTGGATCAAAGGGTATGCACAATTTGATAATTTTTTGGGCATAATTCCAGATTGCTCTCCAGAATGGTTGGATTCGTTCACAACTCCACCAACAATGCATTAGTGTCCCAGTTTTCCCGCATCCCCTCCAACATTCATCATTATTTTTTCCTGTCATCTTAGCCAATCTGACAGGTGTGTAGTGGTATCTCAGAGTTGTCTTAATTTGCATTTCTCTGATCAATAATGATTTGGAACACTCTTTCATATGAGTGGTAATAGTTTCAATCTCATCCTCTGAAAATTGTCTGTTCATATCCTTTGACCATTTATCAATTGGAGAATGGCTTGATTTCTTATAAATTTGAGTCAGTTCTCTATATATTTTGGAAATGAGGCCTTTATCAGAACCTTTAACTGTGAAAATGTTTTCCCAGTTTGTTGCTTCCCTTCTAATCTTGTTTGCATTAGTTTTATTTGTACAAAGGCTTTTTAATTTGATGTAATCGAAATTTTCTATTCTGTGATCAGTAATGGTCTCTAGTTTATCTTTGGTCACAAATTTCTTTCTCCTCCACAAGTCTGAGAAATAAACTATTCTATGTTCCTCTAATTTATTTATAATCTCGTTCTTTATGCCTAGGTCATAGACCCATTTTGATCTTATCTTGGTATATGGTGTGAAGTGTGGGTCCATGCCTAATTTCTGCCATACTAATTTCCAATTATTCCAGCAGTTTTTATCAAATAATGAATTCTTTTCCCAGAAGTTAGGGGCTTTGGGTTTGTCAAACACTAGATTGCTATAATTGACTATTTTGTCTTGTGAGCCTAGCCTTTTCCACTGATCCACTAATCTATTTCTTAGCCAATACCAAATGGTTTTGGTGACTGCTGCTTTATAATATAATTTTAGATCAGGTACAGCTAGGCCACCTTCATTTGATTTTTTTTTCATTAATTCCCTTGAGATTCTCGACTTTTTATTGTTCCATATGAATTTTGTTGTTATTTTTTCTAGATCAATAAAATATTTTCTTGGAAGTCTGATTGGTATAGCACTAAATAAATAGATTAGTTTAGGGAGTATTGTCATCTTTATTATGTTCGCTCGGCCGATCCAAGAGCACTTAATATTTTTCCAATTATTTAAGTCTGACTTTATTTGTGTGGAGACTTTTTTATAATTTTGCTCATATAATTCCTGACTTTCCTTTGGTAGATAGATTCCCAAATATTTTATGGTATCAACAGTTATTCTGAATGGAATTTCTCTTTGTATCTCTTGCTGTTGGGTTTTGTTGGTGATGTATAAAAATGCTGAGGATTTATGGGGATTTATTTTGTAGCCAGCTACTTTGCTAAAATTATGAATTATTTCCAATAGCTTTTTGGTAGAATCTCTGGGGTTCTCTAGGTATACCATCATATCATCTGCAAAGAGTGATAGTTTGGTTTCCTCATTGCCTACTCTAATTCCTTTTATATCTTTCTCGACTCTTATTGCCGAGGCTAGTGTTTCTAATACGATATTAAATAATAATGGTGATAGTGGGCAACCTTGCTTCACTCCAGATCTTACTGGGAAAGGTTCCAGTTTTTCCCCATTGCATATGATGCTTACTGATGGTTTTAAATATATGCTCCTGACTATTTTAAGGAAAAGTCCATTTATTCCTATGCTCTCAAGTGTTTTTATTAGGAATGGATGTTGGATTTTATCAAATGCTTTTTCTGCATCTATTGAGATGATCATGTGGTTTTTGTTTGTTTGGTTATTGATATAGTCAATTATGCTAATAGTTTTCCTAATATTGAACCAGCCCTGCATTCCTGGTATAAATCCTACTTGGTCATAGTGTATTATCCTGGTGACAATTTTCTGTAATCTTTTTGCTAATATTTTATTTAAGATTTTAGCATCAATATTCATTAGGGAGATTGGTCTATAATTTTCTTTCTCTGTTTTCAGCCTACCTGGTTTAGGTATCAGTACCATATCTGTGTCATAAAAGGAGTTTGGTAGGACTCCTTCAATCCCTATTTTTTCAAATAGTTTATATAACATTGGAGTTAATTGTTCTTTAAATGTTTGGTAGAATTCACATGTAAATCCATCTGGTCCTGGGGATTTTTTCTTAGGGAGTTGATTGATAGTTTGTTCTATTTCTTTTTCTGAGATGGGACTGTTTAGGATATTTACTTCTTCCTCTGTTAGTTTGGGCAAGCTGTATTTTTGGAGGTATTTTTCTATTTCATTTAAGTTGTCAAATTTATTGGCATAAAGTTGGGCAAAGTAACTCCTAATTATTGCTCTAATTTCCTCTTCGTTAGTGGTGAGTTCTCCCTTTTCATTTTTAAGACTAACAATTTGATTTTCCTCTTTCCTTTTTTTAATCAGATTTACTAAGGGTTTGTCTATTTTGTTGGTTTTTTCATAGAACCAACTCTTAGTTTTATTAATCAATTCAATAGTTTTTTTACTTTCAATTTTATTGATCTCACCTTTTACTTTTAGAATTTCAAGTTTAGTGTTTGACTGGGGGTTTTTAATTTGTTCCTTTTCTAGCATTTTTAATTGCAAACCCAATTCATTGACCTTCTCTTTCTCTATTTTATACAAATAGGCCTCTAGAGATATGAAATTTCCCCTTATTACCTCTTTGGCTGCATCCCATACATTTTGGTATGATGTCTCATTATTATCGTTTTCTTGGGTGAAGTTATTAATTATGTCTATGATTTGCTGTTTCACCCAATCATTCTTTAGTATGAGATTATTTAGTTTCCAATTATTTTTTGGTCTACTTCCCCCTGCTTTTTTGTTGAATGTAATTTTCATTGCATCGTGGTCTGAAAAGGATGCATTTACTATTTCTGCCTTACTACATTTGAGTTTGAGGTTTTTATGTCCTAATATATGGTCAATTTTTGTATAGGTTCCATGAACTGCTGAAAAGAAAGTGTATTCCTTTCTGTCTCCATTACATTTTCTCCAGAGATCTATCATATCTAACTTTTCTAGTATTCTATTTACCTCTTTGACTTCTTTCTTATTTATTTTGTGGTTTGATTTATCTAATTCTGAGAGTGCAAGGTTAAGATCTCCCACTATTATAGTTTTACTGTCTATTTCTTCTTGCAGCTCTCTTAGTTTCTCTTTTAAGAATTTAGATGCTACCCCACTTGGTGCATATATGTTTAATATAGATAGTGCTTCATTATCCATGCTACCCTTTAGCAAGATATAGTGTCCTTCCTTATCTCTTTTAATTAGGTCAATTTTTGCTTTAGCTTGATCTGAGATCAGGATGGCTACCCCTGCTTTTTTGACTTCACCTGAAGCATAGTAGATTTTGCTCCAACCTTTTACCTTTAACCTGCATGTATCTCCCCGCTTCAGGTGTGTTTCCTGTAAACAACATATTGTAGGATTCTGGCTTTTAATCCATTCTGCTAACCGCTTCCTCTTTATGGGGGAGTTTACCCCGTTCACATTTATGGTTAGAATGACCAATTCTGTATTACTTGCCATCTTGTTAACCCCGGTTTATGCTTTCCTCCCTTCTTTCCCCTTTCCCCCCCTTCCAAGTATTAAGCTTGTGAGCACCCCTTGCTTCTCACAGCCCTCCCTTGTTAGTATCCCTCCCCCCGCCTTAGAGTTTTTCCCCCTATCTTACCCCTTTCCCTCCCAGTTCCCGTATTCCCTTCCGCTTAGCTTATTCCTTCCCTTTCCACTTTTCCCTTCTCACTTTTCAATGAGATGGGAGAAGTTTCACCATAGATTGAATATGTCTTAAGATTTTTCACTTAAAGCCAATTCTGAAGGCAGTAAGATACCCACTATATTCATCCCCCTCCATTCTTTCTCTCAGATATAATAGGTTTCCTATGCCTCTTCATGAGATGTACTACCCCCACTTTACCCTTTTTCTGGTACAATGTCCTTTCCACATCAATTTCTAGAACAAGGTATACATGTATTCTTTATACATCTATATAGTCAAAATATAGTTCCCAAGATTAATCTTTACCTTTTTAGATTTCTCTTGAGTTCTATATTTGTAGATAAAACTTTTTGTTAAGTTCTGGTTTTTTCATCAGAAATAGATGAAATTCGCTTACTTCGTTGAATGTCCATCTTCTTCCCTGGAAAAAGATGCTCATTCTCGCTGGGTAAGTTATTTTTGGTTGCATACCAAGTTCCTTAGCCTTTCGGAATATCATATTCCAGGCCCTTCGATCTTTTAATGTGGATGTTGCCAGATCCTGGGTGATCCTTATTGTGGCTCCTTGATACTTGAATTGGGTTTTTCTAGCCGCTTGCAATATTTTTTCTTTCATCTGAGGGTTCTGGCATTTGGCCACTATATTCCTTGGTGTTTTGATTTTAGGATCCCTTTCAGTGGGTGATCGATGAATCCTTTCAATGTTTATTTTTTCCTCTGTTCCTATGACTTCTGGGCAGTTCTCTTTGATAATTTCCTGGAAGACAGTGTCCAGGCTCTTTTTTTCATCATGTTTTTCTGGGAGTCCAATGATTCTCAGATTGTCTCTCCTGGATCTGTTTTCCAGGTCTGTTGTCTTCCCCAGAAGGTATTTCACATTTTTCTCCATTGTTTGATTTTTTTGGATTTGCTTGACTGATTCTTCTTGTCTCCTCGAGTCATTCAATTCCACTTGTTCAATTCTGATTTTCAGTGAAGTATTCTCTTCACTCACTTTTTAAAAATCTTTTCCTAATTGTCCAATTGAGTTCTTTTGTTCTGTGGAATTTTTTTCCATTTTGCCAATTTTGTTTTTTAGAGAGCTGTTTTCTGTTTCCAGTTCACTAATCCTATTTTTCAAGGATTTTACTTCTTTATCCACTCTCTCTTTAACTTTCTCCAGGCTCTTTTGCCAAGCCTCCCTCTCCTTTTCCCAAGCTTCCCTCTCCTTTTGCCAAGCCTCATTCTGCTTTCCCCATTTTTCTTCTAGCTCCCTTGTGAGAGCCTTTTTAATCACTTCTATGAGGTTCATCTGTGCTGAAGAACAGACGATCTCCTCCTTTGGGGATTCACCTGGGGACTGCCTGTTTTTAGTCTCCTCAGGATTTAGAGTCTGCTCTCTATCTGTATAGAAGCTGTCAAGGGTTAAAGTCCTCTTCAGCTTCTTGCTCATTCTGTCTATTAATCAGAGACAAACTACCAAAGAAAAACAGAAAAAACTGGAGTCTTTCTTTGGGGGGGGGGGGCTGGGTGTGTTATCGAGCTTCCTCTACAGACTGCAGGGGCAGCAGTGAGGCACTAGCAGGACTGTGCTGCGCCTGCGCTCTGAGATCCCAAAGCGTGCTGAGTCACTGAGGGGAGGGAGGGGGGGTGGCAGCCAGGTCCTGAGAGACTCCAGCTGTTTGGGGTTGTATTCTTCAGCCCCGGTGTTTTTAGCTTCTCTGCTGGGCTGCTGACTTGCTGCTGGAGTAAAGTATCCAAACCTGTAGCGAAGCTCTCCCCGCAGAGATGGCTACGATCACTCTCCACCCCCTCTCCAGTCTGCTCCTGTGCCCTCACTGCCGCTGCCCGCCGCCTGCGCCCGATCTAAAACCGCCCCAGCCCTCCAGTAAAGACAGACCTTTCTTGGCAGATCTCAAGGATGGCTTCTCTTTGAAACTATTTGTGGGTTTTTTTTCAGTCAAGCATTGATTCAGAGGCTTGTAATGAAATGGATAGTGAGAGAAAGCGTGGAGCTTATGCAGCAGTGAGCCTCCTCTCCGCCATCTTAACCGGAAGTCAAGAATGATATTATAAATAAATGAAAAGGACATAGGACAGTTTACCTCTCAAATATGCAGAGAAGGAAGGAATTTGTGACCACAGAAGAAATAGAGATCATTATTGATCACAAAATTGATAATTTTGATTATATCAAGTTAAAAAATTTCTGTACAAATAAAACTGATGCAGACAAGATTAGAAGGGAAGCAATAAACTGGGAAAACATTTTTACAATTCAAATGTTCTGATAAAGGCCTCATTTCCAATACATATGGAGAATTGACTCAAATTTATAAGAAATCAAGCCGTTCTCCATTTGATAAATGGTCAAAGGATATGAACAGATGAACAGAATTTTCAGGTGAAGAAATTGAAGCTATTTCTAGTCATATGAAAAGGTGTTCCAAGTCACCATTGATCAGAGAAATGCAAATTAAGACAACTCTGAGATACCACTATCCATCTGTCATATTGGCTAAGATGACAGGAAAAGTTAATGACAAATGTTGGAGGGGATGTGGGAAAAGTGGGACACTGATACGTTGTTGGTGGAACTGTGAATGGATCCAACCATTCTGGAGAGCAATTTGGAACTATGTTCAAAAAGTTATCAAACTGTGTATACCCTTTGATCCAGAAGTATTACTGGGCTTATATCCCAAAAAGATCTTAAAGGAGGGAAAGAGACCCACATGTACAAAAACGTTTGTGATACCCCTTTTTGTAGTCACTAGAAACTGGAAACTTAATGGATGCCCATCAATTGGACAATAGTTGAATAAATTATGGTATATGAATATTATGAAACATTATTTTTCTTTAAGAAAGGACCTGCAAAATGATCTCAGAGAGGCTTGGAGAGACTAACATGAATTGAGTCTAAGTGAAATGAGCAAAACCAAGAGATCATTATAGCCAATAAGTACAAGATTATATGATGATCAATTATGATGGATGTGGCTCTTTTCAGCAATGAGATGATTCAAATTATTTCCAATTGTTCAGTAATGAAGAGAGCCATCTACACCCAGAGAGAGAACTATAGGAACTGAGTATGGACCACAACATAGCATTTTCATTCTTTCTGTTATTGTTTCCTTGCATTTTTTGTTTTCCTTCTCAGGTTGTTTTCTTTCTAGACCCTTGTGCAGCAAGATAACTGTATAAAGATGTATACATATATTGTATCTAACATATATTTAAACATATTTAACATGTATTGGGCTACCTGCCATCTGAGGAGGGGGTGGGGAAAAGGAGGGAAAATTTTGGAGCAGAAGGTTTTGCAAGGGTCAATGTTAAAAAATTACCCATGCATATGTTTTGTAAATAAAAGGCTATAATAAAATTAAAAAAGAAATTCACTGGTAAACTGAAATGAAGATAGAAATGACATCTATTTCATTGTCTTTGGCATTTTGTTATACTTATATAAATGGTCTAAATAAATAGCCACACATAGATACATAAAGCAAGTTGATAAGAGAAAGATAATTTAATGGAAATTGCAAAGTGTCATATCAGCATTCTAATGAGGAGGGATCTCCTGGTGCCTAGGAGTAGAGGTCTCAGTTTTGGCCAAAGTTGTTTCCCCAGGAAAGGATCCAAAGGACACTAAACTGCCTCATTTTTCTGTTGGAATCCTTAATAACTGCTAACTAATTAGAGTTGATCTAATCTTACAAGAAGATATTTTGGGCAGAACCTGAAACAAGGTACTAAGTAGAACTAATTAATACAAGGCTTGTGTTCACACCTTTACTCATTGGAGTTCAATGAGTTCACACCTCGCTTGAAGCTCTTTGGGCCAGAGAGCACTATGGGAGAAAACCCACAATCCCTCTCTTGAGCATAAATAGAGCTTCAATGGGCCAGTCAAGGAAGTTCTTCAGAGTGAAGACGCTACAAGTCGAGATTTCACTGGAATGACATGAAGAGTGGAGCTGGCTGGAGGCTGAAGAAAGCAGAGGCAGAAGCAAAGGACAAAGCAGCAAGAGCTCTTGGAACCAAGCAGAGAGAGATAGGCCTCTAAGCTAACCGGGCTATATTGGAGATAATAAAAGATCTGAACTTTTATCACCTGGCTGCATTTGGGAAGAAGATCACAACATTTTGGCACCCAACGTGGGGCTAACAGACCCCCCTCAGTGGATTTCAGTGGAAAAGCTCCGATCCTAATTCAAGTGGAAAAGCCTCTGATCCTGATCCAGTGGAAAAGACTCTTCAACCCAGAAATTAGGGTGAGTGCAACAAAGAAATTTTGTTAGAAGAGTTAAAGTAGAATTTCAGCTAAGATGGGACAGATATTTAGAAAACAGCCTGTTTCTCTTCAAGGAAAATGTTTAGACAGCATTGTCAAAGTTATGGAAAGCCAAGGTTTAATTATAAGTTTACAGCAAATCACTGAACTTTTACAAACTGTAAAGGACATATGTCCTTGTTTCTCTCTTGATAAGGAATTAGATCTAAATGAATGGAAATTGGTTGGAAAGGATCTTTGTCAATTCTATGATAAAAATGGGCCTAACTCAATAATTAATACATATAATGTAATACAATTGGCTATAAGAAGTTATTTAAGTGATAGAATGATGAAAAGGAAAGTACAGGAGGAAGAAGTGCCAACTTTACTAGGTGAAAAGGAGGACAGATCAGATGAGAATGGAGTTAATTACAATTCTGAGTATGATACTTCACAGCAGGAGGAATTAGGTGATTCCACATCTCATGACCCTCCCCCCTCAATTAACCCTTCATGGGTGGAACAAGGGGGAGGGAGAGAGACAGAAACACAGTCAACTTCTCCTGTAAAGCAGAATTTAACAAGATTAGAAAAAGCATTAATTAAGGCAAAAAATGAAGGAGAAGATATATCTGATTTTATAAATGCATATCCTGTGATTGAAGAACTCAACTCCTCAGGTCAAAAAGAGAGAAAATACACTGCTTTTAATTTGGGAAAAATTAAAGATTTGAAAAAGAGTTGCACTCTTTATGGGGCTACATCATCTTATGTGAAGATGTTACTGGATAATTTGTCTTATGAAATCTTAACCCCGAATGACTGGAAATCCATCGCTAAAACATGTCTTGAACCAGGACAAAATTTATTGTGGCTTTCAAAGTTTCATGAATTATGTAGGATTCAAGCCCAACACAATAGGCAAACAGGACAAATCACTTTTGACCAACTAGCTGGTGAAGGTCAGTATGCAGAGAGTTCAGAACAGATTTATTATCCCATAACAGTGTATAAGCAAATTTCTAAGGCTGCAATAAAAGCTTGGAATTCTCTCCCTGGACAGAAAGATGGAAATAATGCTTTCACAAAAATAGAGCAAGGTCCCAATGAACCTTTTGCAGATTTTGTGGGACGTTTACAAACAGCTGTAATAAGAACCATTGGAGACAATGCAGCAACAGAAATAATGACTAAACATTTGGCTAAGGAAAATGCCAATGAGGTTTGCAAAAGAATTATATGGGGGCTAGACAAAGATGCTCCTTTAGAGGAAATCATAAGACACTGTGCCACAGTGGGCACAAATGCTTATTATGCCCAGACTATGATGAACACGGAAAGACAAGGTCCTTCTTGGCAGAGGAATTCTAGAGAAACTCGTCGATGTTTTCAGTGCGGAAAAATTGGACATTTGAGAGCCCAATGTAGATACATAGATAAAGTGAGAAGACAGGGTGAGAGAAAACCCAAAACCCCATGTCCAAAATGTAACCGAGGCTTTCATTGGGCCTCTAACTGTATATTGACCCAGAGGAAGGAGAGGCAAGGCTCAGCTCCAAAGTATCAATCAAAGGACAGGTGGGGCATGATAGCAGCTGAAGTTACACCCAGAGAAACTTTAGAAATTCAGGATTCTGATGTCATCAACCAACAGAAAAGCAATCAGGATTACAGTTGGGAAGAATATAGGCCTTTTAAGACAACAAGACAATATCCAATGCAAACAACTCCAATGTAATTACCAGATGATGAGGAGAAATCCCAAACTTGGTAAATAGAAGGGAATTAGATTAACTGCATGGGGAAGAGGATCTGCTTATATTCCACAGATGGAGAAAGAATCAAATGGCTGACAAGGAGACTGTTAAAAAAGAATTTTAAAATCTTCAGGAATCTTTGGATTTCCTAACACAAGATGAAACTGTTTTAGTTCTTGAAAAACCAGCGAGAATCATTGGATTCCTTAAGATGAAAAATTGTTGATTTGTAGTACTTCAGGGCTTACAGGAACTATTGGATTCTTGGCACATGAACTAATGGACAATGGAATCCTATTGGATTGTTTCTAGGACTTATGAACATGTGTAAATTTTCAGGATGATTCATGTTATTTGTTACATTACTACTAGCCTGTGTTATATTGCTATGTGCTCATGTAAATTATGTATAATGCCTCCCATATTGATGGATTTATGTATACCATGTATATCTGTTACAAAGTTCTGGCCCATATTGATGGATTTATGTGTACCCCCTCAGAAACCCCCTATGCTTTAAAACAAAAGAAAGGGGGGGATGTTGGAATCCTTAATAACTGCTAACTAATTAGAGTTGATCTAATCTTACAAGAAGATATTTTGGGCAGAACCTGAAACAAGGTACTAAGTAGAACTAATTAATACAAGGCTTGTGTTCACACCTTTACTCATTGGAGTTCAATGAGTTCACACCTCACTTGAAGCTCTTTGGGCCAGAGAGCACTATGGGAGAAAACCCACAATCCATCTCTTGAGCATAAATAGAGCTTCAATGGGCCAGTCAAGGAAGTTCTTCAGAGTGAAGACGCTACAAGTCGAGATTTCACTGGAATGACATGAAGAGTGGAGCTGGCTGGAGGCTGAAGAAAGCAGAGGCAGAAGCAAAGGACAAAGCGGCAAGAGCTCTTGGAACCAAGCAGAGAGAGATAGGCCTCTAAGCTAACCGGGCTATATTGGAGATAATAAAAGATCTGAACTTTTATCACCTGGCTGCATTTGGGAAGAAGATCACAACATTTTTCTATCAATATCATGATATTATACATCTAAGAACACAATATGGTTTTTATTTTTGCAAAGGGTATTTTAAACAGCATTTCTGTATAAATGTTTATAGTAATGAAAATCATGCATATATTGGACTCATGGCGCTAAAAGAAGCCTATAATGAAACTGCACTATGGCAAGTGAAAACTTCATAAGTACTCTACATACAGGAGAAAGTATTTGTAGCATCCAGGGTCTGTGAGCATCCCTTTGATATTCATATTCTCTAATGTTGGTCCCATTTTTGTCTGTAGGAAATAGGTACTTGAGAAAAAGAATGTCACAGAAACTTGATGAGGAGTTGGTAATGCATGTAAATTGTTATACAATACTACTTTACTAAATACACATTGCTAAAATTACTTAATAATTACTAACTAAAGAAATTCATCAAGATGGCAGAGTATCTTCCATGAAAAGAGTCAAGAAAATGCTTGTACAGTTGAAGGAAAGTGTTGTGATATGGGAGCCACCTGCCAGTGACTGCTTGCAGTCTAACTCAGACCTGTGGATCTCTTCATGTGAAAGGATGATGATGATATAAGGAGACTGAGAGGACGTTGCTGTTTTCTGACTTCCCTACTGAGTTGTCTGACCTCTCTCCTCTTCCCTCTTATCTCCAATTTATTTCCCAATCCACAAGGAACACCTGCTTCATCAAAGGCTCCCCCACAGCTCCCTCAAGTGTCACAATCCACAGCTCTGGAGGTTCTCCGAGAATTGACCTGTCCCTTCACCCAGGCATGGTCCTTAACAGGCATGAAGAAGTAATTTAGAGTGAGTGAACCTTATTCTCATCAGAATTGGCTCAAAGAGAGAATAATCTGTTCATTTAATTGTGTATAGAAATCTGTCTTACCCTATAGGAAAAGTAGAAGTGACAGAAAATAAGGGGGCAGATAGTGGCAGAATAAAAAGTAAATTGGGGGAGAATGTTGTTAGAATATATATATGGAGGACAGTGAAAGGAGAGAAAGAGAATATATGGCAATGGGATAGTGATACAGTTAGCAATAGTAATTGTGAAAAAAATTAAAAGTTTCTCTGATAAAATTTTATTTCTTAAACATATAGAGAAATGAATCAAATTTGTAAAAATAAGAGCAATCTCCAATTGAAAAAGATTTAAAAAATGAAGTTTTCAGATGAAATAATGTTACCTATAGGCATATGAAAAAAAATGCTCTCACTATTGATTGAAAAAAATGAAAATTAAAACCTTTCTGAAGTACTTCCTTATACCGATTAAACTGATTAATGAGACAGAAAAGGAAAATGACAAATAGTTGAGGGGATGTAGGGAAAGTGAGACATTAATACCTTATAGGTGGGGTTGTGAATTGATTCATTCTGTAGAATAATTTGGAACTAAGCCCACAGGAGTATAAAACCATGTATCTCTTTTAACTTAGCAACAAATTACTAGGTCTGTATTCCAAAATAGATAAAACGCAAAAAGGAGAACTATTTACAGACAGAATAGTTATATGTACAAAAATATTTATAGTAACCCTTTTCTGGAGGCAAGGGATTGGAAATTGAGGAGATGTTGATTATTGGAAGAATGAATGAAATGTGATATGTTATTATGATAATACTATTCTACTATAAGAAATAATGAACAGGATGCGCTCAAAAACCTAGAAAGACTTACATGAGCTGCTGCTAAATGAAATTAACTGTGTACAAAATAACAGCAATATTATAAGATGATTAGTTGTGAATAACTTGACTATTCTTAGCAATACAATGATTCAAGATAATTCTGAAAGACTTTAGGTGAAAAAATGCTATCTGTACCCAGAAAAAGAAATGGTGGTATCTGAACATAGATTGAAGCATACTTTTTTACTCTGTTTTTCTTGAGGTTTTCATTTCCCTTTTTCATTTTGGGGTCTATGTTTTCTTTTCTTTTACAACATGAGTATTATAGAAATGTTTTGCATGATTACATGTTAATAACTTATATTGAATTGCTTGTCTTCTCAAGAGGAGAGAGGGATAAGGAGGAAAGAAGGGGGAAATTTTGAAATTCACTATTTTAAAAATGAATGTTGGGGTCAAACAGATGGTGTAGTGGATAGAGTATCATCTCTGAAGTCAGGAGGACCAGAGTTCAAACCCTGCACAAGTCACTTAACTTCAACTGCCTGGACAAAAATTTTATTTAAATAAAGGTTGAATAATTATTTAAAATGCATGTTAAAATTATTTTTACATGTTATTGGGGAAATAAAAATAAATAAATAAATTCATGAAAAATTGATGTCTATCTAAATTAATTCTATAATGGTAACCTTGGGAAAAATATACTGGTGGCATCTTTAGTCAATGGAATTAAGGATTTATTTCTAACCCTACAGGAATAGTTCTAGAATGCTGAGGGAAAGAAGAGTCATTCTTGTTCCAGGGGACTTGGGAGAAAAATGTCCCAAATTTAAATGGGCAAAACTCAAGTTTGAAACAATTAAATGTTCTCATATAAGAAGCGAATGAAACTTCAGGAAAGAACAAAGGCTATATCCCTTGTACAACAACTGGATACATAGTTATATAAAGATAGGAAAGTTCATTTTTACTATTCTGGCTATTCAGAATTTTATTCCTTGGCAGTGAGATGTCCAAACTCCACAGAATCAGTAGGACTTATATAATGCATTTTCAAATGTCATCTCTTTGGTCCTATCTCATAACACATGAGAACTATTTGGTATAGGAAGGGTTTGATTACTGAAAGCTGATTATCAATATTTGGAAATGACTCTAAGGTAAAAATTAAAAGCATCAATAAAACACAACTCTTTAAGTTTATTTATAATATTTAAACTTTTTTTAAACAAAAAAATCCTTTTTTCAAGTTGATAGAAAAATAGATATTAAAGAAAGTATACATAAGAGAATACAAATCATACAATAGAAATTGGAAGTTTCCCATCAATTTATAGTCAGTTTTAAATCTCACGCAAGAAGAAATTCCTCAAAGTCTCAAGTACAGTTAGCTGGGAATAGAGACATCATTAGATTTTTACATGTTGCGATATAAGGTGTGTTCAGGGAAGAATAAGCCTTCTGATTTGAGGGCTGCTGAGCTCTTTACAAGGCTGCTATCCACTTTTGGTGTGTGCCTGATCCACCTAAGTCTCATGTCCACTCAAAAAAAAAAAAAATGTAGCATGCACAGCACTCACATCCCTGTAAACAGTTTTTGGCAGATGGGCTAAATCACACTGAGGGCAACCA
Source organism: Antechinus flavipes (assembly GCF_016432865.1). Lineage (NCBI taxonomy): Eukaryota > Metazoa > Chordata > Mammalia > Dasyuromorphia > Dasyuridae > Antechinus > Antechinus flavipes. The sequence continues at coordinate 403,266,138 of NC_067400.1, forward strand.
AGAGGTCTTGCAAACATCAAAACCAATTTGATGAAATGATAGAGAAATTCATAAGCTGCTAAATGAATAATATGAACTCCATAGGATCTAACAGCAGAATAGAGCATCCATTTATAATAAGATAGCATTCAATTCCATCAAATGTAAAGTACAGTCAAAAAGTGGAGAGATGCAGGTTTCCTGGCCCAGTAAGAGGGCAGATGAAATTCAGTTTTATGCTGATAGTAACAATCCAAAAAATTTTATGAGGCATTGAAGGCTATTTATTGTGCAAAGACCTATAATAGATCTGAACTACTCAGTGCTGATGATGCCACACTAATTAGTGATAAGGACATGATTCTAGAGAGATGAAGTGAAAACTTTACGTGTTCAACAGATCATCATCAATCAATGCTGAAGCTACTGACTGTTTACCTCAGATTAAAATCAATCACTCCTCAGCTGAAGTTTGGACTGAAGAAAAGCTTTCGAATGCCATTAGATCACTTTGGTGATGGTAAAGTACTTGGTGTTTTTAGCCTTGTCAAACACTTTTGATAAGGACAAACATGACATCCAAATTAGCTACTTCACTGATGGTAAATTCTTCAACTAAAATGAAGAAAGTGTTGTTGCATGATTTTTTTTTTTTAATAATTGTACACTCAGTGCAGTCTTTGAAGCCAGGATGTTACAAAGCATGGATCAGTTCTCTCCGACTTATACTAATTTTGACCTAACAATTAATACCAAGAAAAAAAAAAGGTATTCCATCAGTCAGCACCATGCTGTCCATATGTGGAACTATCTTTTTCAGCAAATAATGAAGTTTTGAATTCTAGGGATAAGTTCACCTACTTTGTCAGTATGTTTCCCAGAGATGTCCACATTGATAATGAGATTGACACATGCATTGCCAGAGCTACTTAGTGTTTGGAAGGCTCAAAGAAAAGTGTGGGAGAGGAGAGCTGGCAAACTGGAGGTCTACAGAGCCATGGTGCTAACGGCATTGTTGTATGCCTGTGAAACCTGGACAATATAACAGCACCATACCAGGAAACTGAATTGCTTCCATTTGAATTGTCTTAGGAAGATTCTGAAGATCATCTGGCAAGATAAGATACCACAGACTGAGATTCTTTCTCAAACTAAATTGTCAAGCACTCCAACTCTACTGAAGAGAGAAAAAATTTATTGGGCTGGCCACATTATCCAAATGTCAAATGTATTCTTGCCAATAAGAATATTTTATGGAGAACTCACCAAGGGCAAGTACTTAAAAAGTGGTCAGAAAAAGTGATATAAGGATACTCTGAAGGTCTTGCTTAAAAAATTTAGAATTGATTGTATCACATGGGAGACACTGGCACTGGACCACCCAGCATGGCATGCCTTCATTTAAAAAGTACTGTACTCTATGAGTAAAGCTGAATTGAATTAGCTCAGAGGAAATGTGATTATTTTGAGGCTATGACAATCAACTACAGAATTTTAATACATGAACAAATTCAAACTGCTTTGTTAATTTGTGAGTTATTTTTTTGAAAGACTCTAAATGGAACTATGCATTTTTATTGAATTTCATTGAAACAAATATTATTTATTGTGTTTAATGTGTTTGATTTTATTCTACCCTACTAAAAGCTCTTAATGAGGTCAAATTCAAGAAATGGAAGAGGATTAATAACCATTAAGTTCCACTTACCATTGTATAAATGACAAATCAGGGACAAAAAAAAATGTTAAGTGATTTTTTTCAGCATTATATGGCTAGCAAATATCTGAAGCAGGAACAGAACTGTAGTTGGTCTGAGAACTCCACATTCATCATATTTTACTGATTAGGTGTACAAAATGATTTGTACATCATAAAGCACACTGAATTTCTTTTCTTTTCTTTTTTTTTTTGCTTTCATCATTTTTAGAGAATACTTTGGTAAACATTCTTCCACTAATGAAAATAATTTTGCCTGTAATTCTTAAATTATTGCTTCAGTATAGAAAGATTAAATAATTTATCCAGAGTTATACAACCAGTATATGTTAGAATCAGGACTTGAAACTAGGTTTTTCTCATTTCAAGTTCAAGACTGAACTCCTATACATTGTGTCGTGTGTGTGTGTGTGTGTGTGTGTGTGTGTGCGCTTGTGCGCGTGTGTGTGAGAGAGAGAGAGATTATGTATATAATTATTCGTTCCAAAATTTATAGGTAACATAATGCGGTGTCTTTTTGAAGATTAGGTCATTCACTACAGTGATTCTAGACAATTCCAATAGACTTGGGATGGAAAATGCTACCCACATCAAGAGAGAGAATTATAGAGACTGAATGCAGATCAAAGCACTGTATTTAAGCTCTTTTTATTATTAATTTGCTTTCTTCTTTTTTTCCACTTTAGTCTGCTTTTTCTTTCACAATGTACAAATATGGAAATATGTTTAAAATGTATAATCTATATCAGATTGTTTACAGTCTTAGAATGGGGTAATTAAAGAGAGGGAGGAAGAAAAATATTGGAATTCAAAATCTTACAAAAATGAATGTTGAAAATTATCTTTACATGTTGAAAAAAATGAAATACTATTGAGAAAAAATTAAAGATTATTTCTTTCTAATATCATCCTTTCAGCCATGTGGCAACAGATGTAAATATTTTACTCTTCATGAAATGGGAGTTTCACTTAGAAATAAAATTACTAAAAATGATATTTTGAATACATGGACATATTATTTAATTCAGAAGTAAATTATTGTATTGGTGAAATAATTCATGAAAATTTAGTTTTTTTTTTTTTGTTTTTTTTTAAGGCCCTTAGAAATATTCTGTGAATGACAGCCTGAAGACACTTATATGAACTCATGAAAAATGAAGTAAATAAAACCTGGTGGAAATTTTATACAGTAACAATATTGTAAAGATAATCAACCATGAAAGACTTATCTATTCTGAGCAAGAAAATGATCCAAGACAATTTCAAAGGACCCATGATAAAAAATACTATTTACCTTTAGAGAGGAAAGTGATGAATTCTGAATGCAAACTGAAGCATATATTTTACTTTATTTTTTCTCTTGAAATATGAATATTTTCATTTTTCATTATTTTCATATTCCTATTTCTCTTGAAATATGAATAATATGAAAATATAATTTATATCATTTCAGATATAACTTATCAAATTGCTTATTTTCTCAAGGAAGGGTAGAGAGATAATAGACAGATGGGAGAAAATTATAGCTCAAAATTTAAAAAATAATAATGTAATTGGGAAATGTTTAATGAAATAAATAAAAATCTATTAAAATATTGTGGTAAGCAATAAAAAGTAGGTGATTAATTATCTATATCCTAAATGAGAAAGAGTAAAGTTAGATGCTACCAAAGAAGAGTCAATCATATATTTGATAAGGTTTATGATGTTGAGTTTTTTTTCTGGTAAATACTTGAAGACAATGTCTTTTTAATAAACAATTTCTAGGATTAGTAATGAATTCATTATCAGGAAAAACATTATGAATTATATGATTTAATTGGTCTTCAATGCAATAACTTATTCTGTGCAGGATGCTGTTTTCAAAGACATGAAGAAAAATATTTAAATACAGTAAAATATTATAAAATATGCATCCAACAGACTAAAATGTCTCAGAACTTTTAAAATATTTGAACAAAAATAACACCATTTTTCATACGATGAATCATATGACTATTGCTTCTGTTTCTATGAAATTATTATAGTAGTGCACATAAATTGTTAGAGCTATACAAAATAAAATTAAACAAATATTCATTATGCAAAATATCTCACTAGTAACCCTACACAGTATTAGCCTGGGAAAAAAAGCTTATATTTGAGGCCTATAATGAACTTTAATTCCCTTTTAACTTATTTTCATATAAATTCAATAGTAAAGTGGATTTTTGGTGAACATTTTCTGTTGAATAAATCCTATTGAATTCCAAAATATTCTTTAGGAGAAAAGATTACAAAAATTATCCCCCAAAACAATAAATCCAATGATGCGTGTATTCTTTCATATATGTATATATATATATATATAGCTACCTCTTCTGCTCCTCTTTATAAATCTCCTATATTTGTAATATTTTAATTATATAACACACACACATATATAATTTTAATGATTAGACAGTAATTATTGGCCAAGAACAATGAAATATTTGTATATTAGCTTTTTTGGCATATCTTAAAAGGTCAATTTTCAATTTTCTATTTTCCATGTTTTATTGATCTTATTAGCCATGTTAAAAATTGTATCATTTCCTTTCAATGGAATTTTCTTTCATTCTACTGCCTTAACATTTCAATTGAACAAGAAAATATGAAAATTATAGATTGTAAAACTCTTAGAAATATGCTATTTTAATATTAGCAGAAATATCCACTGAATATTTCCATTCAACTATTTCTTATAAAAGAATAAAACTGCTTTTAAATAAAGTAAGGGATTTGAAAGTAAATATGAAATGAAATACCATAGAAGACTTAGCAGTTTTTCTTAGATACTCCTTTTCTACATCATTTAAAATATAGCTTCATGGATCCTTTTAATATAGATTTATTAACTACTTTCTTATTGCTTTTTATTTTCAAAGTTTACATGATTTATTTTTATATTCATGCAATATGTGTGGCATTATGAGCCAGACTTGTTTTTCTTTCAGGTAATAGCATTCTAAATATATTTAAAAATCCAACAAGAATCACAATTATATTGATATGTAACTATAATGCCTGCTTAATTTTTAAAATATGTATGTATACATACAGACACAATATATTCAGCAGATATAATAAAAATATGTGTGCTATATACTGAATGTGGTGAGCTTTTTCTTCTCAAAAAGCAGCCAGGTGATAAAAGTTCAGATCTTTTATTATCTCCAATATAGCTTAGAGGCCTATCTCTCTGCTTGGTTCCAAGAGCTCTCCATGTCATTCCGGTGAAATCTCGACTTGTAGCTTCTTCACTCTGAAGAACTTCTTTGACTGGCCCATTGAAGCTCTATTTATGCTCCTTCAAGAGAGGGATTGTGGGTTTTCTCCCATAGTGCTCTCTGGCCCAAAGAGCTTCAAGGGAGGTGTGAACTCATTGAACTCCAATGAGTAAAGGTGTGAACACAAGCCTTGTATTAATTAGTTCTACTTAGTACCTTGTTTCAGGTTCTGCCCAAAACATCTTCTTGTAAGATTAGATCAACTCTAATTAGTTAGCAGTTAGTAAGGATTCCAACACTGTATGTAAATATACATATATAAATAGACACACACATATATGCATGTTTGCATACAAACATACACCTATGTATAATCACACATGGATGAACACTACATTCATAAGTATGAATATTTTCTCATTTTTGTGCATAAACACACATATATGTACTATTATTATTGCTGCTGGAATGGAAAAATGTTTGTGATGCTATCACATAAAAGAAAAACTGTAACTCAGAATTGTATAATAAAAACTAATATAGTATTAATATATCCCTAAAGGTAGAAAGCAGTAGGTAAAAGTTTAATAATTCTCATAAAAAGTTTAATGATCCAGAAACTTATATAGTAAATGATGCAGTAGATAATTTAGGTAAACTCTATGGGGGGAAAGATGATATTCTTCAAATTAAATCCATGTATACTTTAATTCTTTGTTCTTCAATACAGAGATGGGCAAAGAGAAGGCAAAAAATGTTTGTTGTAAAATTTGATATATCACATTTTAGTATAGTAGACACTAAATAATTATAAAATATACAGAGAAAAAAACAAATGTATACTATGCAATTTATTCTAAAGAACTGAAGAGGGAGCATTGCAAACTGCTTTCAGAATCCTTTTACTGAAACAGAAAGGGATAAAGCAAAGAAAGAAAATTATACTTGAATGTGGATATTTATTCAAAAATTTTAAACAAAATTCTACAAAAGAATCCCACGAAACAAAAACAAACAACAAAACAATAACAGCAACAACAAATCAATACCAGGAATTATTTTCCAAAGGCATTTAGGATGATCAATTTGGATGACTAGGTGCTTCATAATTAACATTGTTGTGACTTTGAGCAAATTCTTTCAAAAAGAAAATATGCAAAAAAGCTAGAACAGGCCTTTGTGATTTGGGTAATTTAGGTCATATAATGAGATTTAATACAACTAAAAGTACTACTTTCAATTCTTATTCCTTGTATGCTTAAGGAGATAAGGAATTTATAAGTAAATTTTTAAAATAAATTTGTTCAATACTTTAGAGTATATTATAAAAAAGTTCTTTTTGGATTAAAACTATACTATGTAATTAGAAGATGATTTCATTCTTGAAAATTACTTTTAGAATATCAGAATCTTTAAATAGTAGTTATAGCTGATTGGGTGGATGAGAAATTTGTCCATTCTTTTACATATTTGTAAATAGTGGTAAATTCTTGTTTTTATTGTAAATATAGTCTGTCACTTACCCCATATATCTGACTTCTAAAAGCAATATTTATTTGCATATAAATTATATATGGGATAACATATTTATGTGGATGTTATATATATATATATATATATACACAGCATGTATTTTGATTTACACACAAATATCTCTATCTCTATCTATCATCTATCTAGTTTTTGATTTATAGTATCTGTGATTTCATCATTAGTTTTACCATAGAGGAGTTCTCTCTAAAAATGCAGACCAATACCTAGTTAATAATATATAGCTTAAAGAATTGCCTGGGGCTCTGAGTGAGTAAATGACTTGCTAATTTGTCCAAGGCTACACAATCAAACTTGAATCCAAATCTTTTGAACTCAGAACAGATATGCATTCACTACTATATATTATTTCTGATTGCATATACATTCATACATATTTGTATATTTTATATATGTATGTATTATATACATGTACATATGATTATACATGCATGTAGTGCTATAATTATCATTCATTTACTTCATTTTATTTTTGCTTTCTTGCTTTGAGATTTTAAACCAAATATGTATTTTCCAACATTTTTTATGACCAAAGTAGCTCTCAAACTTGTGAAATATATTGGTGTTTTGTGTCAGTATTTTCTTGGTGATTATAAAATATACTCTGCCTGCACAGCTTTATTACTGCAGAATAACTGTGTTTTGCTTCTTTATCCCTTTAGCTTGCTTCTGCAAATTGAACCTACAGTTAAAGAGAATTTATATTTTACTGTGGTTGCTGAGTCTATTCAGGGTATCCAGTAAAAATTATAGGCATTTGTACACCCAAGCTGGCTTCCATCATCTAGTAAAATGCTTTATTCTGATGGAAATCTTTCCTCAGCTGTAGGCAGCCAATTTACTTTTTAAGAAGAGGATAGAAGGTGACTCACCAGAAAATACTGATATTAAAGTTCTGTTGACTAGTTGCTTCAGGATGGTCTCAAAAGAGTATTTGCAGTTTCCCTATTTAATTTACTACATTGCTTATGTACTTCCAAAGGTTTTAGAGCTGGGGGACTATTACTTCACTATTTCTCTATATTAGCATTTCTAGGATCATGCTGAATACTGGCTTCCAACTTTAATTACAACCACCCACTGAAAGAATTCTCCCAAGTGACATTGTTTTGTGGTAAACATCAATTTCATTACTTTTATCCTTAATCCCAGGTACTATTTAAAACTTTGAACAGATACTATTGAAGAGGAGAAATCCCAGGATTTACCTGATGAAGGAAGCTCTGACAACTTTATTAAACCAGTGAGATAGAAACTAACCAATTAGATGCCATGTTTGCACTTTGAGATAGCAAATGTTTTACAGCAACTTTAATTTGTTTCAGTTTAAATTATCTTACAGAACATAAATAGAATTCAAAGATCGGCCACAAGACAAGCAGCAAATAAAAGCTAGCATCTTTTGTCCCAGAATGGAATTTTTGTTTTTTTCTCTCCAAATTTTGCCTTTTCTTTGTCACTGTTTACAATCATGTTTTATACAATCCCAGTATATAATGAGAATCTTCAGATACTTTACATAGAAGTACTTAGTTTCTTAGACTGAAATAGGGGTTGAAAAGAATAAAGACAAATCACTGGCTTCTTGAAAATTTGAGGACAAATATGTTAATGTCCTAAACTAATCACTCTTTAGAGGAATAAATGACTTGTTGCTTGTTTTAAGAATATAAATAGTTCAGAAATCATAGGTTAGTTTTTTTTTTGAATGACAGAATCATGCTGATTTTATGGTGCTGGACCTGGAATGCGGAGACCCAAATTTTAGTCTAAAACCTACCATTAAATTACTGTGGAAGTTTGGGGAAAATCAATGCTTATGTCCCTCATTTTAAGAAGAGAAAATTGAATTGCCTGATCTCTAAGACTCTTTAAAAATCTGAGATTTTAAAATTAAAAAAAAAAAAAACTTGGAATGTAAATTTGTGATTTAAAAAAACACTAAATTTTGAAACAAAATGCTCTTTGGTATCAATATCAGGGGCAGAAAATTGAACTAAAGAAAAGTCTTAGACATTCACAAGGTTTGTAATGCTGGACAAGTCATTTGATGTTTCTGGGCCTTAATATTCCTAAGTTGTAAAATCAATGAGTTGGTGTTTCTAACCGCTAAATCCTTTTTAGCTTTAAATATGCAATCCTATGATCTAAAACATCATTGATTTGTCTCCAAATGATATTTGTTCTTTGCCTATCTTTGTGAGATACAATGAACAGGTCAGATACAGATCCAAAATATTTGTAAGCTTCTTAATTTAATTATATACATTTAACTTGTATTTGATTGACTGCTGTCTTGAGGAGCAAAGGAGGAAGAAGATAAAGGGAGAAAAGAATTTGGAACACTAAATCTTATTGAAATGAATGTAGAAATTATTTTTACATGTGTTTGAAAAAGCAAAATACTATTGAGAGAAAAAAAAAAATAGATTTGGAAGAAAACAAAAACAAAGCATGTCATCTTAGAATTACATTAGGATTTCTTATCCTTTAAGTCTATTTAATCTATTTAAATCTACTTAATCATTTAAATACTATTTTCAAAAAAAATGATAATTTCCCCCCTAGGAGATATGTTGTCATAGTGCAAGGTGTATTTATACATAATTGTATGAATCTTGTAATCAATGAATCAGATTTTCATCCTCTGTATTCCAAACTCAGATATTTCTTGCCAACAACATTCATAAAAATATATATAAAAACCTCTTCTTGACTATGGCACTATAGTTTAAATTATTTTTTTAAGTTATTGGGTAGAAGTTTTAAAAGAAAATTTTAAAGTATTTTAACAAACTAATTTAACAAAATCGGGATATCTTACTCTTCAATGCCATATGAAATATTATTTGTATCTTATTTAGCAATGTTGTATTCTTTTAGAATAATTTTCTGCCAATAATACATTTGTAATTGGAAACTATGCAATTACTAGGAAGGAAGATGGGATATTTAATGTAATTCTACATAGATTGTATATACACTAGAGAAAAAACATCTTTCAAACTATATGTATTTGTGGAAAAAGTCAGGTATAATAGAGTTTCTTATCTGATGTCTTACTCCCTAAACCAACATCACAAAATATTACTACATGTATTTGTATGAATAAACAATTAAAAATTTCCTGCCATAAAATAATTACAAAGTAGCATAAAAATAAAATTTTAAGTAAATCTTACAGATAAAGCCATTATTTCCTAGATTAAAAATAGTTTGAAAGAAAAACATGATAAAATATTTCATAGACATCATCAGATTTAATATTCAAAATTCAAACTTATACTCTTACTTTTAAAAGAATAGAATTATATTTCAGTAAAATTATTTCCCTTTCGTATTTATTTGACTTTTTATGCATTCTTATTTTTATGCATTTGAGTTTTTTTTTTTTTTTCTTTCTGAAAAATGGCCTATAGGCTTCCCCAGATTACCAAAGGGCCAATGAAACAAAAAGCTCCATGTGAAGGGAAAGCAATACCCAGAGATCACATTGTATGTGTGATATAATACTTCTTGATGCCACATAAAAATCAGTCACACCTCATTTCAAAAAAAAAAAAAACTATTAATTTAGTTTTTATTTTTTTGGTTGTACTGCTAAATTGTAAGAATAGAATAATGGTATAGTATAGTTTGCCTATATTTTACCAAAAGACTTGACAGTATCTCACATTATTCTTTTGTGGAAAAGATGGAGAGGTCTAGGATAGAAAAAGTACATGTAAATAGTATCTGAACTAGTTCTGTGAATGCCCTAAGAACAGGAACTTGATTTTTTTTCATTGAATCCCCAGCAACTAGTAGAGTTTTTGGCACATAATAAGTACTTAATAAATCATTTTTTTCTTTCATTCATTAGGAAGTCAATGCCAAATTGAGAAGAGCTCTCCAGTAAATGGTTTTACCCTGTGCTACTTGGCATTTTCACAAATGATTTTCATAAACACATAGCTGTGATTCCTCAAATTGGCAAATGACACAAAGATAGGAAGGACAGTAAAAATTGCCAATAACTGATCCAAGTTGCACAAAGATCTCGCCAGACTAGAGCACTGTATAATCTAAAGAAAAACAAGTTATCTTTTTGAGAAAAATAAATTTATCGAGGCAAAGTTTGATGTAAAAAAATAGGCTTGATAAAATGCAAAATTTGTAAGGATTTTACAAAAAGTACAAGAGATTAAGAGGATGTGCAAGAGTTCACAGAATCAAGAAAGATCTTAACATCACTAAAAACCACAATGGTGTGGCTACTAACTTAGAGCCAGACATCCTGGGGAATGAAGTCAAATAATTCTTAGGAAGCATTGCTAGTAGTAAGGCTAGTGGAATTGACAGAATTACAGCTAAAGTATTTAAAATTCTAATAGAAATTGTTGTTGAAGTGCTATAGTCAATATGCCAGAAAATTTGGGAATCCCAACAATGACCACTAGATTGGATTGGAAAAAAAAATCACTTTAACTCTCAATTCTAAAGAAAAACAATGCCAAAAAATGTTCAAATTACTAAAGAATTAAATTCATTTCCCATGCCAACAAGGTTATGTTTAGGCTTCTGCAAGCTAGGCTTCAGCAATATGTGAATCAAGGATTACCAGATGTATAGGCTGTTTTTCAAAGAGGCAAAGGAACTAGAGAGCAAAATGTTGATATTTGCTGGATTATGAAGAAAGCAAGAGTTCCAGGGAAAAAAAAATCTGCTTTTTCCTTGACTATACTAAAGACTGTGACTGTGGATCACAGCAAAATGTGACAAGTCCTAAAGAGGCAGGAGTACAAGGTCATTGTATTTGTCTCTTGAAGAACTTGTGTGTAATACAAGAAACAATAATTAGTATCAAACATGGAATGACTGTTTGGGAAAGGGCATAGAAAGCTGTATATTGTCACCTTATTTATTCAATTTATTCAATACATGCAGAGCACATGATAAGAAATGTTAGACTAGATAAATCAAAATCCAGAATTGAGATTGCTGGGAAAAATATCAATAATCTCAGGTACATAGATGATACCAGTTTGATGGCAAAAAGTGAAGAGGAATTTAAAAATCCCTTACTGAGAATAAAAGAAGAGAGTGTAAAAGCTGTTTGAAACTAAAACCAAAACAGGAACAAGAAAGCTAAAGATCTTAGAACTCAAGTCATGAAGCAGTGTCAGATTTTATTTTCTTGGGCTCAAAAATCACTACAAATTGTTATTACAGCCTTGAAATTAAGACATTTGCTCCTTAAAAGGAGAGCTCTGGTAAATAAGGAGAGCATGTTAAAAAGCAGAGATATGAGCTTGCTAACAAAGGTCTGTAGAGTCAAAGCTATGGTTTTTCCAGTTGTAAAGTATAGCTGTAAGAGCTAGACTATTAAGTACTATAATTGACTGCTCCAAACAAACAGTCAGGGTTTCAAGGTTCTGCTAGTAGCAAGATGTCATTTGTGACTGTGAGAAGTCATTTCATGAAAAGCCTTTGAACCCTTGTCAGTATATTTAAGGGAAGGGTGAGGTAATATGATGAAAGTCAAACCAACCCCCCTAAAAAAAATAAGGCTATACACCATGTACATTCAATGACTAGATAACAGTACAGAAATTTATAAAAATATTATCCAAGAGAAAATGACAGAATTAATATTTAGGATAAATTTAAGTTTAGAAAATTCCCTACTTGTAGAACAAATATAATGATCTCAAATCAGTTCTTACAAACACCATTTTTCATTAAAAGGTTAATTAGTATATTAACATAATTTTGCTTAACATCATTTAAATATTTTGTAAAATATACAGATAATCTCAAATAAGTTTTTAGAAATATTTTCCAGTAACTTTTGACTACTTGAATTTCTTAGTGATTATGCGTTTAAACACTTGTTCTTTCATTTTGCACAGTGTGAGGGGCTCCAGAATAGACCTCCTGAATGGGGAGTGAGCACAGAATAAGTAGAGAAGCATTATCAGTTTATGGGATAATGAAATAGGACAAATAGCTAGTGATTGAAGTGAACATTCAAGGAAACAAGGACTTTAAGAGATGGAAATGAGTAGGGAGTATGTTTCAGGCAGAGGAGAAAACCATTCAAAAAATAGTACAGAGATGATAGGTGAATGTCATAACTAAGAAATAATGGGTATACCAGTTTGTTTATATCACAGAACACATGAAGAAAAATCAAATGTAACAATTTAGGAAAAGTAAATTGTAATTGTATTGCGAAAATTGTAAAATACCAAATGCTGGAGATGATATTTTGATCTACAGGACATTGAGTGTCACTACAGCTTTATTGAATAGAGATCAATAACATTATCAGACCTGTACTTTTGGTCTTTGAAAGGTAACATGGACAGATAATTCATTATTGTATAGTCAACTTTGTTATAACATTATGTATTATTCATCCTTGAGTTCATATGCAAAGACATTTCATCTAAGGGAGAGTGACTAGAGTTTATGTTCTTTTGGTATAGAATTTGTGAACACAAAATCACTTCTACATCATGTTGCAAAAATAGAGAAGCATTTTAATGAAGAGAAAAAGCAATTTTAGAGAGATGTTTAACAAAACATCCTCACACTTCTAGTTTTAAATTACCTATAAGGACAGTTTAAACTATTTAAATGTTCTCTAGTTGTATAAGAAGCCTATTGACACATAGTATTAAGATATGCATAATACTTGGTCTTTTTACAATAATCTATCAATTTCCAAGTTTCTATGGGTTTTTGGTGTTTTTTTTGTTTGTTTGTTTGTTGCTTTTTTATGATTGTTGAAAAAGAATTGTTTTGGGATTTATATTTTTTTTGTGTGTGTGCATTACAAAATGTAAAAGTGTGAATTACTATGTATGAACCATGCTATTTTCTTATGAGAATGAGAAAGAGATGATCAATTCAAGGTTCTTTTTTCCTTTGTCTTTTACAGACATTAAAAGATAGAATTAGAAACATGTTAACCACTAAGGAATAATCAAGACATAAATATGAGTATAAAATATCTTTAAGCAAATATAAAATATTTGAAGATATATTTATTGTTCATGGTTAAGACATGTTGAAATAATATAAATGTTGATACTATCTAAATTAATTTTCAGGTTTATTTCTTTACTAATAACTCATTGGATAAATGATAGAGTGATACAAAATAATAAGGAAAAATTTGCAAAAACATATAGTTAAAATCTCAAGAGAAATGCTACAAAATTTCCAGATGTAAAATTATAATGTAAACAAATGATTATCATGGAATAGCACATATCATGGATAAGTAAAAGTTAATATAGAAACTTAATAACACAGTTTTCAAAATAAAGAATATAAATTATTTGTGGTAAGAAATCTTTGACTGACAAAAAACAAAAACAAACAAACAAAAAACTGCTCAAAGACTGAAAAGCACTTTGGCAGAAGTAACCTAGATCAACTTCTTGTGCCATATGCCATAATAAACTCAAAATAAATCTACATTCTAAATATGAAAAGACATACCATTTAAAAAAAGAAGAAAATAAGACCAAATACATTTCATAAATATAGCTTGGAAAAAGTTCTTAACAATAAAAGCACAGAGGTGATCACAAAAGATAAAAGAGATTAATTCAAATACATGAAATCAAAAAGCTTTTGAAATAAATAAAATCAGTGCAGATAGATTCTGAAGAGAAATAATAAATTCAAAAACATATCTGCACCAAATTTTTCTAATAAGAAAATGATATTAAACATTAACACAAACAGATTAATAGACATATTCCAAAGACTAGTCAAAGAATATGAACAAAAATATAAATATACCAAAAATATGAAAAAAGGGTTCCCAAAATCACTAACAACAAAGGAAAATGTAAAAAATATATAGTTTGTCATATTCAGCACATCTGCAAAAATTCTAAAAGATAAAAAGAGGTAGTAATGAAGTGTGTATGGAAAGACTGATATACAACTATATTGTTGGTAGAACTGTAAATTTCCTTGACTATTCTTGAGATAGTTTGAATTTTGGTAAAACTTAGTTAAAATATCCACATTCTTTTATCAAGAAATCTTATTACTAAGAATCTATACCATAAAGGTGAAATATAGAAGAAAAAAGTTCCAAATAGTCCAAAATATTCACAGTAGCACTTTCTGTGGTAATAAAGCACTGGAAACAAAATGCTCACTTGCATTTGAAATGACAAAATAAATTGTGGTATTTTATATTAATATTATTTTGTTGTACCTAAAAAAAAAAAAAAAACTGAATAATACAAAGAAGCCCAGGGAAAGCTTAGATGAACAGACATAGAGTAAAGTAAACAGGATTTAGAAAAAAATAAACAAGATGAAAACAATGTAAGTGGAAAGAATCATACCCCAAAGTTCCACTCTCCACAAAAAAGAACAGGATAATTTAATGACCAAGTTTGTGCCTCAAAAAATATTGGGAAAACATACCTTTGTTTTTGTTTTAATTTTTGTTCTTGTTATTGCTTTGTTATGATTCTCTGTTTGGGATATTTAACATTGAATGTAATCTTAGATAAGTTTATTAGCATTTAAGTTCTCCAGGCTTCAATTTCCTAATTTATAAAATGAAAGCTTTCTACTTTACCATTACTAAGGCTGTTACCAACTTTAAATCATATATGAAGTCAAATAACCTCCTTCAACCTCAATTTCTTAGCTTCAGAATGGGTGTAATAATTACATTATCTGGCTCTTGCTATAAAAAAAAATTCTTCATAAATCATCAAAATACTCCATGAATGACTTTTTACTTTAAAGTAGCATTGATTTTTTAAAAAATATATATATGCAAGGTTCTCCATTAGCATTGTTGGAGTTGAACTCTATTTTAGTTATGTCCAATTCTTCATGACACCATTTCAGTTTTTCTTAACAGAGATATTAAAGAGGCTTGCTATTTCCTTTTCCAGCTCATTTTACATATGAGGAAATTGAGGCAAACAGAATGAAGTGACTTGCCCAGTATCACACAGCTAGTATCTGAGGCCATATCTGAATTCAAGATAAATCTTCCTGATTCTAGGCCTAGCATTCTATTTATTATATAACCTAGTAGTCTCTAAAAAGCACATCATTTTCCTAATTTTATGTTTTATAATGTTTTTTCTAATGAATGAGCTATTATTTATTAAAACCCTGAGGTGGCATTTTAAATAAAACTTATAAATATTTGTTAGTATTTATAGTAACAATACCAGTGGTTCTGAAGAAGCATTATTTTCATGAAGTTATTTAATCAAATGCTACTTTTATTAGAACCTATTTGTTCTGAGACCCTACATCAAACCAGCCATTTCTTAACTATTTCTGTTATTTGAAATACAGACAGCTGAAAAGAAAAAAAAATGTAGTCATAAAATAGAGAAGGTTCTGGGAATGTTTGTGCTGGAAAAAATATACTCAGTATGCCTTTATAAAGTAATTTGACAGTTCTTCTGTATTTTTAATATTGTTTTTCAAGGAAAATTATATTATTAATTCTAACCCCCTTTGCAATACTGCAAATAATAAGTCTGAGCTGCAAGAATGAACAAGTAATCTAGCTCTAAATTAATATGAGTTGGTTTGCATTTGAAAGTAATATCAGATGTAACATTTTGTAGCCTAATTGATTATTCTAAATTTTGAATTTTTTATTAGTTAAAAAGCAGTAAGAGATGATTGATAAAGGACCTTCATTTTGAATTCTTGAAGATCTGTATTCAGTTCCTGCTTCTGACACATTGATCATATCTTAGTCTCTGGGTCCTGGTTTTTTAACCTGCAAAATGAGGAAGTGGATCTTTTTCCTTTTCCTTATATATATATATAGTTTGATGATTTCTCGTTCTTGTTTTTAAGTTCTTTATAGGTTGCCAATCAATAGAGTTGAAGGGAGCTTCCACATCTGAAAGTTTAACACCTTGAAAAAATCGGCATTGTCAACATCATCTTAAATAGCTTTAATTTGTAGAATTATATCCTTAGGTATGAGTATATTGTATGAGTTTCATTCTAATTAAATCTTATTTCCTGAATTTCTAATTATAAATTATAGAAATTCATAAAAATAATTAAATCCAACCAAAAGCAAGAAATTCCTTGAGTCTTACTTTTGAAAGGTTTTATTTCATGAGACACATGAACAACAGAAGGTACTTCTTCCCCTTCTAATGTACCACCAACAGTGACTACTGAAATAGATACAATCCTGACTAACAGGAAAATAAAACACCAGACGGAAAACTCAGCATGTTTTTTCACTTTTTAAGGCTGTTTAATCAATATATTTTTAAGGATAACACATTTGATAAGCTGAACACAAATAAAAAAAAAAGTTGTATAAATCAAGTACACAAGAACTGGTGCCATGAATATGATTCTGATTACTACCAATCAGTCGTTATTAAGAATTTACATTAAATTTTCCTATCAAGGAGTTCTCTATACCACTGACACCTCAAGTCCAATCCTTTACCCAGTTCCTCTTGCTCTCCCAACAATAAACTAGTAACTATCCATCCCTATTTCTTTTAGGAATTCAAGAGGGTAAATTTATTGTCCTGGTTTGATAATCTTTTTATTTGTAAAGACTATTCAATCCTTCCTTCTTAACATTCAAAGAATACTATTTGTTGAATTCTGACACTGTTCTTTCTAGGGACGTTCTCTAGGGATTCTAGATTTAATGTTTTACTCATTGGTCAGGGCCTAGCATTGTTGTCCTAAACACAGGATAGCTATAAACTACATAGATCCTAGGACTTACATCCATTGGAACGTGCACTCAATTGCTCTTGGTCACTTTGGGAAAGATGTGATCAGTTCTGAAAGACATTGCTTTTCAGCATTTCTCCCCCACTAGTTTTCCTTTAAAAGGATAAGAAATGGATGATGATCTTTATACCACCCAAGCAGCATGGTGGTTACTAAATCAAGAGACTTTGACAGGCAAACACAGCCCAGGCCTTAAGTTTCTATCGCCTCTTTCTTTTGTTAGTCTGTTGTTGTTGTTGTTCATTTGTTTTAGTCATGTCTTACTCTTCATGATTCTATTGGAGGCTTTCTTGGCAAAGATAGCGCAATGGTTTGTTTTTCCTTTTCTAGTTTATTTTATATATAAGGAAACTGATACAAACAATATTAAATGTCTTGCCTTGAGTCATAGAACTTGATTTAAAGTGAAAAATTATCTCGAGATATAAATCTTCAGCTTTGTTAACACATTAATAAGTTTAAATACTTTGACAATCTTGGTTTATAGCTCTATGTTGCAAAAAACATTTTCTTCATCTGCTACAGAGCTTCTTGGAGGGGGATGAACCCATTCCAGGCTTAGCTTACCAGAAGACTTGGACTTGGAGAGAATTGTTTGAACAATACAAAGCCATAGCAAAATATTAGATGAATATTCATCAGTGTCACAAGATATTTTAAGTTTTGTCTCAATTTCCTGGTATAATTTCAACTTGTGAGGTTCAACTTCATTGTTCTTATTTATAAAATGAGAGTTTTAATACATGTATTAATTCTCAATACCATTGTAAGGCTCAAATGAGAGAATATAAGGAAAGTTCTTTGAAATTTTTAAGGTATTTTGTGAATGTCAATTGCTGTTATAATAATAATAATTTTCTGCCTTACTACAGTGTTTTCAAAAACTTTCAAAATATTAAAACAAATCAATATGAACTTTCATAGACACTTTGGCTATATTGGTTTTTTCCCTCTGGGAGGAAGGGTTCTTGTAAAATCATAATGATATTACATAGTGAATATTCAAATTCTGAAAAAATGATGGAACTCTGTACTCATAAAATAATGACAGTCATGGTTAGAAAACAAACAGTTCTCTTCTTTCATAATTTCTATTGTAGCTACTACTTACAATAAAAAAATAATAATTGGCTTAGTTGATAATGTAAATATTATAGTCATTTTTTGAGCATTCCATAGTGGAAACAATAGAGAAAATTATTTTCACAAAGACATAAGCATCCACATATCTTGTGACTGAAAAATTAATTAAGAATTTATCTCTACTATAAAAATGTTTTAAATAAACTACATAGTCATAGACATTTTCATTATTGATTTTCATTGTCCACTTTCAAATAAAAATTCTAAATATCCACATTATATATTTCATTTACAATACATTAAATAGCTCTGAATCAATAATAAGAACTTCAGACATTTCATTGACTTTAGCTTCCAGTGAAGTGAATAAATGCTACTTTAATATTCTGATTTTACAGGGATTTTTTTTTTTTTGTTGTTGTTGTTGTTATTGTTGTTATTGCTTTTTTTTTTTTTTTTTTTTTTACTGTCAACTCTCTGGGACTAAACTTGGTTAAAGTAACACCATTAAGACAAAATTAGTCACTAAGATTCCTTGCTATCAAAAAAGGTATACTTTAATTTAAAATTAATTTAAGTAATCAAAAAGCCTGAACATTTTTTATTGATTTTATCAAGTCAAGTTGGTAACTTTTCTCACTTAGGCTTCTATGGTTTCATTTTAACATGAGAAAAATTACAGCTATTATAAAATGATCAATTATCTACATTTGTGACTTTTAACATTTTGAAGAAAACATGATAAATCTAATTTTGATTTTGTTATTTATATTTCAAAATGTTTTAATTTTTAATAGTAGGAGACTATAATGAAATCTATCAAAAAGAGAGGATAAGTACTATTTTTTAAAAAATTATATTCAGAAGATTCTTAGTTTGTAATAAAGGAAATAACAAATGTTCCTTTAACTGCATCAAAATGGTATGGTGTTGGAATCCTTACTAACTGTTAACTAATTAGAGTTGATCTAATCTTACAAGAAGATGTTTTGGCCAGAACCTGAAACTAGGTACTAAGTAGAACTAATCAATACAAGGCTTGTGTTCACACCTTTACTCATTGGAGTTCAATGAGTTCACACCTCCCTTGAAGCTCTTTGGGAGCATAAATAGAGCTTCAATGGGCCAGTCGAGGAGTTCTTCTGAGGAAGACGCTACAAGTCGAGATTTCACCGGAATGACATGAAGACTGGAGCTGGCTGGAGGCTGAAGAAAGCAGAGGCAGAGGCTGTAGGACCAGACCTTTGGATTTGGTGACATTTGGAGAGAGCTCTTGGAACCAAGCAGAGAGATAGGCCTCTAAGCTAACCGGGTTATATTGAAGATAATAAAAGATCTGAACTTTTATCACCTGGCTGTATTTTGAGAAGAAAAAGCTCACAACAGTATGGCATCTATTTCTTTGTGGAAGCTTATTTATATGTTTGAAACACAAATTTTGTTACAATATTAAATTACATATTTATTTACTAAATTGTTATGACTTAGCTTGACCAAAACTAAATGTTTTTTTTTAATACAATTATAGGTAGAGGACAGTATTATAGATCTGGAATCAAGAAGAACTGAATTAAAATCCTATCTCTAAAACTTACTAGTTGTGTGACCATGGGCAAATCATTTAATCTCTGTCTCAGTTTCATCAAGGATGATGATATAGGAAGCATCTAGTTTGTTAAATTGATGCAAGGTTCAAATGGGATAAGAGATGTAAAATATTTTGCAAATATTATGTCATATAAATTTTAATTATTATTCATATTATGGCATACTTTGTATTTGTATTTGTTCTACTATATTGTTCTTGGAATATAAAAAAGAATATAACGAGAAAAAAACATTTACCAAAAACATATGGCTCATCACTAAATATATTAAGAAGTATAATTATTTTGGTCACATTTCTCTTCTTCCTCAATATTATCTAGAGCTTTGTTTAGTTCAAAACACATTTAAATTGTTATTATGTTTACATATGAATATTTTATTTTTATTTTTATGCTTGGCATCTAGCACAGTTCCTTTTAAATCTTAAATGTTCTATAAATACATGTACTACCAAATAAAAGATTTAATAAGTGTATTACCAGATGTCATGGATGGAGAATTTCTTTCCTTTACTTGTTTTATGTTTAATGTCTTTTCCAGATAATAGTATCAGTCCATTTATCAGCAGACCTAGACTTAAATATAGGCTGAGGATATGTAAGTTCAGGAAGAAGCTTTTTATATCAATTAACCAATTATGCAAAAATCAAATAAGTATAGAATTAAATATTGATTCTCTGTTCTGCTAAGGTTTTGATTCTCTGGACTTTGCCACCATGACTTAGCTGCTCACTTACTCTGCAACTAATCTCAGTGCTTAGAACTTCCTTACCCTGAAATATCCATCCTCCATGTCCACCATGCCAGGCCCCATCTCATCTTAAAGAGTTTTTTTATGAGTCTCCATTTTGGGAATAAATTCATTCCAGTCATACTTCATTTCCCTCTATATTGCACATCTGAGTCTCTGTTGCTGCTCAAACCAATTGGTGATACTTTTTTTAATGCACTTTCCCTTTTCAAAATTTTATTTTTCTTTTATTTGTAACTATAGTATTTGACATAATGACTAGCATAGGGTAAACTTGATAAATATATTTTGCCTGTTTGATGTTCAAAAAACTTCTGATTGGACATGTGGGGTAAGTGACAGGCAAAAGTTCTGGCTAATGCCAAGGTACCAAATCCATTTGAGAGACTGGAAGAATGGTTGTAACAATAGATTGAATACAATATTTACAGCTGGAAAGACCAGGATTTTAATCCCACCTCAGATATTTATTAGTTGTGTGACTGGACAATTCGTTTTACTTTTCTGAGACTTAGTTTCCCCATCTATAAGATGAGAAGATTGAATTTAGTGACTTCTTAGATTTTTCTCTCTCTAAACACATGCTCCCAAGACCTTTGATTATCTATAAAATAGATATAAAATATCTATAAAATAGAGGCAATAACTATTAGGAATTTTTTTTTTTTTTGCTCTTGAGAATAATAGGAGGGAAAAAAGAATGCACTATGTGGTAGTGTTGCCCATCCTCAAAAAATAACATTCAGTTCCTAATGTAGGCCCTAGGCAGATAATAAAGATTGACAAACTATTTTTTTTGTCTTTTTGAAAGGCAATGTGTTGCTAAAAGAGCTATCAGACTAAGCACTGGGTGAATTAAGGTACTGTTGTTGCCTTGTGGCCCAGGGAATCGCCGGGAGAACCCATCTGGGGATAATTGCTATGTGCTTTGTTTAAGCTAATAAAGTTGTGGTCTAATGGTTCTTTCCATCAAGAATTCTCCTGAGTCTTTTATTGCCTGAGGTGACAATAGCAGCCATGAAAAAAATGGGACTGTGAAAGATGCCACGGTGCTCCTTCTATGTTCACAATGCATTTTTCAAATGGCACTTTATGAATAGTACCTGAACATTTTAAAATGACAACTGAAAGATTTAGGGTGTTTAGTGGTGTTGTGCAGCAAAACAGGGGTAAAAAGAAAGTTCTGTGAACTAACAGACATTTGGGGAAAAATGTCATATGTAGTAAGTGCCAGGTCCAAGATTTGAATTAAATACTGTGACTAGTAGTCCATCAAAAGTCAACCCTAGTTTATTAAATATTTACTAATATGTACCAAGTTCTGTATTAAACACTGCAGGTAAAAAGAAAGGCAAAAACATGATCCCTAACCTTAAGAAACTTACATTATAATCAGTGAAACATTAAAACATATGTATGTATATACATATACACAAAATATATACAGGAATGTGTGTGTATGTGTGTATTTGTGTGCAACAAACACACAGTGGAAAGGGAAGGCAATCTTATATGTGAGGTCTTAGGAGGTAGGAGTGAAAGATATCAGGAAAGGTACTTTATAAAAAGTAACTGAATTGAACTTATAATGGTCCAAATTGGTAGATAAATAGATAGATATAGATATAGACAGATATATAGAGAGATACATGTAAACATCTGTATATATGTGCAAGGATGTATACACACATCAAATCATCTGTTTGTATTGTATATATTTGCATGTGTGGTTTGTTGGACCAGCTTTGAAAGTCTTCAATGATCACAAAAGAGAAGATAATAAAATATAAAAGTACTTCTTTCCTCAGACCTTCTAAGACACTGGGAACAACAATGATGAACAGTCTTTTCTGTAGAGATTCTATTTATCTGTATGTCATCTTGGGAAACCAAGCAGTGTAGTAAATTTGAGAGAATACTTAACTTGGAGTCAAAAAAAAAAAAAAAAAAAACAAAAAAACAAGTTAAATCTTTTGTTAGATAATTACTAGCCATATGACCTTAGTCAAGGGCAAACCTTTCTCATCTTCAGTTTCCTTATTTGTAAAATGGAAATAATAAAAGCACCTACCATTCAGAATGTATGAGGACTAAATGAGATAGCACAGGTAAAGTTTGTTGCAAACCTTAAAGAACTGAATACTAGCTATAGATGACACAAAAACAAGTTGAAGATCCGTTGTTTTCTTTTGAAGGTTAAATCTATCAAGTAATATAATTCTAGGACTGATTGTGTTTCAAGTAGGTTCTAAGTCATATTCTAAAATGGACATGAATAAATAGCTTTCAATGAATTTTTAACCTCTAAAAATCATTTTAATGTTGGAATATTTTCATAAGTTTTCTTATTGGCAAACATAGAAACTTTCTCCACCTCTAGAAGTAATTACATACAATAAGATTAAGATCTAAAGCTCCCTTGAAGCAGGTAAACAAAGGTCTGGTAACTATAATTCATTTTATGTGCATTGGGCCTAGTGACATTTGTCACCAACTATCTACTTGTATTTGAGATGAAGGATGAAAATGAATTCATAGATGCTAAAGTGGTTTACAGAAAATAGTTTGAGCTCTAATAGTCAAGAAAGTCAATATGAAAAAGTCAGCTTATAAAAATGAAGACTAGTTTGATAGATAAGAATTAGTCAGGAAGTAGCAGGATACACTTAATCAGAGAATATAATATGATCAAAAGGTAACAGCAATAGAAAACTTGAGTTATCACCCTGAATTGGGACATTATCATCTTCACTATTGCTTTACCTTACTAGTCAATGCTTATTTTAGTTTGTGTCCTTTCTACCCTCAGACTACCACCATATTTTCTTAAAATATGATTTCCATCACATCACTCTTCTATTTAAAAATGTCCAATTGTTCAAAATTTCCCTTAGGAGAAGCTTGAAGTTTTTTAGACTAATCTTACCTGACTAATTTTTTTATGGCAATCCTTGACTGGGGAAACTGGTCTGCTAATATATGGCTTCTATGTTTACTTTCTTCACTATTACAGATCAAACAATTTTCTCCCTTCTGTAAACCACTTAGCAGTTATTGCATGTATCACTCATTAGATATTTATCAGTTACTGCATTGTGCTTTAGTAAATTATCTTTTCATACATCTATGTCATTTTCTAAACTAGATTGTAAAGTCTTTGAAGGATGAGACTTTATATACTTTTCAAATTATTGATAAAATGTATATGCATTCTTCCTTGCCTTAGTTTCTCCCTTATAACACAGCCTACTGAACCCTGCTTAGAAAAAAAAAATCCTTCCTGCAATTGGAACTATCCAATAAATAGCTGCTGGCTTCTATCATATAATTGGTTAAATTTTATAAATCATAGTCCTAGTCTAAAAAAATGGCAAAAGTAACAATAGTTGGAGAGGGTTTTGGGAAGGGGGCAGAATAGGTCGGAAAAATCTTAGTTCTCTAGATTTCCCTCACAAAGAAAACAAAGATATACTTATATCTTGGGGCAAACAAAAGAGCTGTATCAAACAAATAAAAGATGGGGGAGAATGGTGGTTCTTCTGGGACAATCAAAGAAAATTTCAAGGAAGTTACTAGGTCAGATGTTTGGCCCTGGTGAAGTATAAACTCCTTCTGAAACAACAAGCAGGAAGCTCTAAAGCACCAGGGCTAGCTAGATTAAGAGGTAGCCTTCATTCCAGCAACAGGAATTTTCAATTCCTGGATAGTATGGAGAGTCAGGAGTCTGCCATAGGAAAGGTTGAGAGAATCTGTTGATAAGGAATGCTGGGAAAATTGGAAACTAGTATGGCAAAACTAGGCATTGACCCACAGCTAACACCATATACCAAGATAAGAAATTATAAATAAATTAGAAGAACATAGGATAGTTTATCTCTTAGACCTGTGGAGGAGGAAGAAATTTATGACTAAAGAAGAACTAGTGATCATTATTGATCACAAAATAGATAATTTTGATTATATCAAGTTAAAAAGGTTTTGTGCAAACAAAACTAATGCAGATAAAATTAGAAGGGAAGCAATAAACTGGGAAAACATTTTTACACTCAAAGGTTTTGATAAAGGACTCTTTTACAAAATATATAGAGAATTGACTCAAATTTATAAGAAATCAAGCCATTCTCCAGTTGATAAATGGCCAAAGGATATGAACAGACAATTTTCAGATGAAGAAATTGAAGCTATTTTTAGTCCTATGAAAAGATGCTCCAAATCATTATTGATCAGAAAAATGCAAATTAAGACAACTCAGAGATACCACTACATATCTCTCAGATTGGCTAAGACGACAGGAAAAGATGAGTTTTGGAGGGGATGGGAAAACTGGGACATTGATACATTGTTGGTGGAATTGTGAATGAATCCAACCATTCTGGAAAGCAATTTGGGACTATGCTCAAAAAGTTATGAAACTGTGCATACCCTTTGTTCCAGCAGTGTTACTATTGGGCTTATATCCCAAAGAGATCTTAAAGAAAGGAGAGATACCTACATGTGCAAAAATGTTTATACCAGCCCTTTTTGTAGTGGCTAGAAACTGGAAACTGTGTGGATGTCATCAAGTGGATAATGACTAAATAAATTTTGGTATATGAATGTTATGGAATATTATTTTTCTGTAAGAAATGACCAGCAGAATTATCTCAGACAGGCTTGTAGAGATTTACATGAATTGATGCTAAGTGAAATGGGCAGAATCAGGACATCATCATACATAGCAACAACAAGATTATATAATGATCAACTCTAACGGACGTGGCTCTCTTCAACAATGAGATGATTCAAACCAATTCTAATTGTTCAGTAATGAAGAGAATCAGCTCCACCCAGAGAGAGAACTATGGGAAATGAGTGTGCACCATAACATAGCATTTCCACTCTTTCTGTTATTGTTTACTAACATTTTTGTTTTTCTTCTCAGGTTTTTTCTTTCTTTCTAGATCCAATTTTTCTTGTGCAGTAAGATAACTGTATAAATATGTATACATATATTGGATTTAACATATATTTAATATGTATTGGACTACCTGCCATCTAGGAGGGTGGGGTGGGGGGAAAGAGGGGTAAAATTGGAAAACAAGGTTTTGCAAGGGTCAGTGTTGAAAAATTACCTATGCATATGTTTGGTAAATAAAAAGTTATAATAAAAAAAAGAAAATTTGACATTACAAATACGCATTAGGTTTTGTTTAAAAAGTCAACTGAATCATTTAGTCATTAATTATCAAGATATTCTATTTCACGTAGCTCTACTTGATAGAAAGTGTTGCCCTTACAACAAATTTATTTACTTCCAACATCCCCATTTCCCTTGTTCTGCTTTCTAGTTTTAGGATCAAACAGAAGAGATCTAATCCTTCCATATTTCAGTCTTTCAAATATTTAAGAGAACTCTTTTCTAGGGTAAACATCTTTAAGTCTTTCAACCAATCCTCATGTAATCCTTCTTTCTTATTCTGACTGCCATCTTGTACATCATGAGTTTTGAAACTTTGTTTATGAAAAACAAGCAAAACTTATAGCCACTGTCTCAGAACATTATTTTTAAATGTATAAATTAAATATGACTGTTAAGGAAATTAAGGGCTATTGTAAAAAAGATATCATTTCTTCCCATCTAAGTTAATAAATCACTTCAGGTCTATATATAGTTTATCGTAACTGTTCTGGATTTTCTCCATCTTTTCAACATATTTCCTAAATACAACTATTCAGAACTGAACCTTTAGGTATTCTATCCCAGAAATAATTTGATGAGGACAGCATACTATTGAATTTTACTTACTATTCAGATTGAATAGAAAATAGCATTGTATTTTATTAACAAATGAAAGGTTTCTTTAAATATGATTCTGCCTTTATAAGGTCTTAAGTCCAAGTTTCATGTTTCTTGGTCAAAGTGCAAATTTACAAAATTTCACCTTGTATGATAAAATCAATTTTTTTATTTATACTCACATTGTTTACACTGTGAAAGGAAGAACAGCAGTGAATATTTTTTAAGAACAGTAATAGCAGATATTTTTCTAGTACTTTGATGTATAGAAAGTATTTTCAATGAATTATCTCTTTAATTCTCATAGGAAAATTGTAAAATAAGTTCATAAGTATATTATCCTCATTTTACATTTGAGAAGACTGAGATTCAGAAAGTAAATGTGATTTGGCATATGATGATTGAAATGGATCATGTCTGAAGTAGGAGTTAAAATAACATAACTCCTAAATCTAAGTCTAGTATTCTTATTGCTACACCAATATATACCAAAGTAAGAAGACAATTAACCCAAAACATGAAAAATATCCATAAATGAAAAACAGAACCTATCTAGTCTTTTAATATTTTACAATAGTGAATTGCATATAGAAGTTCATCAATAGCCATTAAATGAATAACTCACTCAATATTTACAAGATAATAAATTTAAAATTATTTTCTATGAAGAGAAAGAATTTAAAGAGTTAGGTTTTTATATTATTTTAGGGCTTTATGCAACTAACATGGTATTATTCACAAATCAGTACAGTTTCAGAACTTATTCTCATTCATCCTCATTCATTCTCATTTTGTTGACATTCTTCTCAATTTGGTTTTTAGACTAGACACCATGCATGACAAAGGCAAACACTTGTGGCAAAACAAGAACTTCTGTTTTGCTCTGGTATCCAACACCTGAAGGTTATTATTTGGTCACAATTAAAGAAAGCTATTATGTATGATACATGCAGAGTTGATTGCCTTTAGAAACTGGCAGAGTTCTTCTAATTACACTTATCATCATCCAGGAATAAAGGTGTTGTATGATTGTGCTTCAAAAATGCAAGTCTTTAAATAATTAAGAATTACACAGAAGGCATTAAGGCATTAAGAAGGTTAATGATGGATATGGATATATTTGTTGTGAGCTTTTTCTTCTCAAAAAGCAGCCAGGTGATAAAAGTTCAGATCTTTTATTATCCCAATATAGCCCGGTTAGCTTAGAGGCCTATCTCTCTGCTTGGTTCCAAGAGCTCTCTCCAAATGTCTTTAAATCCAAAGGTCTGGTCCTTCAGCCTCTGCCTCTGCTGTCTTCAGCCTCCAGCCAGCTCCAATCTTCATGTCATTCAGGTGAAATCTCGACTTGTAGCTTCTTCACTCTCTCAAGAACTCTCCGACTGGCCCATTGGCCTATTTATGCTCCTTCCAGAGAGAGGGATTATGGGTAGTTCTACTTAGTACCTTGTTTCAGGTTCTGCCCAAAACATCTTCTTGTAAGATTAGATCAACTCTAATTACTTAGCAGTTAGTAAGGATTCCAACATCTCCCCCTTTCTTTTGTTTTAAAACATAGGGGGTTTCTGAGGGGGTACACATAAATCCATCAATATGGGCCAGAACTTTGTAACAGATATACATGGTATACATAAATCCATCAATATGGGAGGCATTATACATAATTTACATAAGTACATAGCAATATAACACAGGCTAGTAGTAATGTAACAACATGAATCAACCTAAAAATTTACACATATTCATAAGTCCTAGAAACAGTCCAATAGGATTCCATTGTCCATTAGTTCATGTGCCAGGAATCCAATAGTTCCTGTAAGCCCTGAAGTACTGCAAAAGTCTCATCAACAATTTTTCATCTCAGGGAACCCAATGATTCTTGCTGGTTTTTCAAGAAGTAAAACAGTTTCATCTTGTGTTAGGAAATCCAATGATTCCTGAAGCTTTTAAAAGTCTTTTTAACAGTTTCATAGTCAGCCATCTGATTCTTTCTCCATCTGTGGAAATATAAGCAGATCCTCTTCCCCAAGCAGTTAATCTAATTCCCTTCTATTTACCAAATTTGGGATTTCTCCTCATCATCTGGTAATTACATTGAGTCGTTTGCATTGGATATTGTCTTGTTGTCTTAAAAGGCCTGTATTCTTCCCAACTGTAATCCTGATTGCTTTTCTGTTGGTTGATGACATCAGAATCCTGAATTTCTAAAGTCTCTCTGGGTGTGACCTCAGCTGCTATCATGCCCCACCTGTCCTTTGATTGATACTTTAGAGCTGGGCCCTGCCTCTCATTCCTCTGGGTCAATATACATTTAGAGGCCCAGTGAAAGCCTCGGTTACATTTTGGACATGGGGTTTTGGGTTTTCTCTCACCCTGTCTTCTCACTCTATCTCCATATCTACAATGAGCTCTCAAATGTCCAACTTTTCCGCACTGAAAACATCGACGAGTTTCTCTAGAATTCCTCTGCCAAGAAGGACCTTGTCTTTCCATGTTCATCATAGTCTGGGCATAATAAGCATTTGTGCCCACTGTGGCACAGCATCTTATGATTTCTTCTAAAGGAGCATTTTTGTCTAGCCCCCATATAATTCTCTTGCAAATCTCATTGGCATTTTCCTTAGCCAAATGTCTAGTCATTATTTCTGTTGCTGCATTGTCTCCAATGGTTCTTATTACAGCTGTTTGTAAACGTCCCACAAAATCTGCAAAAGGTTCATTGGGACCTTGCTCTATTTTTGTGAAAACATTATTTCCATCTTTCTGTCCAGGGAGAGAATTCCAAGCTTTTATTGCAGCCTTAGAAATTTGCTCATACACTGTTATGGGATAATAAATCTGTTCTGAACTCTCTGCATACTGACCTTCACCAGCTAGTTGGTCAAAAGCAACTTGTACAATAGCTCCTGTTTGCCTATTGCGTTGGGCTTGAATCCTACATAATTCGTGAAACTCCGAAAGCCACAATAAATTTTGTCCCGGTTCTAGACAAGTTTTCGTTATGGATTTCCAGTCATTTGGGGTTAGGATTTCATAAGACAAATTATCCAGTAACATCTTCACATAAGATGATGTAGCCCCATAAAGAGTGCAACCCTTTTTCAAATCTTTAATTTTTTCCAAATTAAAAGGAGTGTATCTTCTCCCTTTCTGACCTGAGGAGTTGAGCTCTTCAATCACAGGATATGCATTTATAAAATCAGATATATCTTCTCCTTCATTTTTTGCTTTAATTAATGCTTTTTCTAATCTCGTCAAATTCTGCTTTACAGGAGAAGCTGACTGTGTTTCTGTCTCTCTCCCTCCCCTTGTTCCACCCATGAAGGGTTAATTGAGGGGGGAGGGTCATGAGATGTAGAATCACCTAATTCCTCCTGCTGTGAAGTATCATACTCAGAATTGTAATTAACTCCATTCTCATCTGATTCGTCCTCCTTTTCACCTAGTAAAGTTGGCAATTCTTCCTCCTGTACTTTCCTTTTCATCATTCTATCACTTAAATAACTTCTTATAGCCAATTGTATTACATTATATGTATTAATTATTGAGTTAGGCCCATTTTTATCATAGAATTGACAAAGATCCTCTCCAACCAATTTCCATTCATTTAGATCTAATTCCTTATCAAGAGAGAAACAAGGACATATGTTCTTTACAGTTTGTAAAAATTCAGTGATTTGCTGTAAACTTATAATTAAACCTTGGCTTTCCATAATTTTGACAATGCTGTCTAAACATTTTCCTTGAACAGAAACAGGCTGTTTTCTAAATATCTGTCCCATCTTAGCTGAAATTCTACTTTAACTCTTCTAACAAAATTTCTTTGTTGCACTCACCCTAATTTCTGGGTTGATGAGTCTTTTCCACTGGATCAGGATCAGAGGCTTTTCCACTTGAATCAGGATCGGAGCTTTTCCACTGAAATCCACTGAGGGGGTCTGTTAGCCCCACATTCAGGGCACCAAAATGTTGTGAGCTTTTTCTTCTCAAATAGCAGCCAGGTGATAAAAGTTCAGATCTTTTATTATCCCAATATAGCCCAGTTAGCTTAGAGGCCTATCTCTCTGCTTGGTTCCAAGAGCTCTCTCCAAATGTCTTTAAATCCAAAGGTCTGGTCCTTCAGCCTCTGCCTCTGCTGTCTTCAGCCTCCAGCCAGCTCCAATCTTCATGTCATTCCGGTGAAATCTCGACTTGTAGCTTCTTCACTCTCTCAAGAACTCTCCGACTGGCCCATTGGCCTATTTATGCTCCTTCCAGAGAGAGGGATTATGGGTAGTTCTACTTAGTACCTTGTTTCAGGTTCTGCCCAAAACATCTTCATGTAAGATTAGATCAACTCTAATTACTTAGCAGTTAGTAAGGATTCCAACATATATTCACACACACACACACACACACACACACACACACACACAAGTTCAAAGAACAATTAGAGTAAATGGTACTAGGGAAATGTATGATCTGGAAAGAAAATAGGGTGGACAGATGGTAAAAGTCAGAGATGACAAGTGGATAGCTCAGATATTCCACTATTACTTTCATAGATTCAGCAAAAATCAAGGAAGGCTAGGAACCCATTGGATGGAACACCTGTAGGAAATTTATAGAGGAGATAAATAAATGCTAAACAGGTTGAAACTGCATAGCTGTGCTGCAATCTTCACACACTATTAAATGGAACATCTAAATTGATGATAAAATGATTACACACTATGAAATATGTATTTTCAAGTTATTAAAAAATAAGAAGACTTTTTAAGACACATGGAAAATAATTTGGATTGTTATGTCACCTTAAAAATATGATAAGGAAACTATAAATTATAGACCATATTTTTATTGTCCCATCTCAAAAAAATATGAGAAGAACCTACAAAAATGTCAAGTAAAGTATAAGAAAAGTACAGGTATGTTTTTGCAAAAATATATTATATAGAATATTGAAACTGACTGAGACGTGAAAGGAAGGCAACATTCCATAAGTTTTATTTGGGAACATTAAAAGTATTTGATTTCTCAACAAATAAGTGAAGTTTTAAAGGTTCTCTTCCTCTGCCGAAAAGTGTGCTTCCTTTTCAATGTTCTGTTTAGACCTGGGATTTCATATATATAAAATAGGCATTTTATGTGTGTGTGTATGTGTGTGTGTGTGTGTGTGTGTATGTGTGTGTGTGTGTGTATGTGTGTGTGTAGCATTTTATATTGGTAAGGAAAGTCCTTAGACTAATATAGATTTGCAACTATTTTGTAATTTGTAATCTCCACAAGCTGTCTATGGGCAATAAGTGTAGCCAATAAGTGTCAAAGGCATGATTGAATCAAAGTTTCCTGACTCTGCATCTATAAACATTATATATGTGTGTAAAAATTATCACATTTTCACTGAAAACTATTCAATAAAATTATCAATATCAAAAAAGAGAAACTTTTCAAAATGAGGATTTTGATATTAATGGCCATCATTTTCTACAAAATTGTAACTCATGGAAAGAAGTAAAAACAATATACAGGAGCTGAATATTTTCCAAAAATCTTCACCACTGTTATGAGGGATACCTTTCATAATGTCTTAAACGTAAGATAGAATTCATAATTGTAATGAAATCCTCCAGCATTTATAGATGTTACGATGTTTTAATACTTTTGTTTAGAAGATCATATGGTTTCCTCAATAAGATACATGATATTTCAAGATAAACTATATTTACAGTGCATATGTGATGAACTAAATTGTTAGCAAATGTCTATTTTCTATACTATAATATAGTATTTTATAGCTATCCATTGAGATGGTAAATCGTATGCATATCTAATATGAATACCACTATTAGACAGTGAATTGAGTGCATAATTAAAAATGAAAAAAAGAGCAGGGTATATTGTATTTAGGGAAATACACCATGTTTTGAACAATAGTATATGATAATATTGTTATATATTTTTGAATTAAAAAGAATCTTGTAGACCCTAAGGAAACTGGGGTTGAGATAACTGTTAAATTACTTGTCCATTTACACAACTTATATTTGTTCTGAACATAGGTCATCCTGAATTCGTTTAGTGCTCATTCGGCTATATTAGTGGTTCTTAAACTGTTGCTTTTGGTGTTTTTATACTATTAAAAATTATCTTTCCAAAGAGGTTTTGTCTATGTGGGTTATATTTATGGATATTTACCATATTAGAAAACTAATTTTGAATTTGTATATCTTCTGAATGAATTTCAGAGACCCCCTACGATTCTCTGGAGTACACTTTGAAAAACATTGTTCTATATCAAGCTGTGAACTTAAACGCTTTATAACCTGCTCCTTGGCACACATTTGCATATGCATCCACCTCTAGTCATGTACACACCAATACAGACAGACAGACAGAGACACAGACAAACAGACAAAGATGGGAGTTAGGGAGGGAGGAAAAGAGAAATTGTTTTTGCTTTCTTTCTCAGCAGATAAAACAAAAGGATAGCATAAGAAACCAGAACCAATACTAGAATATTCTCCTAAACCAGATGAAAAAATACATTAAAATCAAAATAAGGGGCTTCAAAGCTTTATATTTTGAAATTCCACCCAATACTTTGGTCTAAATTACATGTTATGTTCTTAGTCATCTTCCTTCTTTCTAAAATGCAAGTTTAACTCTTAGATCCTCCTTCATGGCAAGGCAATATTTTAAAGTTCTGCCAAATAGGAAAATCATCTCACTTTTCAAAGAAAGAAGAAAGTTTTGAATTATTGGGAATCCTTACTTTCTAATAAAAAGTGAATTTTACCTCAATGCAATTAACACGACTTGTTGGGGAAACATAGTTTTAAATCAAGGGGAAGTTGTCTATTATATACTGTGCACTAGTCTTTCAAAAATTACTCCTGGTTTAAACTAAGTTAGAAAAAGCTGATATTTTTCTTCTCTTTTAGGCCCATTCCAAAGACCTAGAAAACAATTTGATGAAAGTTATTAACTATATTATTGCCAAGAATGGTTGATTGGGCAGCTTTATTACAGAACTCCTCCAGCATGAATACTTTTTAAAGGATGAGTGGGAAAACATGAAAAAGTGGAAATAAAAGATTTGATCTCTTCTGATGCAAGAAATAGCCACATTATTAAAATTACATATCCATTACAGCAGTGGATACTGTGCACTATATATGATATATACATAATTATATACATATATCCACAAAATATCATATATGCAGTGCATATTATACATCTATACAATGCACCAATATTAAATATGTGCAAATACACATGCATACTTGTATATGCATGTGCATGTGATATGCATATTACATAAATACAATATACATATATTATACGCATGTGTACATATATAATTATAGCTGATATTTATATAATTCCTAGTATGTGCTAGACACTGTGCTAAGTATTTTACAGTTGTCATTTCATTTGATATTCACAGCAATCCTAGGAGGTAAATGCTATTGTTAGTCTCATTTTAGTGATGAGGAGAGTAAGGCAAAGAGATGAAAAAAATTGCCCATGGGTAAGTACCAGAGGCATATTTGAACTTATTCTTCCTGATTCATTTCTTATTGCTATTTACTGTGGCACGTAGCTATTAACATATAAATGTTAATGATTTTGTTATTGCTATTTATTATTGATATTGGTTTTATTCAAAATTTTCATCCAGATTACATTACTACACATCTCATTCTGACTCATGTTATGTCTATTCCTATTTCAATCTTATGTTTCCATTCCATTTTATTTCATTATCCCATATTACCTGCTAGAGCTATATAAATAGTCATTTATCTAGAGTGTGTTGATTTCCAGAAACGTAAGTGAAGAATATTGATTTTATTTGTCTGTGTAGAAAGATTAAAATGTTTGCTTATAATCAAATATCATCCTGTCTTGTGTCTTTTACAATCTGTCACTATTCATTTCATATATTCTCTTACCCCCATAAAATCCCTTCCGTAATATGATTGCACCAGAACAATGGCTACAGACCTTTTATTCATAGATGTCTTCTTTGATGACATGATTTTTATCTACAAAGCCCAGTTAGATTAATTTTCTTACTACCTGGAGATGTCATCTATGCTCATAAAAATAGCTGAGGCAATTGTGTTTAACAACCTAAACAATAAAGCTCTAATAGATCATAGCAACTTTGAAGTAAAAGAAAAATTTTTGATATTGCCTATTAGGCTGTTCAAAAATAAAAGGAATATTATGAGGAGAACTTCTTACTTTATTTTTTTTTACAGTGCAGAATTCACTATTGCTATGTTATTATAAGCAATGTGAACAGTATACACATGCAAATATATCTGGCACATATTAACAAAATACTCAAAATTATAAATACTAGATAAATTCATTTCAAACTGCATGTTGCCTTATCTCACTAGTTATTTGGTTTTTTTATATTCTCAAATATGTTTTCTTTTTCTTTGTGCTGTGAATCTAGTTAGTTTATTTAGATCTTCAAATTTTAATGGTTTAAGGACACTTTTGCTAAAGATGCAACAGTGCACAAATTAATCCAAACTCTTTACAAATAGCAGCATAAAAAAATTACACAACCTCAAAAAATAACCCTAGTTCAGCCACAAAAGTATAGTTAAACTTTCTTATCTTCAATGAAAGGAGAATTTAATTATTTTTATTCTATATTTATAATACTATTTGTATTATATTTTGCATTGTATACTATTTGTATTGTAAATACAAAAAATAATATTTGTAACACAAGTATACATAATACTTGTAATGAAAGAAAGAAATATAAGATGTTCTCAAATTAAGATATTATGCAACCAACAAATGCACAAAACTGCTAGATGGCAGCTTTTCTGAAATGAGGATATCTGCATATTTTCTTCCTTTAGATCATAAGCTCTTGGAGTGCAAGGCAATTATTAAAAAAAATTGATTTCTTAGTATCCCCAGTGCTTAGCACAGGTATTGGCACATAGTCTGCACTTAATAAATGCTTGTTCATTTGATGAACTATATTTTGCAATAACTAAATGTCAATTATCAGTAAATAAAAATAGAAAACTAAAAATATGTGTTTCAGAAATCCAGAAACACTCAATTTCCTGCCTATATTATTCTAAATATTAGCATGGGACTCAGTATATTTTTTTGATTTTATTCATTAAACCATATCAATCATTGGACATTGGGATCTTTTTCAATATTTATATGGACCGAAGAATTTTGAAATGGTGTTCCCTTAACTATCTTGTTCATTAATTGTAAGTTAATACAAGTACTCTATTTCAACCTCAAAAATGACAAGCCAATTGAATATTAGCAATATTCAATGAGATATTCTATTTAATTTTCAAAAGTAAAACTATTCATATAAAACTACAATGCCATCTCTATTGTACTTTTTAATATGGACTTGTCTAATAATCTTTATTTTTTATGTACTATGTATAGATATTATTTTTTCCTTATTTTTCAGAGAGGTACACTGAACAAATGTCTTAATTTATTCTATAGTCATGCTGAGAATTATTTTTAATTGTGTTTTGATGGGGAAAAGGCCTTTGACTGTGTCTTGCTCACATTTAGTTTCATCCACTTGTTTCTTTTCTTTTTCTTTCAGTCACTGTAAAGCAATGAGCAATTAAATGAGGTTGCTATATTTGGTGTATCTAAACTTCACAAGCTGATAGAATAATGATTTTAATAACTACTTTAAATGTAACATAGTGACAAGCTGACACCTGAAGTTTATTTCCTGTAATTTTATTTTATTTTTTAGCATTCTATTGTTATACTAGAGGAATAGTTAATAGGATTATGGATTAATTTTAATGTAATTTCTTGTCTCCTATTTTTACCGTATATATATTTAATATGAGGTTTACAAATATTCACCATAAAAAAATCCTGTTTGGAAATAGGGAGCAATATGGGAGTAGAGAAAAAAAATCTATTACAAATTGCATTATGTGGTATAGTAGAAAGGTCCTAAGCTTAGAAATCAGGAAACCCAGGTTTTAAATCCTGAGCAATATAGCCTTTACCACACTGCCTGATTGATTTTTCTAAAAAATAATTGTGACATTACTTCTTCAATTCAACAGCTTTTCTTGGCTTTATATTGCTTACTGAATAAAATGTAAACCTCTGAGTATGATATTATTGGTTCTACACCACCTATGTCCAATCTTTCTTTCTAGCCTTTTCCATTACAACTTGTTTTCATATATAGCATTTTTTTTTCAGAGAAATTGAATTATTGTATTCTAGATGTTTTCCTGCTCTCTACTACCAATATTGGCATCTCTTTTTATATCATTTTACATCATTTATGTTTTTTAGTTCATCATCAACTCATAACAAAAAGAAAAACTATCAGTAAAAATCATTGCATCAATTTGTCCAATATTATGTACAATGCTCTACATCCATAGTTCCCCTGCTTTGTAAAGAAGGGAGGAAAGTGAATTTTTTGTGTTTTATTTAATGTGGAGCTTGATCATTGGCCATTTTTAAATTATATTCAGTTCATTCTGTCTGTACTATTCCATGTTTTTCTCAGTCTCTCTGAATTCTTTAAATTTATTTCTTCTTGTTGGTCAGTACTATTCTGTTACATTCATTTTGGTCATTCCCCAATTGATAGCCACCTACTTTGTTTCTGGCTTTTTACTGCTGCTGCTACTACTACTGTTACTACTTCTACTACTACTACTACTTCTACTACTACTATTACTATTACTATTACTACTACTACTACTACTATGACTATCAAACACACACACACACACACACACACACACACACACACAAAGCTGGTAATAATTTTCCCTAATTACAACAAGTATTTGACCTTCTTTGGACTATATCCCTATTTCTTTGAATTTTTTGTACTTTACCTGGGCATCTCATGTGTCTGTCTCTCTCATATATCAAAGTTACTTGTGTGCATGTCTTTTTTCCTCTTAGATTTATTTATTTCGTCAAAACAATACATCTATATTTCTATCCCTTGTCCTGAATGCCAATTAATAAATAAACATTTCTTAAGTACTATTAGTTAAGCATGATATGAAATGCAGAAGCTATAAAAAGAATCAAAGGGGCAGCTTGGTAACACAGTGGATAGAGCACCAGCTCTGAAGTCAGGAGGACCTGAGTTCAAATCTAACCTCCAACACTTAACATTTTCTAACTGTGTGACCCTGGGCAAATCACTTAATCCCAATTGCCTCAGCAAAAAAGGAAGAAAGAAAGAAGAAAGAAAGAAAGAAAGAAAGAAAGAAAGAAAGAAAGAAAGAAAGAAAGAAAGAAAGAAAAGAAAAGAAAAGAAAAGAAAAGAAAAGAAAAGAAAAGAAAAGAAAAGAAAAGAAAAGAAAAGAAAAGAAAAGAAAAGAAAAGAAAAGAAAAGAAAAGAAAAGAAAAGAAATTAAAAATGCTCTTTCACTTGGGGATCTTACAATTCCAAAGGAGACTGTGCGCGCACACGTACAAAGCAAGCTATATACAAGATCACAAAGGGAATAATTAACAAAAGGAAGACCCTATAAATAATTAATAGGGATTTAGAAAGTTTTCCCTTAGAAAATGAGCTTTTACTTAAGACTTGCACCTTGCCTATAATAGGAACATAGGAACTGATTATTATCTAAAAAATTAGAAAAATATCAATAGCATCATTAAACAGAACTAATGTAATAAAAATGAACATTGTTCAGTGCTATTCCAATCAAACTGCCAAAAATTATTTTATAGAACTAGAAAAAATAATAATAAAATTCATCTGGAAGAACAAAAAAGCAAGAATATCAAGGGGATTAATGAAACAAACAAACAAACACAAAGGTTAGTGGCCTAACTGTACCAGACCTAAAATTCTATTATAAAGCATCAGTCATCAAAACCATTTGATACTGGCTAAGAAATAGAGTGGTGGATCAATGGAATAGGTTAGATACACATGACACAATAATTGATGATTATAGTAATCTAGTATTTGATAACCCCAAAACTCCAGCCACTGGGATAATAATTCACTATTTCAAATTGCTGGGAAAAGTAGAAAATAACATGTCAGAAATTTGGCATAGACCTATATCTCACACCCAATACTAAAATAAGTTCAAAGTGGGTACATGGTATGGGTATAAATGATGATACCATAAGAAAATTAGGAAAGCAAGGAATAATTTACCTATCAGACTTTTGGAGAAGGGAGAAATTTATGACCAAAAAGAACTAGAAAATATTATGAAATGCAAAATCGACAATTTCGAATACATTAAATTAAAAGGTTTTGCATAAACAAGGCTAAAAGGGAGGTACACTAGATGGGGAGAAATTTTACAGCTAAGGTTTCTGATAAAGGCCTCATTTCTAAAATATAAAAAGAATGAATAAATTTATAAGAATACAAGTCAATCCCTAATTAATGAATGGTCGGTCAAAGGATATGAACAGATAATTTCCAGATGATGAAATTAAAATCAACTATAGCAATATGACAAAATGCATATTTGAGAAATGCAAATTAAAACAACTCAGGAGTAGCATCTCATCATATTGGCTAAGAAGATAAAAATAAGACAGTGGAAGGGATGTGGGAAAACTGAGACACTAATGCATTTTTGGTGGGGTTTTGAAATGATAAAACCATTCTGGAGAGTAATTTGGAACTATGACCAAAGAACTATAGAATTGTGTATACTTTTTGACTTAGCGGTTCTACTATCGGTTCTGTACCCCAAGGAAAAAATCATAAAGGAGGGAAAAGATCCAGATTCACAAAAAAATATTTGTGGCAGTTTTGTTTGTTTGTTTATTTTGTGGTGGCAAAGAATTGGAAAATTAGTAGACACCCATCAACTGGGAAATAACTGAATAATTTATGGTATTTTGAAGTAATGAAGTATTAGTTTTCTATAAAAATGATGAACAAGCTGATTTTAGAAAAACCTGGAAAGATTTACATGAACTGATGCTGAAAGAAAGAAGCAGAACCAGGAATATATTGTACATAGTAACAGCAAGATTGTGTGATGATCAACTAAGAAAAAACTTGGTTCTTTGTTCAGTGATTCAAGATAACCCCAGTAAGTTTTGCATGGAAAATGCTATTTGCATCCAGATTGATCATAATTATGAAGATTGAATGTAAATTACCACATAGTATGTTCACTTTTTTCTGTTTTTTTTTTTTCCTCTCATGGTTTTTTTTTTTTTTTTTCCCTTTTGTTCTGATTTTTCTCTCCCAACATGATTCATAAAGAAATATGTATTTAAAAATTAATATACATGTGTAACCATAAAAATAATACAATCAATA
This sequence comes from Antechinus flavipes, assembly GCF_016432865.1. NCBI lineage: Eukaryota > Metazoa > Chordata > Mammalia > Dasyuromorphia > Dasyuridae > Antechinus > Antechinus flavipes. The sequence goes on from NC_067400.1 coordinate 403,305,927, forward strand.
AAAGCAATTTATTATTAAATATATTTTAAAATAATTTATATATAATTTATAATTAAAATAATATTTTAAAAATAATAATAAAATCCAAATATAAGATTTGGAAATAATCAAGCAGTCTAAGAGCTAGGACTTTTTATTTAAAAATATCATGTCATTTTCTAGAAGCAGAATTTCTACTAGTAGCCCAGACTTAATGTGATATGCCTGAAAAATGTCCAGTAGTATCCAAGTTCTTCGAGGGGGGAACTATTTAATTTTTGTCTTTATTTAATAAATATTTGTTTACACATTACTACAGTAATGATGTACTGTTTTTTTCGGTTCTTTTATTAACTATGTGATAAAATTATTATACTTCATTAGCTGTACCTCAGCAAAACATCTGGGTATAGCAGAATGACACTCTATCTCTATATTATTTTGTTATATGACAGTTTAATGAGGGTGAATAACCTCATTTTGGGATACTGCTTCATTTTCCAAGATTCAGTCCAAATAAAATAAAACAAAAACATGTCAATATATACTAATCCTAATGTTCTTATTAAGTTCATCCAGAAATCCATAGATCATATTGTGTAGCTACTGTGGACTTTAGCTTTTTTATTAAAATCGAGAATATATATCTAAAAGGAAAAAGAAATCAATTTCTATGGTAAGAAACTAACAAAGTATTTATCATAATGACATCTGTAACAGTCCCTTGAGTATCTAGAGGGTGACTAAAAAATATAGTTCGTAACAGACAAAAGGTTATAAATGCTAAAAGTACAAATTAAAATATCCCAAAACAAAAGTGGATTAAATTCATAGCATTTAGTTAAATTAATTACACTTAAAAGCACTTAAATTAATTGTCAAGTAGTCAGAATTACATGAATTAGTACATAACACTTAAAATTTGATGTTATTCCTATTATATTTAGAAACATAAATGTCAGACACACACACACACATACACAGAGAGAGAGACAGAGAAAGAGAGAAAGGGGGGGGGGGGAGAAAGAAAGCTAATATTGGGAATAATTATATGGGATAGAAAAATGAAAACTAGCAAGACACTCAGTATGGCCAGAGTTAAGACTATGATCATGTTATGAAGAGGGAATTTTGGACCAGATAGAATGTGAAGGCATGTATACTCATACATTTTTTTTTTTTTAAGTAACTTTGTGTGAAGAGCGAGATAGCACCCTGGATACCTTACAATCAGCCAGAGTCAGGATAAGCAAAAGTTCTTGGTCTTTATTCTTGGTCCTTAGGGGTAGAAGTGAATAGGATAGATGCAGGACCTTCCTTCTCTTCCTCTACCACCAAAGTGACCCTGGCTTGTCTTACTCTACCCCCTAATCCTTCCCACAATTCTCTGTATACATCAAAAGATTGAACCATCACAGAATAATGGGAAGGTCCATTTTCCAAGCATATGGTAATAAAGTATTGTCCAACTGGTAGTTAACTTTAAGTGCTCAGAATTTCAGCCTTTTACAACTTTGCTTAAATTTATGTCAACAATTTTCATCCTAGTTGGTTTGTTTAGTTAAAGAGAAAAGGTACCCTGTATGTGAAATGAATTGGGAATTTTTTTTTAGTAAACATATTTTAATGAATCAGTTGGATGTTTTTTAATGATGAAAAAATTGCAAGGGCATTTTTTTTTTTTTTTTACTCAAAGCAGGATCATTATATTGGATCTAACCAGATGCTTATTTTATTTATTTTGCTGAGGCAATTGGGATTAAGTGACTGGCCCAGGGTCACACAGCTAGGAAATGCTAAATGCTTGAGACAGATTTGAATTCAGGTCCTTCTGACTTCAGGGCTGGTGCTCTATCCACTGTGCCACCTAGCTGTCCCAAATGCTTATTTTGTGACATTGATTCCGAGTAAAATATCAAGTCCTTAGAAAGTTGAGACTTTAAACTATTTTATATTATTTATGTTGTTATTCTTCAATTTTTTAAAAAGTGTCTGACACTTTGTGACCAGATTTGTGGTTTCTTGGCAAAAATGTTGATGTAGTTTGCCATTTCCTTCTCCAGTTTAATTTATAGATGAGAAAACTGAAGTTAGCAAAGTTCAATGACTTGCTCAGGTTCTCACAGCTAGTAAGAGTCTAAGGCCATATTTGGGCTCTAGAAGATGTCTTGCTGACTCCAGGTCTGGCACTCTACACAATTACAACACCTAGCAGCCCTGTATTACTTATAGTTTCATGTAAATCAGGGATTCTTGAACTCTTTTTAGTGTGCAATGGCAATAGGCTTCTGGGGAAGGCTATAGATCCCTTCTTGGAATGTTGTTAAACACGAAAATAATTCTTATAGGACTATAAAATAAACCAATTATACTGAAATACTATTATTAAAATATTTATTGACATGCTCACAAGTTCAAAAAAAAAAAAGCTTGATAAGCATTGTTTTATTCAAAAGTAAATAAAGGTTGAATAGAAAAATGCTACACATTATTCTTTTCTATTGAATATCATTTAAAAAAATTTCTGGAAAAATTTTAGTATGCCTTTGAAGCTGCAAAGTTGTTAAATAAGCACATGCAAGTCAGAAACCCTTGTGTGTAAAAGAAGCAGCCTAGCCTAACTCCATGCTTGAAAAGGCAGATTGCAGAATTGGAGGCAAGAGTGATCGTAGTGATTTCTTCTAAAGAGGTATGATTAGGAAAAGACATGTTAATTTATGGCTCCCAAGGTACTTTTCTCACTGGGGAGAGGACAATATAGGATGGATTATAGAGAATTAAAGCTAGAGAAACATTAGAAAGTGCTAAAATCTTACTGACTCCAAAGAAAAAAGAAGCAGTTGTTTTGATTAATCCAGGTCAGCTAGTAAAATTATGTCCAGGAGGTGGATCCAAGATGACAGAGAGCAGACATGAATTTCTGTGACCTCCTCTCAAGCCAACAGTAGATTAAGCCTCTAAACTATTTTTGAAGTCAAAGAACCCACAAATATTTGGATTACAACAAATTTCCAGAAGAAAATACCTTGGAAGAATTTCAGAACAGTTCTGTTTCAAACAGGTAGGAGAACAGTTTGATAAGCCCAGACTATAGCAGAGGGAGATCCTGGCAAGGAACTGGGGTGGGGAGTCAGAGTAGGTAATGAAAAAACCAAATTACCACTTTTGCAGATGATATAATATTATACATAAAGAACCCTAGATAATCAACTAAAAAACTAATAGAAATGATCCACAACTTTAGCAAATTTACAGGATACAAAATAAACCCACATAAATGATCAGCATTTTTATACATCACTAACAAAATCCAACAACGAGATACAAAGAGAAATTCCATTCAAAATAACTGTCAATAACATAAAACATTTGGGAACCTATCTCCCAAGGGAAAGTCAGGAACTATATGAGTAAAACTACAAAACAGTTTCCACACAAATAAAGTCAGATCTAAGCAATTGAAAAAGTATCAAGTGCTCTTGGATAGGTTGAGCGAATATAATAAAAATGATAATACTACCCAAACTCATATATTCATTTAGTGCTATGCCAATCAAATTCCCAAGAAACTATTTTACTATTTTAAAGAAAAAAAAAGTTAATTTGGAAAAAACAAATGGCAAAGAATTTCAAGGGAATTAATGAAGAAAAAAAAAAAAAAAGCAAATGGTCTAGCTGTACCAGATCTGAAACTGTATTATAAAACAGCAGTCATCAAAGCTAGCTAAGAAATAGAGCAGTTTGTCAGTGGAATAGTTAAGATTCACAGAACAAAATAGTCAATGACTACATCAATTTAGTGTTTAAGAAACCCAAAGACTCCAGCTTTTGGGAGAAGAATTCACTATTTGACAAAAACTGCATGGAAAATTGGAAATGAGTATGGTAAAAACTAACACTGTATACTAAGATAAGGTCAAAATGGGTTCATGATCTAGACATAAAGAATGATATTATAAATAAATTAGAAGAACATAGCATAGTTTACCTCTCAGACCTGTGGAAGAGGAAGGAATTTGTGACCAAAGAAGAACTGGAGATCATTATTGATCATAAAATAGATAGTTTTGATTATATTAAGTTAAAAAATCATATGAACAAAACTAATGCAGACAAGATTAGAAGGGTAGCAATAAACTGGGAAAACATTTTTACATTCAATGGTTCTGATAAAGGCCTAATTTCTAAAATATATAGAGAATTGATTCAAATTTATAAGAATTCAATCCATTCCTCAATTGATAAATGGTCAAAGGATATGAACAAACAATTTACAGATGAAGAAATTGAAACCATTTCTAGTCATATTAAAAGGTGCTCCAAAACATTATTGGTCAGAGAAGTGCAAATTAAGACAACTCTAAAATACCACTACAGAGTGGCTAAGATGACAGGAAAACATAACGACAAATGTTGGAGGGGATGTGGGAAAACTGGGACACTGATACATTGTTGGTGGAACTGTGAACAGATCCAAGCATTCTGGAGAGCAATTTGTAGACTTAAATTAATTGATGCTAACCAGAAATGAGCAGAACCAGGAGATCATTTTATACTGCAACAAGACTATACAATTATCAATTCTGAGGGACGTGGCTCTCTTCAACAATGAGATGATTCAAACCAATTCTAATTGTTTAGTGATGAAGAGAGCCATCTATACCCAGAGAGGGCCATGGGAACTGAGTGTCAACCACAACATAGAATTCTCACCTTTTCTGTTGTTGTTTGCTTGCATTTTGTTTTCTTTTCCAGTTTTCTTCTTCCTTTTTGATCTGATTTTTCTTATACAGCAAGATAACTGCATAAATATGTGTGTGTATATATATATACACATATGTGTATATATATATATGTGATTTAACATACATTTAAACATATTTAACATGTATTGGACTAACTGCCATCTAGGGGAGGGAGAAAGGAGGAGATAATTTGCAACAGAAAGCTTTGCAAGGGTGAATGTTCAAAAATTACCATGCATAGGTTTCTTTTTTTTTTAATAAAAAGTTTTAATAAAAAAATTGAAAAAAATGTCATTGATAGAGACAGTGTTAATAAACCCTAAAGTTAAAAGAAAATTAAAAAGGAATGAGAAAAGCAAATAACTTCCTGCAAAATAGATCTGATGAAATTGAAAAAGCACATAATGCCTTACAAAATAAATATGAAAAAGATACAAATTTAATGAAAGAAAAAATTTTGTGAAATGGAAAAAAATTCAATGGACAAAACAACTCAATTGCCCAAATACAAACGGAGCTTAAAAAGGTAACTAATGAAAACAATACTCTAAAAATTAGAATTGAACAAATGGAAGTGAATAATTCAATAAGACTTCAAGAATCAATCAAAGAAAAACCAAAAAAGAAAAAAAAAGAAAAAAAATTAAGAAAATAATTTTCCTGGGAAACACAACTGATCTTGAAAATAGATCTAGGAGAGACAATCTAAGAATTGTTGGACTTCCTAAAAGCCATGGTGAATAAAAGAATCTAGACATTATCTTACAGGAAATCATAAAGAAAAATTGTCCTGATATCCTAGAATCAGAAGGCAAAATAGCCATTGAAAGAATTCACTGAATACCTCCTGAGACCACAAAATTAAAACTCCAAGGAATATCATGGACAAATTTCATAACTATTACACCATGCAAAAGATATTGCAAGTAGCCAGAAAGAAACAATTCAAATACTGGGGAGCTACAATAAGGATGAACCAGGACTTAGCAGTTATAATCTTAAAGAATCAAAGGGCCTGAAATGTGATATTCTGGAAAGCAAAGGAACTTGGAATGCAGCTAAGAAATAACTACCCTGCTAAACTGAGCATTTTTTTTTTCACGGAAGAAGATGAACATTCAATGATATAGATGAATTTCACCTATTTCTAATGAAAAGACAAAAATTGAACAAAAAATTTTGATCACCAAACACAGTACTAAAGAGAAGCATAAAAAAAGTAAAAAAAAAAAAAAAAAAAAAAGAAAGAAAGAAAGAAAAAAGAATGCTTGAGAATTATATTTCTGTTATGCATATACTTAGTGTGGGTATAATTTGCTTTTATAATGATAATATGAAAAAGAAACTAGAGTTGGAAAAGGGATAATACTGGAAAAAGAGAAAAAGGGAGGTAAAATAAGGGAAGTTACATCTCAGGAATAGGCAAGAAAGACCTATAATAATTGAGGGAAAGAAAGGAGGGGGTGAGCATTGTATGAATCTTACTCCCATCAAATTTGACTCAAAGAGAGAATATCAGACATATATGGTTTCACACAGAAATGTCTCACCTTATAGGGAAGTGTTTCACCTTATAGGGGAAAAGAAAGAAAAAGACTAATAGAAGGGAAAACAGATGTAATAGGGGAAAGGTGTAAAAAAAGGGAGGGGCTATAAAAAGGGAGGGCTGTTTGAGGGAGGTAGTCATCAAAAAAAAAATACTGGGAAGGAGATAAGGGAAAGGAAAGAGAAAAGCATAACAGGGTAAACAAGATAGCAGGAAATACAGAACAAAGTTATTTTATTGACAGAGTTAAGTTATTTTAACTGTGAATGTGAATGGGATGAACTCTGTCATAACATGGAAGTAGAGAAAACTGTATTAAAAGCCAGAATCCTATAATATGTTGTTTACAAGAAATACATTTAAAGCAGTATGATACATACAGAGTTAGGGTAAAGGACTGGAGCAGAATCTATTGTCATTCAAGTGAAGTAAAAATAAGCAGGGGTGGCAATCCTAATTTCCGATCAAGTAAAAACAAATATAGATCTAATCGAAAGAGATAAGGATAAAGGGTACCATAGATAATGAAACAATATCAATACTAAATGTATATGCACCAAGTGGTATAGCATCCAGATACTTATAGGAGGAGTTGAGAGATGCAAGAAGAAACAGACAGCAAAATTAAACTAGTGAGGGATCTCAACCTGGATCTCTCAGAAATAAATACATCAAACCACAAAATAAATAAGAAAGAAGTTAAGGAGATAAACAGAATGTTAGAAAAGTTGGGTATGATAGAGCTTTGGAGAAAATTGAATGGAGACATTTACATTTTTTCTCTGCAGTTCATAGAACCTTTACAAAAACTGACCATGTATTATGGCATAAACCCTTCAAAATCAAATGCAGAAAGGCAGAAATAGTAAATGCATCTTTTTTTCAGTTGATGATGCCATAAAAATCACATGCCATATAAGTCCAGGGGAAAACAGACCAAAAACTAATTGGAAATTAAATTATTTTATCCTAAAGAATGAACAGATGAAACAACAAATAAAAGACACAATCAACAACTTCATCCAAAAGAATGACAAGAATGAGACAACATACCAAAATTTGTGGGATGTAGCCAAAATGATTATAAGGGGAAATTTTATATCTGTAGATATTTACTTGAATAAATAGAAAAAGAAATCAGTGAATAGGGTTTACAACTAAAAAAGGTAGAAGAACAAATAAAAAACTTTCAAGTAAATACCACACTTGAAATTCTGAAAACAAAAGGGAAAATTAATAAAATTGCAAATAAGAAAACTATTGAATAAATAAAACTGAGTTGGTTTTATGAAAAAACCAACAAAATAGATAAACCTTTAGTTAATGTGATTAGAAAAAGGAAAGAAGAAAATCAAATTGTTAGTCTCAAAAATGAAAAGGGAAAACTTTTGACCAATGAAGAGGAAATTAGAGCAATAATTAGGAGTTATGTTGCCCAACTATGTGCCAATAAATTTGACAATTTAAAAGAAATGGAGGAATATCTACAAAACTATAGATTGCGCAGGTTAACAGAACAGGAAATAAATTGTTTATATAATCCCATTTTAGAAAAAGAAATAGAACAAGCTCTTAATCAACTCCCTAAGAAAAAATCCAAAGGACTAGATGGATTTACATGTGAATTCTACCAAACAATTAAAAAACAATTAATTCCAATACTGTACAAAATATTTGAATAAAATAAGGAAAGAAGGACTCCTGCCAAATTCTTTTTTTATGACACAGATATGGTGCTGATCGCTAAACCAGGTAGGGTGAAAACAGAAATATATATATATATATATATATCAAATTAACAAAAATATGATTATTTCAGTAGATGCAGAAAAAGCATTTGATAAAATTCAGCACCCATTCCTATTTAAAAACATTAGAGAAAATAAGAAAAAATGGACTTTTTCTTAAAATGATCAGTAGCATCTATTTAAAACCATCTGTAAGCATCATATATAATGTGGACAAACTAGAACTATTCCCAATAAGATCAGAAATAAAATAAGATTACTCACTATCACAATTACTATTCAATATTGTAGTAGAAATGTTAGCTTTGCTAATGAGAAGAAAAAGAGATTAAAGAAATTAGAATACATAGTGAGGAAATCAAATTATCTCTCTTTGTGGATGATATGATGATATACTTAGAGAACCCTAAAGACTCAAATAAAAAACTACTAGAAAAAATTCACAACTTTAGCAAAATTGCAGCATATGAAATAAATCCACATAAATCATTAGCATTTTTATATATTACCAACAAAGTCCAGCATCAAAACTGCTACAAAAACAAATTCTATTCAAAATAAATGTCTATGGTATAAAATATTTGGCGATTTATCTGCCAAGGGAAAGTCAGGAACTATATGAACACAATTACAAAACCCTTTCCATACAAGTAAAGTCAGATCTAATCAGTTGGGAAAAAAAAATGGATAGGCCAAGCAAATACAATAAAATAAAAAATACCACCCAAATTAATCTATTTATGTAGTGCTATATCAATCAAACTCCTGAGAAGTTATTCTATAGACCTAGAAAAAATAACGAAGTTTTTTTTCTGGAGGAACAGAAAATCAAGAATTTCAAGGGAATTAAGGGGAAAAAACTGTCAATGAAGTTGGCCTAGCTGTGTCAAACCTAAAACTATTTTATAAAGTAGAGGTCATGAGAACCATTTGATGTTGACTAAGAAATAAAGTAGTTTATCAGTTGAATAAGTTAGGATCACAGGACAAAATAGTCAATAACCATAGCAATTTTGTATTTGACAAACCCAAAGACCCTACCTTTTGGGTTAAGAACTCACTATTTGATAAATACTGCTGGGAAAATTGGAAATGAGTATGGAAGAAACTAGGCATTGACCTTCACCTAACACCACAGTCCAAGATAAGATACAAATGGTTCATGATTTAGACATAAAGAGTGCTATGATAAGCAAATTAGAAGAACATAGGATAGTTTACCTCTCAGATCTGTGGAGAAGGAAGGAATTTATGTCTAAAGAGGAACTGGTATTCATAATTGAACACCAAATAGATAATTTTGGTCATATTAAGTTCAAATCTTCAAATTATAGATTTGCACAAATACAAATTAGTACAAAACTAATACAGCCAAGATCAGAAAGGAAGCAATAAATTGGGAAAACATTTTTACATTTAAGGGTTCTGTTAAAGACCTCATTTCTAAAATATAAAGAGAAATGACTAAAATTTATAAGAATTCAAGCCATTCTCCAATTGATAAATGGTCAAAGGATATGAACAATTTCCAAGTGAAGAAATAAAAATCATTTCTAGTCATGAAAAGGTATTCTAAATCACTATAGATAAGAGAAATGAAAATTAAGACAGCTCTGAGATACCACTACACACTTCTCAGATTGGCTAAGATGACAAGGAAGATAATGAATGTTGGAGGGGATGTGGGAAAACTGGGAGCCAATATATTCTTGGTGGAACTCTGAACATATCCAGCCAATCTGGAGAGCAATTTGGAACTATGTTCAAAAAGTTATCAAACTGTGCATGCCTTTTGATCCAGCAGTGTTTCTATTAGGCCTATATCCCAAAGAGATCTTAAGGAAGGAAAAGAACCCACATGTGCAAAAATGTTTGTGGCAGTCCTTTTCATAAAGGCAAGAAACTGGAAACTGAGTGGATTCCCATCAATTGGAGAATGGCTAAATAAGTTATGGTATATGAATGTTATGGAATATTATTGTCCTATAAGAAATGATCAAGAGGATGATTTTAGAGAGGACTTGAGAGACTACATGAACTGATGCTAAGTGAAATGAGCAGACCCAGGAGATCATTGAACATGGTAATATTAACATTGTGATCAATTCTGATGAACATGACCCTTTCCAACAATGAGATGATTGATGACAATTCCAATGATCTTGTGATGAAGAGAGCCATCTACACCCACAGCAAGGACTGTGGGAACTAAATGTGGATCACAACATAACATTCTCATTCTTTTTGTTGTTTTTCACTTGCTTTTGTTTTCTTACTTATTTATTTTCCTTTTTGATCTGATTTTTTTTTGTGCAGCAAGAAAACTGTAAAAATATGTTTACACATATTCAATTTAACATATTTTAACATGTATAACATATATTGGGTTGCTTGCCATCTAGGGGAGAGGTGGGGGAAAGAGGGGGAAATCTGAAACACAAGTTTATGCAAGGATAATGTTGCAAAATTATCCTTTCATGTGATTTGAAAATAAAAAGCTTTATTAAAAAAAGAAAAAATAAATTATGTCCAAAGGTGAATTAAGTCAAAGATGTGTGTGTGTGTGTGTGTGTGTGTGTGTGTGTGTGATATACAAGGAACAGGAAAGGTACATAATTATAGAGAAGGAAGAAAACCAGTCTTTAAGCGTATATATGTGTGTGTGTGTGTGTGTGTGTGTGTGTGTGTGTGTGTGTAATTTTAAAAAAAGCTTATTTTCTTTCTCTCTCAAATATGCAAATGGCTCTGTGATATCATTGATTCACACTAGCAGTTTTCTCTATTATTTCAGATTACAATCTATCCAGGCCTTGCATATCTTTTGTGCCCTTTGTCCATGTTCTCCCAAAAGTTCTCTACCTTGACATTTCTCCTATTGCTAACATAACAATAAAGGTAAAATATTTGCATTAGAAAGATTGGGTTTAGCTTACATGGAAAGCTTGGGATCAGTAATTTTATAATTTCCCAAAAGCAAACCATTTTGATTTTCTTTTTCCTTTAAAATTCTGGCTAAATTTATTAATCATTTGTGATGTCTAACCCATATATAAAGAGTGCTAGAAAATCTTTATAGGGTATCCATCTAAATGAATGTTGATATCTGGACCATGGAAATTCTTTACCCATTTATTCATTTCTTTGTGGAGGGGCAAAACAAACTCCTTTGAATGTTTATAGATCTTTTCATAAAAGACTCTTCTGATATCTGCTCCAATCAGTGCAATGTAATTTACAAGTACCAGCATGTGGAGGACCTCACCATCAGTAGATAATCACTCCTTTATCTAAACTCTGAGTTTGATTCCTTCTATAAAAATGACAAATATATTTGGTGAGCATGCATCTCCCTGTCTTCTGTCTTGCTTAATGTCCAAGATTTATTGAATGGGATTTTTTCTGTTATTACATTTTCCAAGTATTTTAATGTATATATGAGAGACACTTTGCAATAACAGAGTTTATAAGGCATTATTTTGTCCTGAATCAAAATACATTTTTCACCAAAAATAAACAATAAGCATAATGAAATTTTATATTTTTTATACCTTTATTTTAATTTCAGGAGGGAAAAGATGCTGTTCATTGTTGATAATGACTTTTGAAAGTCTGCTTGTTTTGTACTAATGCCTTCTTTGACAATTAAAATGTTTTTGCATAGTTGGTAGTTGAGGCATATAGGTTATTATTTATTAATGTCATTTCAGTCACCATGTTTTGTTATCAATAATGCCTGAAACTTTTTTCTTAACTTTAAACGTTTTCCTCTGATGTCAGAGTAAGTAAATAGTCACTTAGTCTTTACTTATAAACCTCTAATTAAAGCAGAATCTTTAGAAACAAGATTCTTCCCTGTACCTAGCAATATATGAAAAAGAATCTTTTAGATAAACATACATTTGACATTCATGCTACATGCCAACCCATCTAAGTTGTGCTTTACAAGTAGAGTTTAAATGCTTTCAAGTTCAGCTCAAAATAGGACCTCAGCTTCAGTATCTGATAACTTACTGCTAGGTAACTTTCAGAATATTTTAAAGGAAGGAAAGAAGGAATGAAGATAGGAATTAAGGAAGCTGGGTCGGAATGAGGGAAGGATGGAATGAAAGAAGGAAGAAAGGAAAGAAGGAAGAAAGGAAGGAAAGAATGAAGGAAGGAAAGAAGGGAAGGAGGGAGAGAGGGAGGAAGGAAGGAAGGAAGGCATAGAAGGAGGAAGGGAGGAAGGAAGAAAAGAAAGGAAGGAGAGGAGAGAGAAAAGGAGGGAAGGAGGAAGGAGGGAGGGAGAATGAAATGAATGAAGGAAGGAAGGAAAATGGCATGTTTCAGTCTATATTCAGAATACAGTTTTTTTCCTTGGAGGGAGTATTTTTGATCATGAGCCCTTTGGAATTGTCTTGTATCATTGGAATGCTGAGAGTGGTGAAGTCACAGTTGTTCATCATACAATATTGCTATGACTATATTCAATGCTCTTCTGGCTCTGCTCAATTTACTTTATATCAATTTATGTAAACCTTTCCTGGTTTTCTGAAATTATCCTGCTTATCATTTCTTTTTTTTTTAATTTTATTTAATAATTACTTTATATTGACACTCGTTTCTGTTCCGATTTTTTTTCCCTCCCTCCCTCCCTCTGCCCCCTCCCCTAGATGGCAAGCAGTCCTTTATATGTTGGATATGTTGCAGTATATCCTAGATACAATATATGTTTGCAGAACTGAACAGTTCTCTTGTTGCATAGGGAGAATGGGATTCAGAAGGTATAAATAACCCGGGAAGAAAAACAAAAATGCAGATAGTTCACATTCGTTTCCCAGTGTTCTTTCTTTGGGTGTAGCTGCTTTTGTCCGTCATTTATCAATTGAAACTCAGGTCTCTTTGTCAAAGAAATCCACTTCCATCAAAATATGTCCTCATACAATATCGTTGTCGAAGTGTATAATGATCTCCTGGTTCTGCTCATTTCACTTAGCATCAGTTCATGTAAGTCTCGCCAGTCCTCTCTGTATTCATCCTGCTGGTCATTTCTTACAGAACAATAATATTCCATAACATTCATATACCACAATTTACCCAGCCATTCTCCAATTGATGGGCATCCATTCATTTTCCAGTTTCTAGCCACTACAAACAGGGCTGCTACAAACATTTTGGCACATACAGGTCCCTTTCCCTTCTTTAGTATTTCTTTGGGATATAAGCCCAATAGAAACACTGCTGGATCAAAGGGTATGCACAATTTGATAATTTTTGGGGCATAATTCCAGATTACTCTCCAGAATGGTTGGATTCGTTCACAACCCCACCAACAATGCATTAGTGTCCCAGTTTTCCTGCATCCCCTCCAACATTCATCATTATTTTTTCCTGTCATCTGAGCCAATCTGACAGGTGTGTAGTGGTATCTCAGAGTTGTCTTAATTTGCATTTCTCTGATCAATAATGATTTGGAACACTCTTTCATATGAGTGGTAATAGTTTCAATTTCATCCTCTGAAAATTGTCTGTTCATATCCTTTGACCATTTATCAATTGGAGAATGGCTTGATTTCTGATAAATTTGAGGCAGTTCTCTATATATTTTGGAAATGAGGCCTTTATCAGAACCTTCAACTGTGAAAATGTTTTCCCAGTTTGTTGCTTCCCTTCTAATCTTGTTTGCATTAGTGTTATTTGTACAAAGGCTTTTTAATTTGATGTAATCAAAATTTTTTATTTTGTGATCAGTAATGGTCTCTAGTTCATCTTTGGTCACAAATTTCTTTCTCCTCCACAAGTCTGAGAGATAAACTATTCTATGTTCCTCTAATTTATTTATAATCTCGTTCTTTATGCCTAGGTCATAGACCCATTTTGATCTTATCTTGGTATATGGTGTTAAGTGTGGGTCCATGCCTAATTTCTGCCATACTAATTTCCAATTATCCCAGCAGTTTTTAGCAAATAATGAATTCTTTTCCCAGAAGTTAGGGGCTTTGGGTTTGTCAAACACTAGATTGCTATAGTTGACTATTCTGTCTTGTGAACCTAGCCTTTTGCACTGATCCACTAATCTATTTCTTAGCCAATACCAAATGGTTTTGGTGACTGCTGCTTTATAATATAATTTTAGATCAGGTACAGCTAGGCCACCTTCATTTGATTTTTTTTTTCATTAATTCCCTTGAGATTCTCAACTTTTTATTGTTCCATATGAATTTTGTTGTTATTTTTTCTAGATCAATAAAATATTTTCTTGGAAGTCTGATTGGTATAGCACTAAATAAATAGATTAGTTTAGGGAGTATTGTCATCTTTATTATGTTCACTTGGCCGATCCAAGAGCACTTAATATTTTTCCAATTATTTAAGTCTGACTTTATTTGTGTGGAGACTTTTTTTATAATTTTGCTCATATAATTCCTGACTTTCCTTTGGTAGATAGATTCCCAAATATTTTATGGTATCAACAGTTATTCTGAATGGAATTTCTCTTTGTATCTCTTGCTGTTGGGTTTTGTTGGTGATGTATAAAAATACTGAGGATTTATGGGGATTTATTTTGTAGCCAGCTACTTTGCTAAAATTATGAATTATTTCCAATAGCTTTTTAGTAGAATCTCTGGGGTTCTCTAGGTATACCATCATATCATCTGCAAAGAGTGATAGTTTGGTTTCCTCATTGCCTACTCTAATTCCTTTAATATCTTTCTCGACTCTTATTGTCAAGGCTAGTGTTTCTAATACGATATTAAATAATAATGGTGATAGTGGGCAACCTTGCTTCACTCCAGATCTTACTGGGAAAGGTTCCAGTTTTTCCCCATTGCATATGATGCTTACTGATGGTTTTAAATATATGTTCCTGACTATTTTAAGGAAAAGTCCATTTATTCCTATGCTCTCAAGTGTTTTTATTAGGAATGGATGTTGGATTTTATCAAATGCTTTTTCTGCATCTATTGAGATGATCATATGGTTTTTGTTTGGTTGGTTATTGATATAGTCAATTATGCTAATAGTTTTCCTAATATTGAACCAGCCCTGCATTCCTGGTATAAATCCTACTTGGTCATAGTGTATTATCCTGGTGACGATTTTCTGTAATCTTTTTGCTAATTTTTTATTTAAGATTTTAGCATCAATATTCATTAGGGAGATTGGTCTATAATTTTCTTTCTCTGTTTTCAGCCTACCTGGTTTAGGTATCAGTACCATGTCTGTGTCATAAAAGGAGTTTGGTAGGACTCCTTCAATCCCTATTTTTTCAAATAGTTTATATAACATTGGAGTTAATTGTTCTTTAAATGTTTGGTAGAATTCACATGTAAATCCATCTGGTCCTGGGGATTTTTTCTTAGGGAGTTGATTGATAGTTTGTTCTATTTCTTTTTCTGAGATGGGACTGTTTAGGATATTTACTTCTTCCTCTGTTAGTTTGGGCAAGCTATATTTTTGGAGGTATTTTTCTATTTCATTTAAGTTGTCGAATTTATTGGCATAAAGTTGGGCAAAGTAACTCCTAATTATTGCTCTAATTTCCTCTTCGTTAGTGGTGAGTTCTCCCTTTTCATTTTTAAGACTAACAATTTGATTTTCCTCTTTCCTTTTTTTGATCAGATTTACTAAGGGTTTGTCTATTTTGTTGGTTTTTTCATAGAACCAACTCTTAGTTTTATTAATCAATTCAATAGTTTTTTTTACTTTCAATTTTATTGATCTCACCTTTTATTTTTAGAATTTCAAGTTTAGTGTTTGACTGGGGGTTTTTAATTTGTTCCTTTTCTAGCATTTTTAGTTGCAAACCCAATTCATTGACCTTCTCTTTCTCTATTTTATACAAATAGGCCTCTAGAGATATGAAATTTCCCCTTATTACTGCTTTGGCTGCATCCCATACATTTTGGTATGATGTCTCATTATTATCGTTTTCTTGGGTGAAGTTATTAATTATGTCTATGATTTGCTGTTTCACCCAATCATTCTTTAGTATGAGATTATTTAGTTTCCAATTATTTTTTGGTCTACTTCCCCCTGGTTTTTTGTTGAATGTAATTTTCATTGCATCGTGGTCTGAAAAGGATGCATTTACTATTTCTGCCTTACTGCATTTGAGTTTGAGGTTTTTATGTCCTAATATATGGTCAATTTTTGTATAGGTTCCATGAACTGCTGAAAAGAAAGTGTATTCCTTTCTGTCTCCATTACATTTTCTCCAGAGATCTATCATATCTAACTTTTCTAGTATTCTATTTACCTCTTTGACTTCTTTCTTATTTATTTTGTGGTTTGATTTATCTAATTCTGAGAGTGCAAGGTTAAGATCTCCCACTATTATAGTTTTACTGTCTATTTCTTCTTGCAGCTCTCTTAGTTTCTCTTTTAAGAATTTAGATGCTACCCCACTTGGTGCATATATGTTTAATATAGATAGTGCTTCATTATCCATGCTACCCTTGAACAAGATATAGTGCCCTTCCTTATCTCTTTTAATTAGATCAATTTTTGCTTTAGCTTGATCTGAGATCAGGATGGCTACCCCTGCTTTTTTGACTTCACCTGAAGCATAGTAGATTTTGCTCCAACCTTTTACCTTTAACCTGCATGTATCTCCCCGCTTCAGGTGTGTTTCCTGTAAACAACATATTGTAGGATTCTGGCTTTTAATCCATTCTGCTAACCGCTTCCTCTTTATGGGGGAGTTTACCCCATTCACATTTATGGTTAGAATGACCAATTCTGTATTACTTGCCATCTTGTTAACCCCGGTTTATGCTTTTCTCCCTTCTTTCCCCTTTCCCCCCTTCCCAGTATTAAGCTTGTGAGCACCACTTGCTTCTCACAGCCCTCCCTTTTTAGTATCCCTCCCCCCGCCTTAGAGTTCCTCCCCCTATCTTACCCCTTTCCCTCCCAGTTCCTGTATTCCCTTCCGCTTAGCTTATTCCTTCTCTTTTCACTTTTCCCTTCTCACTTTTCAATGAGGTGGGAGAAGTTTCACCATAGATTGAATATGTCTTAAGATTTTTCACTTAAAGCCAATTCTGAAGGCAGTAAGATACCCACTATATTCATCCCCCTCCATTCTTTCTCTCAGATATAATAGGTTTCCTATGCCTCTTCATGAGATGTACTACCCCCACTTTACCCTTTTTCTGATACAATGTCCTTTCCACATCAATTTCTAGAACAAGGTATACATGTATTCTTTATACATCTATATAGTCAAAATATAGTTCCCAAGATTAATGCTTATCATTTCTTATATCTGCTTTATTTTTGAATGCTAAATTTGAAAAGGACCTAAAATAAATGTTCTAAATATATATAATATAATATAAATAAATATATATAAAACATGTTCTAAAGCAATGGTGTCAAATATGCAGTCATTGGTAAGTTCTCAAATGCAATCTGGAACAGATTAAAATGTAATTGGGAAATAAAAAAATAAATTACATTTAAAAACTATATCAATATGCACCCCACTGGGATCATTATATATGGATTAATAGACTATCTTTCTATTTGTCTGACACCACTGCTATAGAGCTCATGAATAAAAAGATTATCCCTTTAAGAAACAAGCTTAAAAGGAGATGGGGATTCTTTAAGCTAGTTAACAGGTAATCTTAAACAATTCAATAATAATTGTTGGTGCTTGCTCTAACCTTCAAAGGCCAAAAAGGAAGAGGTTTATCAAATAGATTAAAAACAATTATCCCCAGATTGGAAAATGACAATTGGAAAATTGCATATTCCTTGAAGTTCCTATAATTTCTCTTTCCATTTTTGACTACTGAAAAAAGATGTATTTACTTAAATTAATACAACATTTGAAAAATAAAAAAGCAAATCATACATCATCTCTACATGATCTTGATGTTAACAGAATATAGTCATAGAGTCAGTATGTAGCAATAGGAAAAAATGTGAATTTAGAAATAGGAAACTTAGTTTCATTTGTTTCTCTTTTCTGAGCCTCAGTTTCCTCATCTATAAAATAGTATTGAAAACAATTCTTGTATTATCTTTTATTCCATAAGGTTGCTATAAAAATAATTTTTGGTGAACCTTCACATACTATAGATAAATGGATATCATTACTATTATCATTATATGAGGTTTTTTACTAGGGCAATGAGAGCCAGCAACAGGGAACATTTTCAAAAAAGATTTTATCTTCAAGTATCTGAAGATCTGTAAATGAGCCCTAGGCTTTCAGATACCCAAAGAGAAAAAAAATTAAGTTTCTTTTTAAAGCATAATAAAGAAGATCAAGGTTAGATTAAACAGACCTTCTGGGAAGGGGATGATCCAAGTTTCCTTTACTGGAAGATCAAAATCTAACACATTTAGTCTGGTTAAAACAAAACAAAACAACACAAACAAACAAACAAACAAAAACTATCAGGCTTGAGGTTGTATGGGAAAGACCTGAGCTGCCAAGATAAAAAGGTAGCAGTCACTGCGCATTCACTTAGGAGCAAAAGGGCTTCCTTGGGGAAATTGGCCCTGTGCCTTGCACAAAGTCCTTAGTGGAGAAAACCATCTGTTTCCTAAACCAGAAATGACTTTCACTGAATAAACAAACTTTAGACATTCCATACAGATCCTTACTTTACTTCTCTTTTCTATAAATCTGCTGATCTTATCTTTGCCTCACCTTAAATAAAGCCTGCCTTACAAGGCAAACTAGGATATAAAAGAATACAATCATAAAAATCAGGTTCTACATTCCTGTGACCATAGACATGTCTCATATACTCAATGAGTTCTGATTTGTTTACCAATTAATCAATAAGATTTTTACTAAGTATAGGTCAGATCCAGTTCTAGATATTATGCAATTACTTTGTCCATGTCCAGCTCTTGTTGACCCCATTTAGGATTTTGTTCACCTCATTTTAAAAATGAAGAAACTGAGGCAAATAGGCATTAGTGATTTGTCTAGTGTAACACAGTAAATAAATATCTGAGGCCAGATTTGAATTCAGTTTTTCCTGACTGCAATTCTGTTATTAAATCCAGTATGTCACCTAGCTGAACCAGGTATAACACCAGGCACAAAGAAGCACACATACACACACACACACACACACACACACACACACACACACACACCATTCCCTGCCCTCAGTTTACATTAAAAAATGGGGGGGGGCAATAATATACACAAGAAGGTGGGAAAGATAGATTGAAGTCAGATAATGAAGGTCTTTAAATACCAAACTGAGTAGATTATGTCTGGTTTTAAAACAGGGAATGTGGTAGTAGTTTTTTGAAAAGGAGAGTAACAAAGTTAATCATTATCTTACATAACTAGAAATGTCAGACACCAACATGGAATCCTTATGATGACATTTTGTAGTTAAAATAGAGAATTAATTATTACTGCTGGATGATAATATTATTTTAAATATTACTATCATTTCAAGTTGGCCAATTTTAGGAAAATCAGGAAGCCTTGCTAGGGATTTTTTTGATGGTCTCACATCATAGCTTCCACAAATTGGCAAATAGGGTATTTTTTAAAGTTATTCTCACATTATTCTACTTTCAAAAGAACATGCATGTTCCCATTTCTAAGTACATATTTTAAAATGCTTATAAATTCATGTTTACAGCTCAAAAGAGCTGCAAAAGAGCTGAGAGGGATTGTTGAGTAAATTATAACCATCAAAATGCCTCTAATTATATATTTATACAATTCTTTGTAGCAGATAGAAAGGAAACATTAGAAAATACTGATTTAAACAGCAATAAAAATTTTTATCATCACAAATTTTTAGGAGTAGCTTGAAAAATGAATATCTACTAATTTAAATACACATGCATGCATATTTGATCAAATTCATATATTAGTAAATTAAATTTGGCATAAATTAAATGGTTAAGAAATTCATCTCTTATCAAAATTTGTAGTGTTTCTTTTTTAATTTTGCCTATGGCCAAGGCCCTCTTTTTTGGCATGCTGAAATCCAGAAGGAAAGAAGCCTCATTGCTTCATCTTCACTGTTTTCTGATCTTCTCTAATCTTTATACTTATTCACATTTTTCTCTCCTTTTTCAGACTCAGCTTCATCAAATTAATAAATAATAAATTGATGGAATTCTGAATACCTTGTACACTGAGCAGTTCTCTTGAGTGTGTTTTAATTAAATATCGGTATTTGTGGGTTTTTTGGTTTATACAATATAGAAGGAAGAACTTCCTTCAATGGCTACTGACACCAACAATTAAAGGAATATTACTGGAATAGATATTGATATTAAGGTTAAGAATAGGTACTGATGGAAAATCAGAAATTTCCAGGGTCAATGGATCTTAAAATGAAAAGAAACTTTTTTCCCACAAATTTACCTAAATCTTACTAAATCTGGAAGCATACTTATTCACAACACTCCCCCATTTAAACTTATTAATGTTTAAACCTCCACATATAAACCTATCATTTATCTCTATTCAGCAGAAAAATAATAGTGGCAATTTATAGAAAAGATTCAATTAAAGACCTATGTTTTCCTTAAAAAAAAGATTCATTGTAAAATATTTTGTGACCTTTTTGAATTTTCATATGCTAACATAAAGAGATCCCCAAAAGAACATTTCAGTCAACTTAAAAACTTTGAATTTAAAAGATATTACATTTTAGCTAGTATATTTATAACATTAAAATTAGTTAATCAAGACTTTATGCTTCTATAATTTCTTAGTGTGGAGCTTTATTTGGTTTGGTCATAAAAAGAGATTTTAAAAAGTTCTAACAGTTTTTTTTGTTTGTTTGTTTTTTTGTTAAAACAGATGTTTTGTGAAATGCAGCAATTGAGAACAAGGAAAGAAATTCTGGAATCTTAATTAAAAATTGTAGAAGCCAAGGGGTTACAATATTTCAAGGTAAATTACTTTTTTGCATATATATTCTTAGATCATCCCCAAAAAAGTGGAAAGCCTGGATAAAAGTCAAGTCACTGAGGAAACTTTGGGATACTTTATTTTTGCTATATATTCCCAATCTTTCTGTAAACAAAAAGAGAAATCATGACATAAGTGATTAGAAAAGAGGATAAATTAATTTTCTCTTTAATTAAATCTAACGGTGTGATTAGTTACCAACCTAATTCTAAGGATAATTATGACTGGAGAGAAGGGATTAAAGTACTTTTTAAGCATCAGAAAAACAATGAATAAAAGTTGTACTCAGGCTCAGAGATTACTGGATTGAAAGTTTACCAGATTCTGTAGCTTTAGTGTAAACCACAGGTATGACTGAAGGAAATCAAAGTGTATATTTGTAGAATGTATTAAAAATAAAGTTCTCCAGTTTTATTTTGTTTTGTTTTGTTTTGTACAAGC
Source organism: Antechinus flavipes (assembly GCF_016432865.1). NCBI lineage: Eukaryota > Metazoa > Chordata > Mammalia > Dasyuromorphia > Dasyuridae > Antechinus > Antechinus flavipes. Next base: position 403,327,278 of record NC_067400.1, read on the forward strand.
TTTTAGTTTGTTGAATAAACATGTTTTTTGAGAGGATTCCATTTCTATAAGCTACTAAGACCTGGTTATGTTGTATCTTGCCAAGAAAGTTTAATTTGCTTAAGATAGCAGTTGAATCTCATTCTTCATAAGAGAAATAAGGTATAATTCCAAATGGTTAAGAAAATAAGTCTACCACTTAGCAATTACTGCATTCTTTGAACATATAAACCTATTCTTTGAACATATCCTTTTACACATACACACACATATACAAAAAGTCAGAAGGTATCCTGAAGAAATATATGATAGATAGGGACATAAATCATTATTCTTCCCATGTTTAATGGCTTAGTTTCAGTATCCTTAACTAAATGACATCCCAACTGTGGCTTGCCCAAATAAAATGTTTTCAACAAGGAAAACCCAGTATTTTTTCTCTAATATTTTCTTAGCCTTAGAATTTCTTCTAAGAATGAAAATATGTTCCTGAAGGTCAATGGTATGCATCCACTAGAAGTCTAATAGAGATTTGTTTGGCGGCTGTGGATATAACTTGTATTTCCATCCACTGCCACATTTAATGACAGGCAAGCAATTATTTTCTGACTGCCCTTGAAAACATTCCAGCCTTGAACTTCTTCCAGACCAGCTTTTGGGAGGCAATCTTCCCCTGCTTTATTTGCTTTATAACTTTCAACAATTATGTGATAAAAATACAGTGAAAGAAAGCAATTTTACAAGATCTTGGCAAATATTAAACTATCTCAGGATAGTTTATGTTAAACATCTTTTTATTATGAACTATAAACTACATATTCACTATAAATTAGCAAGATATAAAGAAGCATATACAAGTATTTATTTATGTAAGCATTTTTATGTGAAAATTATATAAAACAAATCCTATTTCTTTTTTATGAAGAAGGAAATGACATTTGGTCTGGGACAGATGGGAAAGTTCTCATATAAGTCGTATTTGAACTGTATTTGAAAAAAAACTAGAGATTCTAAGAAGTAGAAGTAAGATGGAATACATTCTAGGCATGGTGGATAACTTTTCTTTCTTTTCTTCTTATGACCTCCACAATACCAAATGAACTCCTAGTAATAGTCTAATTTATTTGTAAAATAAACCAACAAATAGAAAGTGTGGTTGTTTAGTTGTTTCTGATTCTTTGTGACCTCATGCAGGGTTTTCAATGCAGAGATACTGGAGTGGTTTGCCATTTCACTTTCCACCTCATTTTACATATAATCAACTGAAGCAAATGAGTTAAGTGACTTGTCCAGAATCACATGCCTAGTAAATATCATCTTAACTCAGAAAAAAATATGTCAGATCCAGAACTATGCACAGGACCACCTAACTGCCCCTACAAATAAAAGTAGATTAAATTAAAGCTAAAAATATATGTGACAATCAATATTTGGAATATTTTAAAAGCAAGATGGTAAGGCTTGTCTTTTACCTAATGATCAGTAAAAAATCCCTGATGTTTCTTGACCAGAGTAGTGACACCCAAAACTATCTACTAGGAATATGTCATCTCTTAAAAAACAAAGTCAATAACCAATTTATTGTTGTTAAGTATTATATATGCATTATTTATAATATTTTATATTATGTTATATATAATAATATGTTCATAATAATTATGTATTAAAAAGAAAGAAAATGTAAAATGGGAAAAATTTCAACACAATTAACCAGTTGTCATCTGTGTATACTTCACACTCTATCTCTGCAGAGAAGAGAAAAAGTTGCATTTTCTTATGTCTTCTTCTGGTCCTTTAATTCTTTCAGCAATACTGTGAGAGTGATAATTGCTGCTATTTTTTGGATGAGGCTCTAGGAAATTAAACATCATACAACTAGTATAAGCTAAAGCTTTCCAATTTCTAGCCTACTGTCTGTTAGACTATACTAAACTGCTAACATTATATTGTGTTGTCATTACTGAATTGAGAATAATAACTCATATTTATAAAATACTTTAAAGCTTGCCATTAACTTTCCTCATACCAAATTTATAACACAAGGAATGTGTATGCCATTATTCTCATTTATGAAACAAGGAATCTGAGTCTCCAATGTATTAAACAATGTGGGTCAGAGTTGTGATTCATATTCAACCCCCCAAACTCCAAATTTAGTACTCTTTACTTAGTACCATCACAGTTCCTTATTAATCTTTACCTTTTAATTTTTAAAATTACAATATAAAAAATAAAAGCACATTGATCAAAATTATTATGGAAGAAAATAATAGTACTAAGAAGTGGTATTACATGTTCTAATTCCTTCTTTTCTTTCTTTTTTTTCTTCCCCTATAGAGGCAGCTAAGTTCAATAAACAGAGCATTAGATTCTAGTCAGGAAGATTTGAGTTTATATCTGCCTTCAAATACTTACCAGCTATATGAACCTGTACAAGTGTACTTTCTCATTTATGTAACAATAATATTAATAGTACCCACCTCCCAGGTTGTTGTAAGGAATATTTGGAAAATACTTTGAAAACTTTAGAGTGACATATGAATGTTAGCTGTTATTTCTTTATGAGGAATCTAACATATAATAAAATGAGCATGTTCATATATATATAGTATAAAAGTCTTGTATAACAATCTAAACCTTTCTAATTTACTTATTTTGCTCAATATATAGTAAATCCAGTAGCTACTTGTTCTTCTGACTTATAATATTTAAATGGAAATAATTTTAATGCCACTTTTAAAGGACAGAAACAATTGTGATCCAAATATAGGTTTGGTTTCTTTATAGCTCTCTTTTTGAACTGATTCCATCAGTTTTTGCAAATAGCGAATTCAATATAAACTCTTCAATGAGCATGACACTTCATTGGGAGATTACCTTGAGCAACCTCCCATTTGCATTGGCTACAGTTTCCATGCCATTAATGTCTGAAAAAACAAAAACTAACAAACGAATCTCTAATTACCAAGAAATGAGTTTCACTAGAGGCAGTGTGTTTTTTTTTTTTTTTTTTTGTTTTGTTTTGTTTTTTGTCTTAGAGTTAGCAGAATTATCTTTAAGACATTCTAAACATGAAGAGCCTACATCATAATTCTCTTCTTAAATAAGTTCTGTTGTTTACTGTAGAACATTTCAGATCTTTTCTGTTGGATATAATCATAATACATATTATATTAAGCATTCCTATATTGTACTTAAGCTTATTCTTGAGACCTGTTTTCAGATATGCATTCAGATAACATATTGATGTTAACATGCAATGTCCAGTAAATTAAAATGCAATTCAACCTTTTTCCCCCATATGCTTCAAAATGTTAGTACTGACTAAATCCTTTCTCATGTGTAATATACATATAAAACAGAAGGTTGTTTCTCTGCTCATATTCTTATATATTTTTATGACTGCCCACTTAATGAAGTCTTTGCCCCCAAAACTATGACAGTTTCTACAATGTATGGATCTGCTGATAACTAGTGAGATGAGCTTTCTTATCACTGAAAACTCATAAGTTACTTTTTTATTCAAACTCACAAGTTACTTAATTTTTGTATTCAAATATGCATGGCTAACTGGTTCAGCTGAAAAAAAAAGCAAAACCCTGAGTTTATTTTTCAACATAGACTTTTTGTTTTTTAATGACTTCAGTGTTTATGTTGAAATTCATCTGAAGCTAAACATTCTTAGAGGAAATCTAAGTACTTTATTAAAACACTGTTAAAAATTAGCTGGATTTGTGGCAGGAAGAGGAGACAATGAGTATAATTCATTTCCATTTACTCAGCCAAAAAAGTAATTCATATAATATTGAGAAGGAATGAAACTATGGTATCAGTTAATAATAGTTTTCTATTTCTTCTCAAGTTCTTCTTATATTTAAATCTGATCATTATCCTTTGTTCTTTTGAATGTGTGCATGTATGTGAGTGTAAGAGCTGAGACTACAGACACTATTGGCTTTATTGTGAAAGATTCTAATTATAGGATTTGTATTGCCACTATCTTCAAAGCCCTATTTCTATCATCTTTGTTAAGGAACCTATGTTTAAATTTCTCATTGTGCACACATTCTTAAGATTAAATAATGCTATACTAGGAGCTCTTTTTTTCATCTTATAACATCTTCAACTTCAAAAGATTAACTTGGGTCATGCAGTTTTTTTTTTCTTTTACTAGTCATTTATCATAGCTTCTGACTGAGAATTAAAGAAAGTTAAATATAGCTAATGCCAAGAAGAGGAGATCCTTCAGCTGAATGTAATTTAATTTCCATAGCACTTGAGTCAAGAAGACTCTGTCACCTCAATGGGCATTATAACTACCAAGCATATTTTCATGACAAGTTAATTAGTTTCCAAGTACTTGAATAAATGCTAAGAGTATATTTAAGAATGTCATCAGCAGTAAAGATGGGTTTTGTCTCTTTTGGGATATCCCATAAAATTTGCACATAAATCTGCATTAAAAAATCAGGCTGGGAATTTTTTATCTTCATTTGTTGTTGGCTCTGTGATTAGTCAAAAAGCCATAGAAGTATCATTCTTATACATGATACAGCATTATTTCATAAAAAGAATATTTTAGAGTATTTCATTCATAACCTAACAAAGTTCAACATATTCAAAATATTATGTTTCATTTCTCTAGTAGATTAATTGAAGGTAAAATATTGAATAATTTGCTCTTCTTAAATATTATCCCAATATATCAAAAAAAAAAAACTGGAGAAAGAATACTGGAGTTGGAATAATGTGACCTATGCTTAATTTTTATCTCAGTCTCATTGACTGTGTTGAGTCACTTAACTTCTTAAGGCTTCTCAACTGAAATGAAGGGCTATGAAGAGAGATTTCATGTCATAGTGAATGCAAGGCTTGAAAAAATAGTGCCTTTAACATAAGCTGCAGTAAAATATATAAATAGGATAGATATTAGTTAGCAATATTTTCTATCCCACTGGCCTGAACTATGCCTTTATTTTTTTTCAAATTACTAATAAGAATCATGTAATTAATCTATAAAAAATTGTTTTTGACAAATTTCTTGGATTTTGGGTAAGTACTTTAAGTTTTAATGCCTTAAGAGTTACCTATTGAAGCTATACTATTGACAAATAGTCAAATTCCTTATTTGTAGGCATTCCCCAAAGAAAAAAATTGTAGGTACTGCCTGTTTCAATAATATAGATTTAAAAATACTTGCACTGTTAATCTCTCAGGGTTGATGTAATCAAAGCAATTTACAAACATAAAAATGCTTTTTGAATGAGTTGTTATAATATTTATTGTAATTAAATAATATTGCTATATTCACTTTTATAAAGATCCAGATAAAGCCTATCTGGCATACTTGATAAAGTAATAGAAAAGTCAGTGTCAGCTGTGGTTTACTGAAGATAGGGTTGACTGGGCGGCTTTGATTTTTTTTTAGGAAATCAGATTTTGAAGAAAAATGGGCAATGTCCTGTTAATTCAAAGACATTTTGCTATTTATGTTTATCAGACAGACTTTGTGTTATTTTTGTCAAGTGACCTAGGTGAGATGATTAAAGAAACTTTTCAAGTTATGTTAAGTAGAATATACCTCAGAAGAACAACAGAGCTTGAAATCGGTAAGTTCACAAAGATCTCTGTTTATTACGGGAAATAATAATGGTTGGAGATCTCTGACTTAAATTTTAAATTTAGACATTAGAAAAGGAGATCGTGTTTAGATATTGGACTTAAAATAAATCTTAAAATTCTTATGAAACAGTGACAGGGACATGAATTCTGCCATTTCCAAACAGGTTTTTGTTATCAGTATTTACTTATATTTAAATTCAAATAAAGTTATGTTTAGTTTGGAAAAACAACAGCAACAACCTAGAGTCATAAAATCTTTACATTGGAAGAAGACCTTATGTCACTCAAATGCTTACCTAGTTGATGTGACCACCAGGTGGCACTGCTAGCCACTGTTGATCCTATTCTGTCGCTAACTAATTCTAGGTGAGTCCCTAGGATAGTCATCCAGTAAACTTTTTGTACTCCACCCAACTAAAAGAGAGTCTGGGGAAGTGCCAGTAATTCTAGGATTTCCAAGGAAAAGATTACCATCTGTCTCAGCTCTTTTTCTATCTAGGTGACCATGATCATTTAGTAAACCTGAGGAGGGATTAGTATGTATTCTCATTCAGAATCATCTCTAAGGCTTTATCCTACAGCAAACTCTTATTCCTTTATAGATGATTGTATTTCACTGAGCTTTGGTCATGTGACCTTAGTTTAATGATACTAGTCCCCAGGGGAGAATTGGTATAACATGCTTAATTAAACATATTTTTTAACTTGATATAGCATCAAAAAAAGGTGATGAAATAATACAAATAAAACATATAGTGTTCAATTGTATGAGCCATTGGGTGATACAGTGAATAAAGTGCTATGCTTAAAGTCAGGAAGACTCAGTTTCCTAAGGTCAAATTTAGCCACAGACATTTAGTAGCTGTGCGATCTTGGGAAATTCACATAACTGTATTTGCTTCAGCTTCCTTATCCGTAAAAGGAATTTATCTGTAGAAGGAAATGTCAAACAATTCAATATATTTATCAGGAAAATCACAAAAAAGGGTCACAAAGATTCAGACATTGAAAATGATCTAACAACTACTCCACTGTGCCCTCATAGCCTCTTCCAGACTTATACAATTTCTAGTAGTACATGGAAAAAAAGAATAAGAATTTATTATATATCTATCATGTTCCAGTCTCAATGTTATGACCTGTATTTAAATTCAGGTCTTACTGGCTCTAGGACCTGATCTTTTGCTACCATCTCACTTAACTGCCTCTGCATAGATTATGAGGAAAATGCACCTTTTATTTTGCTTAGCTCCCTGTAGATAACTCTACTATCACTACATAAGGGAGGTTACATAATATAAAATCATCCATTAACTAATGTTCAATTCCAATGTTCCACATTTGGGTTGTTATCTCTCTCACATTAAAATGGTACATTGACTAGGGCTCTAATATATGTATGTTGTTTTTTTGTTTTGCCACTAGCAGGGATCTCTATTTCTCATCGTAAATAGTTTATCACCTCTGGATTAAGTGAGTTACCTCAATGGCAATTGATGGGAAGCCCTGGCAAGAAGGACCTGGCCACATGATGGTGGTATCTTTAATGTTATTTCTCTGTTTTTGTGGTATCCCTCTTTGTCCCTGAGAAATCCAATTCTTATTACCCTTTGCCAGATTGTATATTCTGACTGAGGAAAATCCCAGTTGCTATTCTATCTCAGTACTTCCACTTGAAAATTTAATCTTTCACTTTCAATCAGGAACAAAAGATCCACATAGTGGGGTGAGAAAATGTTGATAGAGCAAGAATCAAGCTACATATGAATCCTTTATTATCTACTGAAGCCCAGTCACTAAGAAGTAGTATTTTTGTTAACAAGGACTAACAGTCACTACTTCAGTAGGAAGCTATTTCCATTATTGGAAATTTTTTTTTTTTGATTTAGGAATGAATGATATTAAATTGAATTAAAATGTATCTTCCCTGTAACTCAATCTGATTTCTATATGTTGATGCCAATTCTTTGTTTTGGAAGTTATCTATTTGATTTTTTTCCATGACATCTCTTCAATTATTTGAAACTGGTAGATGTTTCTCATAAGTTTTCATCTTTTCTGGCAAAAATAAACCCATAAATTCAAAAGGAAAATCAGAATGATTGATATGTTCAAGACACAACATAGATAGTACCTTAAGTGGAAATAGCATATCATAGGAGAGGAAAACCTAATTTGGTGAAAAGAGAGCTGGATTTGAATTCTGAATTTGTCATATGACTCTGAACAATTTACTTAATATCTCTGAGTCTCACTTTCCTCATTTATAAAGTGACTATATCATTTTCTATATTGTATATGGCTCCTAGGTAGATCAGATGAGATAGAAAGAATTTCATAAATTCAAAGTCCTACTTAGAGGTCATCTCTGATATTTTGACCATTTCTTTCATGTAACAGTTTGCAAAACTGTCACCATCCCTCCTTGAGGCATGTCTCTTATGAATGTCCCTTTGAAAATGTGGTACCCATGAAATAGTGATCTAAGAATGTTAAAAAATGATTCAATTGATCTGTACTTTCAGACACTATCTTATCAAAGATTAAGTGGAAAATTTAGTTCACAAGTTCTTGAAATTTGTCTTCTATGGTATGCAAGACTAATACAAGTATTATGTAGAAACCCATTCAAAAACTCAATCAGCAATGGTCTAATGCATATTAAGAAATTAATGTAAAAAGAAAGCATTTTTGAACTATTTGCACATCAAATAAATTAACATTTGATGTAAATGTGAAGCAAACTATTTTCTTTATTCTAAGTTTTTTAGACAGGGTCAAAACCAGGCAGAAACATCTTTAAGGCAGACTTTGTCTTTGATGATACTATCTCCTTCTTTAGCAATTTTTTTCCTGCCCCAGTCACAGAAGCACAGCAAAATAGAATAATAGCATCATTCCCTTTTGAGATCCATGATGCAGTCTTTTTTTTCTATTTTTTCCCTTAACAAAGAATATCAAAGTCTTACTGTAAAAAATTAAGTTCTAATGGGCTAAGCTGTTTCCCCTCTTAAGTAGTGAATCATTTATGGGCGTGTAATGTCAAAGGATAGGATAATACTTTTAGTCTGGAGTCTATTCAGTGTCGTTTGAATCAGACCCCACATACATGTTTGCATATTCACCTAGAAATAAGAGTGAGCTTTTCTTTTTACTTATTTCAGTCTTCAATTCAAAGACCTCAGAAGTTTCCTTCTCTCCTCCCTATAAAGTTGCTTAAAAGCAAATTTGTATCTAGATGATTTTTTTTGGATTCATAATTAATTTATTTCCTTGTCCTTTTTTGTAAATTCACTAGAAAACTTACTTTTCTTTTGCTCCTTCCATCAGGAATAACATATGCAAATGCCTCACAAAAGAAATCAGTTTTCAAATGTGCAAGCTCATAATTTGAGTCCAGCCTGACTGAATATAATTTGGTTTAAAAATGTAGGATGACATTCAAGGGAAAAAAATGGTAAAACTGTGAAAAAGACACTTCTATTTTTATAAAACCATAGTACTTCTTAGTACTCCAATTTCCAATATATATTGTCCTTTATCCTATCCTCATGTTGAATAAAGTAGTAAAACAGATTTTAACCTTAGACTTTCACACTCCCAAAACCTGATCTACAGTCAATTCTTCTAATAGTACACAGTCTTCAGAGTGTGATTTTCTAATTAAAGTCTTTCCAATGGAAACTTTAGAGAATAGTAAAGAGATATATTAACCAGTAAAATTTTAATATGTTTGTCTAAGAAAGTTTGTCTAACTAGAATGAAATAAAAAACAAAACAAATTAAAGGTGAGAGAGAAAAAATATGCCACAAAATAAAAATTACAAGATAAAATATAAAAATCCTTTGAGTTCATTTAGTATAGCCCCATAATTTTATAAATGAACTTGTTTGTTTCAATGACTTAGCTTTAATATTTTATCTCGAAGATGGACTCTGGTGAATAAAACATATCTAAGTTGGTCTCATGAAATCTATTGCATTATCTTTGTGAGAAAGGATGGAAAGTACATACTTTAGTATTAAATAAGAATAAGACACTAGTAATTTTAAAAAATATATATTTTTACATGGCCTAAACTGTACTGTACACCTGTTTAACAAGGATTTATTAAGGGTTGTCCTACAGGCTAGTAATACAAACACAAATACAAAAGTGAGGCAATCACTATCCTCAAAAATCTATTATATTCCATAGTCCTGAGGACTGTTTGTTGAATTAAATAATGTTGAAAGATCATATATTTAGCTGGAGGTGATTTTAGGTATCATGAAATACAATCTCTTCATTTACAAGTGAGAATGACATTAAATGATTTGTTCACTTCATTCAGGTATTTTACTTCACTCCTCTAATATGTAAGTTATCAAATTTTATACAGTCCTGATTTTGTCTTCATGGTATTTGAATTATTTCTTTCTGTTTGCTTGCAATATTTTCTCCTTGGCCTAAGAAATCTGAATTTTAGTTCTTATATTGATAGAAGTTTTTATTTGGGATCTTTTTTAGGAGAAGTGGTTGGTTATTACAATTTCTATTTTAACTTCTGAATCTAAGATGTTGGAGCTGTTGTTCTCAGTAATTTCTTGAAATGTGATTTTTTTTTCTTTGCTTTAATTTCTAGCTTGTTTTCATGTTTGCTTTCTTTCTGTCTTTCTTTTTATCATAGCTTTCAGGTAATGCAGCAGTTTAAAAATTCTCTCTCTTAGATCTATTTTCTCAATGAATTTTTTTTCCCATTGAGTTATTACATTTTCTTCTATTTTTCCCATTCTTTTGATTCTATTTTATTGTTTCTTGAAGTTTTTTATAGTCACTAGTTTCCACTTCCTTAATTTCACTTTTTAGGGGTTTTTTTTCTTCAGTGAATTTTTTAACTTCTTTTCCATTAGGCCATTTTAATGCACATAATGTTTAAAGGGATGTTTTCTTCAAAACTTTTATTTATCTTTTACCACATTGTCAATTCTCCTTTGTTAATTTTCTGGAACCACTCTCATTTCTGTTTATCAATTTTTCTTCTTCCACAGTTATCTCTTTCTTTAATTCTTTCAAGAATTCTTGCTGACCTTGGGTTCAATAACCATTTTCCTTTGAGACTTTGCTGGTAGCTATTTTAATACTAAGTTTAAGTCTTGGTCTTCCCTTCACCATAGTAAATTTTTGTTACTGTTAGTTTTTCTCATTGTTTTGCTTCAATTTTATGTTGAAGTATAGCTCTACTAATCTACAGTACCTGGAGATGCACTGTATCAAGTTTTAGAATTTTTGATGCTGATGTAGGGATTCCCAATTTTTTGGTGCTTCTATGGAGTATTATCCCAACACTATTATGGTCACTGCTCTCTTGATCTGTGTTCTAGTCAAGGTCGCTGTATCCCTTCAGTCAAAATACTGATGTTTCTTTTGGCCTTGGAAATTATAACCAGGCACCCTGATCCCTTGTTACCATTTAAAATGTTCTCCATTCGAAAAGTATGGCCTAGAACTGCTTATTGATAATAAAATTTACAATTAGTTCCAGCTACACTCAGGATAGCAAAGTCTCCTCTAATTTATTTCTGTCCAATTGTTCAACCTATTTATTTTCTCTGGTCTAAGAACTTCTGGAGCTATTTTTGTTGGGGCTATAGTGACTTTCTCTGAGGTCCATGACATGAAGTAGGCCTTTGCCTATCTTATTGTTATAGACCTCTTCTGTAAACTTTCTAAATTGTATTAGGCTAGGAAAAAAAAAATCTATCTTGACTTTTTTGTTGGCTCTGTCATTCCAAAATTTGATTTGAGGTCTTATTTTAAAGTTGTTTAGAAGGAAATGTTGAGAAAGTTCAGCTGGATTCAGCTGGGCCTGTACTCTTCCTATCTACTTCAGTCCAACATAAATTTCAAAGAATATAAACCCACACTTGTTTACTTTTTGTTCACAATCACAAAATGTTTCTTATTCCTTGCACATTTTTAGGTGAATACTCAAGCCCAGACTCTTCAATGCCTAGGACACAAATTATCAATGAATAAAAGAGGAAGTAACATAGGGGTAATCATCAAAACATTTTCAAATTCCTCTGATCACTGAAGTATTAGGAGATCCCAAACACAGAGAAAAATGATGACTTACATCCTGTTTTTACTTAAGAGACAACAATGGGAAATCCATTCTGCTTAGAATTAAGACTTTTTTTTTTCTTATTCCTTCCCACATCCTTTAAAAAAAATTCTAACAACTCTCAGTGCATATTGCATATATAAAGTAATAAAGAGGAAATTCTTTGGAGAGTATATAAAGTACATTGACATTTTTCAATAAAGATTCAAGTTAATTTCACAGCAGCGTTAATTTTTAAGTTTAATGTTCTGCCCTGTAAATAAAGGAGAGCTTCCTAGTGGGATAATAACTTTTAGCAATCAATTGATTGCAGTTAGTTGCAGGTTTTCCCCCAGGTACATGCTCTTTTGGAGAGACTGAAAGAAGAAAAATAATGAACCACAAATGGACAGATTATCTGAATGTTCAAGAAAATACTAGTGCTAAAATTGCTTGCTGCCTTGTTGTTTATTTCTTAACAGTTGGTCAAGTCAGTCAAATTGAGTTTTTTTTTTTTTTCAAATAATGTTGTTTCTTTATGCTGTCAAAAATTATCAGTGAATTCAAGAAAAGCCCTTCAAATGAGTGATTAGCAATAAACATCAAAAAACCATATAACATTTGATTGATGTTTCCACTATTCAGCTAAAAAAAATGATGTTTTGTTCCAGCTAGAAACAAGTTTCTTTAACCCACTTAACTGTAATTATGAGTATATTTCACTCTTCCATTAGCATTTAAACCTTCACATCTGTTTCTAACCTTTTTTTTTCTGGACTCATTCTACATGTGTCTCTGTAACATGTTCTGCATTCCAGTCAAACTGGCTTGCTCACATTTCCTTCAAAGTCACATTCAGTCTCATATCTTTTAACTTTATGTAAATTGTCCTCCATCTCTGTCATTCTTAAAATTTAAGAGTTGCCTTCAAGCTCAATTGGAACCTATAATATACCTTTGCTGTTAATTTTCAGTGATCCATTCCCTTCTCCACCTAAATTATGTGTGTACACACAAACATGCACACATACACACACGTATGCACACATATCTGGAGGAAACAAATAACTTGTTGTGTTAATAAGGTCACATTACCAGAAATAGAATCTAGTGGTCTAGCTGTAAAATTTGCATTATATTTTGACTAATGCTTTCTCATTTCCATACTGAAGTGGTTGGATTATGTGAATTTATCATGTAATTCTGATCTAATGAACCATTTTCAATAGTTTATACACACACATCTGTGCGTTTATACACACAGATTTGTATGTTTATAATATATAATTATTATGTTTAATTCCTAGCTATTTTAAAGTTCCTACTACTATATGGCATTTTTCCCCTAAGTTACTAATAAGAGTTCTAGTTATAAATAATTTTTTTAAAAATTAAAGATACTAAAAAATCTGATGTGGAGAGCAAGTTCACTAGAAACTTCATTTGCTTATATTTCTTTCTATATATTGCCTTGGAAATGATGAGTCCAGGATTATTTTATAATAAAGACATTCCCTCATGATGAGCATGGCCCTTTATATAAAGCATTTCTGCTAATCTCATTTGAGCTTTATTGCAAAACCATGCTAAAGAATTTGGTGCCAGTAACCCTGTTTTACAAATGCAAATACTGAAATACAATGAGATGAAAAAGCTTGCCCATGCATTTAGTTATCTGTTCATAGTTTTGAGGTCCTTTCATTTTTAGTTCAATTTTACAACACACTTCTCTACTTTTCAACAGAAATTATGTTAAATTGTTTGGAGCAAGGTGGAGTTTGAAATAAATACAAAAAATTAAAAGGCAAAATTAGGATGATGTCTCCTATTCTTCAGTTTCAATCTCTCCTATTTGTAATCATCAACACTTTAGTGAAACCTCTCCTTGCCATCTCTCTAAACTATTCTAATAGCCTCCGTCCAATTCTATTTCTCCTCACTCTAGTCCATTTTTATACCACTTTCAAAATAATCTATCTGACTTTATACATAGAAAGAGATGTCATTAAGCTACTATGAAATCTTTGGTGCCCACTGCTTTAAAGTTTGTAAGCATTTTACATTCAAGCTAGATTCTCCATATTTAGGTACTACCTTCACTTTTCAATCTTATCAGATCCACAGAATTTTCAACATGGAGAAATAAATAGGTTTCTAGATCTTTGGATATAGGAAATAGGTGTCACTGTATGACTTTTCTACAATGAAAAGCAGAAACAAATGAAAGTATCTTAAATGCATTCCAAGTAAACAAAAATAATTTTGATTCTTTTTAAAATAACATCCATAGGAAGAAGGCACTTATTTAGTAAACTCCTACCATTTTTGAGGCATAATGCTATGAGCTTTAAAAGTATTATCTGATTTGATACTCATAAACACCTCACAAGGTATTATTAACTCCAAATGGGGATAGCAGGGAAACAAAATCAGGCATAGGGAAAAGCACTATCCACTGTACTGATATGGTACTTAGTACTGGCTGTGTTAACTTTCACTAGCAATACATAATCCAGAAACCAGTGAATTTTCACATAATTCTTCCATTCTGAAACATTGCAGATATTTTTTCCCTTGACTTTTTGGCACATTATATTGAAAAAGCATTTTTGTAAGTATTCCTATAATGGCAATGCAAAATTTCTATAAATAGTAGAAAACAAACATTTTAAAGTAAATAAGAATAAAAATATTTAAGATGCTTATAATATCTACTGTTTTTCCCAACAAAAATATTATATACTAGTCTAAAATGATAGTGAATGGTTCTTAAATGATCCACTTTCACTATTATATAAAATTTGTATATAATAAATATTTTATGTATGTATATATACATGTAGTAAAATATGTATGTGTATATATATAATGTGATGTCTATTATATTGCCTTTTTATATTGTGAGAATATTTTCCAAAAGTCTAGAACAAATGATTCCTGAAAATTATAGCTTTTTGATATACTTTAATCACTGGAACTCAGTGGAGACTATAGAAGTTTTTCATTTAAAGTCCAAAAGTCAAAAGTTTAGCACACACACACACACACACACACACACACACACACACACACAGAAGTTGCCCTTTATTGAGCACATGTTAATATAGTAAATGAAAAAGAAAATCTCAAAAGACATGCAGATGGTTGGCAAACTTGTCTTTGAGGACCTAGATCCGAAAGTGAAAGCTAATGATATTCCTTTTTTAATTACATTCTATATACTCATTTCATTAAAATTGTAGCAGCTCTAACAAATCTTTCATCACATAATAAATATGCTGTCTCACTAGGATTGTTTAAAATTAGACCAAAAAAACACCTTAGTTTCTGTATCTCTGGCCAAAAAGTTCAGTATCTAAAGTATTTTCCAGAAACCACACTCAAATTATGTGTAAAAATTATAAATATTCTCCTCCAAATGCACACTCCAAAATATCTGATGTCTAAATACAGACCAAATTGTACTATTTTTCTTTTCTTTTCTCCCCTCCTTTTTTTCTCCCTCCCTCCCTCCTTTTTTCATTCCCTCCTTCCATTCTTTCTTTCCTTCTATCTATTTATTTCCTTTTTGTCTTTCTTCCTTTTCAAGGCTTCTTTCACAAAATGACCAATATAGGAATGTTTTACAAGATTCACATATATAAAATTCATATCAGATTATTTAATGTCTCTGTTATGAAGGTGTAAAGAGGGATAGAATTAGGAACCCAAAACTTTAAAAATGTTTACAATATTTTTTTATGAAATTGGGAAAAAAATGTTGTTAAAACCAATGTGATTTCAAATGAAAATATTAAGAACAGCAATAAATTTAGTTGTTGGGCCATGCAAATAATAGTAAATATTTTGTAAGCAATTTTTAATTAAAACTTTTTTTATTTTAAAAACATGTTCATAGATAATTTTCAATATTTATCTTTGCAAAACTTTGTGCTTCAATTTTTTCTCCCTCCCTTTCCTCCCACACCTTCCACCAGATGACAAGCAATCCAATATATGTTAAATGTGTGCAGTTTTTTTATACATATTTCCACAATTATCATGCTGCACAGGAAAAATCAGCTCAAAAAGGAAAAAAAAAGAAAACAAAATGCAAACAAATAACAATTAAAAAGTGAAAATACTTTATTGTGATCCACACTCATTCCCCATAGTCCTCTCTTTAGATGCAGATGACTCTCTTCATCACAAGACCATTGAAAATGGCCTGAATTACCTCATTGTTAAAAAGAGCCATGTCCATTAGAACTGATCGTCATATAACCTTGCTATTACTGTGTACAATGTTCTCCTGGCTCTGCTCATTTCCCTCAGCATCAGTTCATGTAAGTCTCTCTAGGCCTCCATGAAATCATCCCACTGATTGTTTCTTATAGAACAATTATGTTCCATAGCATTCATATACTTTAACTTATTTAACCACTATCCATCTAATTGGCATCCACAATTTGTAATACTTATATACCGCTTTATGGAAGTCTAATGAAGACAATACAACGGTCAGGGGAGGATTCTGGGAAGATGGCAAAATAGGTCAGAAAATTCTACACTCACTCAATTTCCTCAGAAACAAAATAAAATTGTGATTCAGGGTGAACATAGACAGAAGATAGAAAACAACACATGGGACAGAAGAGGGTTCCTGCTGGGACAATCCAGAAAGTCCTCATGACAGAATTCTAAGTAGCTAGCTCATGAGAAACAGCAAGCAGGGAACCCTGGAGCTAACTGTATGTACAGAGGCAAACTCAGCTGGAAACACAGGAACTGTCATCTCCCTAGACAGTGTGGGGAGTCAGGGATCTGATTCTGATGAGAATGAAGGAAACTCTCCTGATAAGGAATTTTAGACCCAGCTGTGGTGCAGAGACCTTTTTTTTTTTTTTTTTTTTTTTTTTTTTTTTTAATAATTTTTTATTGATAGAACGCATGCCAGGGTAATTTTTTACAGCATTATCCCTTGCATTCATTTCTGTTCCGATTTTTCCCCTCCCTCCCTCCACCCCTTCCCCCAGATGGCAAGAGTCCTTTACATGTTGAATGGGTTGCAGTATATCCTAGATACAATATATGTGTGCAGAACCAGTTTTCTTGTTGCACAGGGAGAATTGAATTCAGAAGGTATAAATAACCCGGGAGGAAAAACATAAATGCAAGCAGTTTATATTCATTTCCAGTGTTCTTTCTCTGGGTGTAGCTGCTTCTGCCCATGTTTGATCAATTAAGGCTCTCTTTATCAAAGAGGTCCACTTCCATCAGAATACATCCTCAAACAGTATCATTGTTGAGGTATATAATGATCCCCTGGTTCTGCTCATTTCACTCAGCATCAGTTCATGTAAGTCTCTCCAGTCCTTTCTGTATTCATCCTTGGTGCAGAGACCTTGGCCCAGAAAACTTTGAATACAGAAGTAGTGGGCCAGGCATGCTACTGCCCGCAAGCACTTGCAGGAGAATAGAGCTTTGTGTTTGAAATTCCAGGTCAGAGGGAAGAACTAAAGTGAAGCCAGAGGAACCATTCCTCCTTCCTCTTCCCCCCCCCAACCCCCAGGAGGTAGTTATACTAATAAATTCTTATTAAAAAAAAAAAAGATCAGGCAAAGTAGAAAGAAGCCAATTATAGAAACTTACTATAGAAATAGGGAAAACCAGAATTCATTATCAGAGGACAACATTGAAGAAAAAAAAAAAAAAGACTGCTACCTGAAATGGTTATCTATGTAGGAAGAATTTATAGAAGATCTCAAAGGAAAAATGATTAAAGAAAAACATTCTTTACACACACATTCACACATACACATAGAGAGAAGAATCATCCAAGAAAAACAAGAAGATTATGAAAAAAAGAGAATTAGAAAAGAAGATCTAGAGTCTTGAAGAAAATAATTCCTTAAAAATTAGAATTGGACAAAGGGATGGCAGTAAAACAATAAGAGAACAAGAAATAACAAAACAAAACATTAGAAAATCCAAAAAAATAGAGCAAAATATGAAGCATCTTATAAGAGAAATAACTGATCTAGACATAAGATTAAGAAGAGAAAACAAAAGAATAATTTGACTATCTGAAATCTGTGACCAAGAAAAAAGCACTTTGACACAATAATGCAAGAAATAATCAAAGAAAATTTACCTGGAGTGATAGAATAAGAGGGAAAAGTAGGACAAAAATCTACCAATCACCACCTCAAAGAGATCCTACAAGAAAAATACATAGGAACATTATTGCTAGATCTTAAACTCCCCAGATCAAAGAGAAAATTTTACAAGAAACAAAAGCAATTCAAATATGCTGGAATAACAATTAGAATTATTTAGCTACAATCAACAATTTACAATAATCAACAGCTACAATAAAAGACCACAGGTCCTGGATTATTATATCTCTCAATCAAAAGAACTAGGCCTATGATCAAAAATATTGTATCCAGCAAAACTAACCATAATATTTAATAGAAAAAATGAACATTCAACAATATTGTATATTTTCAGGACTTTGCCTCAACCAAAATCAAACTTAATAGCAAATTTAACATTTAACATTAAGAGCTAACATCAAGGAATAATTTCGAGAAACTTAAGTGGAAGAAATTGTTTGTTGTATATGTGGAAATATGAATAATATTTCTAAGATTGACATCAGTAATTGAGTTGTTCAAAAGAAAGATTGGGCCAGAACTGAATATGACTTGACTTTAAAAAACAAAACTGCCTTGGAAAAGTAAAAATAATCACTATGCTATGTGCATGAAGTACAGAGGAAGAAATGATTCAGAGGCATTAGCTAGGAAGAAGAGGGCTTGTAGTTCTGAAAATTTACCTCCATCAGGAATGGATTAACAGGGAACAATGCATACATACATACATACATACATAGGTACATTTATCCATATATAAGGGTATGTATGTATGTATGTATGTATGTATGCCTCCGCAATTAATAAAGAAATAACCTGGAGGGGAGAGAGTGTAAAGTGGAGTATAGGAGGGTATGTGGACTTATGGGAATAGAATAAATGGGGATAGAAAAGGAGGAGAGAAATGCTAAGGAAAGAATTCATGAGTGAGGGGAGGTTTAAAAGCAAAGTGAGTCAAGATCTAAAGTAGAAGATTTAGCAGATATAGGAAATAAAAGATAAAACAAACACAATGACAAACATCAAGAGTAGAACTTAGGAAAAAAAAAAAACAAAAGTAGGGCTACTCATCATTGACCTAAAAGTCCAACTTAAAGATTCAATGAAGAGGGAAATCTACCTTATATCTCAGACATATTAATATTGTTTTAGATGCATGTTTATATATTTGTAAATGCATATATATAGTGCATATGTGTATATATATGTATGTAGTTGTACAAATATATATCAATATATGTTTTACGTGGGTATGTGTACACTGTGAATATATGCATATGTATACATATATATAGATGTATATTATATTCCTAAATACATACACATACATATAAAAATACATGGTTACACAGATACATGTATATTATATATGCATATTACATATACATGTGTGTATATGTATATGCCCACTTAACTGTGGCTTGTGTGGAGGAGGTGGGAGGGATGAAAGGGGAAAAAATAATAAAGTAAGATCTATACAGCAGAGAAAAAATTATAACTTACAAGAAAGCAAAGAAAATATGAACAGTCATGAATATATGCTTTTTTGAAATGGAAATTTATTGTTACATATTATGAGTCCTCCCTGATGTTCTGCTGGGCACATGAAAATGTTTTGATTTGTTTTCCTTTTTCTGTCTTTTTTTTTTTCCTATTTGACTTTTTCTTATTTTGTGTTCTGTTATAAATAAATAAATGAATAAAATAAAATAAAAGGGGATGCTAGATGGAACAGTGAATAGAATACCAGTCCTGTATATAGGAAGACTTGAGACCTCAGATACAGTACTTACTAACTATGTGATCCCTGGGCAGTCACCAAACCCTAACTGCAACACCCAAAAAAGAAAAATGCCTGTTAATGGAGAAAATGAGTCTAAATAACACCAGAAACTTTTTTTTTAACAGAAACTTTTTATTAGAGGTAAATACCTAGGAGGCATTGGGCTATATTCTATAAAATCAGAAGAGAAGAAAACATAGTCCAAAAATATAAAGAAATGATGAGTGAAATGTTAAATGTGCTGAAAAATTTAAATAGATATCTATATTTTGGGGGTATTGGGAGATGCTTAAAATAGGACAGGAGAAGAGTCTCAATGCAGAGCGTCTATCCCTATCTCTTAGAGACCAAGGTGACTCAAGATCCTAGAAGATATGATCCCTTTTGCCTAGAGCAGTTTTGAAATCAAGGGGTCTTAGCTTGTCCTTCTGACTGTCATCTTGGGTGGATTGTGAAGAACATCCCCTTTGACTTAGTTTATAGATTGATGTTAAAACACTAACTTTGACATATTACCCCTTACTGAAAATTGTTGGTTGCTCCCATTAGAATTTTTCCCATTATTTCCCATTAGAAAATCAAGTCTACACAATGCCCTTAGTCTTCCTAACAAATATAAACATTTATGTAAAGTGCTTTGTAATTGGAAAATGTTATATAGATAAGTTAGTGGCAGTGATATCAGTAACATCAGTAACAAAAGAACTAGTAGCAGTACCCAAATCAGATATAAAAAGGCTGAATTCTTCATTACCTTCATCAAACTCATTACCACCTCATAACCTGATCTGATTCTAATCTATTATAAAATATATGAATTCAGGGCCATGGTTCTTCTAATTTTCATACTTCACTTCATGGTATGTCTGTGTACAGTATTTTTCATAGACAAGAAACTTAATTCATGTTTTTTTTTAATGAATGAATAATTGAATTTCTCTAAGACTTTCTTCATGCTCTTCTTCACATGGTAAGATCCATATACTTACATCCCACTGTTCTTAAAGATGTATTTCAAAACCAACTCCCTGTTCTCATGGGGTTTATAGTCTAATGAGAGAGATGAACAATAAGTACATAAATAACCATCATAAAAATAAAAATGACTCTAAATTTTATTTTAAAAGATCATTATAAATTCAATAAAAAGAAAGCTGTTTCGGTGCTTAGTAAATCCTTTTTTTTCCCCTTTATCTTTTTTTTTTTTTTGGTACAGATTTCTATCTATGTATATTGCTTGCTTACATAAAAAGTAAACTCCTTGAGGACAGGGAGGAATTTTTTTTTTTAATTTTTTTACCTTTGTATCCTCAGAGAATAGCAAAGTATTTGACACGTAATTTGTTGATTAATAAATAACTGTTGATTAAATGATTGGTAGAAAACAGCATAAAATGTATATGGAGGATAGTACTAGGAATGTTCAAGGATCAATTATTTTAGTTTAACTCTAAGTCAATTTGGGAATAGAATATGCATTTTATTCCTTCTGTTCAATTGAAATGAACTAATATTATAAATTATTTAAGGAAAACCCACTTTTAAAGGAAAATTTATCTCTTCAGTGCCTAGTATATTCCCTTGAAAAAAATTAGATGTTTTAATCAGTGCCTTCTAACTTGATGCAGTATTATATTAACTTCTATGGATTGTTCATAAACTATCAATATTTTACAGGTTTTCCTCTCAAAAAATTCAATCACTTTTCACAGTCTCATGATATGAAAAACACAATTTGGAGTGAAAAGAAATATTTGTGATCATTGTTACTCTTACAAAACTTTGCAAATTAATCTGATTAAATTATTCTTCTTAAATTATCAACCTTCAGAAATCTTTTTAAGTGTCATTTAAGAGCATGAAAAATGACAGTTTTAGTTCAATACTAAATATGAAAGATCTGATATAAGTGATATTTTGAATATGTTCTCTAACATCAGTGGACACCATTAATCCAATAAACAGAGAAATGTCATGCTCCCATAAATAAATGACTGCATTTCTTTCTTCACAAAAGGTGGTTGCTTATTCCAAAGGTTATTAATAAATCATTAAAACTTTGACCTATGCTAGATTTCTACACCATTGAACCACACAAGTAAATATTGAAAAGCTGTCAATAACACAAAAGCAATTTCCTTGTAGAATTACTACTGAATGAGTCAAGGTAGCAGATTATCTTGACATAGAAAACATATCAACTGTGGGAATCAAAAATAAATTCAAATATGAGGCTTTTAGTTTGGTTCCTGAGACACTTAATGAAGGTAACACAGATTATGTTTTTAAATATTTGCCTATGGGATTTTATTTTAAAAATTCAGTAGGATCATTGGTTCATGGATTCAAAACTAGAGCTGACCTTAGAACTCAGCTCATCAAAGCTCTTCATTTTATAATTGAGGTATAAATGAAGTAGGAAGTCCATATTCAAATCACTTTACTTTATATTATAAAACTTTTATTGCAAAATATTTAAGATTCAGATGATGTAATAATTACATATAAATTTTACTTTTTTCTATTTATGACAATTTATTTTCAGCACTTCTTCAAAAACTTTTGAATAATGCATACACACATATGTATATCTATACTTTCTATCATTAAAATTTTCTCAGACTTGTTAAGACAATAGAGAAAATTTAAAAAATATGCATGTCACAGAAAACCAATTAATTTCATTAACTTGCAATTCAATTCCGCATTAGACTACTACTGTATACTTCTAGGTGTTAGATATAGTAAAACAAAATTAAATTAGTCTATGTTTGTGAAGCTGCTATTTGATGCAATGAATACAGTATCAAGTATGAAATCAGGAAGTCCTGAGTTCAAATTCTGCCTCTTAGGCTTTCCAGTTGTGTGTCTGCATAAGTCATTTAACCTCTGTCTTTCTCAAATTCCTCAACTGTAAAATGGAGATAATAATATTACCTCTCTGAGTTGTTATGACTGGTACCTAGCACATAGAAGGTATTTAACAAATTTCTTTCCTGAAGGAGTTCATATTATACTAGAACAATATAATGTACATGAATAATTAAATAGGAAAAAAAAATAAGGATGAAGAGATAATTATCAATTGTGAAGATCTGAAAAGGTCTTAAATCAGCATCTGGGCAAAAGCTTAAAGAATAAAATGCTTAAAAATAAAAGTGCAGTACAAAACAATTAATTCTAGCAGCGTTTTGTTTTGTTTTAGAGGGAGAGAAAGGAGAGTTTAGAGCTTTTGCAAATGCCCCAAAATAGAAGAGAATACATTGTGTCTGGATTAAATTAAAAAGAGAAACTATTGAAATAAAAACAAAACAAAGAAACAAAAAGAACCACCACTAAAACTTTAATAAATAGAAATTAAGCAAATTAAGAGAAATATTTCTGTGTGATTACCAAATAGTTTGTGGGGTTTATCTGGATAAGTTTTGAGTAAGTAGTAATCCTTTGTTTTATATTCTGAAATTAAATGAAGAATTTTTCTTGCTGATATAAAAATGTATCCTTTTAAAATATATTATCTTTACTAAAAGTTTTGAATCACACAAGTGCAAGAGCTAAACTTTCACTTAATAATGCCACTATTTTTGCTCTTTGTGTTGTTGAAAGGAACTAGCAAATCTATTGGGAATGCTTTATATATCACTGGAAAATCATATAGTACACAGATGGATTTAATTTTATTATCATAGTTCTTTTATAATATTTTTGCCAAAATCCATCAAAATCTCCTATCACTCCTATCACTTATCTGAAGAGAACATTAAATAAATGGGAGATCCCAGAGTTTTATCTGTATTGTATATATGCTGTTCAATAGAGAACAATTTGAAAAAGTCACTTATCTGTATTCTGCGTACATAGTTTCATAATTATTAATAATTTAAATTAGAGTGAGAGCTTGATTGTAGTTGTTTACATATATGTTTAAACTGAAATTCACCTATATGAAACATAAGATGGTGATACTTAAATAAAATTATAATAATAACAAATTATATCATTTTACTTAAAATGATTTTGGACAGATCTTGATTAATATTTAAAACTGCCATTAAAGATCATGGCACTTGTCACATTGTCTTAAGAATATTAAGAAAGAAAGAAGAGGTAATTTCATAGAGAATATTACCAATAAAGAAATATTTTTTACACCATTCTTGACCAACTCAGCATTAATGTCTATTGCTGGCAGATTTACTTGTTAAGAAAAATCTACCTTTCATTGAGTTAAAGTGTCTCAGAAAAATTAATATTTGTTCCTAATTTTGTCTTTTAGGTCAAAGCTGAAAAATATTTTTTTACACATTTCAACAATAAAGATATCTGAAGAAAGTTATTTCAATCTGAAATCTTTTTTTTTTCCCTTCAGATAAAGTATTCCTTTTCTTTCTATTGTTCTTCATATGATGCTGTTTCCAGATCCTTCCTCATCCTGGTCATCCTGAAAACCAGACTAATTTTAATGTTACATAAAATGTACAACCTATAACTTGATATAATCCTCTGAATATGGTAATAATTATCGCTGTTTTTTTTTTAATAGAACTATAATTATAGTTAATGTAAACAGTTCACAGCAAAGGAATTTCTCTACCAATGCCAATGAACAAGCTCTATCGAAATATCCTTCTTAGATAATTATATGCAGCACATTGAGAAGTTAAGTGATTTGCCCAGGATCATTGAGGCAATATAACTCAGATTTGCACATTGGGGGATCTAGACTTTGAGGTAATACCAAATCTCCTATGACTCTATGAGTTATCTCAATTAGAATGTTAAGTATAATGAAACATTTAAATCACACAAGAAGTTCCTGGGATGTCATGGCAATTCCATGTTTGAGATGGCATATCTTCAAATATGCAAAGTACTCCAGGTTTAGAGGCACTCTTCTTTAATGGATGAATAAAACAGTACAGATAGATAAGGATAGAAGATAGGATGATTCAACTACCGATTAATTCACAAAACATTTACAGTTAGGAAAGCTGAAATTATTCATATTCTTAAGGAAGGAATTTTTAAAAACAAACTATTCATAAGAGAAAGATCTCTCTCATCTAACGATCTACTATATTTAGTGTATATATGATACAAACTTGCATTTTAAAATAAATGACTTAATTATAGTAGTCTGTATGTATGTGTGTGTGATTAGTTCCATTATACCACAATGAATTAAAATAGTTAAATGCATCTTCAAGGCAAATGCGTAAACAAAAGGGTACTGTTTGCCAAAGTAACAGAAAATTAAATCAAGAAAACTCAAATACCCTTTGGGAATTTGGCAGATAAAGTATAAAATAAAGAGGGCTTATCATAATGCTCTACAAAGTAGAATTAAAATGAAATAGAAAAAAAAATCCCTACTGTCTAATATTGACTTAGAAAATTGGAAATTGATATTACCTACGTTGTAATGTATTTTATTTATTTTAATAAGATTTCCCAATTACATTTTGATATGGTACCACAGAGTTTTGAGCATGTGATATCCCTTGAAACAAAATTGAAACATCATACAAGGATACATGGGCCCTGTAAATGATTTCTTGAACCTATTTATTAGTAAAAATAAGACCTCCATTACATCTAATGGAAAGCTTTTTTATAACAATGATGGGATAAAACATAAGTAATATGTCAGTACCAATACTATATCAATCATAATTTCTTAGAGGTGGGAAGGATGGATAGTTGGATATCTAAATTATCAGGATATTATATATGTAGGTTTAAAAAACCCGCCAAACCTAATAGATCATTTAATTCAACCACCTCATTTTACAAATGAAGAAACCAAGCCTGAAAGGAAATTAAGTGACCTGTCCAAGATTTTACAGATTGTGTTCAAGGTAAGTTTTGAAGCTAGGTCTTCTGATTATAGAAATGGTATTCTACTCAGTATATCATATTGCACACTGATATGTAGCAATTGTAGAAAGAAAGATAGGGGAAATATATGTACACACATAATACATGTGTATGTGCATTCACACACATATGCATATACATATGTAGGTATGTGTGCTGTACACATATATATACATGTGTTTTCAAGGCATATATTTCAGGATATGCATGGACTGTTTATATATTGTGAATTCATAAATATATACACATATAAAGAATTAATTTTTAGGACTTCCTTCTAAACATTTGTTCCATATTACTAGGCAGAACCATATATTAGAAAGAGTATGGACTCTAGAATCAAAAGACCTCAAATCAAAACTCACCTCTAATATTTTCATGATACTCTTGGATTACTGATATAAGATCCTAAAATATGTCAGCAACAGAGAAGAAATTTACTTGTAGATTAACTACTGCATAAGTCAATGTGGCAAACTATCTTGATATGAAAAAATATCATGTGAATTAAATGGAAATTAAAGTATTACATTAAACTGAATTCTAGTCATGAAAAAGATAATAAATATAGGAAAACATTTATATGAGATTATATATATATATATATATATATATATATATATATGTGTGTGTGTGTGTGTGTGTGTGTGTGTGTGTGTGTGTGTGAAGAAATATATACATACATATAACTCCTTAAGATTTTGAAGAAATATGATATTGACAAGTTAAGATGGGGTTAGTGGAACAGATACTAAAGATGGTACAACTGACTGTTAGAAAGGCATTAAAGCCTCAAACTTTCCAACCTGGTACTGTGAATTATAATTTTTATCTGTCTGTGGTAATAAAGATTGAAAGTCTATGCTGCATCATTTGAAAAATCTGACAAAGTAAATCCTTTATTGACAATGATATGGACCTGCCAATTAAAACAAAAATGGCTTCTGTCCTTACTTTTCCATTCATCTCTCTCCTACTCTACCCTCCTTCTCTCTATCTCTGTTTCTATCCATCTCTCTGTCTCTCTTACACTCTCTCTTTTCTTACCTCCTCATCCCACTCCCCCACAGAGTGACACAAGCAAATCCAAAGAATTCTTACTTAATAGACAAATCTTGACAACTAATTGTTAAAAGCAAAATTTAAAATTAGTGCTGCCTGCTCCAAGTCCCATAGTTTATTTGTCCAGACACACATGTTTATGTGTATTTAAATTTTTATACAATAATTTATGTGTATATACACATATACATATATAGTTATATGTATATTGAATCAAAAACTATAGACATCTATGAATATTGTTCTTCATTCCATATGTTTGGCTATTTACATATACACACAGACCTATATATTTTAAAATTTTATCTTCATAAGATCTTTAACCAGTTTCTTGGGGAGTGGGGAGTATGTTTGCTTGGTTTTCTGGTGAGGCCATTGATGTTAAGTGACTTGCCCAAGGTCACATAGCTAGTAAGTGCTAAGTATCTGAGGCCAGATTGGCCTTCAGGTCATCCTAACCCCAGAGCTGGTGCTCTATCCACTGCACTATTTAGTTGCCCCAACCAAGTTCTACAGAAATAACAGAAATATACCATTATACAGTCTTATCACATGACAAAATTTTACCAAATTTTGTCTAGTCTTTTTCAGCCTTCCTCTTTCTTTTTGTTATTTTTTTTTTTGCTTTTGCTTTCATATACCTACATAATACACTCAAAGGCAGCTGTCAAGTATGTTAGACTGAATGCCAAATTAAATTGAACACAAGAAGGAGATTGTATTACTTTTGGATTTTTGAAGGCATAAAAGAATTCAGAAGTATGGTAATTGAAACACTTGCACTATTTTAACAATGCAGAATAAGAAATAGAACAGCTTTTATCTCTTTAAGCTTATTATCATAATGATTGAAATAAATGTGCACAAATAATTTAGTCTTTTGAGTTACACATCATATTTTGAGAATAAATGATTAAAAAATAAAAGTGATTTCCAAATCATATGTAAATTAGTACTTTGCATTTTTACCATTAGTATTACTTAAATATGTTACATCTAGCTTTATTTTTGAAAACTATTTGAAATAAGAAAATAGGAATGTTAAAAGCTGTTATGAGTTCAAATGTTGGAGTTCTTGTTCTTCTCAAAACACAGGGCTTAGAGGCTTAGAGCCCTCTGAATATCTCCAAATCCAAAGGTTCTGTCCTTCAGCCTCTGCCTCTGCTTTCTTCAGCCTCCAACCAACACAGAGATGGAATGTCTCTCTTGTATCCTTCTGGGGAGCCCAGGCACCAACTACAGTGGTGTGAGATGAAGATGAATCTGGTTGTCCACTGAACTCTCCACTCGTAGCTTCTTCCTCTGTAAACTCTTTGTCTGCCACCAGCCAGCCAAGAGGAAAAAATGTATTCTGGAATGGCTGTCTCACCTTATATGTGAACCTTCTGAGAGAATGGGATTATGGGTTTTCTCCCATAGTGCTCTCTGGCCCAAAGAGCTTTAAGGTGTGGACTCCCTTGAAGTTAGAAAGTGTACTTTGTGAAGCTAGCATACTTGTGGATTCCAATGAGTAAAGGTGTGAACACAAGCCTTGTATTAATTAGTTCTACTTAGTACCTTGTTTCAGGTTCTGGCCAAAATCTTCTTGTAAGATTAGATCAACTCTAATTAGTTAGCAGTGAGTAAGGATTCCAACAAAAAGCTATTTTATTAAAATCACTAAAAAGCTCATTTATAAAAAATATATATTAACAAGTTATTTGCTTTAATTGTTCTGAAGAAACAAAATTATTGTTAATAAAAATGATTATATATTCCAAAATAATTTGATTCTATTCTGTGGTCAACAACTAGAAGAGATAGAAGCATTATATTTGAGAGATATATGACCTGATCAAGTCATTTAACTTCTTGAACCTCTATTTTTTGTCTGCAAAATGAGTTCAAGAATTATTTATATTTTACAGGATTATTGTTTTCTTTTTTTTTTTCTGAAAGATACCTTAAGGGACTTGTCATGACTATTTCTCTTCTTTCAAAAGATCATAAAAATTTACACCAAATTATTCATTAGACATTCAAAGTTCTTATAAAGAATGAACAGCTGTAATTGTTACTTATTATTCTCAATAGAAACCTTAATCTTCTTTGGAAAATGCTCATCTTACCAGAGTGATGGTTAAGTAATAAATCCTAAATAATTTTATAATGAATGAATTGATAAAGAAATGAATGAATCTGGGTACCAAGTATTTCATTCTCTGCAAGGAAATGAGATATTGATCCAAGTGATTGGGAACAATGACTCCTACTCTGCTCTAATATACTCATTGTATTTTTGAAGATGATAGTTATCCAATCATAAAGTACCAGTATTTCAATAGTAATGACTGCAATATACAGATCTAACCATGGGGAAAAAAGGGATGTTTATCTTTCAAAAAAAAATCATTCTCCTAACTTTTTAAAGACCATGATCAATGATTAATGGTCTTCAGCAGTAATTAATATCAAGGAAATTTGCAGCTGGAATTTTCTAAACTAAATTAATTAATTTCACTTTATTCTAAAAATCCCCAAGATTCTTGTGGAAGAACCAAGTAAAAGTGTTCCACTTTTGTTTCAAGTTCTTCCAAGACTTTCACTGTAGATCCTGCACTGGTCGAAATACATTGCTAACAATCAGTTTTTACTGATTTTTTTCCAAGCAGATAATAAAGCTGATACAGTTCAGAAGAGAGTCTCCTTCCTGTTTTCTGACCAAAAAAAAGAACATCTTCCTCACAACTCTTCACAGAATTTCTGCATGTGACATAATCTTCCTCCAAGGAGATATTTCTAGGTTATTTTATTATACAATAGAGAGGGATAGGGATTTGGTATTTTTTTTTTTCTGTTTGTTGTTCTTGTTCACTACTGGAGATAAGTGAGGTGG
Organism: Antechinus flavipes; assembly: GCF_016432865.1. Lineage (NCBI taxonomy): Eukaryota > Metazoa > Chordata > Mammalia > Dasyuromorphia > Dasyuridae > Antechinus > Antechinus flavipes. The sequence continues at coordinate 403,356,699 of NC_067400.1, forward strand.
ATTTTTTTTTAATCTTTGATTGAGCTTCCATTTCTCTAAGCTATATATCCCAGACTTGGGAAATAAAATAATGGCTAACTAGGATAATCCATTTATTGAGTCCAGTTCTCTAGAGCTGTTAGAGAGTCAGAGAGCAGTCTTTGGAAAGCATGTTGTAAACATATTATATAAGTGCTATCAAGACCAAGGCACTTGCACTTAATAACTTTCCTCCACAACTCCCTTGTTTCCCTTGTTTGTGGAGACCTCATGCATCAACAAAGCAATTCTAAGAAAACCTCACCTGGAGTTCATGATACTTGGTATCACTAAGAGAACGCACAAGAGAACTATTCCAGAAAACAGCAGTCAAGGGAGTCTTACAATTATATAATAAACATAAAATCTCCACTTAGAGTTTTTTGAGGATTACTAATCACAGCCCTAATGTAAGTTAGTTTAAGAGTATGGGTCCCCTGAAAAATTGTCAATGAACTATTCTTGAATGGATGCCAGTGTTCATTTCCCATGCAATGAATACAATTATTACAGATCATTGGCTAAAATAAAGGGGAAAAAATCAAATGATGAATCAGGTCTGACATGTGTTTTGCTATTCATTTACAATTTCATCCATTTTACAAGCTGAGAGAAAAATATTTTTTTTAAAACAAAAATTTCTGTTTTAAAGTGTTCAGTCTGACTGCACATTATCTTATAGGTTCTCATAAATGCTCATAGATATCTCATAGGTTTCTTGACAGGAAAAAGGAAGTTTCCCAACTGGGAAAAAATAGCAAATGGAAGAAGGAGTGCCAGTATCCAATAAGTAAAGCAAAAAGCAAAAGAGATGCCTCTATTTAATGGCTAGGCTATTTGTCCAAATGTAAGTGCTAATTCCAGAAGTTGGAATGAAAGTGAAAATAATGAAGACATATTCTGAAAACCATGAAACAAATTCTATGACAGGAGTCAATATTTCTTCCTCTGTTATCTACTTACCTGAATAAATGACCTTGTTATAGGGCTTAAAATATATACGCTCAGTTCTCTTGATCCTAGTTTCATCAAGAGATTGTATTAAATGATCTCTATAGTCACTTAAGTTCCAAATCTTATGGATATGTTGTTACACAGGAGAATTCACTGTTAGAATAGTTCTTGTTGAAATAGTGTAGTTTGGAAAAATGTGGTTTCATTAAAGCCATGACATACAGTCCCCCTCTCTAAAACTCTCAGTATGTAAAGATCAAATTGATCCATCACCATATGGTGGCAAGTGTGGACCTTGTACTTTCTGGGTCATCAGGTGATATACAATCTATGTGGCAAAGGAGGAAAAATATTCTTGAATGTGAATTTGTCCATTTAGTTTACTGGAGAATTTTAGCAAACTTTGAGACTTAGAGACTACAGTGAAGTAATTTCAATTGGATGGTAATGATTAGTGGTCCCTGAATTTTCTTCACTCTTTCTCTTCTCTCCTGAGGTGTCTGGCAACTCCTCAGTCTTCTTGGCTGAATGTTCCTCCATGTTACAGAGGTTAATTGTGATTATTCTCTATGGCTCTATTCTGGTCCTCTTTTCTTTTCTCTCAATACTCTTTTTTTTTTTAATGTCAATAAATCCAATGGGTCCAATTTTCATCTCTATGCAAATGTTTTCCCTATAATATATCAAGCTCCCTTCTTTCTTCTGAATTTCCTTCCTGAATTATCAAACATCTACTAGATAATTTAAATAGGAAGCTTTATATACATATTAAAGTCACCAATGTCAAAAATAGAAGTTATGATTCCTCCAAATACATTCTAATTCTGAATTTCTATATTATCATGGAGATCATATGCTTATTCCTGCATTCACCAACTTGGTCTCATGATAAATGTTTCATTCTGACTCAAATTATATACAAAATTTCTTGCCAAATATTGTTATTTCTAAATTTACAAGCATGGTTTATATTAATTTCTTTTCTCTATTCATAGAGACACCACTCTAAAACATACCCTCACCACCTCATGCTTATATTATTGTAATACACTTTTTTCCTCTGCACCAAGCCTTTCTCCATTCCAATCTATCCTCCACACAGTTGCAAAAATTATTATACTAAAGGGTGGATCCGACCAAGTCACTCACATATTTGATAATTTAGAAATCTCCCTATTCCCTCTAGGATTAAAAAATAAAAGCCCTTTCTTGAGCACTAATAGTTTCTTCCATTTATAACACTATTATATTATTGAAGTTTTCTTATACTTTGCTCAACTCCAATATCTGCGATACAGTCATATTGATCTACTTGCTCCTTCATAAATATGATGAACTATTTCCATTCTTTGCCTTTTCACGAGCTGTCTACCTTGTCTAGAATTATCTGATATTAGGATCTCTAAGATGATCCTATTGATGATATGATGCTATGATTACTTGGTCAAATGCTACTTTTTCCAGGTCTTTCCCAAGATTCAAGTGTCTATCTTTCTAAAGTTGTCTTCCATCCACTATGTATGTATCTTGTATGCAACTATTTATATATTGATTGTTTCTGTGAATAATAGCCACCTGATAATGTGGTTGAAGGGTCAAATGAGATAATATATGTAAAGTGCTTGGCAAGCTTTAAATTGTTATTTAAATGTCAGTTATAATGTGTATGTATAACATACATATCATACATGCATATATATGTATTTACATAGATACATATATGCATATATTTTGAAATCTATATATGCCCTCAGTATAATAAAAATCTAAAACCATTTACATATGCATATATGTGCATTGTACATGTACACATGGGTATGTTTATATAGTGTGTATATGTATATACACACACAAATATGTATGCATACATACATGCATGTAGGTATGTGGGCAGTGTATGTGTGTGTGTGTGTGTGTACAAGTACTCTGGGCATAAGTATATACTCAAAAACATAAAGTAATACAAAGAATGGAAAAATCTATTTTGCTTTAATTTCTTCTGAAGACCAATTGTGGTATATTTACAAAAATCTTATAATACCTTTTTGTATTGCCATTAAGAGCTGACTGAATGAGTCCTTATATTTTATATACTATTAATATTAAAGCAGATGAAAATTTTAAAACATAATAAAGTTCCTGGAAGATAGTTTATATTTGATATTTATTTTCTTGATTAATGAATCAAGAAGGTCCTTCACAAATAAAATCGCCTTTTAATAAATGAATATCACCACTACCACTGAAAATAAATCATTCCCTTTGACAATATTCTCTTTGCTTTTTCTCTCTTTCTTTTTTCTCCCATTTTGTGGTCAAACTCTTCTCCTCGGACGCAGAGATCACTATTCCAAGATTCTTGTACAGCTCTGAGCCTTGACTTTGAGCACAGGGGCTCCTTGTGTTTGGTGTTTTGTTCCCAGCAGTGGGTAGCTCTCTCCTGACATTAACCTAGTTTTCCCGGCATGGCAATTTGCCTTATGAGCTCGGACTGGATGCTCCTCCACTGATCTGCTCTGCTACTGAGTCAGAACAAAGGTCTCAATTGCTGATCTGCTTTGATTAAGACCCTCTTACTAGCTTCACAGACACCATCTGAGATGATTTTTCTGGAACTCCTTCCAATCTATCTTGAGCTAGAAAATGGTTACATTCCATTAAATGGTTTGATCCTCTGCTTTCCTCATAAAAGATATCCCATAATTAGGATGATTTTCACTGTCTTTGCCCTAAGAATGGATTTCTTCATTTCTTCTTCTCTGTGTCCTGGCTTCCAATAATCCTCAGATCACATTTTACCTTCTGCTAGAAAACTTTCCAGATCCTTCTTAATGTTAATGCCTTCCCTCCAATGTGATTTCAAATTTTTACCATATATCTCTTGTTTGTACATAATTTTTGTATGCTGTCTCACCTATTAAACTTAGGAGTTCTTTGAGGGCACGGGTTACTTGTGTTTTTTGCATTCCCATTTTTAAAAATATTGTCACCATAACTCATACTTAACAAATGCTTGTTGATATGACTTTTCTTTTCCTCACTATGGACTTTAAATTAATTATGTATGTATATATGTATGCATGTAGATATACACACATATATATCTATGTCTATCTATCTCTACCTCATCTATGTCACCTATATTTATTTATGGAGAGATATAGAGACAAAGATAGCAGAGAAGAGATATAAAGACAGACAAACAGGGACAGACAGAAACATACAAAGAAAACATCTATCTACAGTTAGAAATTGAGGACCAAAACTTGAATATAAATATGTAGTCCTTAACAATTTTTCATTGTAAAATAATAATTTTATATTTATATTTTTGCTCTTAAATGTAAAAGTTCTTTGGGTATCCCATATGCCTTTGTTGGCTGAAAATATTTGATCCACATTCTTTCCTTGCTTTCTATTGCCTTTTAGTCCTTTTCTCAGACAGAACAAAGTCATATGAATAATTAAACTATCAATAAGGGAAAAAAAAGTCATTAGCCAGTAATTCTAAAAGATTATAAAACTCAATAGAGAGGGAAAACTTTAAATCAAATCAACTTTTAATTATATAATCCTGATAAAGATGAAGAAAAAAAGAAAGTCCTGAAGTTGTATAATAATTCCTCTGATGAGCTTAAACTAAAGAGGAATAGGAAAACTTGTACAAAAATGAAACATAAATAACCAAAAATGAATATCAAAGATTGACATGAACTTGCAAAATAAAATTTAAAAGACTAAAATAAAGAGTACTTTAAAGGTTAACCCATACTTTCTCTCCCCCAAAAAAGATAAATACAACAAAATACATTTGTAAAAATATTCATTCTTTTGTTTTTATATTTTGATAGCAATGAGACCAAAACATTGCAAAGACTTAAAGAAAGAAAAGTATATTATATAGACCATTTAAATAAGTTTGAATTTCTATTCCTGGGTTAATGATATTTTATGATACTGAAATAACTTACTCATGATCATGAAACTAAGTAGTTTTGAGAAAGCAAAAAAGGAGAGATTCTAGGACAACAGAGATAGATCATGTCCTTATAATCAAGCATGTGTGTATGTGTACTTGGGTGTTTGGGAGAATGAGAGATACAGAAAGTGAGATAGTTATGCCTTTTTGCCATGTTTTTTAGATGAGGAACTTGAAAGTGAATTGTTGATCTGTAATATAGGATGATTAATTGTTAATAAGCCGAATGGGCCTTGTACAAAAAAATAAACAAACAATAACATGGTTGTCTGTGTTTGTAGTAGAGGTAAGTAAGTAAAGGGTTGATAGTATAACAGCAGTCAAAAGTTAGAATAAGCTAAGGATGTAAAAAATGCATGCTTCATGCAGAGGCTGTGAATTTCCAATTCTCCAGAGTAAGTGTTACTTCAGTGATCTACAAGCCAGGGAAGCAATAGTTTGGAAAAGAAACAATAATATTACAGAGAAGAAAGAAGGCAAAAGTCTGGAAATTTAAAAAAGACAAATTTCAACAATCAGACAACCGAAATGATAAAATTGTGGAAAAAACATTTTTAATTCCCAGAAATTTCTTTGATACTGAATATCATCATAGTCTAAGCCAATTTCTGACAGTTTTCTTTAGAGCCAAGAAATGCTGTCTTTAATATGTATTAGATGAATGATCCTAAACAAACCATTTAAATTTTCAATCCTCTAGATATCTTTCTAATGTGACAAGTTACAGAGACGGTATCTACATTAAGTTCCTCACTGGTGGCTTCTCACCAATAAAATTATAGCTCTAGTTGCTATTATTAGTACTAACTAGAAAAAAGCCCCAGGCTCCCAGGCCCACAGAGTATAATGATAATAGTGAATTTGAAAATAAGAGAACTTGTAGTGTGTCCTAATATAAATTAGGACTGAGGTCATAAATAAAGATTATTGCAATGCCTTCAAGTAACATGGATTTTTGCATTAAGTATATTAATCCACCATCTGTAATCAAGTATTCTTATTAGTTACACATGGAATTAACAAAATAATCTAAAACATAATTAGAAATAGAATATAACCTAACTTGCTATTCTACATTGTATAAAATGCCATATGACTTTTATAATCTATGATTTTATTATCTATTTATTTAATTCTAGAAATATTTTTAAATTCTTTTTATGAACAAGATGCTGCACTAAGTACTGAGAAAAGACACAAACATAAATAAGCCAAGGACATTTACTTCAAGGACTTTATGATTTTTTTAGGGGACATAAGATACTCTTAAATAACTATATATAGTGTAGTATTTGTGTGTGTGTGTGTGTGTGTGTGTGTGTGTGTGTGTGTGTGTGTACCAGAGGCAGCTGCAACTAGTGGACAAAAAGCTAGCCTCTGTGTTAGGGAAAACTGGGATCAAATTCCATTGTGCATAAAAAAAAAATCTTCTTAAACTATCTGCCTCCAAAGCAACTCCTTGAAACTCTGAGATTCCATTAGAGCAGGTACTAATCTGACCTTGCAAAGGAAGTTAGCAAATCAAGGTAGTGTGTTTGTTATTGGTGCTGCTGTTGTTGTCATTGTTATTGTTATTGTTCAGTGATGTCCATCTATTTATAACCTCATGGACCATAACATGCTAAAACCTTCTATACTCCACTATTTTCCAAAAACTGTCCAAAGTCATGTTTGTTTTCATGACACTATCTGTCCATGTTATCCTCTGCCATCCCCTTTTCCTGTTGATTTCAATCTTTCCCAACATTGACTCTTTTCACTACTGTCTTTTTATTATGTGACCAAAGTAGTTTAGCTTCAACTAATATAGCAGAGAATAGCCTGAATCTATTCAAATATTGACTGATTTGGGCTCCTTGCTGTGCAAGGGACTCACAAAAGTCTTCTCCAGTACCACAATTGGAAAGCATCAATTGTGCTTTATCTTTCTTTATAGTCCAACTCTTATAGCCACAAATTACCAATAGAAAATCTGCAGTTTTGACTATATGGACTTTTGTAGGCAAGGTTATATCTCTGTTTTTCAGTATACTATCCTGATTTACAATAACTCTTTTTCTTCAAAGGAGCAAGTGACTTTTGAATTCAATGGCTACAGTTGCTATTTGCAGTGATCTTGGAGGCCAAGAATATAAAATCTGACACTGTTTCCATTTCTTTTCTACTTGACAAGAAGTGATAGATCTTTTATGAACAAAATTATGGAACTAAAAATACACATAAGAGTTTATTACTTTGTAATATAAGAGCAAAATGAAATGTAATTATTTGTTAATAATTAAAATTAGTCAATTTCATTGCTGAGGCTATGCAACCTGGTACTCAGGAGAAATGATGAGGAGGTAAAAATCTAGCAAAGAAATATAAAGGTGTTTTATTAAAAAGGAAAAATAATCATTTTATTTATCAGTGTTTTAACGTAAATCTTTCTAAATATGTTCTTGTTAAAAATGAGGAAATATCAGTTGAATACTTGACCAAATATGGGCATCTACAATTTAGGAGATGAATAATCTCCATTTAAAAAAAATTCACATATTTGTAAATACATTAAAATTGTTTTGGTTTTCTTATGAATAGTTCAGTGAATGAATAAATGAACAAAACAGCATTTATCAAATGCCTACTATGTGCACAGTACTGTGATAAATGCTAGAGAAAAAAAAAAAGAAACCCTTCCTTCCTTCTCTCAAGAAGCTAATATACTAATAGATGTCAATAGACAGTATCTCCCACAGGTTTGTACAGAATATGAAGATTTATACTGATTTAACATATTTATGAATGGAATTATATATTTAATATTACTTTTGGTCTGAATTCTTTATTTCATTATTATACACATTTCCTAATATGGGAACTCCCTATGACAATTCAGATGAAGAATTAAATGTATTCAACTAATAGTCTTAAGAGAATTGCTGAGATTATACACTAATATACATCAGACTGTCTTCAAGGTGAACCATATAGAAATTATGAAACACCATTTCATTTAATATAAGAAATTTAAATAATAATATGTTTTATGAGAACAGTATTAGATTAAGTATCTTACTTCAACTAATTTAATAAATACATTTCAGAATTACATTTTAACTAAACTACATGGTAACATGATTTTTAAATTACTTGAGATAAAAAATTAATTATAATTAATTTATTAAAATTGAATTAATTGTTAATTAATATAATTTTAGAAGAATGTTACAAAGTTTTTTGAGATAATTTTGAATATAATTTCCAATTGATTACTTTTCTTTTCTTTTTTAAAAATTATTTTTCCCAGTTGCATGTTAAACAAGTTTTATAACTTTTTTTGAATTTTGAGTTACATATTGTCCCTTTTCTCCCCAAACTCCCTTCCCATTGAGAAAACCCATGTGAAGTTGTGCAAAACATTTCCATAAAAGTCATATTGCAAAAAAAATTATAGATCTTCAAACAGCCCCCCCCAAAAAAAACTATCAAGAAAAAAAAAAAGAATGTTTTTAAAAAGTATGCTTTGGTCTGTCTTCAGACACAATAGGTTCATTTTCTAGGTATGGATAGAATTATGATTATAAATCCTTCAGAGTAGTCTTAGATCATTATGTTACTGAGGATAGCAAAGACATTCACAGTTGATACTGAGAACTTTTCAAAAGTTTTTTTTTTCATTGTTTACCAAAAACTTTTATGAATTACCTATGATATTGTGATCTGAAATTTGTAGTTTTAAGAAATTATGAGCTACAAGTACTGCCAGTACAACAAGCTTTTTTTTTTTTTTTTCGCTCACCTGTAATCTTTTTGTGGATTCTAAGAAAATCTATATAGTACTATTTTGTGGAAAATGGCTTATGCTCAAAAATTTTATTTTGATGGAGACTTGATCCTAGACTCTCAAAAACTATCTCAGCAGAGCACAAGCTCTGGCATGTTCTTTTAAACTGGAAAACATTTGATGACAATCTTGATGAATATTTGAAATTGCTGTCTAGAACAAGCCAGACTAAGTATGGAAAACCTAATAATGAATAAATAGATCAATATGTGTTAACTATTTTGTTTTTTGCAAATTATCTCCTCAATAGTATACAAATCCTCTGAGAACAAGTACCATCTTTTTTTGCCTTTCTTTGCCTTCCCAATTCTTAATAAAGCATTTGAAACATTGTAAGCACTTGATACCTTCAAGTTGACTAACTGTTTTGTCATGGCAATTTAACGCACAATGTAGATCAGTCCTAAATACCTTATTCTTTTGCACTGATAATCACATTAGCAGAAGATAGTCCAGTGGATGCCAAAAATCAAGTGGTTCTTAGTCTGTATATAAATTTTGACTTAGTTCATGGGGCTCTGAATATTAAATCCCTTTTTAGTGTATACAACAAGTACATCTACTACTAGAGAAATTACTTAGCATCAACCTTGCCCTATCTATAAATAAAACCAAATAACATGAGAGAATTGCTGCCAGATAAAATGATGACTCAAAGTTTCTCTGTCAATAAATAAAAAAGAGGTGACACAATTAGTTTATAAGCTGAAGATAACTGCAGTTATTGCAGAGCATGAAACTCAACACTATTCTCCATCTTAAATCAACATATATATATATATATACATATATATATATATATATATGTATATATATATATATATATATATAATTCCATAATAATATAATAATGACATAATACTCAGTTGGCCCTAGAGAAGAAAGCTAAAAAAAGTTGGGAGAAAACTGTTCAATATAAATAAATAAAAGAAGTGAAAGAGGAGGAGAATGAGTAATTATAGAATACCTATTCTATATTGTATTTTCTATTTGACACTAAAGAAACTGAGGCAAACAGCTGTTAAGTAACTTGACTAGGGTCACATAACCAGTGTCTTGAGGCTTGATTTATACTCAGGTGTTCCTGACTTCATACTCAGTAATTTATTTACTGACATCTTTTTTCTTTACTGACATACTATTTTCTTTAACACTAAAAGACATAAACATAGAAGACACCAAGAAACATTATAAAGTAATTTTCTATATTCTCAGCATACAAAAAATGACTGGTTACCAATGTCAGAATCATTTATAATCAACTATCTGTATGTCATTAACTCATTACCTCAAAGCTCATAATCAAAAATCAAATTAGAAAAAAAAATCATAATTATTATAAATCATTTTAGACAATTATAAAAGTTTCAATTTTCAAATTTATTTGTTTAAAAAAAACTACTAATGGGAAAAATTGAGACTAGAGAAAAGAAAAAATAGTAGCATAGACTTTATAATTTTCCATAAACATTTAAACAATATAGAATTAGGTATAACTCAAATAAGCCCAGCATTCATCTGAGCCAAGACACATCTGACCTCCTTGGCCATCAGAGAGAAATAGAAGGCAATAAAATCAGATGTTCAAAACGGGAAAATCATTCATAGAGCTTTGCAAAAGAAGATGATGGAATTTTTACGAGGGTTGTTGTCTCATAAAACAGGAGAGAATAGTGAAGGGGGAAATACATGTCTTTTGGAAGTTTGTTTTGACATTTAATTAAATGATTGGAATTGTAGAATCATATCCTCAGGCATGGTACAGACCTTGGTATCTATCTAGTCTGACCCATGCCTAATTTCAAAAATAACTCATTTACAGCATGTTCAAAAGAGTTCTAGTCCTTTTACTTCAAGCCAGAAAATTATCATAAATAGAAGATAGTCTGTGGTCGACAATTCAAAGTGAATGAGAACTCATAAGTATAAAGGCAATCTTCTACTATAGAAATGTTCTAATTAAGTTTCCTCACACACAAACTCAAAACACTCAAATTTCTTTCTAATCTCAGGGATATGGCTAGGACCAAGTGGTCCAGTATCATTCTAGTTATTCAGAAGTTCATTCAATAATATAGACTCAATGAACAAATGAGTTTTATTAATTTCTCATTATTTTTCCATTATAAAACATTTTTAAAGTTAAGAAACAGCATGAGTTTTTAGACTTGATAAAGAGAGATGGGACAAAGAAGGAATACATCATTTTTCTTATGGATTAACTGGGGTTTCTCAGTTTCTTTTTCTTTCTTTATCTATGCTTTCCCTTACTCCTTTGTAAGCAGGAAAATGGGATGAAAAGGAGGAAAAATATAAGAAGTACAGGAGGGAAAATTAAAAATCATTAAAAATTAATGTGATGGGATATATTCAACTATTCAAAAGAGGCTGGCACAATAGATAAGAAAACAGAATCTGAAAATATACTGTTTATAAGAAAAACATTTGAAACATAGTCACATGGAATTGATTACTTAGAGCAGAATTTATTATACTCCAGGAATATACCAAAGCAAATGATAGCTTCTGGCCTAATTATGGGAATTTTATAGTTATTTTGGCACAACTCTTCTCCCTTCCTCTGCTATTTCCACTTGGCCTCCAATTGTGCTTACTTCCCTGGTGAGGACACTCTATTCTCATTTTCTGGCTTTTGTCTGTCTTTTTATGAAGTTCTGGATTAGAAGGTGAAACATTTGCTCTTTCTTATATTTTATTATCATCCATCTTCCTAAGTCCTTTTTCAGATAGTTGCTGAAGTTTATATGAGAAGAGCAAGATTTCTCCAAGATATTCATACTTCTATCTTATATGGAAGCTTATTCCTGTTAAATTTCATGCTTTTATATTTCACACTCTATCAAGATCTATTTAGTCAAAAATCTTAAATCTTGATTACATTATTAAATATATTGTTTACCTCTTGTAGCTTAAAGATTTACTATATTTCAGGAATTATCCTAAATGCTAAGGATACAAAGAAAAGTATAAGCCAACCTTATAATAAGCAGTCTTTCTTATATTACTGGTTCCAAATAATATTATGGAGATTAACTCAATCCCCAGAAACTTATGGGCCCTTTTACTGAGATTGGTATATAGTGAAAAGAGTTTGATTTAATTCATGAAAAGCAAAAAGAAATAATGAATGTCAATGTTTGTGGACCTTTAATATTAAAAGACACTGAGCTCCTTACATCAAAACATGTCTATGTTTTCTTGTCCAAGTTTTTCTAATTTTTTCACCAATCACCACACTAAATTAAAGAATAATACCAAAGGGGAAACTACATTTGAAAAATAATTTTGTAGATTTAGTTCTTACTTTCTGTTGTGATAGATGATTAATTTATTTAATTTCATTCTAATTTTATCCCAATTGGCATGAATCAGTTTGATATTATTCCAGAGGGATGGTAATTATAAGTTTTGATGGTAGGGCTCAGAGTTATGTACTTCAGATTTTCAGATTATTTACTTAATCACACTTCCTGCACCCTTGTTTTTCCTTGCTATGTTGACCAAATTCAAAGTCATGAATGAAAACCCCCAATTAGTTTTTTTTTTTTTTATTGTATATCTATCCTTTGTCATCCCTTTATTCCCTAGCATGTGGAGATGGCCACGAACACTTGGCTAATAAGTGATCCTGCAGGCTTATGTCCTGCCTTTCAACCAGGCTTTGACTCACATATATATTTTGACATCTATTTATCAGCCCAGTCTATGGGTATTCTCATTGGTTTGATAGGACCTCCTGAAAAGTCAAGATAGGTCTTTTAAGGTCTGTTCATTAGCCCATTTGTAACCCAATGTAATTCTATATTTTCCATCAAGTCTCTTGAGGGGTCAAAGGAAAGATTTATGAACCAATGAGATTCTACATTTTTAGTTTGCTCCACCTGTCTTATTTGAGTATCCAGTTTGTACCTAAAGTTTCCTTAAAAAATATGATCTTTATTTTTTCCAGGCTAATCTTTCTTTTTTTCTTAATTGTTCCTTCCCTCAATTATATGACCATGACTAGTACCATTGTTATTCTGAAAGTAGTCCATTTACAGCATATATCACATAAGCAATGTCTTGAAACATTTTAAGTTATCTAGCATTTGTGATAGTTTTCATTTATGTAAATGCTACTTTCACTGTGATAGTCATTGTGCAAACTGGGATTATAAAATCTATTACACAGTTTATGAATCTGAATGATGTTAACAAACATAGACATTAAAGAAGGCTGATTTAATATTCAAAGTATATCATTCACAAGTATTTGAATCGGATTCACTTCCATAAGTTCGTACACAACCATGATGAGGCACAATAAAAGTTCATTTGAGTGGTTGAAGTTGTAGCCTATTTCATTCCTGAAGGAAAAATCTAAGGATGTTTAATGAGTATAATATGTATAGCAATATATTAACACCTCTGACTTTAATTGCCCTGATTAAATTTTACTGTTCATAAGATTCTTTCATATTGCACCCACTATTTACTTAATGAATAATACATTCTCTTGTAAAAAGTATATCTTCTGTGTCATTCTTAGGTCTGTTAGAAAGGTTAATGCAGCATTTTATGAAACTCAAATGATGTGAGGAACTGAAAATGCTATTCAGACATGCACAAACATCAAGGCATCTTTAATAGGACCCTAAATAAAATTTTACCAACTACTCAGGGCTTAGAAAAGATATTTTATTATATTAATGGGAGAGTAAGTTTTGTATTAATGATATAGTCATACATGGATAGATAGTTATTTTCTATATAGTTAAATATATGCACATGTGTGTATTCATAATGATTTTCATTCGAAGCAACACTAAAAACAATTGTAGGGGAAGCAACAACTTATGAAAATATATTACTTCCAAACTCACTGTTTATAAGTAAAGTCAATAAAATAAAATAATATATTCATGTATTAATTAATTTTTCTACCGGAAAGAAGTAATTATATACCTAGAATGATAGTATTGTCTTAGACTTAGACTTTCAGTACTCAAAAGTTCATTTTCTCATCTGCAAAATGAGGAAATAGTCTATTAATCTCTAATGCATCTACCACCAATAACATTTCTCTAAATGTAATCTTTTATTTTAATATTGGTATCAAAAGCCAACTTCTATTATGTTGGTCAGTCCATTCATGGCTTTTGTCCTAAATTATAATATTTCAGGGAATATGCTATATTCAAATCTAAATAGTAATGATCCACAATATATCAGATTAAAAAAAATACTTGTTTTTTGTAATAAATGCTTTCTCTAGTTTAGATACTGGTAGCTAAGATCATAAAATGATTCAATCACCAAGAAAATGTTAACCTAACTTTAATTAACAATGTGATTTTTTTCCAAGACAACTTCTAAGCCCTCCAAAATAAATAAATAAATAAATATGTGTGTGTGTGTATATATATATATATATGTATATATATATATATATATATATATATATATATATATGTGTGTGTGTGTGTGTGTGTGTGTGTGTGTGTATAATGACAATCCTAGAAGAACTAAAAATAGGATAGCAACTGATTTAAATTTTTCTTGGCATCCTGAAGTTAATATTACATCTTTTTTAACTAAGTTGCTACAGTAACTAAAAGTTGTACAATGAAGAATTTGATGAGGATGATGATAATAGCACAATATAGAAATTTTCTACATGAAATGACATCTTCAAATTCAGAAGTCATTAATTTCCCATTTGAAGATATACCTTAAAGAATGATATCAATTCTGGGTTAATAGAAACTGAGGTAAAAAAATCTATTGCATTTCATTTTTATCTAACCTTGAATGAATAACTGAAATATTAAAGAAAATTCAATAAAGGTAAAATAATTTATTTAGAACAAAAAAAGTCTTAAGATTTAATTCTAATCACTTCATTATAGATTAGAAAATGGACTCAGAGAGTTTCAAAAATGTGCTAAAGGTCATAAGATCATTAAATCAAGTCTGAGAGATACCTCTGTATTCATTTATAACTTTTAGCTTTAGAGTCATACAGCCAGTATACAGAAGCAGGCCTGGAATATAAGGTCAGTTTTCTATTCAATAGGCCTGTTTCTTATTAGAAAATATAAAATTAATAAAAAATAAATTTTCCCAAAAGTGCAGTTTTAATCTAAGCTAAGCTAAACTAGCTAGCTGACTAGCTAGATAAAGCTTAATATGTACTGGGAATTATGCTAAGGACTTTATAATTATAATCTAATTTGATCCTCAAAATTACCTCAGGAGATAAATGCTGTTGTTATCTCTATTTTGTAAAAGAGAAAACTGAGGCAAACATTTGTGTGAATAACTTGCCAGGATCATACACCTAAGTATACGAGCTTTTGAACACAGGCTTTTCTGATTCTTGGACACAGGACATTATTCACTGCACCACCAAGCTGTCCCTATAAACTAATAGATATGTATCAGCAGACATCTGCTGATACCTATATATATGTTTGTACCAAAATATTTATTTGTATAGGTTTTTGTATAGGTATTTTAAAAGATATCTATATCTATATCTATATACACACATGCATAAACCTATACAAATAATTCCCAAACAAAAATATATATGCCAAAGACAATGAAGCTATGAAAAAATCATCCTATTCTTTCTAGAAGCAGCAAATTAAATGGTCAATCTGCATTTTATATTAAAATTAATAGAAATTATATGACTTTGGCCATTTTTTCAACAGAATAGACTAAGAATAAAACATTCATTGTTAATTTTTTGTACTGCTTGTGAGATAAGAAGGGAGAAAAATAAATGACACTTCTCTGTCACTCTCTGGATCTGTCATAAAATATAATTAGTACTGGTTTAGTTTGCTCAATACAGTTTTAATGCCCTTTAATATTTAATGTGTCTATTGTTAATGCTGTTTTGGGAAAACGGCTCACTACTATTTGAGAGGATAAGATTTAACCTACATGTGCCCAGAAAATTATTATAGTAGCTACTCCAAGTCACACTAAGGGAGTTATTTCTTAATTATGGCAGTAAATTGTATTCAAAGTTACACCATCACAGAGACAAAACAAAGGAACAAATGTCTATTGTCAAAATTCCTTTGTATAACAAGAAGTTATAGTGATACTGTAGGAAATGCCAAGTTAGGTAAAACATGAAAAATATCTGTATAGATGATCAGTAGATTGTTATTCTATGCTGATATATCATCAAGTAAAGTTAACCAATATTTTTTGAGGAGCTACTGTTATTTCAGAATAGTGCTTCTTTGGCCATTAATTGGCTGGGTCACAGTGGACAAATCTGTTTTCTTTTCTACAAATGAAGAGAAGTGGATATGAAAAAATGATCTATTACACTAGTTTTTATAACTCTTAAAATTCCATGGTTTTATGGGGATTTATGGGAAAAGAAATTTAAATTCATCATTTTAGTCTCTACATTTGAAGTAATGATTTAAACTAAAAACTTGATGTCAGCATCATGTAATTTTAAAAAAGTAAGTAAGGAAACACTTTGTCACCAAAACTAGTAATGACAATGTATATTTTTGGTTTATTTTTTGCAGGACAAAATAATGAGTAAAGCACATATACATACATACATGTATGTACATATACATATGTACATATGTATGTGTATATTTACTGAATACACATACACACACGTACAACCTACAATATTTCTTGGCTAAAACAGAATGTGACCAAAGGAAATAAAGTTGGCAGAAGATGAAAAAAAAATAATCTTTCTACTTTATAACTCAAAACATAATACTAGAAAATGAATTGTTAAGAAAATATATTAAGGATGTCTGGGGTGGGGCAAACCTGATAGTGTAGAGGAAGCATTCAACTGAGCTCTCCCAACACTCCCTTCCAAATAACTTTAACATATCAAAATTTATTTTGAAGTGGAAGAATTAAAAAAGATCAGGGTGAGACATTCTCATAGGTTAAGACAAAGTAGGAGGTCAGACAGAAAGATCAGTGATATAGGAGAGGAGGCTGGCCTAGAGTCCACCTAGATAAAATATCAATAGTGTCATTAGGTGGTGGAGACAAAGCATCAGCAGCTTTAGGAGTTCTCAAGCTACAAATGGTAAATGATCAGGCAACTAATCAGAAAGAGATTACAAGGTATCCCTGGGCTAGCACTGGATGGAGCACTAGTCACTGTTTGACAACTGAATTGCCTACACTTAATACTGAGTCATAGTTCAAAGATGAAGAAGAGTATACTCTTCTTCACAATGTAGTAGGAACCCTGAGAAATAGTATAATTTCAAACTCCAAGGAATTTGGAATCCTGAGGAATAGTATCAATTGCAATACCTCTTTTTACTATGGTTTTATTGTTTTATTTCTTTTTTTACAAATGGACAATATGAATATTCATTTTGTATGACCTGCCATAACTAATTGCAATCAAATTGCTTGCTTTATCAAATAGAAAGAAGAGCTAGAGGGAAAAAAAGAATCTGGAATTCAAAATTTTACAAAACAATTGTTGGATTTTTTAAAAATGTAATTTGAAATATATAATGAAATACATTTTAAAATTAAAATAATATATGTATATAAAAGTTCAATAATAATACTGGATTTCACATTTGTTGTTTTTTTTTTTTTTTCATTTTTATTTTCTCACAGTATGTGATTATTTCTTAGGTTATATAAGTGCAAACTGTAGAAACCTAAACTTTACAAATTGAAGTAAGTGGCTTCCTCAAAACAGAATTTTTTTTCTCCATTTAAAAAGTATCTACATCACTGAGTTTACGACATATTTCACATGATGCTAGAAAATAATTTCCTTCCTATAGCATACTTCCCATTTCCATTTCAAGCAGAAAGTACTATTTGCAATTTTATTTTGTTTTGTTTTGCTTTGTTTTCTAAATTCATGAGTTTGAGCTAGATAGCATTGGCACTGGACACTTGATATAAAGATATTTATAGTTTCTGCTCATATAATTCCATAATATTTAATTTCTTGACAAAGTTATTCATTTTCATTCTATTACAAAAATAGGTAGAGAAGGAAGCTATTTTATGTTAAATTATTTTTTCTATGATTTCTGTTAATTTATAAATATTATATTTGTTTGCCTTAGATGCCTTAGATAAACATGCTGCTGTTCTTGGTTAATGATGTGCTCCCAAGTGAACATATATGGCTGGATATATAAATAATTCTATTTTATACATATAAATTGTATACATTATGTATCATGCTATATAATATTATATATATGTATAATAATATATAATATTTTGTACATTGACAAAACATTGGTTTCTAACTGTATTTCTGTTCTTTATTCTATGGTTAGACTGTCTATTTCTTATTTTTATCAGTATGCTTACCTCTATAAGAAATTACCCCATCAGAAGTTCTTCTTAACCCTCCCCTTTTAATTTACTTCTTAATTATACTACTGACAGCAAAAATATTCAAGCTCATTAGAATTATGTAGAAAAAAAATTGTTCTTCTTCAGTCCTTTCAGATTTTTTATGGTGACATTTGTGTTTTTCTTGGCAAAGATTGGAAAATGAAGTTTATCATTTCCTTCTTCTCTAGCTCAATTGAGGCAAATAGGTTTAACTATCTTGGCCAGTCACACAGCTAATAAGTTTCTTAATTCAGATTAGAACTTCTTGACTCCAGGCTCAGAGTCTTATTCACTGCACCACCCAATTGCCCTCTGTTAATAGGCTCTAAATGAGAATTTATGGATGAGATAGCATGATATCAGGGAAAAGGATGGTGACTTTAGTGTCAGAAAATTCTATGTTTAAATGCCAGCTAATATATTATCTTTGTGATCTTAAGCAGGAAATTTACTTTTTAAGGACTACATTCTAAACCATGAATCTCACAATTTTCTAGTTACAAATCTATGCTCCTATGATCACTTATACAAGTAGATAAACTTTTGTTTGTTTGTTTGTTTGTTTATTTATTTTATATTTAGCAAGACTAATTATTTGTCTTTTCAAGTTCTTTGTTTTTATTTTTTATTTGTTTGCTAATTTATAATTGGGGAAGGGGACTACAATCCAGATAATTTCTAGATGTGTGATACTGTAGGGTTTTTTGTTGGAAGTTATGATAAAGCAGTAACAGTTCTCTCATCCTAGAAAATGAAGCCACCCTTTCCTATCTAATTTAAATTAAGGATGTGAGAAGACACATCTAAAACTATACATATGTCTAATTGAGAAGATATATTGGGATTCCTGATTCCGATTACTGGAATTTCTAATTTTATCTTTACATCTGTATTTTATTTGAGGAAATATTCTTTAAGAATGATCTATTTGAAATTCAAATAAATTGTCTTGGAGGCTCACTAATGAATGCATTAAAAGTAATACACTTAGATATCAGGTAATATTGTAAAAGAAAAAAAGACAATGAAGACAATGAAGGCAATTGGCCATTGGATTCACATCCAATTAATTCACTATTTCTTTGTCTCGTCTCTTTTCATAGAAACCTAAAAAATCTAATGCATGCTGTATTGAACACACTATCTCTTATCACAAGAGTACAAAATAATAAAGATTGCTGTGTGGAGCAATATGAAGGAACACTGGATTTAAACTCTGAAGACTGGGCTCTTCTACTTAATACCACAGGGAATATGGTCAAATTAGTTTACTTAACAAAGCTTCGGTTTCTTTAATGCCAATGAGGTGATTAGATAGCATTTAAGATCCCTCCTTCTTAATCTATGATCTTTGATTCTAAAGAAGTCTATAAATAATCTGCATTTATATAGTAAATGTCTTACAATTGTGAAAATTCATTTTCTTAAGTCTATAAGAATAAAGTGATTTCAGCAGTGTGGACACAGATTTCATTACTTCTTTAAGAGGTGGCTTTATGAGGTGGAGCCAAGATGGCAGAGAGAACACATATTTCATTCTGAGCTCCTCTACTACCCTCAAACTATTTACAAAATTTAGCCTCTGAATTAGTGCTGGACTGACAAACCCTATGAATATTGGGAGTACAACATATTATTAAAAAAAGATAATAGTGAAGATCACCAGAAAGGTCTGTTTTGGGCATGGGAGGAGGCCAGGTGCAGGCACAGGTAAGGAAGCAGAAAGAGCATGGAGGACAGCTTATGCTGAGCAAACTGGGGGCAGGTGTGGTCTCCATGGGAGGAAATTCTGTAAGGATACCACATTGTTAGCTACTCTGCCCTGGCAGCAAGCCAGTAGATCAGCAGAGAAGTTATAAAACTTCCAAAATAAACACAGAGGGTAAAGAATGCATCCCAAAGCCCCAAGTCTCACGGGACCTGGCCACACCCACTCAAAACCAGGGGTGACTCAGCACAATACCAGCCCAGGCACTGATCCCAGCACAGCCACTGCCTTTCTACTGTTCCTTCACTGCCACTTCCTATTATTTGTTGAGCAAGCTTGGAAAGCCTTCATTGCCACAAAAAGCAGACCTCAATTTTGTTGTTGTTGTTGTTCTTGTCATTAAAATGAGTAAAAAGGCAAAGAAGGCTCTAACTATAGATAGCTTCTCTAGTGAAAGTGAGCAGATTTTAAATTCTGAGGAGACTAAAAAAAGATTATCTCAAGATGAAACCCCAAAGGGGGATATGATGTGGTCCCCACCACACAAGTCTCACATAGAAGAAATTAAAAGGAATCTTAAAAGAGAGGTAGAAGAAGAATGGGGAAAGGAAAGGAAAACTTTGCAAGAGGGTCCAAATAAGGCGTATAATTTATTAAAAGATAGAATAGATCACCTACTGAAAGAGACCCCAAAATTAAAGCTCCAATGAATATTGTGGCTAACTTCCAGCACTATCAGACCAAGGGAAAAAATACTACAAGCAGCCAGAAAAAAAAAAAATTCAAATACTGAGGAACCAGAATAAGGATTACTCAGGATCTACCAGCATCCACCTTAAAGAACTGAAGGTCCTGGAATCTGATATTCTGCAAGGCAAAGGAATTTGGAATGCAGCTAAGAATAAATTACCCAGCTAAACTGAGCATGATCTTCCAGGAAAGAAGATAGGCATTCAATGAAACAAGTGAATTCCATTTATTTCTGATGAAAAAAACAGAGCTAAACAAAAAATTTGACCTCCAAATATAGGACTCAAGAGAAGCATAAACAGGTAATAAGAATTCTTGAGAATTGTATTTCTGGTATGGTTATAGATAAAGAGTACATGTATAATTTGGTTTTACTGTTATAATACAAAAAAGGAACTAAAGGTAGAAAGGAGATTGTACCAGAAAAGGGAACAATGGAGGTAAAAAGAGGGAAACTATATCTCACAAAGAGACAAAGGAAACTTATTATATCTCAGGGAAAGAAGTGAGGGGGATGAACATTGTGTGAATCTTACTCTCATCAGATTTGGTTCAAAGAGAAAATATTAGACATATTTGGTTTACAGAGAAACTTCTCCCACCTCATTGAAAACTGGGAGGGGAAAAGCAAAAAGGGAAAGGATAGGCTAAATAGAAGGGAATACAGAAATAGTAGGGGAAAGCTTAAAGAAAGGGGGGGGACTTTACAGGGGAAAAGAGGGAGTTTATAGAGGGAGGGTTAAGTAAGACAAGAGGTGCTCTTAAGTTTAATACTGGGGAGAAAGATAAGGGATAAAGGAAAGAGAAAAGCACAATCTGGGGATAATTAGATGGCAGGAAATACAAAATTAGTATTTTTAATCATAAATGTGTATGGGGTGAACTCTCCCAATAAAGTGTAAACAATATGCTGTTTACAGGAAACACATTTGAAGCAGGGTGATAATACAGTATAAAGGTAAAAGACTGGATCAGGATCTACTATTCTTCAGGGGAAGTCAAAAAAGTAGGGGTATCCATCCTGATTTCAGATCAAGCAAAAGCAAACGTTGATCTGATTAAAAGAGATAAAGAAGGAAACTATATCTTCCTAAAGGGTAGCTTAGATAATGAAACATTTTCAATACTAAGCATATATCCACCATGTGGTATATCATCTAAATTCCTAAAGGAGAAATTAAGAGACCTGCAAGAAGAAATAGACAGCAAACTTATAATAGTGGGAGATCTCAATCTTTCACTCTCAGAACTAGATAAATCAAACCACAAACTAAGAAAGAAGTTAAAGAGGTAAATAGAACACTAAAAAAGTTAGGTATGATAGCTCTTTGGAGAAAAGTGAATGGAAACAGAGTGTACTTTCTCCTCGGCACTTTCTGGAACCTATACAAAAAGTTATCATATATTAGGACATAAAGACCTCAAATTCAAATGCAGAAAGGCATAAATAATAAATGTATCCTTTTCAGATCATGATAAAAACTATATTCACTAAAAAGCTTGGGGAAAGTAGACTAAAAAGTAATTGGAAACTAAATAATTTCATCCTAAAGAATTAATGGATGAAACAGCAAATCGTAGACACAATTAATAATTTCACCCAAAAGAATGACAATAATGAGGCTACATACCAAAATTTGTGGGAGGCAACCAAAGCAGTAATAAGAGGAAATTTTATATTTCTAGAGGCTTGCTTGCATAATATAGAGAAAGAGAAGATCACCAAACATAAGGTCAAAATGGGTTCATGATCTAGTCATCATGAATTAGATTATAAATAAATTAGAAGAACATAAGATAGTTTACTTCTCAGACCTGTCGAGGAGGAAGGAATTTGTGACCAAAGAAGAACTAGAGATCATTATTGATCACAAAATAGAAAATTTTGAATATATCAAGTTAAAAAAAATTTTTTACAAACAAAACTAATGAAGACAAGATTAGAAGGGAAGCAATAAATTGAGAAAACATGTTTACATTCAAAGGTTCTGATAAAGGCCTTATTTCCAAAATATAGAGAGAATTGGCTCAAATTTATAATAGCTCAAGCCATTCTCCAATTGATAAATTGTCAAAGGATATGAACAATTTTCAAATGAAGAAATTGAAAATATTTGTAGTCACATGAAAAGATGCTCCAAGTTACTATTCATCAGAGAAATGCAAATTAAGACAACTCTGAGATACCACTACACATCTCTTAGTTTAGCTAAGATGGCAGGAAAAGATAATGATGAATGTTGAAGGGAATGTGGAAAAACTGGGACACTGATACCTTGTTGGTGGAATTGTGAACAGATCCAACCATTCTGGAGAGCAATCTGGAACTATACTCAAAAAGCTATCAAACTATGCATACTCTTTGACTCAGCAATGTTACTACTGGGCATATATCCCAAAGCGATCTTAAAGGAAGGAAAGGGACTACATGTACAAAAATATTTGTGGCAGCCCTTTTTGTAGTGGCAAGAAACTGGAAACTGAATGAATGCTCATCAATTGGAGAATGGCTGAATAAGTTATGGTATATGAATTTTATGAAATATTATTATTCTATAAGAAATGATGAACAGGATGATTTCAGAAAAGCCTGGAAAGACTTACATGAAATGAGCAGAACCAATAGATTATTACATGGCAACAAGAGGATTATATTGTTGGAATCCTTACAAAGTGTTGTCATTAGAATTGATAGAGACAATAATTATCTAATTTAGCATGGTTCGGTATGATTGATCTGATCCTACAGGGAGATGTTATGAACCAGAACTTGAAACAAGGTGATAATTCAATGGAATTGATAGAAGCAATGCTTGTGTGCTTGGATTTGCACCATTGAGAGTTCACACATTAGCTCACACACATTAGTTCACAAATTTGGAAGATTCATAAGTGTTCACAAGTATGGGAGATACAAAGTTAGCTTTGTAACTTTGTGAATTCAGACCTCCCATAACCCCACTCTCAGAGGAGGAGTCAACCTTTGAGAGAGCATAAAAAGGAACTGAGTCAGTGAATTCAATTAGTTCGGAAGATTGACAAGTTAGAGAATGAAGTCAAGCAGAACTAAGGATTCGGAGGACTTGGAAGGAGAAAATAAAGTTTGGATTTTATCAGCTGGCTGTATTTGAAATGATTATTACTCAAAACTGAAACTAAGGCTGCCTCCAGAAAACCTCCTCAATAAACCTGCTC
Source organism: Antechinus flavipes (assembly GCF_016432865.1). NCBI lineage: Eukaryota > Metazoa > Chordata > Mammalia > Dasyuromorphia > Dasyuridae > Antechinus > Antechinus flavipes. The sequence continues at coordinate 403,380,519 of NC_067400.1, forward strand.
CCACAGAGACCCATCATATATTATTAAAAGGACGAGAACACCACATTATATGATGATTAATTCTGATGGACATTTTGCTCTTCAACAATGAGAGATTTCAAACCAGTTTCAATTGTTCAGTAATGAAGAGAGCCATCTATACCCAAAGAGAGGACTGTGGGAGCTAGCATGGACCACAACATAGCATTCTCACTCTTTCTGTAGTTGTTTGCTTGCATTTTGTTTTCTTTACTAGTATTTTTCCTTATTGACCCAATTTTTCTTGTTCACCAAGATAACTGTATAAATATATATGCATATATTGGATTTAACATATATTTTAACACATTTAACATGTATGGGACTACCTGCCATCTAAGGGAGCAAGTGGGGGGAAAGAAGGGATAATTTGGAACAGAAGACTTTGCAAGAATCAATGTTGAAAAATTATCATGCATATGTTTTGTAAATAAAAAGCTTTAATAAAAAACAAATAAAATATTAAACCATCTTTCATAGGCATGTGGGTCACTGTACAGTATATAAAATTAACATTAAATGAAATTTGTATGTTTTTGAAGTTTACTAAGCATATGCTATTTTATTTAATTCTCATAACAGTTCAATAAAGTATCATAATCCCTATTTTACAAATGATGACCCCGAGACTGTGAGAAAGTTAGGGACTTATATAGCACAACAAAATTAGTAAACAGATTTGTTTTTACTTTAATTCTGATTGCAGTGCTTTTTTTTTTTTTTTATTAATAATACTCTGGTCTTACATGGGAAAAATAAGACTATTTCCAAATTAAAGTGCAATAATATCTTCAATGTTATGTAAATTGTCCACTGAAATTGTAAAATCAAAAAAGAAATTTGAAAAGTGTAATATATCAAAGTCAGGGTAAATCAGGGCTTTTAAAACTTTTTCTATTTTTTATGCCTTTTCCAGGGAAAATTTTACACGATTCCAGGTGAACGGGACCAGGTGAAGATTTTGCAGAGATTGTAGGACCTTAGGTTGAAATTTTAGGAAGTTATGAGATCCCTGTTCTCAGAGGCTATAGGGCAGAAAAGATCAAATCCTAGATCTAAGCGTCAGGAAGTCATGTAACCCCCAGGAAGTAGACAGTGTTGTTGACCATTGGTTAATGATTATTTCCTTTTCAATCCATCCAATAAATTTAAAAGTTAACAGGAATGAAGGGGCATCTTTTCTGATCCATACAATCCATTCTCTGCTTCTGGCTTCATGCTATACACCATGCTGGACTGTCCAGTTGATGGGCTTGAATCACTCTCTGCAAGGAGTAAATAAATAAAGGCTTTCTATTTGTATCTGGAGTAATCAATTTGAGTAAGGGGGTGTAGCACCCTGTCCCAAATAGTTTATGGGTTCCTTTTACGATCTGTGACTTTCCAGAGAAAAGGCTGGGGATAAGAAAGCAGATGCCTGGTTGACAGATTGTCTCCAACCATACTCTAGATCAGACCCCAGCCTCCCTCTCTGTAAAGTATGGTCCTAAGGGAGGCACTCGATAAAAACAGAAAGCAAAACTCAAGTCTCCTAAGGACCCTGAGGGCAAGAGGATATCCAGGTAACTTGTGAACACAGTCCAGAGATAAAAGCACTGCCTGTGACCTTTGATTGTCTTAGGGTGAAGGGAACCATGGGATCATTTTCACGATCCAAAGAAAGGGGGAGCCTAGTAAGATAGAAGGAAGTTCTGATAAATCAAACACAGTAGGGAAACTCGGGATTACCACTGGATGGGGATGATCTTTTCAGACTTGGAGATCCAAATTGAGAAGTTGACTCCATGAGTTATAGGATCAAGGCATTAGATTGGAGGTGCTCTTTCCCAGAAGGGAAAGGAGAAGGAGCAGTCCAAAGCCAAATCTTCAGAACAAAAATATAAAATATGAATTTCCAGAGTATAAAGAGAAAGATAAAAAGGAAATGATGAGATATTGCTGTTTTGTGTGAAGAAGGGACAGGCCCCTCCCATGTCATTTTTGTCTGGGTTTGTATCTTTTTGAAGAATGTGTGTTTAAGGTCTGTTCTGTAAGCTAGATTTTATCACCTGGAGAAATTTAAAATGCAGCTAGCAAGAAGAAAAATTCTGTGCTATAGGGAGAACACTGGGTAAGATTTCTTAAAACTCTTGACTCTCACCTTAAAAGGGAAAAAGCCCTAACTTTTCCTGCGGACCACATCTCTGGCCAATCTGGAGGCTACAGAAATAAAGTTAGCTAATTTTTGAGAGTAATGATTGGGGAGTTTGGCAATTGGTCTTTTCAAGATTGCAAAAGTGCTTAACATAAAACAAATGCTATATGAGTGTTCACTTCTTTATTGGATGTAATTGCTTCATATTTGATAACTTTATATGGGTTTTTTTAAGATGTGACCAACATACAATTTCAATGTTGAGATAAATAATTTGTTGTTTTTGTGTAAAGTAATTTGAAAGCAAAGCCAACTAAAGGCTTCTTAAGGATGAGGAGGATAGTGTATAGAGTAAAGGGAGTCTCTTTCTCTTTCTTCCCCCTTCCCTCCTTCTCTGACTACAGCAGGAATACATGGAAAAGGGGTTGAGAGGAAGGGAAAGAAAATATACTCACTCAGTTCAGTGAAATTTGCTATTTGATAAATGACAGTAAGAGCAGTTTAAAGGAGGTGTAATCAAAGCCCACTAAAGAGAGATGTAATTGTAATTTATAAATTGTAATCTCTTTGCACTGACTATGTTAACAGAAGACCTAAGGGTTTGGGAACTTTAGGAAAGCAAACAAAAGCAAAATAAAACAGTTCACTGCTACCTTAAAAACACTGGCACCAAAGAGCTTGCTTTTGAATTATCAAGAGTCAGTTAAAAAAAAAAAAAAGAAACTGGCACTTTAAACTTTTCCTGACTCACAAAAGAGAAATGGTTTGTGTGAATTAGAAAATAACCAAATGAAAATTGAGTTTGTTGGGAATATTTGATTAGAATTTAGGAAATGGGGTGTTTTCAACTTTGCTAGAAAATTAAGGTGAGGGACTTCCGGTTAAGATGGCAGAGAGGAGGCACACAGCTGTGTAGCTCCACGCTTTCTCTCACTATCCATTTCATTACAAGCCTCTGAAATAATGCTTGACTGAAAAAAACCCCACAAATAGTTGCCAAGAGAAGCCATCCTTGAGATTCGCCAAGTAAGGTCTGTCTTTACTGGAGGGCTGGGACAGTTTTAGATCAAGCACAGGCGGCGGGCAGCGGCAGTGAGAGCATGGGAGCAGACTGGAGAGGGGGTGGAGCGTGATCGCAGCAGTCTCTGAGGGGAGAGCTTTACTACAGGATTAGATACTTTGCTCCGGCAGCAAGTCAGCAGCCCAGCAGAGAAGCTAAAAACACCGGGGGTGAAGAATACAACCCCAAACAGCTGGAGTCTCTCGGGACCTGGCCACCCCCTTCTTCCCCCCCCCACAGTGACTCAGCATGCTCTGGGATCTCAGAGCGCAGGCGCAGAACAGTCAGGCTAGTGCCTCACTGCTGCCCCCCGCAGTCTGTAGAGGAAGCTCGGTAACACCACCCAGCCCCTCCCCCAAAGAAAGACTCCAGTTTTTTCTGTTTTTCTTTGCTAGTTCATCTTTGACAATTAGACAGAATGAGCAAGAAACTGAAGAGGATGTTAACCCTTGACAGCTTCTATACAGATAGAGAGCAGACTCTAAATCCTGAGGAGACTAAAAACAGACTGTCTCCAGGTGAATCCCCAAAGGAGGAGATCATCTGTTCCTCAGCACAGATGAATCTCATGGAGGAAATTAAAAAGGCTCTCACAAGGGAGCTAGAAGAAAAATGGGAAAAGGAGAGGGAGGCTTGGCAAAAGACCCTGGAGAAGTCAGTTAAAGAGAGAGTGGATAAAGAAGTAAAATCCTTGAAAAATAGGATTGGTGAACGGGAAAACAAAATTGGCGAAATGGAAAAAAAATTCCACAGAACAAAGGAACTCAATGGGACAATTAGAAAAAGATTTTTAAAAAGTGAGTGAACAAAATACTTCACTGAAAATCAGGGTCGAACAAATGGAATTGAATGACTCGAGAGACAAGAAGAATCAGTCAAGCAAATCCAAAAAAAATCAAACAATGGAAAAGAATGTGAAATACCTTCTGGGGAAGACAACAGACCTGGAAAACAGATCCAGGAGAGACAATCTGAGAATCATTGCACTTCCAGAAAAGCATGATGAAAAAAAGAGCCTGGACACTATTTTCCAGGAAATTATCAAAGAGAACTGCCCAGAAGTCATAGGAACAGAGGAAAAAATAAACATTGAAAGGATTCATCGATTACCCACTGAAAGGGATCCTAAAATCAAAACACCAAGGAATATAGTGGCCAAATGCCAGAACCCTCAGATGAAGGAAAAAATATTGCAAGTGGCTAGAAAAACCCAATTCAAGTATCAAGGAGCCAGAATAAGGATCACCCAGGATCTGGCAGCATCCACGTTAAAAGATCGAAGGGCCTGGAAGATGATATTCCGAAAGGCTAAGGAACTTGGTATGCAACCAAAAATAACTTACCCAGCGAGAATGAGCATCTTTTTCCAGGGAAGAAGATGGACATTCAACGAAGTAAGCGAATTTCATCTATTTCTGATGAAAAAGCCAGAACTTAACAAAAAGTTTGATATACAAATATAGAACTTAAGAGAAATCTAAAAAGGTAAAGATTAATCTTGGGAACTATATTTCGACTATATAGATGTATAAAGAATACATGTATACCTTGTTCTAGAAATTGATGTGGAAAGGACATTGTACCAGAAAAAGGGTAAAGTGGGGGTAGTACATCTCATGAAGAGTAATAGGAAACCTATTATATCTGAGAGAAAGAATGGAGGGGGATGAATATAGTGGGTATCTTACTGCCTTCAGAAATGGCTTTAAGTGAAAAATCTTAAGACATATTCAATATATGGTGAAACTTCTCCAACCTCATTGAAAAGTGAGAAGGGAAAAGTGAAAAGGGAAGGAATAAGCTAAGCGGAAGGGAATACGGGAACTGGGAGGGAAAGGGGTAAGATAGGGGGAGGAACTATAAGGCGGGGGGAGGGATACTAAAAACGAAGAGCTGTGAGAAACAAGTGGTGCTCACAAGCTTAATACTGGGAAGGGGGAAAGGGGAAAGAAGGGAGAAAAGCATAAACCAGGGTTAACAAGATGGCAAGTAATACAGAATTGGTCATTCTAACCATAAATGTGAATGAGGTAAACTCCCCCATAAAGAGGAAGCGGTTAGCAGAATGGATTAAAAGCCAGAATCCTACAATATGTTGTTTACAGGAAACACACCTGAAGCGGGGAGATACATGCAGGTTAAAGGTAAAAGGTTGGAGCCAAATCTACTATGCTTCAGGTGAAGTCAAAAAAGCAGGGGTAGCCATCCTGATCTCAGATCAAGCTAAAGCAAAAATTGATCCAATTAAAAGAGATAAGGAAGGGCACTATATCTTGCTAAAGGTAGCATGGATAATGAAGCACTATCTATATTAAACATATATGCACCAAGTGGTGTAGCATCTAAATTCTTAAAAGAGAAATTAAGAGAGCTGCAAGAAGAAATAGACAGTAAAACTATAATAGTGGGAGATCTTAACCTTGCACTCTCAGAATTAGATAAATCAAACCACAAAATAAATAAGAAAGAAGTCAAAGAGGTAAATAGAATACTAGAAAAGTTAGATATGATAGATCTCTAGAGAAAATGTAATGGAGACAGAAAGGAATACACTTTCTTTTCAGCAGTTCATGGAACCTATACAAAAATTGACCATATATTAGGACATAAAAACCTCAAACTCAAATGCAGTAAGGCAGAAATAGTAAATGCATCCTTTTCAGACCACGATGCAATGAAAATTACATTCAACAAAAAACCAGGGGGAAGTAGACTAAAAAATAATTGGAAACTAAATAATCTCATACTAAAGAATGATTGGGTGAAACAGCAAATCAAAGACATAATTAATAACTTCACCCAAGAAAATGATAATAATGAGACATCATACCAAAATGTATGGGATGCAGCCAAAGTGGTAATAAGGGGAAATTTCATATCTCTAGAGGCCTATTTGTATAAAATAGAGAAAGAGAAGGTCAATGAATTGGGTTTGCAACTAAAAATGCTAGAAAAGGAACAAATTAAAAACCCCCAGTCAAACACTAAACTTGAAATTCTAAAAATAAAAGGAGAGATCAATAAAATTGAAAGTAAAAAAAACTATCGAATTGATTAATAAAACTAAGAGTTGGTTCTATGAAAAAACCAACAAAATAGACAAACCCTTAGTAAATCTGATTAAAAAAAGGAAAGAGGAAAATCAAATTGTTAGTCTTAAAAATGAAAAGGGAGAACTCGCCACTAACGAAGAGGAAATTAGAACAATAATTCGGAGTTACTTTGCCCAACTTTATGCCAATAAATTTGACAACTTAAATGAAATAGAAAAATACCTCCAAAAATATAGCTTGCCCAAACTAACAGAGGAAGAAGTAAATATCCTAAACAGTCCTATCTCAGAAAAAGAAATAGAACAAACTATCAATCAACTCCCTAAGCAAAAATCCCCAGGACCAGATGGATTTACATGTGAATTCTACCAAACATTTAAAGAACAATTAATTCCAATGCTAAATAAACCATTTGGAAAAATAGGGATTGAAGGAGTCCTACCAAACTCCTTTTATGACACAGACATGGTACTGATACCTAAACCAGGTAGGCTGAAAACAGAGAAAGAAAATTATAGACCAATCTCCCTAATGAATATTGATGCTAAAATCTTAAATAAAATATTAGCAAAGAGATTACAGAAAATCATCTCCAGGATAATACACTATGACCAAGTAGGATTTATACCAGGAATGAAGGGCTGGTTCAATATTAGGAAAACTATTAGCATAATTGACTATATCAATAATCAAACAAACAAAAACCATATGATCATCTCAATAGATGCAGAAAAAGCATTTGATAAAATCCAACAGCCATTCCTAATAAAAACACTTGAGAGCATAGGAATAAATGGATTTTTCCTTAAAATAGTCAGGAGCATATATTTAAAACCATCAGTAAGCATCATATGCAATGGGGAAAAACTGGAACTTTTCCCAATAAGATGTGGAGTGAAGCAAGATTGCCCTCTATCACCATTATTATTTAATATCGTATTAGAAACACTAGCCTTGGCAATAAGAGTCGAGAAAGATATTAAAGGAATTATAGTAGGCAATGAAGAAACCAAATTATCACTCTTTGCAGATGATATGATGGTATACCTAGAGAACCCCAGAAATTCTACTAAAAAGCTATTAGAAATAATTCATAATTTTAGCAAAGTAGCTGGCTACAAAATAAATCCCCATAAATCCTCAGCATTTTTATATATCACCAACAAAACCCAACAGCAAGAGATACAAAAAGAAATTCCATTCAGAATAACTGTTGATACCATAAAATATTTGGGAATCTATCTACCAAAGGAAAGTCAGGAATTATATGAGCAAAATTATAAAAAAGTCTCCACACAAATAAAGTCAGACTTAAATAATTGGAAAAATATTAAGTGCTCTTGGATCGGCCGAGCGAACATAATAAAGATGACAATACTCCCTAAACTAAACTATTTATTTAGTGCTATACTGATCAGACTTCCAAGAAAATATTTTAATGATCTAGAAAAAATAACAACAAAATTCATATGGAACAATAAAAGGTCGAGAATCTCAAGGGAATTAATGAAAAAAAAAAAATCAAATGAAGGTGGCCTAGCTGTACCTGATCTAAGATTATATTATAAAGCAGCAGTCACCAAAACCATTTGGTATTGGCTAAGAAATAGATTAGTGGATCAGTGGAAAAGGTTAGGTTCACAAGACAGAATTCATTATTTGATAAAAACTGCTGGGATAATTGGAAATTAGTATGGCAGAAATTAGGCATGAACCCACACTTAACACCATATACCAAGATAAGATCAAAATGGGTTCATGGCCTAGGCATAAAGAATGAAATTATAAATAAATTAGAGGAACATAGAATAGTTTATCTCTCAGACTTGTGGAGGAGAAAGAAATTTGTGACCAAAGATGAACTAGCCATTACTGATCACAAAATAGAAAATTTTGATTACATCAAATTAAAAAGCCTTTGTACAAACAAAACTAATGCAAACAAGATTAGAAGGTAAGCAACAAACTGGGAAAACATCTTCACAGTTAAAGGTTCTGATAAAGGCCTCATTTCCAAAATATATAGAGAACTGACTCAAATTTATAAGAAATCAAGCCATTCTCCAATTGATAAATGGTCAAAGGATATGTGTTGGAATCCTTACTAACTGCTAAGTAGTTAGAGTTGATCTAATCTTACAAAAAGATGTTTTGGGTAGAACCTGAAACAAGGTACTAAGTAGAACTACCCATAATCCCTCTCTCTGGAAGGAGCATAAATAGGCCAATGGGCCAGTCGGAGAGTTCTTACAGAGGAAGACGCTACAAGTCGAGATTTCAGCGGAATGACATGAAGAGTTGGAGCTGGCTGGAGGCTGAAGAAAACAGAGGCAGAGGCTGAAGGACCAGACCTTTGGATTTAAAGACATTTGGAGAGAGCTCTTGGAACCAAGCAGAGAGATAGGCCTCTAAGCTAACCGGGCTATATTGGAAATAATAAAAGATCTGAACTTTTATCACCTGGCTGTGTTTTGAGAAGAAAAAGCTCACCACATTTTGGCGCCCTGAACGTGGGACAAACAGACCCCTCAGTGGATTTCAGTGGAAAAGCTCCGATCCTGATTCAAGTGGAAAAGCCTGTGATCCTGACCCAGTGGAAAAAACTTCAACCCAGAAATTAGGGTGAGTGCAACAAAGAAATTTTGTTAGAAGAGTTAAAGTAGAATTTCAGCTAAGATGGGACAGATATTTAGAAAACAGTCTGTTTCTGTTCAAGGAAAATGTTTAGAGAGCATTGTCAAAATTATGGAAAGCCAAGGTTTAATTATAAGTTTACAGCAAATCACTGAACTTTTACAAACTGTAAAGGACATATGTCCTTGTTTCTCTCTTGATAAGGAATTAGATCTAAATGAATGGAAATTGGTTGGAGAGGATCTTTGTCAATTCTATGATAAAAATGGGCCTAACTCAATAATTAATACATATAATGTAATACAATTGGCTATAAGAAGTTATTTAAGTGATAGAATGATGAAAAGGAAAGTACAGGAGGAAGTGCCAACTTTACTAGGTGAAAAGGAGGACAAATCAGATGAGAATGGAGTTAATTACAATTCTGAGTATGATACTTCACAGAAGGAGGAATTAGGTGATTCCACATCTCATGACCCTCCCCCGCAATTAACCCTTCATGGGTAGAACAAGGGGGAGGGAGAGAGACAGAAACACAGTCAGCTTCTCCTGTAAAGCAGAATTTGACAAGATTAGAAAAAGCATTAATTAAAGCAAAAAATGAAGGAGAAGATATATCTGATTTTATAAATGCATATCCTGTGATTGAAGAGCTCAACTCCTCAGGTCAAAAAGAGAGAAAATACACTCCTTTTAATTTGGGAAAAATTAAAGATTTGAAAAAGGGTTGCACTCTTTATGGGGCTACATCATCTTATGTGAAGATGTTACTGGATAATTTGTCTAATGAAATCCTAACCCCGAATGACTGGAAATCCATAACGAAAACTTGTCTAGAACCGGGACAAAATTTATTGTGGCTTTCGGAGTTTCATGAATTATGTAGGATTCAAGCCCAACGCAATAGGCAAACAGGAGCTATTGTACAAGTTGCTTTTGACCAACTAACTGGAGAAGGTCAGTATGCAGAGAGTTCAGAACAGATTTATTATCCCATAACAGTGTATGAGCAAATTTCTAAGGCTGCAATAAAAGCTTGGAATTCTCTCCCTGGACAGAAAGATGGAAATAATGCTTTCACAAAAATAGAGCAAGGTCCCAATGAACCTTTTGCAGATTTTGTGGGACGTCTGCAAACAGCTGTAATAAGAACCATTGGAGATAATGCTGCTACAGAAATAATGACTAGACATTTGGCTAAGGAAAATGCCAATGAGATTTGCAAGAGAATTATATGGGGGCTAGACAAAAATGCTCCTTTAGAAGAAATCATAAGATGCTGTGCCACAGTGGGCACAAATGCTTATTATGCCCAGACTATGATGAACATGGAAAGACAAGGTCCTTCTTGGCAGAGGAATTCTAGAGAAACTCGTCGATGTTTTCAGTGCAGAAAAATTGGACATTTGAGAGCTCATTGTAGATATGGAGATAGAGTGAGAAGACAGGGTGAGAGAAAACCCAAAACCCCATGTCCAAAATGTAACCGAGGCTTTCACTGGGCTTCTAAATGTATATTGACCCAGAAGAATGAGAGGCAAGGCCCAGCTCCAAAGTATCAATCAAAGGACAGATGGGGCATGATAGCAGCTGAGGTTACACCCAGAGAGACTTTAGAAATTCAGAACTCTGATGTCATCAACCAACAGAAAAGCAATCAGGATTACAGTTGGGAAGAATACAGGCCTTTTAAGACAACAAGACAATATCCAATGCAAACAACTCCAATGTAATTACCAGATGATGAGGAGAAATCCCAAAAGTGGTAAATAGAAGAGAATTAGATAGGTTAACTGCTTGGGGAAGAGGATCTGCTTATATTTCCACAGGTGGAAAAGGAATCAGATGGCTAACAATGAGACTGTCAAAAGAACTTTAAAATCTTCAGCTTTCAGTTCCTGAAATCCAGCAAGAATTACTGGATTCCCTGAGATGAAAAATTGTTGATGAGACTTTTTGCAGTATTTCAGAGCTTACAGGAATTATTAGATTCCTGGCGCATGAACTAATGGACAATGGATTCCTTATGGACTATTTCAAGGACTTATGGACATTTGTAAATTTTCAGGTCGATTTATGTTGTTACATTACTACTAGCCTGTGTTATATTACTATGTGCTTATGTATTTTAAGCAATTGCAAGAATCATTGGATTTCTTGAGATGAAAGATTGTTGATGAGACTTTTGCAGTAGTTAAATTTTCATGTTGATTCATGTTATTTGTTACATTACCACTAGCCTGTGTTATATTGCTATGTGCTCATGTAAATTATGTATAATGCCTCCCATATTGATGGATTTATGTATACCATGTATATCTGTTACAAAGTTCTGGCCCATATTGATGGATTTATGTGTACCCCCTCAGAAACCCCCTATGTTTTAAAACAAAAGAAAGGGGGAGATGTTGGAATCCTTACTAACTGCTAAGTAGTTAGAGTTGATCTAATCTTACAAAAAGATGTTTTGGGTAGAACCTGAAACAAGGTACTAAGTAGAACTACCCATAATCCCTCTCTCTGGAAGGAGCATAAATAGGCCAATGGGCCAGTCGGAGAGTTCTTACAGAGGAAGACGCTACAAGTCGAGATTTCAGCGGAATGACATGAAGAGTTGGAGCTGGCTGGAGGCTGAAGAAAACAGAGGCAGAGGCTGAAGGACCAGACCTTTGGATTTAAAGACATTTGGAGAGAGCTCTTGGAACCAAGCAGAGAGATAGGCCTCTAAGCTAACCGGGCTATATTGGAAATAATAAAAGATCTGAACTTTTATCACCTGGCTGTGTTTTGAGAAGAAAAAGCTCACCACAGATATGAACAGACAATTTTCAGAGGATGAAATTGAAACTATTACCACTCATATGAAAGAGTGTTCCAAATCATTATTGATCAGAGAATTGCAAATTAAGACAACTCTGAGATACCACTACACACCTGTCAGATTGGCTAAGATGACAGGAAAAAATAATGATAAATGTTGGAGGGGATGCGGGAAAACTGGGACACTAATGCATTGTTGGTGGAGTTGTGAACGAATCCAACCATTCTGGAGAACAATCTGGAATTATGCCCAAAAAATTATCAAATTGTGCATACCCTTTGATCCAGCAGTGTTTCTATTGGGCTTATATCCCAAAGAAATACTAAAGAAGGGAAAGGGACCTGTATGTGCCAAAATGTTTGTAGCAGCCCTATTTGTAGTGGCTAGAAACTGGAACATGAATGGATGCCCATCAATTGGAGAATGGCTAGGTAAATTGTGGTATATGAATGTTATGGAATATTATGGTTCTGTAAGAAATGACCAACAGGATGAATACGGAGACGACTGGTGAGACTTACATGAACTGATGCTAAGTGAAATGAGCAGAACCAGGAGATCATTATACACTTCGACAACGATATTGTATGAGGACATATTTTGATGGAAGTGGATTTCTTTGACAAAGAGACCTAACTGAGTTTCAATTGATAAATGACGGACAAAAGCATCTACACCCAAAGAAAGAACACTGGGAAATGAATGTGAACTATCTGCATTTTTGTTTTTCTTCCCGGGTTATTTATACTTCTGAATCCAATTCTCCCTATGCAACAAGAGAACTGTTCGGTTCTGCAAACATATATTGTATCTAGGATATACTGCAACATATCCAACATATAAAGGACTGCTTGTCATCTAGGGCAGGGGTTGGAGGGAGGGAGGGTAAAAAAATTGGAACAGAAACAAGTGCAAAGGATAATATTGTAAAAAAAAAAAAATACCCTGGCATGGATTACCTATAAAGTAATTATTAAATAAAAATTAAAAAAAAAGAAAATTAAGGTGAAATTATAGCTAAGACTATTTGGCTACTACTTGGAAAAATTCTAAAATTGTTAATTAAGTTATTTGAAGTTATTGTTATCATCTAAAGTTGGTAATTATTCTGTATGGAACAATAAGGACTAGGTGAAAGCCTTGTCTGTTTATCTCCAAGGATAAGGGCAGGCTGTGCCTTTCTACCCCCTTTACATTGTGGGAGGGAAGGTATCAAACAGCACAGCCCACAAAAACACTAAGAATAGTCTGGCCTACTTGAGTTGAGAATGATGGGATAATCACCCTGAGGCCCCTGGACTTTCACAGTGCTGTAGTTCTGCGGATAATACTGGCTGCCCCATACCAGTCTGTTGATCTGTGATGACAAAGCTTCAAAGACAAATGGTGGGAGTTAGTGAAAGTGGGGTCTCTGGTTCCTGAAAGCTTCCTTTGATGTGCAGATGTTGGTTCTGAAGGATGATAGTGAAGAGAGGGACCAGGGTGAAGGCCTAGATAACAAGGATGTCCTAGAGCAAGAAATGTATCAGGATTGGTGTGAGAAATCTTCAAAAGTATGAAATAAAGAGGAAAGACTGAATGGGAAAAGATGAAGATTTCACAGAGGCTGTAGAACCTTAGGCCCAAGTTTCAGGGAGTCAAGTGATCCCTATTTTTAGAGGGATATAGGGCAGAAAAGGTCAAATCCTTGGTCTAAGCTTCAGGAAGTCACATAACCCCCAGGTAGTAGACAGCATTGTTGACGATTGGTCAATGGTTACTTTCTTTTCAATCCATCTAGTGAATTTAAAAATCAACAGGAAAAAGTGTGGGGGGGGTATCTTTTCTGTTATAGAATTCTTTTTCTGCTTCTGCCATGTACCATGCTGACTATTCAGTTGATGTGCTTGGACTGCTCTTTGCAAGGACCAAATAAATGCCTTCTGTTTGTAAGATGCCTCCAAGTAGTCAATTTGGGTAAGGAGCATCTAGCATCCCATCCCAAACACAGGTATATAGATTAATAAAATAGTTATAAAAATGAAACATTTACTGATAATAAATCTTAATATTGAGATTCTCAATTCAGTTACAAGACCCCATATGAAATCTTGAACTACAGTTTAGAAACCAGGGAGTAAAAGAAAAATTATAATTTCTTAAAATATAGATATAAATTCTCAACTTTTAAGCCTAATGCACTTATGACCAAAGCATCAATGGGAACAGTCTAATTATGGATTTTAATCACTACAATATTGCTATACATTCTACAATCTTGCCACTTAACAGTCTGGAAAGCAGTTGTTGTTTTCATAGTGATTAAAACGTGCTTTTTGGAAAGCAGTGTGGGATGAAAGCAATAAGTAGGGTATATTTGAAATAAACAGCTTATTTAAAGAATTGCTCTATTTGGAGTTGTTCAGAGTTCTTACTACTGCAACAAAAAATATTGAGGGAAAAATGCTGATCTCTGAATCATGGCTATAAAATAGTGAGATTCATTTCCATAAGCTATTTAAAGAAGATCCATTCCATGACTAACAATACACCAGCTATAAACAAAGAATATCTATAATCAATGCAAGCTAAACCAAAATTTGTATACAGAATGCCTGCTTTGATTTCTCCTCTATGAATTATTTCCAAAATGTATTTCTAAAACCCCCTGTACATCATTTTCAAGTATGAAAGTATTTGTAATTTTTAAATCTGCCTATCCTTCCATGAATGTTGAAAAACACAGTTCTATATTTTCTCAAGTTATACTACATCTTTACCTCCTGCTACAGTTTTTTTTTTTAATATTGCCAAAAGTATCAGTAAATATAAAAGCATGCCTAGATTCATTGTTTTGTTTTAATGTGACTTCAGAAATAAAGTATTAATATGTGAGTAATCATACAATACTCTAACTTGGTCCCACTTTTTATACCGGCTCTTTCATACAGTACTTTTTACTAAATCATAAGCATAGCTTTATGCTCTGCTAAAACCTATAGTAAAACTAATCTTGTCCTTTAGATAATATATATCTAGATGTTATTATGCCAGATACTTTCTTCCCAGTAATATGTTCCTAAATTAGATGATTACTTTAATAGCCCAAGCAAGTAGGATAGTTTTGAATGGTTGCACATTCTAAATGAAGCCTAAACTGCCTGTAGGTAAAATACCATTAATACTAGATTTTCAAATAGCCTAATATATCAGTAATTCTAAAGGTGAAAAACTCATATTAAAACAAAATAAAACAAAAATACTGATGCTGTTGTTACTCTTCTTGGGAAATTGCTCCAAAAATGCAGAATCTTGATAGATCAATATACATTTAGAAAAGAAATATGAAAGCATAAGTCAATTCAAAGCAACAAAGTAGTTTCTAACTTCCCAAAGCTAAAATATAGTAGTGATCCATTTAAAAACCTATGGCACGGAGTTACTAATGCCAATTTTCCATGATAACTGCATTTTATTAAAAAAAAATGGACCTTCACAGAATTATATAAAACAGAACATAGGAGAGTTCTCCCTGATTTCAAAGTTTCACTTTATTCCAGGGCACCCAAACATATTAGACTTCTGGAAATTGGTTTTTGGATTTGCCTAAGAATAGCTTATTAGCATGGGAGTGACAATTCTTAAGTAACTAAATGAGCCAATCAATTATTCACGCAATTTCTTATTGAGGATATATCACAACTATGTGGCTTCTCTGTAGGCAATAATAAGATCAATGCTATGTGAGGGGAAGCAAACACTAATTTATTTGATTCACTATTGAATTAAGTCCTAGATGATACTCAGTGCTTCTGATCCTAGAATGCTGGACCTGGAAAGTCAGGAAAATAGGAGTTCAAATTTTCCCTAACATATTTCCTACTTATGTGACCTCAATTAAGGTCTGTTTAACTTCACTAAGCTGTAAAATGGGGACATAATAGCATCTACCTCATAGTGTTTTTTTGAGAGGAACATGAGATGCTTTTTAAGGTACTTTGCAATTATTAAAGAACTATATAAACCATTTTTATCATTATTTTTGTACATTGAATAATTTGAAATGTTTTATCAATATGTTAAGAATTAAGGCCAGAGGAAAAGAATAAGGGCAAAGTAGGGAAGAAAATTTAGATGGAAAAGATGGTATTTGTATTAGATCTTGAAGGATAAGGTACAGTAGGAACCCTTTCCAGAAAATAAATGAACATAGAAAAAAGAATAAGCATAGAATATTAAAATAATATTTGAGTGAAGCTAAGATGACTGAGTGAAGCCAGTAAGCTGCTTGTACTCTCACTTTTACCCTTGAAAATTACATGAAACCAAACTTCTGAATAGAGTCTGACAGAATGAAGCCATCCTCCAGTTGAAGATAGATAGATTGAAAACACATCAAGAAAGGTTAGTCTCACCAGGGTCAAACATATGCTCAGCCCAACTCATACATAGTCTGAGAAATCCAGTGAAAGAGTCTTATTCACAGGAGATCAGCAACTGAGATCCTTGGTCCTGGCTCAGTAGAGAAGCACACCAGTGGGGCAGCTTTTCCTCATTAGAAAACAAATTCTGTGAAACCAGGCTATTTGCTGAAAAGAGCAGGCAAAGCTACCCCTTAGATACACAAGGAGTCCCCTATGCTGAAAGTCAAGGCTTAGAGCTGCTCAAGATGCTTGGGAGAGTGTCTCCTTTAACCCAGGAGCAGAGCTCAACCATAAAATTAAAAAAAAAAAAAAAAAAAAAAGAGGAAATACCAAAAGGAAAGGAAAAAGTGAGCAAGAAACAAAAAAGAACTCTGGTGATAGAAGGATAATATAGTGAAAGGAAAGACCAAAATACCAATTCAAGATGAGGACAAAATATATGCAGAAATCTGAATTTCAGATATCTGAAATCTCAAAGACTGATATAAATTAGCCTCAAGCTCAGAGAAGGCTCTTGGAGGTACTCATAAAAGACTTTAAAAAGAAAATAAGATAATAATTTAACCCCAATTGCCTCAGCAAAACAAAACAAAACAAATAAGAGGGGCAGAAGAACAAATAAGAAAAAAATGGCATATATGCAAGAGAGAGTCAACAGCTTGCAAAAATAAGGCTATTCCTTAAAAAACACAATTGGTCAAGTGCAAAAAATAAAAATCCACTAACCAACACCTTGAAAAGTAGAATTAATCCAGTAGCAAAAGAGATACAAAATCTAACTGAAGAAAATCCCACATTAAAAATTAGAATGAAACAAATGGAAGCAAATGACTCTGTAAGACAGCAAAAATCAGTGAAACAAACAAACAAAACAAAAAAGAATGAAAAAAAGGAAGAAAACGTGAAATATGTCATTGACAAAATAACTGACCTGGAAAATAGATCTAGAAGAGATAATTTTAAAATTCCTAGCCTATTTGATGGCCATGATCAAAAAAAGAGCCTGAGTAGCATTCTACAAAAGATCATTAAGGAAAACTGCTCTAATATTCTAGAAACAGAGGGGGAAATACTCATTGAAAGAATCTATCCATGACCTATAGAAAGAGCTCCCACAAGGAAAATCCTAAGGAATACCAAAACTATAATCTCAAGAAAAAAATACTGCAAGCTGCCAGACAACAACAATTCAAATATCAAGTAGCAAAAGTCAGGATTACCGAGAATCTGGCAGCTTCTATAATAAAGGCTCAGAGAGCCTGGAATATTCCAGAAGGCAAAGAACTTTGGGTTACAACCAAGAATTAACTATCTAGCAAGAATGAGCATCATCTATCAGGGGAGGAGATGAATCTTCAATGAATTAAGAGACTCTCAATAATTTCTATTAAAAAAAAAAAAAACAACAACAACAGAACTAAACAGAAAATTGATTCTTCAAACACAGGATTCAAGAGAAGCATAGAAAGGTAAACAGGAGGGAAATGTTTATTATTTAAATGTTAAAGTGTTTAAAACTCTAGATGGGAAAATGATGTCTTGAGAACTGTATCTGTTGTTAATGGGCAGATAGAGGAGAGCATCACACAGATGGAACATGAAGGATATGGTTGTGAATTGACTCTGTTGTAAGGATATAAAAGAAGCTGACATTAAAGGGTGAAAAAAGGACTGTATTGGGAGAATGGGAAATGGGAAGTATAGTGGATCAAATTAGATCACATGAAGAGACTCAAAATACCTATTTCAATAAAGGGAAAGAAGGGAGAGGAATAAGCTTGTCTAAAGCTTGATCTCATCTGTTTTAGCACAAAGAGTGAATAACTTAATCATTTAGTTGAGTGTAGAAATGTATCTAATCCTATAAAGAAGCAGGAGAAAGAGGAAAGAAAAGAAAGGAGCTGAATAGAAGGGAGGACAGAATAGGGAAAAAAAAGGTAAGAGAAAGGGGAAGGGATGATACAAGATAAGTAGTGGGTGGAGTAGGTGAAAAACAAACCACTACTAAGGACAGAATGGAAAGAGAACAAATATATATATAGGCAAGAGAATAGGAAGGAGAGAAATACAGAGCTGGTAATCATAACCGTGAATGTGAATGGGATGAACTCTCGTATAAAACAGGAACTTAATAGATTTACTCTGCCATCCTGGCTCCACTCCAGTGTTCTTCTAATATCCTGTGTGTATTCCTTTATCTGGGTTCTTTTATTTTCCTTCCTTTTCTAGAAATTACTACATTTACTATACCCTACCCTTCAAGATTTAATCCAAATATCACCTTACTCAACTAAATGTTCTTCCCGATTTTAGCCCTTATTCTTTTCCTCTGGCCTTAATTCTTAACACATTAATAAAACATTTCAAATTATTCATTATATAATATTGATGACAAAAATAATTTTTATATATCACTTTAATAATTCCAAAGGACCTTACAAAACACCTCATCTGCACCTCAAAAAACAAAAAAACATTATGAGGTAGACACCATTATATTACCATTTTGCAGAATTGAGAACTGAAGCTGAGAGGCATTAACCAAGGTCACATAGCTAAGAAGTGTTGAAAGAAAAATGTGCAAAACTGATACTTTTGATTATATTAAAATTAAAAGTTGCTGAACACACAAAACCAACAGAAATAAGATTAAAAGGGAAATATAAAGTTGGGAAAAATTCTTTACAGCCAGTGTTTTTGATAAAGTCCCTATCTTTAAAATATTAAAAAAAAAATGAGTCAAATTTATAAGAATACAAATCATTGCCCAACTGATAAATCAAGTATATAATCTTTTGCCATTATCACATAGAAAAAAATGCTCTAAATCACTATAATTAGAAATGCAAATTAAAACAACTCTGAGGTACCCCCTCATATTTATCAGATTGGCTAAAATGACAGGAAAAATAATGATAAATGTTGGATAGGATAAGGAAAAAATTGGAGACTAATGCATTGTTGGTGGAATTTTGAAATGATTGAACCATTTATGAGAGCAATTTGGAAGTGTGCCCAAAGGACTATAGACCTGTGTGAACCAGAAGTGCCACTAACTGGTTCTGTGTCCCAAAAAAATTATAAAGGAGAGGAAAAGACCCACATGTGTGAAAATGCTTGTAGCATTTTTTGTTTGTTTTGTTGTTGTTGTTGTTGTTGTTTTTGGTTTGTTTTTGGTATCAAAGAACTGGAAAGTGAGTGCATGCCTATTGGTTGGGGAATGACTAAATAAGTTGTGTTATATGAAGGAAATGGAAAATTATTGTTCTATAAAAATGATGAACAAGTTGATTTTAGAAAGGACTGGAAAGATTTACATGAATCGAGCTGAACGAAACAAGCAGAACTAGGAATATATTATACACAATAACAGCAAGAATGTGTAATGACCAACTATGAAAGACTTGGTTCTTCTAAGTGGTCCTGTGATCCAAGACAATCCCAATAGACTTTGGACAGAAAATGCCATCTATATCCAGGAAAAGATCTCTGGAGATTGAATGTAAGTCAACAGACGCTATGTGCACTTCTTTTTTCTGTTGTTGATTTTTTTCCCACAACATGATTCATAAAGCAATGTGCATTAAAATAAATAAATAAATGCATATTCACTCCTCCTCCCCACAAAAAAAAACAACATTGATGATACCATCTTAGAGTAGAGGGTATATTGGGGGCACAAGCATATACCTATACCTATGGGTATATATATATATTTACATATATGTGTACACACATATTCATCCAAATAGACACACTTGCATGTAAATATACATTCAGTGGAGAGAAGAACAAAGCAAAAATACTGACAACTCCTTTTCTGGGGGTAGTTTTTTTAAATAATAATAATATAAGTTGAAAAAAATTAGTAACATTAGTTTATTTGATATTCTGATTTGGTAGTATGTATGTATGTTAATAAGTACACAAAGGAAAATGTGAAGCTACAATATTTTACACCCCTTCTAAAGAACTATTTTATCTTAGCATCTTTCTAAAATCTGTTATTTTAAGTTCCTGTTAACTAGCTAGTCTTTAACTTAGATTTTCAAATTTCCCATGCCTCTAAATCCAGTAAATGTGATCAACATTTCTTTTTTTTTTTTTTTTTTTAATAACTTTTTATTAACAGAACCCATGCCAGGGTAATTTTTTACAACATTATCCCTTGCACTCATTTCTGCTCTGACTTTTCCCCTCCTTCTCTCCACCCCCTCCCCGAGATGGCAAGCATTCCTACACATGCTAAATATGTGTGATCAACATTTCTACACAGATTTGTTCTTTAACAACCTCCAAATTAAATTGAGAATTATTTTGTTATGCTAAAGTTATTTGCAGAAAATTTTAAGGTAACAATTTACTGATTCCTACATTTGGAAAGAGAAGGAAACTATATTAGTTATTCTGGGGTAAGAATTTGTTCAGGGAGATTTTTAAAAAACTATCCCATTTTTCAAATTTCAATAAGTCTATTCATGCATCCTCATTTCCTTTGTATTAATCATTCTTGAAAAACTATTGATCTACTTTTAAAATTTCAATATGCATGGGGCGGAGGCAAGATGGCAGAAAAGGCACACACGACTTTCTAAGTTCCTCTCTTACCCTCACAACCAACATTATATTCAGCCTCAAAAATAAAGTTTGACTGCTAAAATTCATAAAGATCAGAAGTACAACAACTCAGCAGCCGAAGATAATCTGGAATTTCATCAGAAAAGGTTAGTCCTGAGGGGCCTGGAGAAGATCAGTGCAGGCAGGGAGAGAACTAGAGGCTAACAGACCAAGCGGGAATGTGTACCTATTCCAAACCGGAAGTGACAGCAGCACAAGCTGGTAGCCCCAACTTGCAGTACAGGGCTTTTCCTTGGGGCAGTTGCGAACCTACACAGAAGGGGGGCACAGCCTGGAGCAGCCTCTAATCTGTACAGTGGGAGGCTCGGCTTGGGGCAATAGAACTTTCTTAGGGCCATTTGCTTCTGGCAGAGACTTCAGGTCTGAGCCAGATTATTCTCTGGTCAGCTGCTAATACTCACAGCCCCACTGGCAGAGGTGGGGGGGAGGGGAAGGGGGGGTGGTTGGCCTCGGGTAGTGATACTTTCACTGCTTAGTCTCTAGCCTTAGGGCAGTCGCTAAACCACACAGCAGGGTTCTCCACTGGGCACTTCCATAGCTCAGTGCTGAATCACTTTCCATTGGGGGAAAGGGAGGAAACTTTTGCCCAGAGCACTCCCATACCTCACTGCCTGAAGCCTGCTTACATCTTTCCCTGCTTTGCAGAGGAAGCTGGTAACCCCTTGCCTTGAAGGCAGAGCCTAAAAGCTTTAAAAAAATGAGTAAAAGAATTAAGAGGACAATCTATGGCTTCTATACAGAAAAAGAGCAGGTTTACAACCCCAAGGAGACTAATAGCAAACAGTTTCCAGACAATACCCGAAAGGGGAATATTACCTGTTCCCCTTTACATAACACTCTCATAGAAGAGACCATTAAAAGTCTCAAAAGAGAGTTAGAAGAAAAATGGGGAAAAGAAAGAGAAGCTTTGAACTATGAATTGGAAAAAAATAAAAAAAAGTGCAGGGAAAAACAACTTGTGAATTGGAAAAAGTAAAAAAAAAATCCCTGGAAAGTAATATTTGTGAATTGGAAAAGAAAAAGAACTCGCAAGAAAGTAGGATCTGTGATTTGGAAAAAGAAAATAATTCACTAAAAAAAAATAGTGAAATGGAAAAAAATTCCATAGAAACTCAATTGGACATATACAAAAAGAAGTAAAAAAAGCTAATGAAGAAAATAA
The DNA here is from genome assembly GCF_016432865.1 of Antechinus flavipes. Classification (NCBI taxonomy): domain Eukaryota; kingdom Metazoa; phylum Chordata; class Mammalia; order Dasyuromorphia; family Dasyuridae; genus Antechinus; species Antechinus flavipes. The sequence goes on from NC_067400.1 coordinate 403,402,442, forward strand.
TTCATTAAAAATCAGAACTGAACAGATAGAAACTAATGATTCGTTGAGACAGCAAGAATCAGTCAAGCAAAACCAAAAAAAAATAAAAAATAAAAAGATAAAATTGGAAAAAATCATGAAATATCTGCTGGGATATTTCCCCTGATAAATTCCCCTGACAGACTTGGAAAATAGATCTAGGAGAGATAATCTGAAGATTATTGGACTTTCCAAAAATTATGATGAAAAAAAGAGCCTAGATACTATTTTACAAGAAATCATCAAAGAGAACTGTCCAGAGGTAATAAAATCAGAAGGTAAAACAGGCATTGAAAGAATTCATCAAACACCTTCTGAAAAAGACCCCAAATAAAAACTCCAAGAAATATTGTGGCCAAATTTCAGAACTATCAGATTAAGGAAAAAAATATTGCAAGCAGCCAGAAAAAAAAAAAAAAATTAAATACCGAGTTGCCATAATAAGGATCACCCAAGATCTGGCTGCCTCCACATTAAAGGATCGAAGGGCCTGGAATCTGATATTCTGAAAGGCAAAAGAACTTGGAATGTAGCCAAGAATAAACTACCCAGCTACCAGAATAAGGTGAGCATTTTCTTCCAGGAAAGAAGATGGACATTTAATGAAACAGATGAATTCCATTTGTTTCTAAGGAAAAAAACCAGAACTAAACAAAAAATTTGATCTCCACCCATAGGACTGAAGAGATGCAGAAAAGGTAAAAGGAATTCTTGAGAATTGTATTTCTGTTGTGGATATACAAAAAGAGTACATGTATAATTTCTTTTTACTGATATAACATTGAAAAAAGGGAAGTAGAAATGGAAAAGGGATAATGTCAGAAAAGGGGGAAAGGAGGGATAAAATGAGGGAAACTACATCCCATGAAGAGGCAAAGGAAACTTATCATATCTGAGGGAACTCAGAGAAGGGGAGGAACACTGTGGGAATCTTACTCTCATCAGAGTCGGCTCAAAAAGAAAATAATTGACATACTTGCTTTACAAAAAAATCCTCTCTCACCTCATTAAAAAGGGGGAGAGGAAAAGGGAAAAGAAAAAGAATAATAAGGGAAGGGTACAAGGAAGGGGAAGAGATTCAAAGGGGGGGAGGGAGGGATCCTAAAGAGGGTGAGCAGCATAATACAAGTGGGGGTGCATAAGTTCAAAACTGGGAAAGAGAGTTGGGGGGCAAGAAAAAGAAAAGCATAATCTGGGGATATTATGATGGCAGGAAATACAGAATTAGTAATTTTAACCTTAAATGTGAATGGGATGAACTCTCCCATAAAGAGGAGGCAGATAGCAGACTGGATCAAAAGTCAGAACCCTACAATATGTTGTTTACAGGAAACACATTTAAATCAGGGAGATACATACAGAGTAAAGGTAAAAGACTGGAGCAGAATCTATTATGCTTCAGGTGAAGTCAAAAAAGCATCGGTAGCCATCCTTATCTCAGATCAAACAAATGCAAAAGCTGATCTAATCAAAAGAGATAAGGAAGGAAACTATATCTTGCTAAAGGGTAGCATAGACAAGGAAGCAATATCAATGCTAAACATATATATACCAAGTGGTATAGCATCTAACTTCCTTAAGGAGAAGTTAAAAGAGTTGCAAGAAGAAATAGACAAAAAACTGTAATAGTGGGAGATCTCAATCTTGCACTCTCAGAATTAGACAAATCAAACCACAAAACAAATAAGAAAGAAATTAAAGAGGTAAATATAATATTAGAAAAATTAGGTATGATAAATCTTTTGAGAAAACTGAATGGAGACAGAAAGGAATACTTTCTACTGAGCAGTTCATGGAACCTATTCAAAAATTGACCATATATTAGGACATAAAGACCTCAAAATTAAATGCAAGAAGGCAGAAATAGTAAATGCTTTATTTTCAGATCACAATGCAATAAAAACTACATTCACCAAAAAGTTAGGGGTAAATAGACCAAAAAGTAATTGGAAAATAAACAATCTCATCCTAAAGAATGATTGGGTGAAACAGCAAATTATAGACACAATTAATAATTTCACTCAAGATAATGTCAATGATGAGACATCATACCAAAATTTGTGGGATGTAGCCAAAGTGGTAATATGAGGAAATTTTATATCCTTAGAGGCTTACTTGAATAAAATAGAGAAAGAGAAAATCAATTAATTGGGCTTACAACTAAAAAAACTAGAAAAAGACCAAATTAAAAACCTCCAATCAAATGCTAAATTTGAAATTCTAAAATTAAAAGGAGAAATTAATAATATTGAAAGTAAAAAAAAAAAAACTATTGAACTAATTAATAAAACTAAGAGTTGGTTCTATGAAAAAACCAATAAAATAGATAAGCCTTTGGTAAATCTGATTAGAAGAAGGATGGCAAAAAATCAAATTAGTAGTCTTAAAAATGATAAGGAAGAACTCTCCATCAATGAAGAGGAAATTAGAGAAATAATAATGAGTTACTTTGCCCAACTTTATGCCAATAAATTTGATAATCTAAGCAAAATGGATGACTACCTCCAAAAATATAGACTTCCCAGATTAAAAGAGGAGGAAGTAAATTGCTTGAATAGTCCCATTTCAGAAAAAAGAAATAGAACAAGCTATTAAATAACTCCCTAAGAAAAAATCCCCAGGACCAGATGGATTTACATGTGAATTCTACCAAACATTTAAAGAACAATTGGCCACAATGCTATATAAATTATTTGATAAAATAGAGAATAAAGGAGTCCTACCAAATTCCTTTTATGACACAGACATGGTAGTGATATCTAAACCAGGTAGATTGAAAACAGAGAAAGAAAATTATAGACCAATCTCCCAATGAATATTGATGCTAAAATCTTAAATAAGATATTAGCAAAAGGACTACAGAAAATCATCCCCAGGATAATACATTATTATCAAGTAGAATTTATACCAGGAATGCAAGGCTGGTTCAATATTAGGAAAACTATCAATATAATTGGCCATAATAATAACCAAATTAACAAAAACCATATGATCATTTCAATAGATGCAGAAAAGGCATTTGATAAAATCCAACATCCATTCCTAATAAAAACACTTGAGCGTATAGGAATTAATGGACTTTTCCTTAAAATAATCAGCAGCATCTATTTAAAACCATCAGTAAGCATCATATGTAATGGGGACAAACTACAACCATTCCCAATAAGATCAGGAGTCAAACAAGGTTGCCCACTATCACCACTACTATTCAATATTGTATTAGAGATACTAGCTTTGGCAATAAGAATTGAGAAAGAGACTAAAGGAATTAAAGTAGGCAATGAGGAAACCAAATTATCACTTTTTGCTGATGATATGATGGTATACTTAGAGAACCCTAGAGTTTCTACTAAAAAGTTATTAGAAATAATCCACAACATTAGCAAAGTTGCAGGATACAAAATAAACCCACACAAGTCATCAGCATTCTTATATATATCACTAACAAAATCCAACAGTCAGAGTTACAAAGAAAAATTCCATTTAAGGTAACTACTGAGGAATCTATCTGCCAAAGGAAAATCATAAACTTTATGAGCAAACTACAAAACACTTTTCACACAAATTAAGTCTGATCTAACCAACTGGAAAAACATTAAATGCTCTTGGATAGGGCGAGCGAACATAATAAAGATGACAATACTCCCTAAACTAATCTATTTATTTAGTGCTATACCAATCAGACTTCCAAGAAACTATTTTAATGACCTAGAAAAAATAACAACAAAGTTCATATGGAAAAACAAAAGGTCAAGAATTTCTAGGGAATTAATGAAAAAAAAAATCAAATGAAGATGGTTTAGCTGCACCAGTTCTAAAATTATATTATAAAGCAGCTGTTACCAGAACCATTTAGTATTGGCTAAGAATCAGATCAGTTGATCAGCTAGGTTCAAAGGACAAAACAGTCAATAACCTTAATACTCTCTAGTGTTTGACAAACCCAAAGACTCCAGCTTTTGGGATAAAAACTCACTGCTTGACAAAAATTGCTGGGAAAATTGGAAACTAGTATGGCGGAAATTAGACATTGACTCACACTTAACACCATACACCAAAATAAAGTCAAAATGGGTTCATGGCCTAGACATAAAGAATGAGATTATAAATAAATTAAAGGAACACAGGATAGTTTACTTCTCAGGCCTGTGGAAGAGGAAGGAATTTATGACCAAAGAAGAAGTAGAGATCATCACTGATCACAAAATGGAAAATTTTGATTATATCAAATTGAAAAGTTTTTGTACAAACAAAACTAATGCAGATAAGACTAGAAGGGAAACAATAAACTGGGAAAGAATTTTTACAGTCAAAGGCTCTGATAAAGGTCTCATCTTCAAAATATATAATTGACTCTAATTTATAAGAAATCAAGCCATTCTCCAATTGATAAATGGTCAAAGGATATGAACAGACAATTCTCAGATGAAGAAATTGAAATTATTTCTAGCCATATGAAAAGATGCTCCAAGTCAGAGAAATGCAAATTAAGACAACTCTGAGATACTACTACACACCTGTCAGACTGGCTAGAATGATAGGGAAAGATAATGCGGAATGTTGGAGGGGATGTGGGAAAACAGGGACACTAATACATTTTTGGTGGAACTGTGAATACATCCAGCCATTTTGGAGAGCAATTTGGAACTATGCTCAAAAAGTTATCAAACTGTGCATACTCTTTGATCCAGTAGTGTTACTTCTGGGCTTATATCCCAAAGAGATCTTAAAGAAGAGAAAGGGACCTGTATGTGCAAGAATGTTTGTGGCAACCCTCTTTGTAGTGGCCAGAAACTGGAAATTGAGTGGATGCCCATCAATTGGAGAATGACTGAATAAATTGTGGTATATGAATATTATGGAATATTATTATTCAGTAAGAAATGACCAACAGGATGATTTCAGAAAGTCCTAGAGGGACTTTACACAAATTCATGCTGAGTGAAATGAGCAGGACCAGGAGATCATTATATACTTCAGCAACAATACTATATGATGATCAATTCTGATGGACCTGCCATTTTCAGCAATGAGATGAACCAAATCAGTTCCAAGGGAACAGTAATGAATTGAGCCAGATATACCCAGCAAAAGAACTCTGGGAGATGACTAAGAACCATTACATTGAATTCCCAATCCCTATATTTTTGCCTGCCTGCATTTTTTTTTTAATTTCCTTCACAGGCTAATTGTACAATATTTCAGAGTCCAATTCTTTTTTACAGCAAAATAACGGTTTGGTCATGTAAACTTATTTTGTATTTAATGTATACTTTAATATATTTTACACGTACTGATCATCCTGCCATCTAGGGGAGGGGTAGGAGGAAGGAGGGGAAAAATTGGAACAAAAGGTTTGGCAATTGTCAATGCTGTAAAATCATATAACGTGTAAATAAAAAAGCTATAATAAAAAAATCAATATATAGCTTATTGATTATAGAACTAAAAATCTAGTTCTTTCTTGAACTCTTGGGATTGATTTTTTGCTGGATAGCTGACATGTCACAGATATCTGAGGGGTAAGCCTGTATTTGCTAGATTTTTTAATATTTATTAAAAACAAACAAATAAATTAATAAACAAAATCCAAGAAATCCTGACTTAAACAGAATACAAGCACTTCATGTTTGACTTTTTCATAGCAATTTGGGTCCCATGATATGGACATCAGACCTTGTGAAGTCCCAAAGTTTTAACTGTGTAAACAGCTGAATAGAGTATGAGAAATGAGTGTGAAAATGGTCTTATCCTAGGAGTGATAATGACTTACTTGAAAAATTATTTTTCTAAGGGGTAACTAAGTGATATAGTAGATAGAATCCTGGGAGCTGAAGTCAGGAAGACTCGAATTTCTGAGCTCAATCTGGCTTCAGATACTGTAGCTATGTAACCCTTAACAATTACTGAACTCTGTTCCTTCATCTATAAAATGAGCTGAGAAGGAAATGGAAAACAAAAAATGATATTGCTGCTTAGAAAAGCTCAATTATGGTAAAGAAGAGTCAAACACATCTTCAAAAGACTGAATAACAACAAAAACAAGGAAAGTCTTTTAATGAAATGGAAACTGGTATGGGGAATGTCAGGCAATGTTTGAATTTCACTCTCACTGGAAATAGTTCAAATATAAAAAGTATATACTTTAGTTGGATATATAAATCTATCTTAATCAACACGAAATTAGGTGATGAGAATAAAGGAAAGGAATGGACATGATAAAAAGAAAGGGCAGATTAAGGGAGATAGTGGTCAGAATTAAAATAAACTCATTAGAAATGAGGGGGGAAAAGAGAAGGATAAATAGAAGAAAAAAAGATAGAGAGAAATACTTAGCAATCATGATTGTGAATATGAATGTGAAGTCTCACATAAAACAGAAGCAAATAGAGTGGATTGGAAACCAGAATTCAACCATATATAGAAGAGACATACTTAAAACAGAAAGACACATACCAAGCAAAAATAACATAATTAATAGTGATAATCAGGTTAACTACATTTTGTTTAAAAGTGCCATACACAATGAGATAATATAAAAATTTTTACATTTGGCTTTATTTATCAAATATTTAGAAAACTGAGTCAAATTCATAAAAATAAGATCCATGGCTTTTTACCCAGTTGACAAAAGGTTAAGGGATATGAACAAGCAGTTTTCAGAAGAAACCAAAATGATTCACAGTCATATAAAATATTCTAAATCTGATTAAAAAATGAAAAAAAATAATTCCAAGATACCATCTCATACCTTTAAAAATAGCAAATTCTGGAGGGATGTGGAAAATATAAATGCACTAGTGAACTGTTGCTGGAATTATGAACTGGTTGAATCATACTGGAAACAATTTGGAAGTATTAGCAAAGCACTATAAAACTATGACTACAGAAAAGCCAAGATGGTAGAGTAAAAGCACAGACTTGAACTTGTCAACGAACTCCAAATTCCTTTAAATAATGACTCTAAACAAATTCTAGAATGGCACAACCCACATAAAGATGGTGATAAGTCAGTTTTTCAGCCCCAAACAGAAAAGGTCTGTTGCACCAGGGAGTAGAGTACAATCCAGTGCAGGCCATGGTATCAAACCCAGAGTAGATGTTGGGGACTGAGTTAGTGACAGCAGTGGTTGTTTCCAGACTTCTCAGCCCACAGAAGCTAAAGAGCTAAAGAGAACTTAGGAAAGTCATATGCAAAGATCTATCATACCTGGGTGACAGTGGAACACAGTCCAGGGCAGGCCATGCTGGCATACTACCCCAGCAAACCACAAACAGACCTTGGGAGCCATGAATCATCAGCAACATCAGCAACAGTGCTGTTTCTAGAGCTCTTAGCTCACAAATGGTAAGGGAGTCAAACATGTTCAGAAGGAGAAGACAGGTGTCTCTTTGCTAGCAATAAAGCTGGACTCTATTGATTTGCCATTACCCCGTCACAGTCCTGGGTGGAAGTCCTAGGGTGAGGAGGAGCACTAGCACACCAGAGTTTATGATTACAATAGAATGCTGACCCTATTCACAGTTCTAGGACAAAAAAAAAAGTGTATGTAATCACTCACAGACCAGAACACAGGTTAGGAGAGTTTGAAGTACCTCTTCTTAGATCATTCTACCTTAAAAAAAAAAAAAAAAAGCTGAAAATTTACAGGTTTCTAGAAGTGTCTATGAAAACATTCTACAGAATCCTGGAAGCTTGGGACAATGCATCATCCTCCTAGAAGCACAGCCTAAATTTAACAAAGAGGTAAAAATCAAATAATAGATTGGGGAAATGAACAAACAACAGAAAACATAATCTGGCCCTAGAAAATTAGTATGGCAATAAGGAAGATCTCTGGAATATGGCTATAATATTTCTAGACATTTTCATTTTGGGATCTGTTTTAATAAATGAGCAGGAGTTTTTTTTTTTTAATTTCTATTTTATCATCTGATCCTAGAATATCTTCTAGATCCTAAAGAATAACTAGAATATTTTCTTTGATAATTTCTTGAAAGATGATGATTTTTTTTAACTGGATTTCAAATCATCTGATAACTTTAAAATTGTCCTTTCTGGATCTATTTTCCAGGTCAGTTATTTTTTTAATGAGATAGTTTACATTGTTTTCTACTTTTTTTGTTTTTCTTTTGGATTTGTTTTATTGTTTCCTGATTTCTCATAAAATCATTAATTTTTATTTGATCAATTCTAATTTTGAAGGAATTATTTTATTTAGTCAGATTTTGTATTTAATTCACTTAATACAGTTTGTAAAAAAAATACTACTTTATAACATTTTCAGACACAGAAAATTACTTTAAAACTGCCTTGAAAAAATAAAAAAGTAATTCATGGATGCTGTGGTTAACTTAGCCTGACTTATTTTGATAGCTATCCTTATAGGCTACAAGTAAATAAACCTTATACAAATGAACCTTGCATACACCAACTTTGCACTACCAAATCTCAACTGTCACAAAACATAGCAGTTATATTTTTTCCTCCTTATTACAGCTCATCTACTTACCCCATTTTGACTACTTGCCCAGTAGTTTGTCTCTGTCTTTTATCTCTGCCTTTGTTTCTGTCACTGTCTCTGTCTCTCCGTGTTTCTGTTTCTTTGTCTCTTTCTGTGTGTGTGTGTGTGTGTGTGTGTGTCTTCAATTTTCTAATGAATAGACTTCATGAGGCCAAATAATATTTTCTCTTCTACGTGAAAAAAATAAGTGGTAGCCCATTAAATAAAATCTCCAGGATCTTGACTCTTTTCACTTGTATTGTGTTCCCTTGTTTCTTGAGTCCTAGGGACCACTTTTCTTTTCATCTTCATTCCTTTCCAGATTATACTACTGCCTTTTATTTCTTTACTTTAGAAGACCTAAGGTCTTCTGAATATCACACAGAAAAAAATACCTTCAACATTTGTGGCTTCTTCATCTAACTGGATGATCTTTCCAGGATGAAACCTCAATTTTAAGGAGACCAACCAGGCAGCCATATCTTCATTACATTCTAGATTCCAGACACTATTGAGCTTTCTTTATAATGCCCATACTCAGAATAACTTCATGTTCCCTTCAACCTTTTCAATTTTTTTTTTTTATGTTTTCTTCCTTATTAGAACATAAGGCCCTTCAAGACAAGGTCTTTCAATCCATATGCTTGTATTTATATTGTAAAGGCTTAGCAAAATGAAAAACATAGTAGGTGCTTAACAAATGCATGTTCACCTATTTGAAAAATGGGAATTTTATTTTGCCCCTTTCTTTGTTTTTACATGGTATTTGGTTCTTTTATGTCTGAAGGTCTTCTTAAAGCTAGGTATTCTGGAATGCTAATCTCCATATAATAGAGGTACTCTTATAAATTGTCTATATAGTCAGTACTCTATTTTTGATATTTATGGTCCTAATATGAGTCTTAGCCTAAAGGTGATTTGGCTGGCTTTTGGCAATATAGCCAATTCAACCCATTAGGACATGAATAGCTTAGTACATCAATCAATCATCTTTATAGTGATAAATTATATTTTCTAGCCTCCAGGGATAGAAATAAAGAAAAAAGACAGTCCCTGCTTTCAAAAAGGATACAATCTTATAGGAGAGACAGATAACTTGCAAACAAATACATCTATAGATCTGTATGTATTTGTTAACATGTTGTCTAAATGTTTTGTAAATATCATGTGCATAGATATTATATATTATATTTACAGAATAGTAAATATAATGTATATAGCTATGCAATGCCTATACACATGAGATATTTACAGAATAAATTGGAGATGATAAAAATTATTAGCTCTTAAGAAGATTAGGGGAACCTTCTTAGCAGGTGAAATTTTAGGGGGAAATTAAAGGAATCAAGGGAAACAATGTAATAGAGATGAAGGGAGAGAGAATTCTGTACATGGGAAGGTACAATGGGATGTGGAGAACTTTCAGTGAAAATGTACATAGTTGGGAGATGGGGTTTCTTCTGTGGGGAATAAGAAGGCTAGTGTTATTGGATCACAGGTACATGAGGATGAATTAGATATTAGATTTTCAAGTAGAGAGGGCAAATTTAGTTACACTAGATCTCAGCTTCTTAAACTGTGGGACATAACCCCTGAATGTGGGGATTATAAAATTATACTTTTTATCAGTAAATGTTTTGTTTGTATATCTATATAATATTTCTATACATCCAGGATCACATAAAAATTTCTTGGGTGAAAAGTAGTTATGAGTTGGAAAAGTTTAATATACCCTGGAGTAGATTGTACTAAGCTAAGATATGTAACAAACTTATTTTTTTCTCACATCATGGTTGTTCTAAATAGTATTTTCCCTAAACCTTCCTTTTAAAAGTATAATTCTTCATAATTTCTTTTTTTTTGCATATGCATTCCAAAACCCTATTATAAATCTGTTTTTAAAAAAAGCTTGAAATAGTTACAATAGACATCATAGATTAAGTTATTGGGGGAGGGGGAGAGTGTTTCATATTTGGACAGAACTGTATAGTTTAAGCACACTTTTTTCAAAATAAAAATATTTATGATATTTTAAGATATGTTTTTAAAATCAAAACTTTTTCTCATTTTCCATTTTACTTCAAGATCAAAGAAATAAGGTCATTATGATTTCTTTCGGAATTGTGAAATATTATAAAAGTAATACTTCCAAGCCAATTGATCTTTCTCACACTAATTATTGTATTCCCTAGTTAAAAATGGCAAAAATGCATTTTTCACACATTTGGTAAAGCTTGACTTCCTACAGACATTCTGAATATACTTGATTCCACTGGATCATCATATTTATTTCCTCCCACCAAAAAATTGTATTCATTGAGTATTACCTTAAGTGGAATTAGCAGATGGAATTTGGTATGTTGGATAGAATATTTAGATCTGGAACCAGGAAGATTTGATTTCATAGCTAGCCTCAGGCACTCAGGCAATGACCCTGGACAAGTCAAATAAATTCTTCTTGCCTCAATTTCTTTATCTCTAAAATTAGAATAATAACAGTACCTTCTTTTCCAGACGGTTATGAGGATCAAAAGAGATCATATTTTTAAAGGTTTTTGCATACCTGCTAAAGCACAATATAAATGCTAAATATTACTCTAAACCTCGACACTTTTTTATGGACATCTCTAGTAATATGTATCCATTTTTTGATTTCCATTTATGTGTCAACTTCCCTTATTAGATTCTAAGGTTCTGAAAATAGGTACTATTTTTTATTTCTTTTTGCATTCCTGGCAATTAGGACACTGTCTATCATATAATAATAATAAATGTTTGCATTTTTCATGCAAGGAGAATAATAGCATTCAAACAACAACAACAGGAAACTTTTTTGATGATGTAGGGAAAGCAAAAGTCAAAATTATTTTGGTCATTATTTGTTTTATTGTGTAATGTAACAAAGGATTTGCTGGACATATTTTATGATTGAAAAGAACATATTTTTATTGTTAATGTTTAACATGTTCTTGTTTTTACTCACACAACACAAAACCAATGATACTCATGACAGGAAGAACACTACACATATATTAAGGGGTGGAGAGGGCAGATGCTTGCATCTCGCTTGCATTCATTTCCATTTCCAGTGCTTAGCACAGGTCTAACATAGCATTATAGAGTTTAATAAATGCATATACTATATATACTATAGATGCTATCTCCCTTAAAAATAAATGTATTTTCTCTTCTTTGGAAAGATAAAGTTAGATTAGATATAAGGAAACACAAAACAAAACAAAAATAAAAATTTCTAACAATGAAAGCAATATAAAAATGAAATAAGCTGAATTGGGAGATAGTATATTTCTCTTTCCTGGAGGTCTTTAAACAAAAGCTTCATGGTCATTTGTCAGACATATTCAGGAGGGAATTCTTTTAAAGATATGAGTTGATTCTGATTGCCTTTGAGGTCACTTCCAATTCTTAGATTCTGTGAAATTTGATTGAATTAAAAACATCAGTAATGTTTTTAAAACATCTCTTTAAAAGGAAGAGCATAACTTTGGGAATACTGTTTATTAGGTAGATGGTGCTACATATTAGGAATAGACATCTTCATACTGTTATTAGCACTATATATAATACCAAACTGTAAACTTTAAAACAAAATGTTCTGATACAGAATTAGATATGCATGTTTTCTTCTTTTCAGTTAATCATGCAAAAAACATCCCTAATTTACAATCTTTTTTCACAGTAGAAAAAAAATGTTCATGTTTTATATGCCATTTCAAATTAGGAAATTTAAATTCTACACAGCTTCTTTTAATTGATTTCCTATGGCTAATCCTTTATTCATGCTTCTAGATTAAAAGGCAAGACAGTTATAATAACCGGCTATGTGCTGTTAAAGAGATTTCCTTAGCATTCTACTCTTTGACAATGTCTAGATAGATTTTTTTTTCCATTTTCAGCATTCAGAAAAAAAAAATATTAGAATGAATGAATGTGTTCATATGTGTGTGTAAATATATAAAATTGTACTCAAATATTCAAATCATTTGGATATCATCAATTTGAGAGTTTTCTATAATGATGTAAAGCACAGCCCATCAATGCTTCCCAAACAATGCAACTTTTATTCAAGTCCTCTCAGTCAAGTCCTCTCAGAAGTTCATTATAGGGTGTTCACTTGTTCTTTTGGAGCTCTTATTTTCTCTAAATGTTTTCAAGCTAAAGGGGAAGACTTTGTTTATCTACTTATCATCTACATTATCTACTTATCTACTTATTACCCTTTCCACCCATTAATATATGTGTACTTCTCTTCCTGTCAAGAGTATCCCTGATTCTGTGTTGTATGAACAAGAACAAGAATATATTAAACATCAACAATAAAAATACATAAAATATATGTAGCAAATTCTTTCTTACATTACACAATAAAACAAGTCATGACCAAAATAATCTTAACTTTTGTTTTCCCTACGTCATCAAAAAAATTTGCTGTTGGGTTATTGTTTGAGGGCCAATATTTTCCTTGCATGCAAAATGCATCCTAATTCTCATAGATCAGAAAAGATAAAGCAATCAGCAATAAAATCTAATTGGCCTAGAGTTACAGAATTTCAGAGTTGAATCTCATAGATGCTAAATAATCCAACTTACACCTTGATAATCAACCAGTCAATTTGAATTCCTTTAATTATATGCCAAAAATGGGTGTCCACTTTTGTTTGAAAAGTTCCCATGATGGTAAAGTCTACCATCTCCTCTGGAAGAGCATTCCACTTTTGGTTAGTTCTCATTTTTGTGCTAATCTTAAATCTTGCTCTTTGAAAGTTCTATTCATTGATTCTCTTTCTGCCTGGTAAGACAAAGTAAAACAAATCAATTCCCTCTTAAGTATAATACATCCCTTTAAATTCTTGAAAAAATTATTCCCTTTTAATTTCCTCTCATCCAGACTAATTATTCTCATTTTTAGACATATCTTCAATTACTGTGAAATGAGACATTCATCATATTAACTACCCTATATTTTTTTTCTAGTTTATTTATGTCTTCTAAAAATATAGAATTTGACAAGAATAAAATTGTCCAAATATGGTCTGATCTGGCAAAAATAAAAGCAATATTATTGCTTCCCTAATCTTAGAAACTATGTCTATATTAAAATGTCAAAGGTTACATTTGGTTTGATCGTTATATCATATGATTGATTCATGTTAAATGCAGTTTTAACTAACATACTAGATTTTTTTTTTGAGACAATTTTTTTAGGCATATTTCTTTTATCAGGTACTTGTGATATTGATGTATTTAAAGTTAAAAACAAGGCTTTCCAATTCTTCAGATTTTTTAAATTTTATTATTAGATTCCATATTTCATTAGATTTTATCATCAGAAAATATCTGTGAACCTTGACTTTTTTGGTTTTTGTTTTGAATTGCTACTTATTCCTTAAAGCTCTGTCAACTCCCACTTTATAAGCATGCCATACATGGCTTCATAAGTGCCATTGCTCAAAAAACATGCAATAGTCAAGTACAGATCCCTGGGATACTCCACTTGATTATCTCTCCAAGCTGATTTTGAACCACTAATTTCTACTCTTTGAATGCAGATATCTGAACTGTTTCAAATACTACTTATTATATCTAGTTAGTCAACTAGCACTTTGTAAGTCCTATATAAATGTTCAAGATAAAAGAAAGATATTAAAAAAAAAATTCCTGCTCCCAAGGAGTTTCCAGACCTATGTGAAGAGACGACATGCAAACGGGTATGTAAAAACAAGATGTATAGGATTAATTGTGGATAATCACAAAGGATAGGACTAATATTAATGAGGAATGAGAAAGGCTTTTTGCAAAAGTTGGGAGTTTAGTTGAGATTTGAAGGAAGGCAAGGAAGCCAGTAGGTAAAGGTAAATAGGGATAACATGGAATTACTCCTTGCTAAAATGCTGTTAGAAGATTTTATGCTTTGGACAAAAATGTACACATCTTTCCATTTTCCATAAGAATCATATTAGAGATTTTTTTAAAAAGTCCTTTTCTAAAATAAAGGCAAAATTCTATTTTTATATATTTTTGACAAACTTTAATAAATAACATTTAAAATTAGAATCATCAGAAGTAAATAAACTATCAAAGATCATTTCAGCGAGTAACAGAATAACTACTTGTGTCCCAGAAATTTTTGTAAATTTTATATTACATTTTTTGATTCTCCATTTTGCTATCAAGCACATGAGAAATGGTGCATATTAAATATATCCACAGTATTTATGTATGAATGAAATCTGGCTCAAATGAATACACTTGGAAGAAAAAGTAACAGAACTACAATAAGCGTCCTTAAGAAAAGGAGTGTATTTGAAAAAAAAAAAAAAAAAGAATAAAGAATCATTCTTTATGACCTATGTGCCAGGGACTATGGATCATAGACTAAGAATTAGAAAGAATCTTAGAAATCATCTAGACTATCTCTCTTAAATTACAGATTATATTATAGATTAAAACAACACCTTGGATTCCTAACAATTTAAATAATTTGCCCAAGGTCACACAGGAATTAAATGGCAAATTCTAAGTTACTGAAATCAGTAGGCATAGAGGTTTTATGCTAATTCTCTATGAAGGTTATATGAGGAAATAACCCCAATTTACTGTGCAATAGAGATTACTCTTGCTTATGTTGACATTTTAAAACATTTTTACTTTTTTAAAACTCAAAAAAATGGAACTTTTTTGATTGATTCACGAATTAAGAGGAGTTATCTAAATAAATAATGATACAATAAAAAAGTAAACAATTTTTTTTCTAGGAGGAAGAAGGATGAAATCCTATATTTATATCAGTGAGTATGTATTTTTCAAGTTAAATGGATAATTTTAAAAGGGTACCTCAGAAGATATTCTATGGTACAATGATAATTCCTAGTTAAAGTTATTTTTTTCCAGAATGGTTTCACAAAGCTGACAGTGGATAAAAGAAATTGTTCTTTTAATGAGAAAAAAAAAAAAAACATCAAGCAGATCTGAAATAGCACTAAAGAATTTATATCTCTACATTTTGGGCTCTTAATGACATCTTTCATGGAAGATCTAGATAGTTCAATGAAATGATAAAATCTGATTATCTATTCACACCCTCATTATATTTTATGTTAGTAAATGGATTATGAATTTTTTTCTATGATGTTCTCCAACAAAACGAACAATCCTAGATGAGACAAGAGATGATGAGGGATGAGACTTGTTTGAGATGTTTATTAAAAGAGGGATGCTTCAAAATTCATTTAATTTTTTATGTCTTTTCAGCCAAGTCTACTTAACTATCAGCTCTCCACAATAAACTCCTTTAGCAACAAGAAAGAAAAAAACACATTTTAGTAAAAATTTAACCAACAATATCATGTTTAGCAAAAATATTTACTTCTAAAGATCAAATGAGGACATTTACATATTGAAATATTTACGCAGCTTATATTTTTTCATATCATTCAAATAGATCTTTAAAATAAACACATGCATGTAAAACACACACATGCACACACACATATATTTTGTGTAAACAAATACTTACTAAACTGTAGAACTTTGAACCATAAATTTATTATACAAAAATATAAATATCTATTCTTCAAAAAAGATTTTAGAGAGGACATAATTTTTAAATGTACTTTATGAAATTTAAACTATAATAATCAGTGATTTTAACTTTAACACTTATATTGGAAACTATAGTACCATAATGTTAGTATTCTTAAGAAGAAATCTTTGGACAGAAAAAAATACAAGAGAATTGTTTAACTAAAATGTGTAAGTAGCCATGCTACCATTTTCAATATAATGTTAGCCATGACAACCAGTTGAATAAGCAAAATTGTACATGAAAATAACTTAGGAATATATGAAATTTGTGAAAAAAAGGTATTTGAGGCATTTTTCAGCCATTTTCAGTTGTGTTCAACTCTTCATGACTCTATTTGGAGTTGCTTTTGCAAAAATACTGGAATGGTTTGTCATTTTCTCCTCCAGCTCAATTTACAAATGAGAAAACTGAGGTAAACACAGTTAAGTGACTTGCCCTAGATCATAAAAGAGTAAGTACCCAATACTCTATCTATTGGTTACCCCATTTGAGGTATTACTAAATATATTTGTTCCTTCTTTGTCCCATGTCTTCATCCTCCTCAAATTAAGTGCATTCCCCAAACTGAGCCATAGAATCTATAGAATGCTAGAACTACAATGGATGTCAAATACATTGTCCTTTTAGATAGGGCCTACTCACAGAAAAGTAGGATTTGCAGAAAGACACAGGTAATGATCTACAAAGCCCTTTATCACCCCCCACTACCATCAAGTCTTTTCCAGATTTCTTATACCTTGTTTCCCCTTCATGCACCCTGGGTCTACAGTTGAACCAGCAAGACACTCTCTCAGGTCCATAAATTTTGTCTATCCCTTATGCCTGGAATACACTCCTTCTTCAGGTTTGCTATTGGATTCCATGGCTTTCTTTAAATTTTAACTAAAACCCTGTTATCTACAGGAAATTTTCCCCAAACCCTCTTAAATCTAAAAGCTTCCCTTGCTTCATCATTTCCTATTCGTTTGTATAAAGTTTGCTTGTAAATATTTCTTTGCCTATTGACCATCATTAAATTGTGAGTGTCCTAACGGCAGTGACTATTCTTTTGACTCTTTTTGTATCCCTAATTGTTAGGAGAATGACTGACTCATAGCAAGCACTAGATAAGTGTTTATTTGTTATTTGTTATTTAATTATTCTGCAGATGGGATTATAAAATTTAGAAATTTAATGGACTAATTGAATCCAGTCTCTTCTCACTTTACAAAAGAAGAAAGATTTGATTTTTTTTTTTTTTGGTAGCACGAGTATTAAGTTACATAACTAGGATTCAAGTATATGTTCTCTGATTCCAGATTAAATGTGTTTTTCCCTAGGAGCATATTCCTACTCCATGCTGTTCTTTTGAAGATCACTCAATTCAATCTATACATAACTAACATAACTCTAAAAGGGAAATAATTAAATGTCAATTTACTCTTACTTCTTATTTGGGGAGAATTACTTTGCCTGTATCATCTCCCTGTATGGACTCAAATTTCATTTTTTTTTCCTTCCAGGCCAAAACATAAAGATGAAGAAAAGATACAACTACTGAATTTACATAAAACAGGTAAAATTCAATAATATTTTTTCTTTGAGTAATTAAGACTATAGGATTGTAGGAAGACAGTATTTATTTATTCCTCTTTTTCCACCTATTTGCTAAATGGCCCTTTCTTCTACTCCTTCCCAATCACTACATCTTCTTGGGAACAGACTTGGATAACATTTATTTAGATAAGTTTGTTTTTTGATATTTTATAAGCTACTATAACCCCCTGTCAAAAGTCTTTTCCTCTATTTTCTGAGGATCTTTAAATGTTATACGTTATGTATTCCATCAAAATTAAATGAATTTAAAATTTAAGAAGCTTTTAGAAGCTTGGTTATATAGGCAATTAATTTTGAATGAATCTTTCTTTGAATTGTGGATCTTCAATATGTTTGCACCCACGATAAAGATTCACAGGATGACATACGTGAAAGAGGAATTTAAAATTTTCTTGATGAACTTTAATATTAAAATCAGAAGCTAGTTTACTGCTC
Organism: Antechinus flavipes; assembly: GCF_016432865.1. Classification (NCBI taxonomy): domain Eukaryota; kingdom Metazoa; phylum Chordata; class Mammalia; order Dasyuromorphia; family Dasyuridae; genus Antechinus; species Antechinus flavipes. The sequence continues at coordinate 403,420,601 of NC_067400.1, forward strand.
AGAACAGCCAAATCATTTGTTGAAATTATTTAATGATAAAACATCCTAAAATATGCAAGTAATTCTTATCATTCAAAATTATTTAGTAAAGATTACAAAATTAATCACAACTGTGTGATTTACTATAGATGTTTAAAGTATCATTAATTTCCATTTTACCCCAATGTTTCAAAACTAAAGTTTATTGTTCAGACCTGTTCCACAATAAAACATCTGCACATCACTAAAAATTATCTCAAAATGGTCTTATTTAATTTCCCTGGTGTATTAACATGAATATGCAGTAACCTAAATAGGAATTAAATTGCCATAACCAAAGATGTATTATTTATTTCTTTGTATTAAGGGTAAATTCTTTCTTATATATCTATGTATGTATGGAAATATTTAATGGCAACTTTATTACAAGCTCTGTTTACTATGACAAGTGATTCATGGGCAACTCATAAAGGAATAATGCCAAAATTCATCTTTATAATTCATTTGTCTACAAGATAATCTTATAAATCTCCCAGAAATTGCCCATAAGTTACTATATATTTTTTCTTATATGGGTTTATATCAAATAGACTATTCAGAATTATCCAAAGGAAAAAAATATATATTTTAGGTGTTCTTTTAAAGCTGGGAATCGTGATTTTAAAATAGTCAATACAAATTTGTTAAGCTCAATATAACAGCAGTAATGGCTGAATTCTGTAATCAAGTATAATGTACTTTTCATAACCCCATAATCAATTTCTTCATGTTAAATTAATGTATAAATTGTTGTTCATGCATGTCTAACTTTCAATGACCCCATTTGGTGTTTTCTTGGCAGAGATACCAAAGTGAGTTGTCATTTCCTTTTTCAACTCATTTTATAGATTAGGAAAATAAAACAAAGAGGGTTAAGTGACTTGATCAAGGTCACATAGCTGGTAAGTATTGTAAGACAGATTTGAACTCAAGAAGACAAGTCTTCCAAACTCCAGACACAACATTCTCTCCACTAAGCCACCTAACTGCCCAAACTTGCATACATATAGATTTTTTTTAGGGAAAACAAAACAAAACAAAACAAAAATTATTTATCTTTCTTAGGGCCCACTCTGAGTGGTGTTAAAAATGTTACCTGCATGATTTTCATTTCTTTATTCAATGGTTACTTAATGAATATCTAAGCATATATAAGGCATTGTACAAAATTACCATAGAAATCATACTGGTTTTCCTTCAAAGTCTGTAGATGAGACTGTAATTCAAATATTTCCCTATAGCACTTAGTACAGTGCATGGCACATAGTAGAATTTTTTTTTTATTTGCTCGTTTCTGGGGATATAAATGCTAAGAATTAAATAATCATTATTTATAAGGAGCCTCCATTTTGCTCTAGTTAAACTGGTCTACTTATTATATCTTAGCTTTTTCTGTCGTCATTCCTTTGCTCTTCTATTTCAATTTACTAGGATTCTCCACTTTCCAATGTTCCTCCATTCCCTCCACTACATACATCTAATTAAATAAAAAATAAAAAAAAAAAAAACTTGGTTCTATGGTTAGGTGATAAAATAAATAGAGTACTGGACTTGGCAGAAGGAATATCTGAGTTTGAATCCTGTCTTAGACAGTTATTAGTTATATATCTTTATACAAATCATTTAATCTTTATCATTTGTAGTTGACTCATCTTTTAAAATGGAGATTAATAACACTTAATTTATATATTTGTTGTCAGGAAAAAGCAAGGTAACATGAAATATTCTCTTTAGACCTTAAAATATTATATAAATGATTAGTAATTTTATTTTAATACAAATTAATACAATTAATAAAGTAATAAAACTAGAATCACATCTTTAATAAGTGCCAAACAAGAAATTGCCATTATATAATCTAATCATGATCATTACATACAAATTCTCATTCAACATTGAAAATATATACAAAATCAAATATTTAAAAACATTTTATTTTATTTATATTATTATTTATTAGGCTAATCTCATCTCAAAGTATAGGTGCGTTTAAATATTTGCATAATACTTTATGTGTATGGGAATATACACACATATATGTTATATAGTTATTAAAATGAATTTCTCTTAAGCCTCTTACTGAAGGGAAATAATTGAAATTATAAATTTTTTCTCTATCATGTTGTATACATGATTTTAAAGCCTCATTTGTGAAAACATATGACTATTTCAATTGAAATTATTATGAAATTGATTTTACAAAGGAACATAAGTTCATATATGATATGGACAAATTATTTGAACATCATATAAATTGCTAAAATGAAATATGAATAGCAATATGGCCACAGACATCCCTTAAGTGTGTGATAAAATAATAGAATTGAAAGATGACTGTGGAGTAAGAAATAACCTACTCCAATTCTATCATTTAATTGGTAAGACAATGAAACATAGCAATAAAGAAACTTCTATCTAAAGGTCCCACTGAAAATGAGGAGCAAAGCTGTAGTTCATAACACAGACCTGAGTTCAAGCTCACAGTTCCATTCCTTATATCAGTTTCTATGCATTAGTCTAAAAAATCAAAATTCTAAGGTTTAATTAAGACACAAAGACATATGGAATAGTTGTAAATGATTACCACAAAATATAAAGTGTGCTTTGGAATTTTCAATTGTCACAGAACTGATTGTGAACAAAAAACAATGTTGCTGCAATCCTTCCATTCTATCAACTATTGCTAACCAAAGAAAACACATTATCCAAAATGAGCCTATAGCATATATGTTTACTATGACCTCCCACCTTTTAGTACTTAACAATGAGTTAACAAAACATGTTTAAAAACAAAATGTCCTTTCATTTATCCAGTTCACTGCTAGAATTCAGGGCCTCTTGGGACAAAATAGCATAAGACCCAGATTAAAAGATTGATAATGGAATATATGCCAATTATTAACAGATGGATCTTGCCAAAATAATTTAAAAAATACTTATTTAATTTAAAAATGAAGTCCTATATCCTTGAAACTATTAAGAAATTATTTTTACAATGATTGCAAAATGGTAAGAAAATTTATCTGGAGGCTTTCTTCCTAAAATACTTTGATGGCTTCTTCAATCAGGATATACCAACTAATGGACATTAGAGAGTAATCTAATCTTCTTTACAATATTTTACTTGGTGATCTCTGCAACTCCTATAGGTCCAATGATGATCTGAAATCTTATCCAACCCTAATCCCTCTACTGACTTTAAGGCTAATGTTTCCAACTCCTATTTGAACATGTTAAAATGGATTTCCTATAGAAATCTTAAGCTCAACATGTCTAAAAGTGATCTCATTATCTGTCACTTTCCCTTGTCCAATCTACTGTCTCCATAAAAATCTTTTTACCTCCCTAAAATATTTCATATATGCTCCTTTTCTCTACAATAATTTCATTACCACCTGCTATAGATCCTCATCACCTCATGTCTGGACTATTGCAATTATCAGCTTGTTAATTTTTCTACACCATATGTCTCCCTCCAGTACATCATCTATTCATCTGTCAAAGTGATCTTCTTAAAGTGCAGATCTGAACATGTAATCACCACATCTTTTTAAAGTCTTCCTAACACATTCAAGAAACTCCAAAGGCTCCTTATCATCTTCAGTATCAAACATAAAATTCTTAGTCTGCTATTGAAAACACTAAATAGTCCCCAGCTCATTTTCAATATCCTTATATATTTATCCCATTCCCTGTGAACTAGAGACACGGACTTCTTTACTGTTCTTCAAACAAAATATTCTATTTCCCAACAATGGGGATTTTTCTTTTTGTACCTATGCCTGGGATGCTTTTCCTCATTTCTAATTCATAACTTCTTTAAAGTCCTACCTAAATAAGAAGCTTTTCTTAACCTTCTTAATTCTATGCTCTTTCCTCTATTGATTACTTCCTATATATTTTGCATATCAATTCTTTATATTCAGGTACTTGCATATTTTTCTCCCCCACCCCTTGCTCAACCCTCTATGGCCATTAGATAGTGAAATCCTGGATAACAGAGACTGTCTTTTGCATTTATTTCTGTTCAGTGCTAAATACAGTATTTGACACAAAATAGTCAGTTAGTAAATGGTCTTGATTTGACTTGACCTATCCAACATATTTTGTTAAGGACCATGCCTAAATGCGACAAACCCAGAAAGCCTGTAATGGGTTAAAGGGGAGTGTACCATTAAGGGGCAGGTTGGGTCTCCAAAAAACCCCACAGCTGTGAATCATAACACACTTGAAAGAATTGCAAATCAGCCTTTACTGATGCAGATGTTGTTTGTGGATTGGGAATGAAATAAATTGGACACAAGAGGGAAGAAGAGAGGAGTCAGAGAATGCAACTGCCTCTCAATCTCCTTGTATTGTTATCATTTTCTCACATGAAGGGATCTATTCTGGTGATCAGAATTAGATCCCTAGCAACCACTAGCAGATGGCAACAATTGATATTGTTGATCAAATAATTTAAAATATATAAAATTCTTTGTCAAACTTAGTGCTACATAAGTGTTATTTGTTTTTATCAGTAGGAGTAATATTAATAACACTAAGTGGTATCCATAACACTAAAGTAGTTCTCCCTGTAGTAGTAGTAAACACTTTTTCCTTTTTTAATTTTTGTCACAGTACCCTGTCCTGCCTTTTTGCTTATTTGTCTGACCAATCATTTTAATCTCTTTTGCTGTTTCACCTTCCATATCATGGCCACTAACAGTAATTGTGTCAGTCTTCTCCTTCTCTCTTCTCTTTTCTCTCTAGAGAAAAGTTACCTCATCAATACACTTGGACTCACTGATTATCATCATTATGAACATAGTTCTCAGTTGTTTCTTCTGAGCTCCACTAACTGTCTTTATTGCTAAACATCACATATTTATCTCAAACTCAACATCGTGCCCAAACAGAACTCATTATCTTTATGTCACCTAACTCACACTCTGATGTCTTAAACTCCTTTATAACTTTATTTAAATGTATTTTCAGCCTTGAAACATTTTACTCTCCTTCCTAAACTTTACAATTTTGACAAACCGGTTTTCACTCATTTCAACACAGATGGCGGTCTATATCTGTGCTTTTTGCACTGGCCATCCCCCATGCAGAGAATGTATTCATTTCTCACCACTAGCTCATAAAATACCTCACTTTCTTTAAATCATCTTATCCATGACATCTTCTTGATCTTCCCCTATCAATTCCAACATACTTCATTAGTTATTTTAAAAAATTCCTTGTATCTGCATATTCTACATATTGTTTTCCATGACAAAAATAAGTTCTTTGAGTGCAGAAACTAATTGATAATTTCAATTTTATATCTCTGTTACCTAACCCAGGGCCTGGTACATAGTTGGTACTTAATAAATGCTGTGGTAAAAATACCCTAATAGTTGCTTCCATTCAAGTTTATCTCGCTTTTTTTCCTTCAATAAAAGCCTAAAAATAACTTCAAGACATGAATGATTCAAGAAACTAAAACCTTAGAATAATAACATCACTTGAGCAATAAGCTCTTAGAGCTTTCTTGTTCTTTGAAGGTAGAAACAAACGATGGGCACTTCAATCCAGGGAGTTATACTGAGCTGAATCAACTCAAAGTATCATGAATGAATTTTTAAAAATATTATTCTGCTGTTGAAAGAAGAATAAGGAGGAGGAGGAGGAGGAGGAAGAGGAAGAGGAGGAGAAAGGAAGGAGGAGGAAGAAGAAAGAGAAGAGGGAGGAAGAGGAAGAGGGAGAGGAGGAAGAGATGGGGAAGAGGAAAAGGAAGAGGAGAAGTGGGAGGAGGAGGAGGAAAAGGAGGGAGAGAGTGGGGGAGCAGGGAGTGGAAAAACCTACCTTTTGTCAATCCTTGAATAACCTAAGAGTCAGGATCTTATTTTGTTTCTGTAACTACAAACCAGTAGATGATTGGTACAATGCATGCATGACTCAAAACAAATGCTTATTGATTGCTTAATTGACATAGAAGTATTGTATCGAATGAACTCAAGAATAAAACTACTGAAGTAAAGATTTTGCCTTGGACAAAAATTGTATATGAAACTGGGAAATCTGGTACAATATAAATTTGAGCCATTATCATAGACAATATAATATCATAACTTCAAAATAGATGTGTAACCATTAAGGCTTCACCAAAAGTTTTATAATGAAATGAAAATCTCATCATTTTTAAAAAGGAGAAATGTTCATTATTATTCCATGATGTTGAAGAAATATCTTTACTAAATAAGGAATATAAGTGATGTTAGAAAAGGAATCAACAATTTCAATTTCACAAAAGAACAAAAAAAGCTTTTATGTACAGAAAATCAATGCAGATAAGAAGTGACGCAACCAATTAGGAAAAGAATATATTAGCCACAAATGTCACATACATTTTCAATAGCTCATTATGTGTGTTTATGTCACAAGTAATTTAAAGAGTGAAAATTTTCAAAACAAGAAATGTAAACTATCAACAGTTGAATGAAGGTATGCTCATAATCAATAAGAATAAGAAAAGTACAGATTAAAACAACTTCGAAATTCATTCCTCATTAACCTGATTACTGAAGATGATAAAAGATGGAAATCCAAATGCCAAAAATCCACAGGAAGAGAGGCACAATTATTCCTGCTTGTTAAAGCTACGCACTGGTCCAAATGTGCTGAAAAGCTATTATGAATTACAATCCAAAAAAAAAATCACTTAAGATGTTCATATTTTGTGACTAAAAAATATTACCACTGGCCTAATACCACAAAAATGTAAATGATAGTGACTATAAAAGTTCAATAAGTTCAAAAAATATTAGTAGTTTCATTTTTTACTGTAGCAAAGAATTCATAGCATTTGGTGGCATAAATACTATTATTAAGAAAATTGTGGCATGATTATTGTTGAATATTATTTCTCTATCAAAAATGATGAAAATGGAAGAATTACCAAAAAATCTCTCCAAGATTTGCATGAATTTATTCAGAGTATAGAAGAATAATTTAGACAAGGATTACAATAATGTAAAGGAAAATAAATTTGAAATAACATTTTTCAAATATTGAAAATTCTAATAATGTAATACCTAAACATGGCTTTATATAGCTGAGAATATTGTAGTGAATTTCATTTCTCTTGGCGTGAACTAAAAATAATAGGCATAATGGCAGGCCCAATATGTTTCTTTTTGCTTCCTTCAATCTGTTATAGATAGAGGAGTACAAGAATGGCTTATGACTTAGGTAAAAATGTGTTAACTTTGAAAATGACATCAACAAAAAAAATCATGAAAAAATGAAAAAGTAAGAAGGAAATATAGGAGGAAATGGTTCTTTTTGCTATTAACTCATGAAATTTAATGTATACTCTAGGTAATCTGTATATAAAATTAATTTGTATCTTTATATGAATTTTTTTTGTCTATTTGAGTACTTGATGTCTTAAGTTCATAATAAAGATTGAAATATGAGGGGAAAAGTTATTTCTGTGTTCATCACAATGATCTTTTTAATTCATTTTAAAATCAGAAGGTTTAACCAAAAATTAAGTTATAATACAATTTTAATGGAAATAAGGTTTGAACAATTGAAATTCATAGCTTTAAAGCTAGAAGGAATCTTTGAGATAATTTAGTACAAAATTATCATGTCTTAGATGGGGAAAATTGTGGTCTAATGGAAGCTAAATGAGTTGCCCAAGGTTACATAGTCAGCAAATATAAAAGGCAGGATTTTAACCCCCTCTCTCTACATCCAGATCTAATATATTTTCTATCATATCACACACACACACACACACACACACACATCTTCTCTATAAATGTCATAATAATTTGTTTCACTTATGCAGACAAGATTTTTTTTTTTATAACTTACTATATCTTATGTCTTTCTCGAGAATGCTATTGATAATCCTGTAGCTAATAAAAACAGGCACCAACACTTCAAAGATATATCCCAGGTACCATTTTGTTATACTATTTATCACTTCCTCTTGTATGTTTTTGCCTTAAACATTTATAGAATCAAAGCAAATGAAATGTTTCAGACATAGTATTGAAGTCCTATTGGGAAGACATCTTTAGCCATCAGATATTTAATTTAATAAATTCTTCAGTGCAAAAGTGTAATGGAAAGCAAATACATGACTGTATTTCTCTTTAAGATATTCAAATCAGTTCAGGTATATTTATACATAGTTATGCATGTATATGTATATATTATGTACACATATATTAATCCCCTGACTAGTAAGTTCTGTAATCTTTTCTTCCCTCATTCAATAAAATAAATGAAATATGTTTGTTGAGTTTCTTATGTACTTGAGAACAATACTGTGAATTGAAGACACGTAGATTAAAATAAACAAATGCATTCCCTAATAGGAATTGATCATTTAGTGTGTAGCAGGTCAAATAAATATTAAGTGAAATAATGAGTTGTTTAGCAACTCCAACAAGAAAATAAACCCAAAGAATATTTGTATAAGCTTTGGAAATTTCACAGAAATATTAAAGTTGTTTCTCTATTCACTCAGGCAAGGATAGATGAATGAATGAATAAATGATAGAGAATTTATGAAGTATTTACTATGTATTAAGGACTTATGTCAAGTGACAGGCATACGAACATAAGAAAGTAATAGAATATATGTCTTAGAAGTAAAGCAAATCAAAATTATAGAGATTACATTATTAATTGGAGATGGTGTAGACTGGAAGAAGAAGTTGCTATGAAATGGTTTGGAAATGGCTGATTAGCATGGAGAATGAAAATATTTTCTTTTTGTTGTGGTTGTGGTTGTTTATTCTTCACAATTCCTGACCTGCTCAAAATAAACTGTTTTACACACACACATACACACACACACACACACACACACACACACACACAGAGAAAGGAGGAGAAGAGAGGGAGGGAGAAATGGAGAGAAAGATATTAAATTAGTATTAAAGATGGAGAAAGGAAAAAAAAGTATGCTAGTCAGCAGTAAAATATTTATGAATCAGTTCAAATGTCTATACTCAAATGAAAAGACTATATGAAAGACTAGAGGAAAACATAATTCTATTGTCCTTAGTAAACCAATTAAGACATTTAGAGAACCATTCAATAAACTAACTTAAAAAATTCTTATCTGTGAACATACAATTATAATAAAATCCAAAAGTCTATTACACTTTTATAATGCTGCTTGCAACCATTAATTCTTCTTGACTTACAATGCCACAATCCTACCTCGTGCCACATTATCTTTCCCCTCCACAACTATAGCAGTTAACTAATCTTTCTGTCTCAATACTTCCATTTACAATTTATCCCCCTACACACACATATACTATGTTAAAATGCTATTTTAATGCAAATGACTAAAAATGTCATTTCTTTACCCAGAAATTTTCAATCACTCTCTATTGCCTACGGCACAAAATACAAGATATTTATTCTGGAATTTAAGAACCTATAAAATCTGACTATAACACTAATTTTAGATTTATTTCACTCTATTTCCCTCTGTTCTAGACAAACCGGTATGATAGATATATCCCAAACTCTTTTCTCCCTTTGTTAACACCATGTTATTGGCTCAAGCCACTTCCCACTCTTGGAGGAAACTCCAACACTCTGCTGACTGAATCCTTTTTCTTAAGACTCAACTCAGGTGCAAGAACTTAACTGATGGCCTTTGCTGAAAATAATCTGTTCCTTAAATTCTCTTAAAGTGCTTTATCTAGATCTACTTACATACTTTACAATAGACTTATTTATATACAACTATCTTATCCCCTTGGTAATTCATAATCCTTTTGACAAAAGAGATTTTTTTGGCATTTATTTTATAATTTCCAAGGGAAAAAAAATCTACTCTTGTACTTTCCAACTTCTTCATAACTCATATAGTTGTATTTCATAAAGAACCTGTGATGTGGTAATCTTCTAGAATATAATGGAAGCACATGAATATCAAAATCCTCTATCAAATTAATGATTACTAAGCACCTGCTTTACTAGGTATTGATGTGAGGGAAATTCTTCTGGGATTAGTCTTCAAAGGCTAGAATTGTAATTGAATTCTGCCCAGGTAATAATAATTTCATTAATTTATTTCTATTGCTTGTGTACTGTAATAATAACATTTTCATAGGGATAATGTTGAGAAAATAAACATTCACCAAATATATAACATTTCAAATTGTTATTATATTGAATTAGAGAATAAGGAAAATGATATCTAAGGAAATCAAGCTATTAATAGCTACTTGATTATACCAGTTAATTCATTGTCACTTATTCTAATTATTTTTCTTTATATAAAATTTATCTTAGGCATAATCAAATTGCTAACAGGGTTGGTAATTAAGTATGTTTCAATAAAAGTACATGCTATTTGATTCATTCTCAATATTTGGAAGTAATGAAATATAATAACTGTAAAAAGTTATTACAAATAAAATAGATTTAACTTGCTCTTGGAAATGTTTTGGGATATAGAAGTAAAAAGGGGGCAAAGAAAATTGTTTTTGACTATTGGTAGGAAGATTGTTTTACATTTCCATCTTCATTCATTGCCCTGAAAATGTTCTCCATGAAATATTTATTTAATTCCATTCTCTTATGAAATAACTGTTGAGTAGAAAATCATTCTCTAATTTTTATTATGTTTTATCATATATAAAATATAATATATCATTATATATTATATCTTATTATATAACAATATATAAAGTTGTATATTTTATTATTATAATATATATCTATTAATATAATATTTTATTATAGAGACATTAAAATTAAGATTGTTATTTTAGTTTTCATAAGTCATATTTCATACAAATATGCAAATGACTCCTCTGTTATTCTCTTTGTTTTTTGCTAACTATTCCAATCAACCCTGTATTGGTATTATAGAACTTTAGCTTGATCATTAGAAGTTGAATTCAGTGAAAACTTTTCAGCTCTCTATTGCAAGACATAATTGGTTTTGAAAGAGATATTAGAGGTTGGAAAAGAAAAAGGTAATGATAATAATCTTTTGATTTTTTTTCACACAATATTTTTTATTATCTGGGCTCTAATTAGCACAACTAATTAATTGTTAGAAAATTCCAATAGTACCATTAGTAATATAAGTATGTGTATTGTAATAAAAACATACTTTTGTATTCTAGTTGCCTGGAATATAACATTGTTTGTATAAGAAAATTGATTGCAAATTATAAATTACCAAAAAAAAATTATACCCATGCAATTTTCTTTTTTGGTAAAAACCTGATTACTTCCTATATTTTGAGAGAAAGAGTTGGTCCTTCTTTTCAAATTTAATTTCTTTATAGCTCTGTATTCCTTTCCACAGGGGCATAATGATAATGAGGAAATCACTAAATTTATAATCAAAGGAAATGGATTTGAATTCTGACTGTGCAAATAGTAAACTGGAGTTTGGGAAAGTCACTTCCTTAACTCTTCTGCTCATTCATGTACAAAATAACAGCCTTTGATTGGATGATCTCTAAATTAACTGCTTTCCCTACATCAGTGATCTCATTATCTCTGCAGGCTCTTACCCTATCAAATATGCCTTCTTTTTGCTTTAATTTTAAAATATCTCCTGGTTCCTTTGGTTTAGCCCCAAAACATACTGGAATCATAGGAACGTAAAATAATAAATATAGAGATAAAAGGTACCTAACAAATCATCTAATCCAAATTTTTGATTCTACAAACTGAAGTCAAAAGATGTTAAGTGGTTTTTCAAAACTCATAATAAGCAGGTATAAAACCCACAACTTTTGACTTCAAATTTAGCAAACTTTTTCCTTCTCTATTCTAAAAACAAAAAAACACAAAATATGAAAGCAAGCAGGATCCACCTGACAAAACAGTAGAAAGCTTTGAGAATTACTAAACTGATGGTAAGTGACAACTTCTACAGAGGTCAGTGCACAAATGATAAAAGAGTCAGGTAAATGGTCAAAAGGAGAATACAGGGAACAGGCCTCAGTTGCTAACCATATGGGTGTCCAGAATGCAGGCATAAATAATTTTACCAGGGCAAAGAAGAGCACCACTATACAAGAGCTCACTGATAAAAGAGAAAATTATCTCACTGAATTATAGAGACTTAAAAGAACTGAAAATTAACGATTCCCAGGATTAGTTCTGAAAACAGCATCACAAAAAAACCTGAAGTTTGAAACAATGTCTCCTCCATCCCAGGAACATATTATACTTAGAAGTTAATAAATAGACTGAAAAATGGCCAAGAAACAAAAATAGAATCTAACCATACAAAATTAATGTGGTGATAGAAAAAAATTAAAACAAAAATCAGAACAGAATAACAATGTTAGATACACACAAATCATCAAACAAAACTGCTTATTAATCTTAAGTTCAAAAATTTTTTATTAGAAGATTTTCAAAAGGATTTTAAAAGTCAAATCCTAAAAGTACAGGAAAATCAAGGAAAAAATGAGATTGGTGGAAGAAAATCATTTAAAGAAAGGAATCAAATACTTAGAAAGAAAGCACAAAAAATTGGTAAAATACATTCAATAAATATTCTGAAGAAACCACTTTCTTAAAATTAAAATTGCTCTACTGGGAAAATTCATTCAAGAAAACATTTTTTAATTAAAATTAGGCAAGTGAAGAACAGTTCCATGACATAAAAATGCAATAAAACAAAATTAAAATATTTAAAAAACAGAAGAAAATGTGAAATATCACATTGGAAAAACAATTAACCTAGAAAATAGATTTAGAAGAATACATTTTAGAATTATTGAACAAGCTGAAATCCATGATCAAAAACAGATTCTAAGATCATATTTCAAGAAAAAAATTAAGAAAAACTGTTCTGATATACTAAAACCAGAAGGAAAAATAGAAATTGAAAGAGTCTACCAATCATCACCTGAAAGAAAACCCCAAATGAAAACTCCTAGGAATATTATTGTTAAATTCCAGAACTCCCAGGTCAAGAAGAAAATATTCTTAGCAGCCAGAAAGAAACAGTTCATATGTAGAGGAGCCAGAGTCAGAATAACAACACATTAATCAGCTTCTAAATTAAAGGGTTATAAGACTTAAAATATGATATTTCAGAATGCAAAAAATTATAACCAAGAATTGATTATAATTTAATATAATAATTCAAATATTGGTAATTAATGAAATAGAGAATTTCACAGCATTCCTGATGAAAAAAAAAATGTAGCCAAATCAAAAATCTGAATTTGAGATACAAGTCTCAAGAAAGAACTAAACAGGTAAATGGGAAAGAGAAATCATGAAGAATTCAATAAGACGAAACTATTTACATTGCTATGTAGGGAGATCATACATTTAATTCCTAAGAATTTTACCACATAAGGGCAGTTAGAAGGAGTGTACATAGACAGAGAATATCATATAAATCCCCAGAATATAAGCTGATTTTGATAGATAATAACCAGGGAATCTACACCTTAATAAGAACAATCATAAACAATGAAGCAATATCAACACTAAACATATATGTATCAAATTTCATGGCATCCAAACTTTTAAAGATAATATTTTAATTTTCCAAGTTATATATTTTTAAAACTTGAGATCCAAATTCTTTCCTTTCCTTCCTCCCCCACCACCTCCATTGAAAAGGCACATGTGAAGCTATGCAAAATATTTCTATAAAAGTCATGTTGCAAAAGAAAACAGAACCCCTCTCCAAAAAAACCCTCAAGAAAAGTAAAATAAAAATAAAGGGTTACTTCAGTCTATATTCAGACACTATTGGTTCTTTCTCAGGATAGGGAAAGCATTTTTCATCATAAATTCTTCAGAGCAGTCTTGGATCACTGTATTGCTGAGAATAGCAAAGCCATTTACAATTAACATCCCACAATATTGGTATTTATATACAGTCCATTTAGTTTTGCGTGAGTTCAAGAAGAACTTTCCAGATTTTTCTGTGATCACTCTGCTCATCATTTCTTTTAGAACAATTGCATTCCTTCATAATCATATATCACAATTTATTCAGCCATTCCCTAATTAATGTGTATCTGCTCAATTTCCAATTGTTTAGCATACAGATTTTTGAAGAAAAAGATGAGTTACAGGAAGAAATAGAGAGTAAATCTATTTTAGTGGAGAAATACAAATTTCCTGTCTTTTAATTAGGTAAATTTAACCAAAAAAAACCAAATAATTAAGAAATTAAGGGATGAATAATATTTTAGGAAAAAATCAGATATGCTAGACTTATAGAGAAAAATATAAAGGGAATAGAAAGGAATATATATATATATATATATATATGTATGTATATGTATATATATTTTACAACTCTAAATGGTACCGTCACAGAATTTGACCATGTATTAGGGCATAACAATCTCACAGTCCAGTGCAGAAGAATAGAAACACTAAATATATTCTTTTGAGATCATATTACAATAAAGAACAAAAACCAGTGGAGAGATAGATGGAAATGAGTGACTAAATAATCTAATCATAAATAATGAGTGGGTCAATGAACAAACCTTGGAAACTTATTCATTTAAGAGAGTGACAACAATGAGACATATCAAAATTCTGGGCATGCAGTGAAAGAAGTACTTAAAAGGAAATATATACATACATACATATATATATATATGTGTGTGTGTGTGTGTGTGTGTGTGTGTGTGTGTGTGTATATACACATATATATGTAAATGCTTGCATTAATAAAATAGAGAAAATGAATCAATGAATTGGACATTCTACTTTTAAAAATCATTTAGAAAATAATAAATCTAAACCTCCTCTGAATAGAAAATCCTGAAAGTCGAAAGAGAAATTAGTAAAATTAAAAATAAGAAAACTATTGAACTAATAAACAAAGCTAGGAGCTAATTTTGTGAGGAAAAAACTCACAATAAATTACATATATCATTGGTTAATTTGATTGCAAGAATGAAGAAAATGAAATTATCAATATGAAAAAAAATTAAAATAGATAATTCACCAGAAAATGAAGATAAAATTAAAACAATTATTAGGAGCTATTTTGTTGAATTATATTCTAATAAAAATTGACAATTGCTGTAAAATGGATACATATTTACCAAAATATAAGTTGTCCAGATGAACAAAAGAGAAAATGGAATAGTTAAGAAACTCTATTTCAGAAAAGGAAATTGAATAAACCATCAATGGAAGAGAGACTTCAGGCCAAGATGGTGTAGAAGAGGCACACAGCTGTATAAGCTCCATGTTTTCTCTCAGAATCCATTTCATTACAAGCCTCTGAATTAATGCTTGAGTGAAAAAAAACCCCACAAATAGTTACCAAGAGAAGACATCCTTGAAATTCACCAGGAAAGGTCTGTTTTTGCTCCAGAGCGGGGACGATTTTAGATCGGGCACAGGCTGAGGGCAGGCAGTGGCAGTGAGAGCAGAGGAGGCAGCTCACAGCCAAGCAGACCAGAGCGGGGTGGTTTGTGATCTCAGCCTTCTCTGCGGATCACCTACTGAAAGGGATCCTAAAATCAAAACACCAAGAAATATAGTGGCCAAATGCCAGAACCCTCAGACAAAGGAAAAAATACTGCAAGCAGCTAGAAAAACCCAATTCAAGTATTGAGGAGCCACAATAAGGATCACCCAGGATCTACCAGCATGACATTAAAGGATCGAAGAGCCTGGAATATAATATTCCGAAAGGCTAAGGAACTTGGTATGCAACCAAAAATAACTTACCCAGCTAGAATGAGCATCTTTTTTCTAGGGAAGAAGATGGACATTCAACGAGGTAAGCGAATTTCACCTATTTTTGATGAAAAAGCAAGAACTTAACAAAAAGTTTGATCTACAAATCTAGAACTCAAGAGAAATATAAAAAGGTAAAGATTAATCTTGGGAACTATATTTCTGCTATAAAGATGTATAAAGAATACATGTATACCTTGTTCTAGAAACTAGATGTGGAAAGGACATTGTACCAGAAAAAGGGTAAAGTGGGGGTACTACATCTCATGAAGAGGCAAAGGAAACCTATTATATCTGAGAGAAAGAATGGAGGGGGATGAATATAGTGGGTATCTTACTGCCTGCAGAATTGGTTTTAAGAGAAAAATTTTAGACATATTCAATTTATGGTGAAACTTCTCCCACCTCATTGAAAAGTGAGAAGGAAAAAGTGAAAAGGGAAGGAATAAGCTAAGTGAAAGGGAATACGGTAACTGGGAGGGAAAGGGGTAAGATAGGGGGAGGAACTCTAAGGAGGCAGGGAGGGATACTATAAAGGGAGGGCTGTGAGAAGCAAGTGGTGCTCACAAGCTTAATACTGGGAAGTGGGGGAAGGGGGTAAGAAGGGAGAAAAGCATAAACCGGGGTTAACAAGATGGCAAGTAATACAGAATTGGTCATTCGAACCATAAATGTGAACGGGGTAAACTCCCCCATAAAGAGGAAGCGGTTAGCAGAATGGATTAAAAGCCAGAATCCTACAATATGTTGTTTACAGGAAACACACCTGAAGCGGGGAGATACATGCAGGTTAAAGGTAAAAGGTTGGAGCAAAATCTACTATGCTTCAGGTGAAGTCAAAAAAGCAGGGATAGCCATCCTGATCTCAGATCAAGCTACAGCAAAAATTGATCTAATTAAAAGAGATAAGGAAGGGCACTATATCTTGCTCAAGGGTAGCATGGATAATGAAGCAATATCAATATTAAACATATATGCACCAAGTGGGGTAGCATCTAAATTCTTAAAAGAGAAACTAAGAGAGCTGCAAGAAGAAATAGACAGTAAAACTATAATAGTGGGAGATCTCAACCTTGCACTCTCAGAATTAGATAAATCAAACCACAAAATAAATAAGAAAGAAGTCAAAGAGATAAATAGAATACTAGAAAAATTAGATATGATAGATCTCTGGAGAAAATGTAATGGGGACAGAAAGGAGTACACCTTCTTTTCAGCAGTTCATGGAACTTATACAAAAATTGACCATATATTAGGACATAAAAACCTCAAACTCAAATGCAGTAAGGCAGAAATAGTGAATGCATCCTTTTCAGACCATGATGCATTGAAAATTACATTCAATAAAAAGCCACAGGAAAGTAGACCAAAAAATAATTGGAAACTAAATAATCTCATACTAAAGAATGATTGGGTGAAAGAGCAAATTATAGACATAATTAATAATTTCATCCAAGAAAACGATAACAATGAGACATCATACCAAAATGTATGGGATGCAGCCAAAGCGGTAATAAGGGGAAATCTCATATCTCTAGAGGCCTATTTGTATAAAATAGAGAAAGAGAAGGTCAATGAATTGGGCTTGCAACTAAAAATGCTAGAAAAGGAACAAATTAAAAACCCCCAATCAAACACTAAACTTGAAATTCAACAAATAAAAGGAGAGATCAATAAAATTGAAAGTAAAAAAACTATTGAATTAATTAATAAAACTAAGAGTTGGTTCTATGAAAAAACCAACAAAATAGACAAACCCTTAGTAAATCTGATTAAAAAAAGGAAAGAGGAAAATCAAATTGTTAGTCTTAAAAATGAAAAGGGAGAACTCACCACTAACGAAGAGGAAATTAGAGCAATAATTAGGAGTTACTTTGACCAACTTTACGCCAATAAATTTGACAACTTAAATGAAATAGAAGAATACCTCCAAAAATATAGCTTGCCTAAACTAACAGAGGAAGAAGTAAATATCCTAAACACTCCTATCTCAGAAAAAGAAATAGAACAAACTATCAATCAACTCCCTATGAAAAAAACCCCAGGACCAGATGGATTTACATCTGAATTCTATCAAACATTTAAAGATCAATTAACTCCAATGCTAAATAAACTATTTGAAGAAATAGGGATTGAAGGAGTCCTACCAAACTCCTTTTATGACACAGATATGGTACTGATACCTAAACCAGGTAGACTGAAAACAGAGAAAGAAAATTATAGACCAATCTCCATAATGAATATTGATGCTAAAATCTTAAATAAAATATTAGCAAAAAGATTACAGAAAATCATCCCCAGGATAATACACTATGACCAAGTAGGATTTATGCCAGGAATGCAGGGCTGGTTCAATATTAGGAAAACTATTAACATAATTGACTATATCAACAACCAACCAAACAAAAACCATATGATCATCTCAATAGATGCAGAAAAAGCATTTGATAAAATCCAACAGCCATTCCTAATAAAAACACTTGAGAGCATAGGAATAAAAGGACTTTTCCTTAAAATAGTTAGGAGCATATATTTTAAACCTTCAGTAAGCATCATATGCAATGGGGAAAAACTGGAACCTTTCCCAGTAAGATCTGGAGTGAAGCAAGGTTGCCCACTATCACCATTATTATTCAATATTGTATTAGAAACACTAGCCTCTGCAATAAGAGTCGAGAAAGAGATTAAAGGAATTAGAGTAGGCAATGAGGAAACCAAACTATCACTCTTTGCAGATGATATGATGGTATACCTAGAAAACCCCAGAGATTCTACTAAAAAGCTATTAGAAATAATTCACAATTTTAGCAAAGTAGCAGGATACAAAATAAATCCCCATAAATCCTCAGCATTCTTATACACCACCAGGAAAATCCAAGAGCAAGAGATACAAAGAGAAATTCCATTCAAAATAACTGTTGATAGCATAAAATATTTGGGAATCTACCTACCAAAGGAAAGTCAGGAATTATATGAGCAAAATTACAAAAAAGTTTTCACACAAATAAAGTCAGACTTAAATAATTGGAAAAATATTAAGTGCTCTTGGATAGGCCGAGCGAATATAATAAAGATGACAATACTCCCTAAACTAATCTATTTATTTAGTGCTATACCAATCAGACTTCCAAGAAAATATTTTAATGATTTAGAAAAAATAACAACAAAATTCATATGGAACAATAAAAAGTCGAGAAACTCAAGGGTATTAATGAAAAAAAAATCAAATGAAGGTGGTCTAGCTGTACCTGATCTAAAATTATATTATAAAGCAGCAGTCACCAAAACCATTTGGTATTGGCTTAGAAATAGATTAGTGGATCAGTGGAAAAGGTTAGGTTCACAAGACAGAATAGTCAACTATAGCAATCTAGTGTTTGACAAACCCAAAGATTCTAAATTTTGGGATAAGATTTCATTATTTTATAAAAACTGCTGGGATAACTGGAAATTAGTATGGCAGAAATTAGACAAGGACCCACACTTAACACCACATACCAAGATAAGATCAAAATGGGTCCATGACCTAGGCATAACGAATGAGATTATAAATAAATTAGAGGAACATAGGATAGTTTATCTCTCAGACTTGTGGAGGAGAAAGAAATTTGTGACCAAAAATGAACTAGAGACCATTACCGATCACAAAATAGAAAATTTTGATTATATTAAATTAAAAAGCCTTTGTACAAACAGAACGAATGCAAACAAGATTAGTAGGGAAGCAACAAACTGGGAAAACATCTTTACAATTAAAGGTTCTGATAAAGGCCTCATTTCCAAAATATATAGAGAACTGACTCAAATTTATAAGAAATCAAGCCATTCTCCAATTGATAAATGGTCAAAGGATATGAACAGACAATTTTCAGATGAAGAAATTGAAACTATTACCACTCACATGAAAGAGTGTTCCAAATCACTATTGATCAGAGAAATGCAAATTAAGACAACTCTGAGATATCACTACACACCTGTCAGATTGGCTAAGATGACAGGAAAAAATAATGATGAATGTTGGAGGGGATGCAGGAAAGCGGGGACACTGATGCATTGTTGGTGGAGTTGTGAACGAATCCAGCCATTCTGGAGAGCAATCTGGAATTATGCCCAAAAAGTTATCAAACTGTGCATACCCTTTGATCCAGCAGTGTTTCTATTGGGCTTATATCCCAAAGAAATATAAAGAAGGGAAAGGGACCTGTATGTGCCAAAATGTTTGTAGCAGCCCTGTTTGTAGTGGCCAGAAACTGGAAAATGAATGGATGCCCATCAATTGGAGAATGGCTGGGTAAATTGTTGTATATGAATGTTATGGAATATTATTGCTCTGTAAAGAATGACCAGCAGGATGAATACAGAGAGGCTTGGAGAGACCTACATGGACTGATGCTAAGTGAGATGAGCAGAACCAGGAGATAATTATACACTTCGACAACGATATTATATGAGGATGTATTCTGATGGAAGTGGATTTCTCTGACAAAGAGACTTAACTGAGTTTCATTGGATAAATGATGGACAGAAACAGCTACACCCAAAGAAGGAATACTGGGAAATAAATGTGAACTATTTGCATTTTTGAGTTTCTTCCCGAGTTATTTTTACCTTCTGAATCCAATTCTCCCTGTGCAGCGGGAGAACTGTTTGGTTCTGCAAATATGTATTATATCTAGGATATACTGCAACATATTTAACATATATAGGACTGCTTGCCATCTTGGGGGGGGGAGGAGGGAGGGAGGGGAAAAAACGAAACATAAGTGATTGCAAGGGATAATGTTGTGTAAAAATTATCCTGGCATGGATTCTGTCAATACAAAGTTATTATTAAATAAAATTAAATTAAAAAAAAATAAAAAAAAATAATGTAAATAAATAAATAAATAAATAAAATTTTAAAAAATTAAAAAAAAAAAGAAAAAATGGGATACTAATGCACTTTTAAAGGAGTTGTAAACTGCTTCCGTCATTCCAAAAAGCAATTTGGCTGTATAGCCTTTGACCCTACAAGACTGCTACTAATCTACTAAGCTACTATCCCAAAGAGATCAAAGAAAAAGCAATGGCTTTTTATATACAAAATATTTTGAGTACCTCTTTTTGTGATGGCAAAAAATCAGAAAATGAGAGGATGCCCATCAATTGAGAAATGACTGAGTAGATTGATGTATACAATTGTGATGGAATATTATTGTGTTAAAAGTAAAGAGCCAGGTGTTATTAAAAAAAAAAAATTAAGGTTTACATGAACTTATGTCATGGAAAATGAAATGTGCAGAATTAAAAGAATATTGTACCTGGTAATAGCAGTACTGTTCAATGATGAACTGTGAATGACTTGGCTTTTCTCAGTAAAGATTCAAGACAATTAAAAAGGGCCCACGATGAAAAATTCTATCCACATTCATAGAAATAATAGCGTCTGGATGTGTATCCAAACATACAAGTTTTAAAGTTTATTTCTGTGTCTTTTCACAATATAATTAAGATTTCCATTTTAGCTTTTTCATGATTGTCTATATACAATCTATATCAAATTGACTGCCTTATCAATGAGAATGAAAAAGCCAAGAAGAGGGAGTACAGAAGAGAAAGTGGAGCTCAAATTTGTTTTTTTTAAGAATGTTAAAATTTGTTGTTGTATGTAATTGGAAGAAAATAAAACATTTCCTTTAACAAAGACAAAACAAAAAAAAAAAAAAAAAAAAAGAAAGTAATCTGTACTTTACTACATGCAGCTAATGGTCATCCAGTTTATGTATGATGACTTCTAATGAGAGAAGACCCACTCTTTCTCAATAGTTAACAATAGAAATAGTAAAAAATAATAATAATACATATTTATATAGCATCATGTTTCAGACACTATATGCTAATATATTATCATGTTTTTTTCATCCTCACAACCCTATTGTTGAGCTATCTATCTCAAAAAAGATAATTTCACTTTTGGATAGCTCTCATTCTTAAGAAGCTTCTCCCTCCTGACATTTAGTCTATATTTTATTCTCTTTGCCAGTGTCATCTATTGCTTTTAATTCTTCCCTTTGGGGCCAAAGACAAAAATTCTAATCTATTTTCCAACACTCTTAAAATATTCCATAACCATACTAAAAGGCTAATATTTATAAACTATCTTAAGTTTGCAAAACTTTACAAAATCTTATTTTATCTTCACAAGAATGATGGAAAGAAGATATTTTTATTATCTTCATTTTACAAATAAAGAAACTGAGGTATAACGAGGTTAAGTGACTTGCACAAGATCATACAACTAGGGAGTGTCTGAGGCCTGACTTGAAACTCAGTGTTTTCTAATTCCAGATCTACCTTAACCACTCAGCCACTTAGTTGCCTAGGATAAAAAGATTTTAATCCAGCTCTCTTGTGTCACCCAAGTCTTCTTTTCTTCAGGCTGATCTCAAATTCTTATATGATCTAAATTTAAAGACCTTAACTTTCTCCCACTTCTCCATTCGTTTTCTTCCACTTTATTAAATGTCCCTTTTAAATCATATGGTCCAATATTGAACTTATTTTTCTATGTGCTTTCATCAAGTTTAGGTCCAATTCCGAAAGCATGAACTCTCCTCTCTATTTGCAACATTCATCTGGTGAAATATGTAGCTTCCTTCAAAGCTCAGACGAGATGCTACTGTCTCTATGATGCTTTCCCTGAGAGTCACACTATCTTCATTCCTCTGCTGAAGTGAAAGTAATTTTTACTTCCACGAATATTTCATAGCAATTTTTATGCCTCACTATTTTGATATTTTGGTATATCCCAATCCTTCATTTCATGGCTGGATGCGTGCATATCCTTCTCTCATTAAATTGTAAGCTTCTTAAGAGAACCTGTTTGTGTATATGTATGTATTTATTCAGACATTCTACCCAAATCCATTGTACTAGACATTAAATACATTCATATTGGATTGTTGAACAAATTTGAAAGAGGAATGTTTTTATTTTTTTAAGTGGCAAGACATGTTTTTCTTTTGAAAAGAAAAACAATTTAGATCTTCTTTATAGCACTTTAGCCATATATAACACTGGCTTTCAGCAATACAGAATTTTATATCATTAATATGTTACAAAATAAATGGAACAAAAATATTTCAAAACCATCATTGTAATACCTTTTTTCTTAGAGTCTTTTACTTTCAAATTATTTTGATCTTCATCACTCTAGATTCTCAAAACAATGTCATGAATTACTTAGTCTCATTTTAGAGATAAAATAAGTGGTATAGGAAGTGACTAATTTTTCTAAGCCTTCTTTATTGCTTAATAATGGTTATCCTACTTAAATCCTTACTCAATATGGCAACACTCTATCTTTTCTCCTTTCCACACACTCTTTCTCCTCTCCCCAACCTGTTTCATAGTACAATGGAAAGGACACTGGATTTAAAGGTAAGAAATGTAAGTTCAAAGTTTCATTGTGCCACTTACTACCCATAAAATTTTGGAATTTTTCCCTGCTGGCCATTAGATCACCACACCTATCCTTTGCAATTTCTCAATCTATGACCCTATGAAATATATTCTATAGCCAAAATTATTTACCATATCTTGTAATTTCTCCATTTTTTTGATCATATAATTTTCTCTCTCTCTCTCTCTTTCTCTCTCTCTCTCTCTCTCCATTTTTAGGTATTAAAATCGTATCCATGATTAAAGAGATAAATACAGTGATACCTCCTTCAAGAAAAGTAGCTTTATCCCCTCAAAATATTCTTCCTTACTCAAAAGTCACAAAACATTATATTTTTACCTCAGTTCATATGGTGATTTATTAAGATGATTCTTTTCCAGAAATATGTTGGTTTACATGACCTCTGTATTTGCTTCTAATTTTAAAGTTTTTGTGCTGCTGATTTTGTGATAGGAATTTGCTTTTGATTTTTGTATTTTATTTCTATAGAGAGAAAGTTCATCTGACTTAATTAGGATATTTTTTTATTCCTGGATCAATCCTGAATTATTACATACTGGATTTACTCTGATTACTTTGGAGTTTATATAGATAAATTGAAACTACATAAATTTTATTCATTCATTTCTTGATATTAAGGTCATATTTAGAATGCTTCTCAAATTATGAATAGGTAATCATCTGACACTTAGGAAATTCAAAGCCATGTATATGCTACAGATAATATCCAAATGCTATCTAAGATCAATAATAGTCATTTGAAATACTTTGAGTAAAAGCAAAGAACAACCAGATAATCCCTTATAGCTACATAAAATAAATGGTTATCCGGAGAGATAAAATGAGATTTAAACAGATTAGATGTATGATCATTAGACTATAGTTAAGGGTTTTTATATTTTGGGGGAGATAAAATGAATCTGAAAAATCTGTCTCACTTCAGGTTTCTTTTTATCATAGATTTATGATGGATATAAATAAAGATGAGAGCACATCTAAAGCAATAAATCCTGAACTTTGGTAAGCAAAGTTTTCAATTCAGAAATAATGTAAACTGGTGGTTTATATCATGTATAATGTAAAAATATAAATAAATGATGTAAATTGGCTGGTTCTATATTAATTTTCTATGTAACTTATTTAATTTTATGTTAAAAAAATAGGTAGGGATGCCTCACACATGAAGATTTCCACACCTTTATAAAATAATAGGATTTCAGAAAGAATTGTAGAAAGAAGATTGGGTTTGGAACTTTTGGATCTTAATTCAAATCCTAACTGTCATTTACAACATGGATAACCTCTGGCAAAATGTTTACCCTTTCTGAGGTCTTGATTTTCTCATTTGTTAAGTGAGAACAATGAAGTCAGTCATTTTTAAAGATGCTTCAAAGTCCAAGTCTCTGACACCTACAATTCTTATGATATAAAATTTGTTATTTGTTGATGAATTCATCAACCATTACATTTGCTTTAAAAATGAAAGAAAGTAACATAGAAGCACCTTTCAATTCATTAGTTCTAAAATGAGGCCTATGGTCACTTAAAAAAGATCTTTTTATTAGGTAGTTGAGAAATATAAGATGTCAACATAATACCTCAAGGCTAACAGAAATCTCCTCACATCCCCATGAGATCAGTCTTAAAAGCATTATCCATGTTTTATAAATGTGGGAATTGGGAATCAGAGTCACATAGCTATACATAAGGAATGAAGATGAATTGGGCCCACATGCACCTAACTGCAAGTCTACTACAGTTATTATTGCAGTTTGGAGGATGTATTGCCAAAGACATTGTACTTGCCAGACTTCATATGAACAGCTTCAGTGGAAGAGAATACAAATCAAATTGCAAAATTTGAATAAATAATCAATGTATTTAGAAAGGCTTTATAAAGTATGTGCAAATGTATGAATTAATAATACTAAAGAGCAAAAAAAATCTTAATTGAAGGTTGTAATAGCTGAAAGATAGTTGGAAAAATATAATTTATTTTCAATAACTTGAGTAATTAGGAACAAAGCAATTTTTATTAGTCAAACTTTTAACTGTAGAATAAAGGAAATCAAATATCTTTGGATCTTTACATAAATTCTCTAATTTAGAACCTTGCTCTTGACAACTTGGAGCTAACTATCATGAAATATCCCATATAACTAGATGGCATTATTTAATCTTTAATGTGGTCTTAATTAGTTAAAAATAAATGGGATTGTTAAGTGAATCTTCTTTACTGAATAATTAAATACACTTATGGGAAGTTCAATAAAATTGACATATCCTTGGTGCCAGCATCTCTTACAATTCTTTGAAGTGGTAAATACTGGGGCCATATTACATTGCAAGATGCTGAAAAGTGCTGGGATATTAGGGATAAATCCTGAGGGCTGTCACAGAACAAGAGTCAAGTATAAGGAACCATAAACCTCCAGTGTCAGTGACTAGGGGTAATGACTATTGTTTGTGAAGAAGTGTTATGAATGATTTCTTCCTGCCCTTTGTAAGCATGACAGAGACCAAATAGATTTTTGTGGGTGCCTCTGGGACTGTGTAGTGAAATCACATGATGGTGCTAGTCAGCACAATAGATGACATTCTCATTGTTACAGAAAACAGAGAGCTCTTCCGAGTAAAAATCAAATGCTGTGCCAGGAAAATTTGCTAATAGCACCCATGGCTTAGAATTAAAGGTAGCGAGATGGTACACAGCATAAAACTGCTGGACTTTATTAATGTCAGGAAAATGTGTTCAAATCCCACTTTAGATGCTTACTATGTTAATAAGTCACTTAACAACTCAGCTTCAATTTCCTTATCTGTAAAATGGAGATAATAACAGCACCTCAAAATTATTATGCTAATTGATAAAAATAAATAGCATTTTGCAAACTTTAAAGTGTTATATAAATGCTAGCTATTATTATTTTTATTTAAAAGTTAAAAAAAAGTAACTTTTGTAAAAATACATGTAGAACATTCTAGTATCTATATTTCCTAAGCAAATTCTCATGCCTGGATTTAATGAATGCAAAAATCAGAGAAAAAAATTATTTGAAGGGACCTTGAGATCATCTATTCCACCCCATATTTGAGAAAGAACTTAAAAAGTAATCATTCAGTCTTAAATGAGGCATTGACTACTGTCTGACAATAGTTCATTGCTCTTTTGAATAGCCTTGGTTCCTAGAATCTTTTTGCCCTCTTATACTGAGACTACATTTCCACTTTGGCAAACTAGTTATTGTTTTAATTCAACATGTCTACTCCGTGGGAAAATGGGAGAGAGGCTATGCTCACTTAACACAAAACAAAAGAAAACATACATAGTGTTCTGGAATATTTTGTAAAAACTATGTAAATACCATCTAACTAGAATACTTTTTTAAATACTATTTCTTACAACTCATAAGTTGCTTTAAAACCTAGTCCAACTGTCAACTCTATCAAGAGGAGTATTTTTGAAGCCCACAGTTATTAGTGTTTGCACCTGCAACTTGAAACTTATTTTTATATGCCTTGTATTTGTTTATATTACTATGAATATGTAGTTTTACCTGAAGAAGAATTTTATCTCATTGAATATAGGAACAATCTTGATTTCATATTTTTATTCCCAATGGTTCTTATACGATCTAAATAGAAAATATAGTTTCCAACTAGAAAGGATCATAATTATGGAAGAAATGGCAATTGAACCATTTGAAAAGGGTCCAAATATATACGGACCGTTATTGGATGTGTATATTTATTTATTGAAGTTCTATGAAATGATTTGATTAGTCCAAGATGACATAGGGGTCAAATGTAATTTACATTCAGATCTTCTAGCTCCAAATTGAAGAATATTTTAAACTTATGAGTCAGTGAAACAGGTATTATCTCAGGTCCATATGTTTGGCCTTTGCTTGGAATGGATTAACTTTCATATTTCTCTATTTTTTATTCCTATTTATTTACTTTACATTACAACTTTATTATAATGTAATTCAGAAAATGTTTCTTCTCTCTACTAAGGTTAATCTTTACTTCACCTGCAGTTTATAATCTTAGAGATTTATCTGGTACATTGAGAGATCAAGTGACTTGCCTAGGGTCACACAGCCTGTATGTGCCCAAGGCAGGACTTGAACATAGTTCCTGGCATTAAGGCTAGTTTTCTATTGACTAAGCCAGTATTGCCACTCACATAGAAACTGGAAGCTACTAAACCATACATAAAGATCTCTGTTGGTTGCTTTATGAAAGCCAGAGATTGCCATTATTAATTTAATGACAGAGGGATAGAGAGGCAGACAAAGATAGATAAAGACAGAGGCAGAGAGACAGAGACAAACACAGAGATGGGAGGAGTGAGACTGGGAAAGAGAGAGACAGATAGACAAAGACAGAGACACAGAGAGAGAGACAGAAAGAGACAGAGACAGAAGAAAAAAGAACAGAGACATATGTTAACTGCAGCAGTATTCTTGGTGCCTTAAATATTTTTAATGCAATCACTTCTAATTCAAGGATCTTAATGGGATCAAATAACATATCTGAATGAAAATTTTAATAAAAAATGAATTGGTATAATGTATGCATGCACAAATCTATGTTTTAAATTTATAATCCATATAATATAAATAGTTTATTCTTTCAGTTCAAGTGCTATATTAATTAGTAAAAGAAAAAAATACTACTGATCCTGAAAAATATTAACTTAACCCTGTTAACAATAGAATATCAGTGTTATTACATACAATCTGTCATGCTATCACAAACTCTGGGTACTTGAGGAGCCTGAAAACCCAGTGCCAAACTATAGTGTTTCATGCTGGGCAAACAGCAAGTCCAGAATAAGTGTTACTTCTGTAATTTTGGCACAGATTTGCATATGCTAAGACAGGTGTTAAATCAGTGCTTAAGTCTAAGTATTTGAAGAAGACTCTCCTCATTAGTGAGAGAATAATTATCCAATGTTCTGTGCCTGTGTAAGAGGCAAAGCATTGAGGACTCATATAAAGACTAAAAGAAAAGATAATCCCCAACTTTAAGGAGTTTACATTTTATTTGAGGATGAGTGGGGTAATAGGCATGCAGTGTGTGTGTGTGTGTGTGTGTGTGTGTGTGTGTGTTTACAATTGATAAAGATTTAGAATGACATGAAATAATAATGAAAAATTAGCAGCTATTAAGAGATTCTTGCTACCCAACCTCTACTGAGTTGACAAAGGCAGAAAAATGGTGAAAAATACATTTATTAAACATGTGCATAGACAAACAGTACATACTGGGATACCACTAGATACAACTTCCCACAACTGTGCTGTTTTAGGAAGTAGCAGGTTTAGGCACCTTGATGGATCAAGCTCCTCAATAATAGTAAATCACTCAGGCTCTTCCTTATGTTTCTCCAGAGTCCTGTATTTAAAAATCAAATTTTCCTTACAGCTCTGTTCTTTTCTTGACAAATGTTTGAAAATACTCTATTTCAATGACCACCTTTTCCTTTGAAGGATTATACTCAGTTTTGCTGGGTAGGTGATTCTTAGTTGTAATCCTAGCCCCATTATTCTCTATAATATCTCTAGTCCTTTAATGTGGAAGCTGTCAAATCTTATGTTATCCTGAGTGTTGCTACATTATATTTGAACTGTTTCTTTCTGTATGCTTGCAATAATTCCCTTTGACTGGAAGCTTAAGAATTTGAATAAAATATTCCTACAAGTTTTCATTTTGGGATCTCTTTCAGGAGGTGAGGAGTGGATTCTTTCAAATTCTATTTTACCCTCTGGTTCTAGAATATCAGGAAATTTTTCTTTGATAATTTCTTGAAAGATGATGTGCAGGCTTTTTTAAAAATCATGACTTTCAAGTAGACCACTAATTTTTAAATTCTCTTTCCTGGATCTATTTTCCAAGTCAATTATTTTTCCAAAGAAATATTTCACATTTTTTTCTATTTTTTTTTCATTTTTTTGTTTTTGCTTTATTGTATCTTGATTTCTCATAAAGTATTTGTCCAATTCTATGTTTTTAAGGAACTATTTTCCTCTAGTTCTTTTCATGAGCTTTCACACCTCATTTTCCATTGGCCAGTTTTGCTTTTTAAGGCATTAATCTCCTCATTAAGCTTTTGTATTTCCTCTTATGTCACTCTCAATTCTTTTCCTAATTTTTCCTCTATCTCTCTGACTTTATTTTCAAAATCCATTTTGATCTCTTCCATAGTGTGAGTCCAATTTTTATTTTTCTTGGAGGATTTGGATTTAGGAGCTTTGGTTTTGTTATCATCTTTTGAATGTGTATTTTGATCTTCCTTGTCACCATAATAACTTTCAATGGTCAGAAACTTTTTTTTCTATTTTCTGCTCACTTTCCTAACCTATTCCTCTGCTTTTAACTTTTTGTTAAAATAGGGTTCTGTTTCTAGGATGGAGGATGCATTGTCCCAATCTTCGGGAGTTTTATGCAGCTATTTTTGGAGATCCTTCTAGGAACCTGACCAGAAGCACTCTTTTCTTCCCTATAGCTGTTAGAAGTGTCCCTGTTCCATTGTAGCTATAAAAGCTAGTATACTAAATCCACAGAGTTCTACCTGGCTGATACTTGGGTCCTGGATTGGGGTAGGAGATGCTTTGGTGCAACCTGTGCTGGAATTATGCACTAAACTCCCACTTTGGCTCCACAGACCTTTTCTGCTAAACTTCTAAATCCTCTTTAGCATCTGAGAGTTGAGAGATCCCTAAGCCCCCAGTATTGCTGCTGATTCAGAGGTTTGGCTGGGGCCAGATCTGGGTCCAGGGCTGGGGCTAAGTCCAGAGCTGCATTGGCACAGCTTGCACTGGGATTGCAAGCTGACCTCCCACCTTGCTTCCCCAGACCTTTTCTGCAAACCTTCCAAGTTCTTTTTGATTGGAAAATGTTCTATTCTTTTTGGATGTTCTAATATTTTAAAATTTATTTAGAATCATTAGTTAAAGCAATTTGGAGTGGTTTGGGGGAGAGATTGGATGAGTTCCTGCCTTTTTTCCCCCAGAAAGAAAATCCTTAATTTTGCTGAGTAGTTGATTTCTTATTTGGAGCCCAATTTCTTTGCCTTCCAGAATATCAAATTTCAGGCCCTTCTTTAAAGTGAAAACTGTAAGATCTTGGGAAATTCTGATTGTGATATCTAGATATTTGTACCATTTCTTCCTGGATGTTGCAGAATTTTTCACCTTGATTTGATAATTCTGAAATATAGCTATAATATTCCATGGAGTTTTCACTTTTAGGTCTCTTTCAGAAAGTGATTAGTGGATTATTTCAATGACTTTTATCTTCTGGTTTAGAATAACAAGCAGTTGCCCTTGATGATTTTGTGAAAGATGTTATCAAAGATCTCTCTTTCTCTCTTTTTTTTTTTTCAATCATGACTTTCAGGTAGTTCAATAATTTTTTAGTTTATCTCTTCTGTATCCACTATCCAGATCAATTGTTTTTGCAGAGAGGTATTTTATATTTTCTTCTATCTTTTCAATTTTGTTTTCTTTTGTTTGACTGATTTTTGATTTCTTATTAAGTCATTCATTTTCATCTGTCCAATTCTAATTTTTAATGAATATTTCCTTCAGTTAGCTTTTTTAGCTCCTTGTACATTTGGTGAATTATACTTTTAAAAGTGTTGTTTTGTTTGGTGAATTTTTTTTCCATTTTGCCAATTCTATTTTTAAGGAGTTGTTTTCTTTTTCCATTTAGTCAATTCTTTTTTTTTAGAGAATTATTTTCTTCAATATAGTTTTTTCCATTTCACCCTATTTATTTTTAAGGGGTTGTTTTCTTCAGTCAATTTCTGTGTTTTCTTGTCCAAGCTGTTAACTTTCCCTCCAAACTTGCATAATTCACCTTTATAAACTCTTATATCTTTCCTCATTTTTTTCAAATACAATAAGAGCTCTTTTTGCTTTTTTACTCATTTTAAAAAGTGGAGTTCTGGGAAGATTGTCCCAAGCGGCTTTTGCAATGGGATAAAGGTCTTTCAAAAACTGTACTGTGACTGGAGCTGGGGTTGGTCATGCTTGCTTTCCGACTGCATGGACTGAGTCTGGCCAGGTCTTGCATGTTATACTGGAGTTTGAGGGCTCACAATTTGCCTTCTGTAGTTGCATTAGAGTTCTCATACTGGTCTGCTGATCTGCTGGCCTTCTGAACCAGGACAAAGTTGCCAATGTTGCTGTATTTTAGCTAATATATTGTAATAACAATATATTCCCTGCATTGGCCTTCCCTGGATTTTGCCTGCACTGAGCTGTGTTCCCACCTACCCAATTGAGACAGCCTTTCAAAATGTCTTAAGCTGGAAATTTTCCAATTGTTGATGGGTTCTATCACTTCAAAAACCTTCTCATAGGTTTTATCTAGCATTGATCCTGGGGAAAGCTGGGAAGAACTCAGACAATGTCCTAACTACCTCTCCACCATCTGGACTCCTATGCCTTAGACCATACATTTCAAAGCCACCTCCCAATAAAAAGCAAAAAACAAAAGCATAAACAAAAAAAGAAAACAACTTTCAAATTTATATTGTGTGTATTATATGGAAACATTCCTATGACAACATTTTACTTCTTTACTGTAATGATCTCACAATACAATTTTGAGATAATATTTTTAGAACTACTAACCCCTACATATGTATAGATAGATAGATATAAATATACTCACAATGTCTCTCAGAGTGCACAAAGTATAGATAATAGACAGCTATCAGTACTCTTGAATCAATGAAATGAATGTACGAAGACAATTGCATAAAATCTGGAATCAATTCTCAAATTAAAAGTGTATTTTGTTTAACACTTAACTTAAGTGTGAGACAAAAATTGAGTAAGTTACAATGATTTTTGTCAATGATCTTACAGCTAAGTGACAGGGACAGAATATAAACCATTATCATAAGGATACAAAGAAAGTAGGAACAGTTGCTAATGTCTTTATTGTTACATTATTTTAGCAACAAAAACCTTTTTTTTTCCTCTCCATTTTTTGAATAAGTTTACCCTCTTAAAGGATCTTGAAAAAAGCAATACCTAAGCATCATTAAAATTGGATTGCCAATTTTTTATAGGACTGAGAGATTTGAAGAGAATTTAGAAATTGCAGACCAATTTTATCACTTTATAGGTAATAAAAAGATAAAAGTAGTGATGAATAGCATTTTGAACAACTATCCTTAAATTCATTTAAATTTTTATTTCTTTTATATTGCACATATATATAACACATGCATGAATATGCGTGCATGTGCTTTTTTTTTTTTTTTTTTTTTTTTTTTTTTGCTTTTCATGTTTAGTGAAGACCCAACAAATTTTTCTGGTACTTTTTTGTAGAGTTCCATGACTATATAATATAATTGTCAATGTTATGATGTTATGGTATATTCCACTTCTAGTAGTTTCCTGTTACAACTGATGAAAATTGATTATCAAAAAATGAGTAGAGCAGGTCAGTTTCATGTCAGAAATCAGAAGGTAGATACAAAACTGAACCCATCTTTCACTCCAAATTCTTTGCGTCTAATGACTTTGAAAAAAAAATCAGAATTCAATGCTTGTCTAGGAAATTGGTATTAGTTTTGTCTTTGTCATTAATTCATCCAGCCAGCTGGTTACCTCTGCATAATCTTTCTCTAGATCTCCCTAGCAATCTATAAGCATACTATAGTTATCTATAGAGATACATCAGTAGTCATACAGATTTACATTGCTATATGGTCTAGTTATGTAGATATAGAATGAAAAATAATTTCATAGTTATAGTCAAATATAAACATAGTGTAGTTTTGTTGTTGTTTATTTTTTGTTTTAGAAAAGGAACAAGGAATTCACACATGATGACTTGACTTGCAGGTGAATTATATCTAAATGAGACAGAGTTGCTCAAAATTATCAACCTCTCTCTTTGTTCCAGAATCATCAAAATTCAGTGGCAAGACAAAAGTCAATGTAACTGGTAATAGCTGGTGATGCAGTGGATGACCTTCAGTTTTTGATGTCTAACCAAACTATAAGTATTCCATAGCACCTTATAGATGATATAAATAGAGACAGATATTTATATATGCTTGTCACTTCTTATCATAGGATTCGAGAAAAATAAAACATCATAGTAAGACTTCATGAGGAAATGATCTCCCTTTTCTCTTTGTCTATGTGTGCCACTATTAATTTTTAAGTATATAAAAAGTTTGATGTTTCAGAATACTTCCTTTTGCAGTACTGGTTATTCACATAAAAGCTTTGGGAGCAGAGCCAATGTTTGATATAGGTTGTGGTCAGAATAAAGAAAAGATTTTTAAAAGTTACTTTGGATTTATGACTTATTGATTTATAAGCAAGAAAAATGAAAGAATTCATCACAGGAAAGAGATGATAAGAATTTAAAAGCCACAATGCAACTTTTTGCTGTCTCTAGTGCTATATCCCAAATTTATAATTATATATCCCTTTCTTGATTGATTTTTCCCAAAATCCAAATTTTGGAAGCTATTAAATAATAAAAGTCTAGACTTCATATAATTGAGGGGTCAACATAATTACTTTGCAAAATATCAGAAATAACTTATTTTCAATACTTTTTTTTTCCTCTCCATTTTTTGAATAAGTTTACCCTCTTAAAGGATCTTGAAAAAAGCAATACCTAAGCATCATTAAAATTGGATTGCCAATTTTTTATAGGACTGAGAGATTTGAAGAGAATTTAGAAATTGCAGACCAATTTTATCACTTTATAGGTAATAAAAAGATAAAAGTAGTGATGAATAGCATTTTGAACAACTATCCTTAAATTCATTTAAATTTTTATTTCTTTTATATTACACACATATATAACACATACATGAATATGCGTGCATGTGCTTTTTTTTTTTTTTTTTTGCTTTTCATGTTTAGTGAAGACCCAACAAATTTTTCTGGTACTTTTTTGTAGAGTTCCATGACTATATAATATAATTGTCAATGTTATGATGTTATGGTATGTTGGAATCCTTACTAACTGCTAAGTAATTAGAGTTGATCTAATCTTACAAGAAGTTGTTTTGGCCAGAACCTGAAACAAGGTACTAAGTAGAACTAATCAAGACAAGGCTTGTGTTCCCACCTTTACTCATTGGACTCCACAAGTATGCTAGCTTCACAAAGTACACTTTCTAACTTCAAGAGAGTTCACACCTCCCTTAAAGTCATTGGGCCAGAGAGCACTATGGGAGAAAACCCATAATCCCATTCTCTCAGAAGAGGCAGATAAAAAGCCAGCGATGAAGGATCTATGGCAGAATACATTTTTTCTTCTTGGCTGGCTGATCGCGCTAGACTCGAGAGAAACGACTCTGCTGCAGAGAACACTTTTGGGATTTCAGTGGAGCTACGCCAGAAGCCCTCTCTCCGCGGCAAGTGTGGCTGGGCTCCCCAGAAGGAGATAAGAGAGATCTTCCATCTCTGTTGGAGGCAGAAGAAAACAGAGGCAGAGGCTGAAGGACAGAACCTTTGGATTTGGAGACATCCGAAGGGCTCTAAGCCTCTAAACCGGCTGTGCCTTGAGAAGAACAAACTCCAACATTTGAACTCCTAACATTTGGCGCCCAAGCGTGGGAACCAAGGACCCTACTTTCACTGAAGAAGTCTCCAGTGACCAGGAACTGAGTGAGTACAACCTTTTTTGGCTGAAATGGGACAGATCCTAGGTAAAGATTCTCCATCCCCCACCCCAACCCCCCCAACCCCAGACCCACCCAGGAGTGGTGCTATAGAAAGCCTGCTTAAGCTGATAGAAGATCAAGGGCTACTTGTAACTTGGGGACAGGCAGCTAGACTTCTGGCTACATTAAAACGCACCTCCCCTTGGCTCTTAGAGGAAGAGAAAATCTCTCTAAAAAACTGGGCATTGGTTGGTCAACAGCTCTCCGCATATTACAATGAAAACGGTCCTCGTTCAGTTTCCATTGAAGTATTTTTTTTATATAATACGATACAGATAGCCTTAAAATACCGTACTTGTTCTAGGAAAAAAGGAAAAAACTCTAGGAATAGCCAAAGGGGGAAGCCTGAGATAAAGGAGGAAGACAAAGAACAGATTAATGGCCATATCCTCACAGGGCAGGGAGACTTAAGTGAGGCTCAAGGGTGGGGTGAATCTGAGGCAGCCTCAGCCCCACCTGAGGAGCAGGTAATTGACTTTCCTTCATCAACTCCACCCTCCTGGATGGAGGGAGGAGGGGTAGTGGGGGGGGCAGTGACAGCAACAGCACCTCCTCCCCAGCATCCAGCACCTCCCCCCCGGCATCCAGCACCTCCCCCCCAGCATCCAGCTGCTCCTTTGACTAGATTGCAAAAGGGACTAATTAAGGCCAGAGAAGAAGGGAAAAATGTAGCAGAATTTCAACATCACATTTTTCCTGTAATTCAACAGTTTAATTCTTCAGGTCAAGAAAGTAGAAGATACTCACCTTTTGATATAGAAATCCTCAAAGACCTGAAAAAAGCTTGCACTCTTTATGGGGCTACATCAGCTTATGTTAAGATGCTATTGCAAAATTTGTCTTTTGAAATCTTGACCCCTAATGACTGGAAATCGATAGCAAAAATATGCCTAGAACCTGGACAGAACTACTTGTGGCTTTCTGAATATAGTGAGCTCTGTAGGATACAAGCCCAACAAAATATTCAAAGTGGAGTTCATACTGCAATCACCTGTGACCTACTAACAGGTACAGGTCCTTATGCAGATGTCGCAGCACAAATTGGTTATTCTGTAGCAGCATATCAGCAAATTGCTGATAATGCTATCAAAGCGTGGGCTTCTCTTCACAATAAAGACGACAAAGGGGGGGCCTTCACAAAAATAACACAAGGGCCAAATGAACCCTTCGCTGACTTTGTGGGACGCTTGCAGACAGCTATCATAAGAACAAATGGAGAAAATGCAATAACAGACATCTTGATAAGGCAACTTGCTAAGGAAAATGCTAATGAGGTTTGCAGAAGAATTATACTAGGACTGCGCAAGGATGCTCCTTTAGAGGAACTCATAAGACGCTGTGCCACAGTGGACACAGGTGCCTTTTATAGCCAGGCTATGATGCAGACTTCCCAAAATCCAAACATGAGAAGACAGAATCCCTCTTGGCAAGGGACTTCCAGAGAGACTCGTAGATGCTTTCAGTGTGGAAAAGTAGGACATCTGAAAGCTCAATGTTGGTATAGAGATAGAATGGGAAGACAAGGTGGGAGAACAAGACCCCAAACCCCATGTCCAAAATGCAACAGAGGCTTCCATTGGGCCTCAGAATGCAGACAGATTCAGGAAACGGATGAGGGGCCCAGCCCCAGGGCCCAAGGCAAAAAACACTTGGGGCATGATGGCAGCCAATGGTGCACCCAGAGAGTGCCTAGAAGTCCAGTACCCAGACATGACCAATCAGCCAGAAAGCCATATGATGGGAGAAGGGGATTACACAGTCAACCAGCCAGGAAGCAACCTGATGGCAGAAGGGAATTACAATTGGGGAGAATAGAGCTATATGCAGCTGGGACAACTGAGATACCCCCTGGAGAGGTGAAATCTGTTCCTCTCCAGCCTATGGATCCCTTACCTCCAGGCACAGTAGGCTTGACCATTTCACCTTCTTGTATGTACAAAACAGTGTCCATCCACACACTGATGTGGGAAACTGGGGAATGTGTAGATAATATCCCAGTCACTAATACAGGTAGTCAATGTGTGACTTATCACCCAGGAGACGTAGTAGCATCAGGGTTACTCATACAGAATCCTAATAAGCAGCCTCGTGATAGTCACCCAGGTTCTGACTCCAGACTACAAAAACCAGAAATATACTGGACAGCAGCAGTAACGGCTGACCGACCTATGCTCACTATCTATATAAATGGCCTACCATTGGAAGGATTGGTAGACACAGGTGCGGATCGTACAGTTATTAGAGGTGCCAGTTGGCCCAGTCACTGGCCAAAGATTAAAGCAGATACCTATATGTCTGGAGTAGGAGGATCAATAGCAGCTGAAGTTAGTGCTGCCCCTATGAGATGGACTTTTGAAGGCAAAACAGGAGTTTTTACTCCTTTTATAGTTGAAAAAATCCCCATCAATCTGTGGGGAAGAGACGTTTTACAACAATTGGGGTTAAAAATGAGTACTTCGGTTTTTTAAGCAGGGCTGCTGTTGAAGGCCTGCCAACACTTTCACCTATTCCTATCCAATGGAAAACTGATACACCAGTGTGGATAGAACAGTGGCCCTTAAGTAGCGATAAAATTCAGGCCTTATTAGATATAGTACAGGAGCAGCTTGAACAAGGGCATTTACAACCTTCTCTAAGTCCTTGGAATTCACCAGTGTTCGTTGTAAAAAAGAAATCGGGAAAATGGAGGATGCTCACTGATTTAAGAAAAGTGAACGAACAGATGGAAACTATGGGAACTCTTCAGCCTGGACTTCCATCTCCTACTCAGCTTCCTAGAGAATGGCCTCTTTGGGTTATAGACATCAAGGATTGTTTCTATTCCATTCCTCTGGATAAGGAGGATATGAAGAGATTTGCCTTTTCGGTGCCCAGTGTCAATTTAGCTGAGCCTTATAAAAGATATGAATGGACGGTTTTGCCACAGGGTATGAAGAACAGCCCCACTATGTGTCAAATGTATGTTGCTGCTGCTCTTGCTCCAATAAGAAAAGCATTTCCAAAAGTTATGCTATTACATTATATGGATGATATTTTGGGATGTGCACCGGAGGAACAAATTCTAGAAGCATGTCTACAAAAAACCATAGAAACACTAAGATACTACAAACTTCATATCGCTACAGAAAAAATTCAAAGACATGCTCCTTTTCAATATTTAGGATATGAAATATATCCTAAGGCACTTACACTACAAAAACTGTCTTTAAGAACAGAGAGGTTGAACACCTTAAATGATTTCCAAAAATTAATAGGAGATATCCAATGGATGCGTCCAGTATTAGGTTTAACTACCAATCAATTGCAACCCCTATATGACATTTTAAGGGGAGACATTGCTTTAAATTCACCACGCCGGCTTACAAAAGAAGCTCAAGAGACCTTGAGAGAAGTTGAACTGGCTTTATCCAATGTAGTTGAGAGAGTAACTCAAAAACCCTTGGAAATATCAGTTTTTGCTACAAAAGAAGCACCCACAGCAGTCCTTCATCAAGGAGACAGTGTGATAGAGTGGGTGAACCTCCCAACACAACCAGAACAAAGCCTTACGCCTTACCCAGTGCTTGTGGCTAGAATTCTATTAAAGGCCATTAAGCGAGCAGTACAATTATCTGGAACAAGACCTGACAAGATATATACCTTCTATACAAATGCACAAATTAATGTATGCTGTGAAACCATCCCAGAGTGGCAGATTTTATTGGCCATGGCTCCAAATTTTGCACATGGATCTCCATTAAAGATAACCAGACTACTGCATAATTGGCAATGGATTTTTGAGGAGAAGGTTTCTAAGGTTCCTCTTGAAGGACCAACCATTTTTACAGACGCAGCCAAACAAAATATTTGCGCTGTATACTCTCATGATCTAACTGTAAAAAGAGTAGTCAGAACTCCTTTTCAGTCCACTCAGCAGAACGAATTATATGCGATCATGCTAGCTCTCACTTATTACCCAGGCGACATAAATATAATATCTGATTCAGCCTATTCAGTAGGTGTGGTACAAAGAATTGCCACAGCCCAAATAAAATTTGCAGCTTCTAATATATATCAGCTCTTTAAGGAACTTCAAGAGCAAGTGAGAAAGCATCCAGGAAAGATTTATATCCTGCATGTCCATTCACATAGTGGACTTCCAGGTCCTATTTTTGATGGAAATTCAAAGGCAGATAGCCTTTTAACTATGTTGGCCAGTACGCCTTTATTTCAGGAGGCCCAGGAATCCCATTCTAAATACCATCAGGCTGCTCGAGCTTTGCGTTTACAGTTTGGGATTACAAGAGAAGAAGCTAGGAGCATAGTGAAAAGCTGCACAGCTTGCCTTCCCTTCCATGCTCCTACACTGCCTCCAGGGAAGAACCCTCGTGGTTTGAGACCCAATGAAATCTGGCAAATGGATGTGACTCATTATAAATCTTTTGGTCGTCTGTCTTTTATCCACGTTGTGGTAGACACCTTTTCAGGATTCACTTTTGCCATACCAGCAGCAAAAGAGACAGCCCGAGTGGTCACTGAATTCCTCATTCAAGCATTCGCAATTATGGGTGTGCCACAAGAAATAAAAACAGATAATGGACCGGCATATACCTCCAAACATTTTGAACATTTTTGTGCACAGTATAAGATTCTACACACTACTGGCATACCCTTCAATCCTCAAGGTCAAGCAATAGTAGAAAGAAGAAACAGAGACATTAAGACACTCCTCCAAAAACAAAAGAAAGGAGGAGCCACGGGTAACCCTAGAGAACTTCTAAATTTAGTTCTCTATACCATTAATTTTTTAATCTTTGATAAAGATGCACTGGCTCCAGCAGACAGGTTTTATAACCCACCAGAAGAGCAGTGTCCAGTGCGAGCAGCTCCACTATCTTTAGATAATCGCCAGGTGATGTGGAGAGACCCAGAAAGTGGTGAATGGAAGGGACCAGATAGACTAACTGCTTGGGGGAGAGGATTTGCTTGCATCTCTACAGGTGGAGAAGGAATCAGATGGGTGCCTACGAGCCGCATTCGCCTTGTCCATCGCAGAAAGATGGAGCAGACCCTTGAAACAAAGGAGAAGACCCAAGAAATATCAGGTGGTTCTGTTGCTGATTGTGCTCACAAGAATTATTAGATTCCTGGCACATGAACTAATGGACAATGGAATCCTATTGGACTGTTTCTAGGACTTATGGACATGTGTAAATTTTCAGATTGATTCTTGTTATTTGTTACATTACTACTAGCCTGTGTTATATTGCTATGTGCTCATGTAAATTATGTATAATGCCTCCCATATTGATGGATTTATGTATACCACGTATATCTGTTACAAAGTTCTGGCCCATATTGATGGATTTATGTGTACCCCCTCAGAAACCCCCTATGTTTTAAAACAAAAGAAAGGGGGAGATGTTGGAATCCTTACTAACTGCTAAGTAATTAGAGTTGATCTAATCTTACAAGAAGTTGTTTTGGCCAGAACCTGAAACAAGGTACTAAGTAGAACTAATCAAGACAAGGCTTGTGTTCCCACCTACCCAATTGAGACAGCCTTTCAAAATGTCTTAAGCTGGAAATTTTCCAATTGTTGATGGGTTCTATCACTTCAAAAACCTTCTCATAGGTTTTATCTAGCATTGATCCTGGGGAAAGCTGGGAAGAACTCAGACAATGTCCTAACTACCTCTCCACCATCTGGACTCCTATGCCTTAGACCATACATTTCAAAGCCACCTCCCAATAAAAAGCAAAAAACAAAAGCATAAACAAAAAAAGAAAACAACTTTCAAATTTATATTGTGTGTATTATATGGAAACATTCCTATGACAACATTTTACTTCTTTACTGTAATGATCTCACAATACAATTTTGAGATAATATTTTTAGAACTACTAACCCCTACATATGTATAGATAGATAGATATAAATATACTCACAATGTCTCTCAGAGTGCACAAAGTATAGATAATAGACAGCTATCAGTACTCTTGAATCAATGAAATGAATGTACGAAGACAATTGCATAAAATCTGGAATCAATTCTCAAATTAAAAGTGTATTTTGTTTAACAC
Organism: Antechinus flavipes; assembly: GCF_016432865.1. NCBI lineage: Eukaryota > Metazoa > Chordata > Mammalia > Dasyuromorphia > Dasyuridae > Antechinus > Antechinus flavipes. The sequence continues at coordinate 403,461,556 of NC_067400.1, forward strand.
TTAACTTAAGTGTGAGACAAAAATTGAGTAAGTTACAATGATTTTTGTCAATGATCTTACAGCTAAGTGACAGGGACAGAATATAAACCATTATCATAAGGATACAAAGAAAGTAGGAACAGTTGCTAATGTCTTTATTGTTACATTATTTTAGCAACAAAAACCTTTTTTTTCCTCTCCATTTTTTGAATAAGTTTACCCTCTTAAAGGATCTTGAAAAAAGCAATACCTAAGCATCATTAAAATTGGATTGCAATTTTTTATAGGACTGAGAGATTTGAAGAGAATTTAGAAATTGCAGACCAATTTTATCACTTTATAGGTAATAAAAAGATAAAAGTAGTGATGAATAGCATTTTGAACAACTATCCTTAAATTCATTTAAATTTTTATTTCTTTTATATTGCACATATATATAACACATGCATGAATATGCGTGCATGTGCTTTTTTTTTTTTTTTTTTTTTTTTTTTTTTGCTTTTCATGTTTAGTGAAGACCCAACAAATTTTTCTGGTACTTTTTTGTAGAGTTCCATGACTATATAATATAATTGTCAATGTTATGATGTTATGGTATATTCCACTTCTAGTAGTTTCCTGTTACAACTGATGAAAATTGATTATCAAAAAATGAGTAGAGCGGGTCAGTTTCATGTCAGAAATCAGAAGGTAGATACAAAACTGAACCCATCTTTCACTCCAAATTCTTTGCGTCTAATGACTTTGAAAAAAAAAATCAGAATTCAATGCTTGTCTAGGAAATTGGTATTAGTTTTGTCTTTGTCATTAATTCATCCAGCCAGCTGGTTACCTCTGCATAATCTTTCTCTAGATCTCCTTAGCAATCTATAAGCATACTATAGTTATCTATAGAGATACATCAATAGTCATACAGATTGAAATTGCTATATGGTCTAGTTATGTAGATATAGAATGAAAAATAATTTCATAGTTATAGTCAAATATAAACATAGTGTAGTTTTGTTGTTGTTTATTTTTTTGTTTTAGAAAAGGAACAAGGAATTCACACATGATGACTTGACTTGCAGGTGAATTATATCTAAATAAGACAGAGTTGCTCAAAATTATCAACCTCTCTCTTTGTTCCAGAATCATCAAAATTCAGTGGCAAGACAAAAGTCAAGGTAACTGGTAATAGCTGGTGATGCAGTGGATGACCTTCAGTTTTTGATGTCTAACCAAACTATAAGTATTCCATAGCACCTTATAGATGATATAAATAGAGACAAATATTTATATATGCTTGTCACTTCTTATCATAGGATTCGAGAAAAATAAAACATCATAGTAAGACTTCATGAGGAAATGATCTCCCTTTTCTCTTTGTCTATGTGTGCCACTATTAATTTTTAAGTATATAAAAAGTTTGATGTTTCAGAATACTTCCTTTTGCAGTACTGGTTATTCACATAAAAGCTTTGGGAGCAGAGCCAATGTTTGATATAGGTTGTAGTCAAAATAAAGAAAAGATTTTTAAAAGTTACTTTGGATTTATGACTTAATGATTTATAAGCAAGAAAAATGAAAGAATCCATCACAGGAAAGAGATGATAAGAATTTAAAAGCCACAATGCAACTTTTTGCTGTCTCTAGTGCTATATCCCAAATTTATAATTATATATCCCTTTCTTGATTGATTTTTCCCAAAATCCAAATTTTGGAAGCTATTAAATAATAAAAGTCTAGACTTCATATAATTGAGGGGTCAACATAATTACTTTGCAAAATATCAGAAATAACTTATTTTCAATACTTTTTTTTTCCTATAGTCTTATATCAGTGTCTAGGGGTACTATCCAATGATGGATAAATTATTTGAGCCTGCAGAATTCAAACTGATTCCAACTTATGCTAATTATTATGGAGCCTGCTTCTTGAGGTGTATAATAAAAGAAGGGTATGTTCTAATCCAAGGCATACAAAGGCATTATATGAATATTTCCTTTTGGCTTATGGTATTATGAAGAAAACAATTGAAATTTCACTTCTAATTTTTAAAAATTGGTCACCATCACTTCTCACACAAATAAAGTCTCATCTAAACAACTGGAAAAATATTAATTGCTTATTGGTAGACTGAACTAATATAATAAAAAATGACAATTCTGCCTAAATATTTCTACTTATTCAGTGCTATACCAATCAAATTGTCAAAAAGAAATTTATAGGACTAGAAATAAAAATAACAAAATTCACCTTAGAGAGTAAAAGGTCAAGAATATCAAGGTAATGTTAAAAAATACAAAGAATGGTGGCTTAGCAATACCAAACCTAAAATTATATCATAAAGCAGCAATCATCAGAACCATTTGATACTGGCTAAGAAATAGAGTGATTAATCAGTGGAATAGATTAAATACACATGACACAATAAACACAGACCCATAGTAAAATCTGGTATTTGATAAACAACCAAATTCTAGATTCTGGAATAAGAACTCACTGTTAGACAAAAATTGCTGGGAAAACTGAAAAATAATATGTCAGAAACTCAGAATAGATCTACAATTCACTTACCATGCCAAAATAAGGTCAACATGGGTACATGATTTGGGCATAAAGGATGATATCATAAAATAAAAAAATTAGGAGAACAAGGAATAATTTACCTATCAGATCTTTGGAGAAGGAAGAAATTTATGATTAAAGAAGAACTAGAGAACATTATGAAAGGAAAAATGGACAACTTTGATTACATTAAATTAAAAAAAAAGTTTTTGTACAAATACAACCAACAGAAACAAGAGTAAAAGAGAAGTACACAACTGGGGAAAAATCTTTGTAGCCAGTGTTTTTGATAAAGGTCTCATTTCTAAAACATTCCTAAATTTCTAAACAAATGGTATATAAAGGTAATGGAATATTATTGTTCTACAAAAAATAATGAAGAAATTGATATTAGAAAGGCCTGGAAAGATTTACATGAATGGATGCTGAGTGGAACAAGCAGAATCAAGAATACATTGTACACAATAACAACACGAATGTGGGATGATCAGTATGAAAGATTTGGTTCTTCTCAGTGGTTCAGTGATCCAAAGCAATCCCAATAGACTTTGGACAGAAAATGCCATCTGCAACCAGAAAAAAAGAACTAAGGAGCCTGAATGTAAATCAACACATGTTATGTTCACTTTTTTTCTGTTTTTTTTTTTTTTTTTTTTTTTAATCTCTCCCATGGTTTTTCCCTTTTGCTCTGCTTTTTCTCTCCCAAAATGATTGATAATGTAAAGTATACCAAAAATAAATTAATTTACTAGGAAAAAATGATCACCATTTGAAGTAAAATACAGCCCTTCTTAAAGAGATTAAGAGAATTAGAGCAGGTAATGAGGAAACTAAATTATTACTCTTTGTAGATGATATGATGATATACTTAGAGAACCCTAGAGAATCAACTAAAAAACTATTAGAAATAATCCACAACTTATTGTATCCTGCAACTTTGAGCAGGATACAAATAAATTCATATAAATCATCAGCATTTTTATACATCACTAACAAAATCCAACAACAAGAGATACAAAGAGAAATTCCATTTAAAATACCTGTCAGTAGTATAAAATATTTGGGAATCTATTTTTCAAAGGAAAGTCAGAAAGTATATGAGCAAAATTACAAAACACTTTCCAGACAAATAAAGTCAAATCTTAACAATTGGAAAAATATCAAGTGCTCTTGGATAGGTCGAATCAATATAATAAAGATGACAATACTACCTAAACTAATCTATTTACTTAGAGCTATACCAATCAAACTCCCTAGAAACTATTTTACTGACCTAGAAAAAATAACAACAAAATTAATCTGGAAGAACAAAAGGTCAAAAATTTCAAGGGAATTAATTTTTTAAAAATAGCAAATGGAGGTGCCCTAGCTGTACCATATCTAAAACTATATTATAAAGCACTAGTCATCAAAATCATTTGGGAGTGGCTAAGAAATAGACTAGTTGATCAGTGGAATAGATTAGGTTCATAGGACAAAATAGTCAATAATTACAGCAATCTAGTCTTTGACAAACCCAAAGACCCCAACTTTTGAAATAAAAACTCACTATTTGACAAAAACTGCTGGAAAAATCAGAAACTAGTATGACAGAAACTAGACATTGATCCACACCTAATACCATATACCAAGATAAGGTCAAAATGGGTTCATGATCTATAAATAAAAAATGGTATAAACAAATTAGAAGATCATAGGATAGTTTATTGTCATAGCTGTGGAGGAGGAAGTAATTTGTTACCAAAGAAGAACTAGAAATCATTATTGATCACAAAACAGAAAATTTTGATTATATTAAGTTAACAAAGTTTTGTACAAATAAAACTAATGCATTCAAGATTAGAAGAAAAGCAATAAATTCTGGGAAAACATTTTTACATTAAAAGGCTCTGATAAAGGCCTCATTTCTAAAATAAATAGAGAATTGACTCAAATTTATAAGAATTCAAGCCATTCTCTAATTGGTAAATGGTCAAAGGATATGAACAGACAATTTTTAGATGAAGAAATTGAAACTATTTGTAGTCATATGAAAATGTGTTCCAAATCACTATCCATCAGAGCAATGCAAATTTAGACAACTCTGAGATACCACTAGACACTTCTCAGATTGGCTAATATGACAGGAGAAGATAATGACAAATGTTGGAGGAGATGTGGGAAAACTGGGACAATGATACATTGTTGATGGAACTGTGAACGGATTCAACCATTCTGGAGAGCAATTTGAAATGATGCTCAAAAAATTACCAAACTGTGCATACCTTTTGACCCAGCAGTGTTTTTAGTGCGTTTATATCCCAAAGAGATCTTAAAGAAGGGAAAGGGACCTATATATGCAAAAAATGTTTGTTTCAGCCCTTTTTGTAGTGGCTAGAAACTGGAAATTGCATGGACGCCCATCTATTGGAGAATGGCTGACTTAAAGCTGCTGCCAGCAATTTTCCTTAATATATTTATTTTCCTTTAAATTTGGCTACTCATTTATTTGACTTGTAATCAGGCAGACCTGCTAAGCAAGATTCATTCTGACCTCTTAAAGAAGGCAGACCAAGAACTTTTTTTCCAATAATAGAGAGATGTGGATATATAACCTATAAAACATATATAAGTATACATATTTATACACATATCTTCATATTCATATTGACCCACAAACTCAGAAAATCTACCATAGATAGGTGATTGGAGACTGTAACTTTGTCCTAAATCTGATAAATATGAAATATGAGTCTGGATTCACTATTAAGGTCATTCAGGAAACTATTATGATTCTAAGTTCCATTGGTTGAAGGTGCTTTCCATTGGTATTTACCTATACAAATAACAATGATAAACAGATAAGAAAGAAACTATAAATATTTTTATATACACTTTTATGTTGTCTGCTCATCAAGATAGATAAAAATTCTAGAGATTTATTAATAACTTGACTTGAAAAGTTTTTGTGGCATAGATATAGCTCCATTTAATAAATCAAGTGTGGGGATAGGGTGTCATAACAAACAGCACATTCAGAAAACAAGACTTTCTTCTTTGCTTCCTTTTCTTCTTTTTCTTTGTTTCTTTTGTGTATGTGTATACATTCTTTATATACAAATTCATTCTATAATATGATAGTATGGTTCAATCCTTAAAAACAATAGCATATCATCCATAACAATTATATAAGATATAGTCTGCTTAATGGCCCTTTAGAATAGAGCTTTCATAAGCTGTACTACAATACATATAAGGTCTGGAAAAAATTGAAACTTATCTTCCTTTTATTGAGAACTTTATAACTTAAGTTTGTACCAGTGTTTTAAAATGATTTTTAAATATGTCATTAGAATCTCTCATTAAATTTGTGTTTCTTAAAGTTTCTCATTGTCTACAAAAATATGAAATCAGAGAACTATCACATATTCACATTGTTTTCTTTATTTCCTTTTCTTTTCAGAATTTTATTATTCAATATTGTAGAAATTTGAATCCTAACTTTTTTGAGCTTGCCATCTTTCTTAAGCCATATTACCAGAAACTTGGTGCATATATATGTATGTGTATATGCATGGTTGTGTAGGAATATTTATTTCACAATATATTTGTGTTTTGCAGTGTGATGCATTGGAAAGTGGGCTATATTAGTTTTAGACTTGAGAATGTTATCTAACATTTATAGTGCTTTGAAGTTTTCAAATTATTTTCCATATATTATCTAATTTTAACCTCTCAATTACTTCATTTACAGATAAGGAAACTAAGGGTACAAGAGATTAAATGATTTGCTTAGAGTCATATAATTAGAAGTTTAGGCAGTATTTTAATTGACTTCTTTTTGATTATACTTTAGTGTTCTGGTTCATTATGCCAACTTGCATCTTTTCAAATACTGTACAGTTTTTACTTGTCTTTCTCAGATAAATCTACCAGTGAATTAGGCCTATGAACTATCATTCAATTATATATGACATTATTTTATGATTAGCATTCTTCAGATAATATTATGTGACTATGAGTTCCTGAATCACACAATCTACAAAAAAACAACATTTTGGTTATTTTAAAGTTAACAATATTTGGTTAGTTAAAGTTGGTTGAAGCACATTATGAATGTAAATGTGTGAGAATGAAAAAAACAGATATCAGAGTGATACATTATAATAAAAAATAAGTGACTCAACAATTTAGCAAAAGTAAAGGATAATTGAGAGAAAACATAAATTTTCCATGGCTATCCATGCACTGTCAAAGGTAAAGTGAAAGGTCTATAGGATGTTGGATGGATGCACTGTAATGGAATTTTTATTTTTGTTTTTTAGAGAACATGAATACAAATTATTTAGAATGATATAATGTCTGGCCTATAAAAATACATTTTTATCAGATAAGATAGAGATGGAATGATTATCAAGTTAGGTGAATTCAAAGCAGAATAGATGATAAAACACCCAATGTGGTGATAAATTGATTGTCACATTAAGAAAGATCTCTATTTATATACTGCTAAATCCTATTCTACTCAATAATTTAAGCCAGGGTCTTGGATTCTGGAATTGACAGATTATCACAGTTGGAGTTGGCACAAAATTAGGAATGAGAGTATAAAGGATGCCAAAATTGTGATGCTTCGGAAAATATATCAATGGTCTAAACCAAATAAGACTTACTTTAGCATGAGGTGAATATGAAAACACCAAAAAGTAATTCAGTGGCAACTATGTATCACCGTAAATAGAGCACTGGCCTTGAGCCAAAAGGGACCTGAGTTCAAATCTAGTGTCATACATTTGACATTTACTAGCTCTATCTCCCTGAATAATTCATTTAATTATTTTGCCTCAAAAAAAAAAAAAAAAGAAGTTCAACTTCAAAATTTTAGGAATTATATTGACAAGCCAAGTTTATATAAAAACAGATAGGATAGAAAGATAACTAGAAATCATCTTACATAAAAGCAGGGGAAGGAATTGAAGATGTTTATCCTAGAGAAATATTCAGAAATTTTAAAACTAATTGAAGTTTTAGACTTATGTTTTTGAGATTCAAAAGAGCTAGGATCCATACATAGAAATTACAGAATGGAAGGTTTGTGTCAGTATGCGGAAAAAATATGTCAATTATTAAGTCATTCCTTAAATAAAATGTACACTATTGAATAGTAGTCAGAACAACTTTCTTGGAAATCTTCAAACTAAACTTGAATAGACTCTTTGGGGAATGCTGTGAATGGGAATTGTGCATCAAGTCTGGTTTGGACTTTTGATAACCCATATTTTTATTTTATTCCCTATTTACATTTTTATTTTATTCTCCATTTATATTTTCCATGCTATTATAAAAACCATTGCAAATCTTAATAAGTTTATATTAATTTCCTTTTATCAGAGAAATATAGCAAATTTATTTATAAAAATGATCATTTCCATTTCAAAACATAGTAACATGAACATATGCCACTTGTATTAATGCCTCTTTAAATCCATCTAAATACAGTTTTAGTAGTACAGAGCGCAACATCTGTTTGAATGACAGATGGTTGTTCTGCAGTACTACTGTTCTTTTGATGGATGAATCTCTTTTATTATAATTACTTTTTTAAAAGGATAATATGTATGCTGATAAAAATATAAAGAAATTTCCTTTGAATTTGTTATATAATTCCATATTTTATCCTCTTTATGTTATCAATATATACAGTTAAAGATAATGTCATTTTTAAAGCATCAATTTAACTGATTTGCCTTGTTCTTTAAAGTAAATATTAGGAAAAAAAGATTATATTGGCAAACATTTTTGCAGATCCTTTAAAAATGTCCAAATATAATGTTTTTAAAATGTCTACTATCTTTCAGATTTGTTCTCCTGGAATTAAATTACCAATAAGTGAATTAATTCATTTTAACTGCTAAATAAAATCAGCAGTGGAATATCCTTGTCCTGTACAGACTGTGTATGGTAAAAATATATTTAACACAATTACATAAATTGAAGTACTTTTACAAAAACCTGTTTTTTAAAATATCCCTTAATAATCTGAAAATATGTGACTTAATTCAGATAATGATCTATTGAATGATTCAAATTAATTGTAGGATATATTTGTAATGACTTATTTTGATGCAAATATTTGCAAAATGAAAACAGTTATAAAGTTTTCTGAGCAAATCAGTATTAAATATTTCATCACTACTTCTATAACAGTCTCATTACTATTATGAAAGTGAAGAAAATAATGAACTCAACTGTTTTTGTAAATTTTAAAATATTTTGAAGTATGAATTTTGAATCACTTATTAAATCTGATCAGTGTATAAGTTCTAAAGCTAATCTAAAAGTTTCTCTTTTATAGTTAATGTATATTATTCATATTGCCTTTCCATTTTATGTGGAAATAATTTCTTTCAAAGCAAATCATAATGCCAGTTTTCTCAGTTCTGATATCAGTGACAATAGATGCTTCACAAATTTAACTACCTAACATGTGATTTTATTCTTGGATCATAAAATAATGGGATATAAAATCTACACCATAAAATGTGTACTACTTCTGGGAAGCTTTCAGTGTATAAAAAGCTTTCCCTTTTATGCTTTTTATCTTGGGAAATATGATATTGCTGTTTACAGAAAAAAAAAGCAGCGACAGTATATGAATTCAGGCTAATGTAATCTATATGAAAAATTAACTCAATAAATGCATTCATTAGAGTTTAGTTTACATTGTTGTTTCCAATTCTGTCTATGGGGATCTATTTTTTAATTCTGAGTTCTAAAAACTTGCATATATAAAAAATAACATTTTCACATACAAGGTAGCACACAGAAAGATTATTTATGAAATTACTACTCTGTTATGAACTTATTTTTAAAAATGCATTTACCATGTTACTCTTAGAGCTCTTTTTTTTTCTTAATCCTAAACTTTCTCATGATATCTTTTGTGGATTTAAAAACAAATGTTTAAATGACTCTCATCTTTTTTCTTTTTCTTTGACAACATTATTAGTTCACTTTTAGGATTCCAAAGATGAAAAATACACATAGAATTTTTGACAAACAATTATGATCAAGTGGGACAGTCACATATATGCCATGCCATGAATATAAATATTCCTCATTGTCCAACTTAGTCCAACATTTCTCTGTCAGGAGTTGGGTGGTTGCTTCATCATTAGTCCTCTGAAGTATTAGGCTATTATTTTAGGAATCAGAGTTCTTAATGCTGTGAAAATTGTTTTTATTTTTAAAGTTATGACTATAAAATATTAATCTTTATCCCATGCTTTTTAGACATCATTAATTTATATAAGTCCACCAAGATTTAATGGAAACTATACCTTTCATCATTTCTTACACACAATAATATTCCATTGCTTTAATATATGATAATTTATTTAACTATTCCCCAATTTAAGGTCTCCCCTTTTGTTTCTAGTTCTTTGCTACAAAGAAGAGTTTTACTATAAACATATTTATTCATGTGTGTCACTTTTCTTTGATATATTTGGGGCACAGGTATAGTAATAATTTCATAGTTGGGTCAGTATTCACAATTTAGTGCTGTTGGGTCATAGTTACAAATGGTTTTCTAGAATAATTATACAAATTTATGATTCCACTTACAATGTATAGTTGCACCTCTATTCACTCAGCTCAGAAATTGTCATTTGGCTTTTGATAGCTTAGATTTCTGTCTTTGAGATATTATGTCTTTAAGTTTGACTATTTATTTGTAGGAGATGGCTTTCATTGTTAGGCATTTTTATTGATTCCTCATGCATTTTCTAATATTGGAACATTAATAGACTAACTTAACGCAAAGTTTTTTTTTTTCTCAAAAAAAAAAGTATTTCCTTTCTAAATCTGTCATTGATTTTATTTAAATAAAAATTTTTCAGGTTTATATAACCTAAAATTATCAATATTGAATTCTCTTTTCATAATCTGGTTATGAATATATCTATAATTTCAAAATTCATTTTCTTCATTGTGCTTCTAATGTGCTTTCAATGTAATCTTGTATATCAAAGATTTTAAAGTTTATTATGGATTATGATGTGGAATCTAATTCTCAAAATAATTTTTACCAGACTAAAAACTGTTGGAATACATGAAAGAGCTGTTGGGATACATAGGAGCCACCTGACAGTGGCTGCTGGAGATCTAACACAGAATGGATCTCCTCCTGTGAGAGGATAATATAAGGAGACTTAGAGGCAGTTGCTGTTCTCTAACCTCTCTGTCTGAGGGACTGTTGCATTGTCTGGCCTCTCTCCCCATCCCTCTGCCTCCAATTTATCTCAGTCCACAAGCAACACCTGTGTCAGCAAAGGCTGCTTTGCAACTCCTTCAGATGTTATGATTCACAGCTGTGGAGGCTCTCGGAGAATTGACCTGTCCCTCAGCTAAAAACTATGCTGATAAGTAGAGGAGTGAATAAAAAGTCACATAACCTCCTATATCTAGAAAATTCAAAATCATACTTTACATCTCATCCAGTTATTCATTAGAAAACTAGGTCCTACCTGGTTCCAGGGTTTTGCCATTTGTTCTGCTTTTCCTCTTCTACACACTAGAAAAAGTCATTCTCCTGACTAGATCTTAAGAGACAAAAATTGTTTATCCTATTCCAAGGGTGTTAACATAATCACAAGAATCAGTTAACTTGATTGGAGTATCAGTGAGTCAAAACTTATCAAATCCATTTTATCCTACTTGTCTTGGACAAACATGCAGATGTCATACAGACATCCAAAGAAACCAAGTTCTGAATTATTCAGCATGGGTATTTTGCCAAATGTTCTATTGACACATGGTTTTTCCCCCATCTTGCTCTTGTTCTGAGAACAGTAATATAATCAATTTACCTTTACTCATCTTATAGTTTATATAACTCCCAAGATTATTAAATTGTGAAGCTACCCATTTCTAGTCTCTATGATACATAATCCACTGGATAATCAAGGGATAGTCTGGCCAACTAAATATCATAGTGTAGAAAATATGCCTATTTCGGGTAGAATTAATCTCTTGAAATGTTTTTTTTTTTTGTGTGTGTGTGACTTGATGGGATTTGCATAAAGCTATTTATAAACAGAAGCTATTGGAGAACTTGTGAAAGATCTTTTACTCTTACATTAAAAAAAAAAAAAAGGAATAGTTCTAAGAGTTTGAGGATTTTCAAATGTTGGGAATCAAAATAATAAAGCAAAAATTTTAGTGTGACAAAGCCAAATACTTAAACTCAATTTATCACAGAAAAAGTAAAATCATTTGAATAATATGCAGATAAATAATCTGTAGCATTTCGTAGAGCTATTATTAGATATATTAGATATCTATTGTTGCAATCCAACAAATTTCCATCAAATATTTTATTTTCTACAATATATGTAAATAAAATTACATATCTTGCTTATTCTCATAGTTTCTTTTCTTTCATGAGAGTTTTATTTTGTTTTGAATTTAAAATTCATATTTTGAAATCTTTTTGCATGAGCTCATAGAGCTAGTTTACTTAGAAATTTATGTCTTTTGCTACTGTTAATCATTAATACTATATGTATTCTGGGCCTGTATCCTAAATAGATCATAAAAAAGAGAAAAGAACCTATGTGTTCATAAATGCTTGAAGCAGCCCTTTTTGTAGTAGCAAAGAACTAAAAGCTGAGTAGATGCCCATCAGTTAGAGAATAGCTACTTAAGTTATGTCATATGAATGTTATGGAATATTATTATTCTATAAGAAAAGATCAGTAGGAGGATATCATAAAGAGACATTCATGAACTACTCCTAAGTGAAGTGAGTAGAAGCAGGAGAACATTGTACACAGCAACAGCAAGATTATGTGATGGTCAATTCTAGAGAACATGGCTCTTTTTCAACTATGAGGTGATTCAGACCAGTTCCAATGAGCTTTTGATGAAGAGAACCATCTGCACCCACAGAGAAGACTATAGGGACACAATGTGCATCACAACATAGTATTTTTTGTTGTTGTTGTTTGCTTGAATTTTGTTTTCTTTTTCATTTCTTTCTTTTTGATTGATTTTTCTTTTGCATTTTATGATAATTGTGGAAACATATCTAGAAAAATAGCAGATATTTAACATATATTGGATTATTTGCCCTCTAGGAGAGAGGGTAAGAGGAAAGGAGGGAAATAGTTTTGGAAAACAAGATTTTGCTTGTGAATTTGGTGAATATTATCTATGCTTATGTTTTAAATTTTTTTAAAAATTAATAAAAATAATTTAAAAAGAAACTTGCACACAACAGGTAGTTAATAATGGTTGTAAAACTGAATTGAATAATGAAATAACCACTTCAAGAAGTCACTGAAAAATTAAACAAGTCATATGCTCTTTCAGCTTAATAATTAAGCAATATCAATGATCATAGAATTTTTCCAAAGTTTCGGTGCCTTCCAGTGCCGTAGTCACTTACACATTGCATTCATTAGTTACATTGTTCTTTAGATTCCATTTTCTTGAACTTCTATCACTTTGTACCTTTCTCTTTCTTCTTTGAATTGTTAATAGGCATCTTATTAAAGTATAATATTTTGATGTTATATTCAAATAAAACAATTTAGTCATCAATTCCCTAGTTTTTAGGTACTTTTCATAATCAAAAAAAATGCTTCTAGGAAAATTTTTGTCATACATATACAAAATTTTTTATTTCATTTTATCTGTAAATCAAAAATATAATTTAAAAAAAAGATGTATTTTTACTATAAAACAAAGATCATAGAATAAGGTCACAATTAACTTGAAAAGATTCTAAAATAATTCCATGAGTACTTTTAACAGGAAAATGATTTACAATTTTCTATTTAAGAGAGCAGGTTCACTCAATCATACATATATATTTTAGTCTAAAAATCAAAATTCCATGTGTAAATTAGGTTCATGTATTTTAGTTTATTGCAAAGCTAAAAGAGTTCATTAAAAAAATCAAATGGAAGGATACTATATAACTCCACAAGACTTCTAACATGTGTCCCCTTCTATCTACTCACAGGGCCACTCATCCTCTAATTTAGGTCCCTATTTAATCTCACTGGACCATTAAAGTAGCCTCTTAATTGGCTTATCTGTTTCATTCACCTCTTCTCTCTTCAATATATTTTCTACTTTTTTTTCCCCCCCCTGAGGCAATCGGTGTTAAGTGACTTGTCCAGGGACACACAGCTAAGAAGTGCTAAGCCTCTGTGACAAAATTTGAACTCAGATCCTCCTGACTCCAGGACTGGTGCTCTATCCACTGTACTATCTAGCAGTTCCTCAATATATTTTCTTTTCAATTTTCAAAGTGCACATGTCTGATTATATCATTCTTGTTTCAGTAAACTTTATTTTTATTGATTATTATATTATAAAAAATCTCATGCCTTGAATGAAAAATCTTGATAAGAAACCATTAAAGTACTATTCCTAAAAATTAGCATAATTCAATATAATGTAATACAATGAATTTAATATAGTTCAAAATGACCTGAGGATTTGTGAACACATTATTATTTACTAACCCTTTCCAATAGAATAATCAATGCAGAATGCTTCCTTTAAAACAAACATTCATTTCAGTATAGAAACATAAAAACTAACAAATAAACAAATTTGTCAGCTATTTTCATCTGTATCTAATTTCATAATTATTTAATCATTAGATCATTGTCCTTCCTAATTTTTATGAAAATTTGGAAGTTGGAAATTTTTTAATTATTCACTTCAGCTAGGTAAATTAAACTAAGCAAGTTAAATCGAGCATACTTCAAGCTTCAGAAAAAGGATTTGGTGTCAAACAGTGTCATGAAATGCAGCAGCTGGCCTGCTATATTCTAAAATGCAAAAATTGTCACTATCTTCACTGCAGGATTGCTGTCGCACTCTACAGTTGCTGAAATGTTTCCTACTTTCCAGTTTTCCAGTAATTATTTAATTCTCCCATATCAATTTTATGAACCAAAAAAACAAACACACACACACACACACACACAAACCTTTAGAACTGGTCATTCTAAAGGATCAAGTATAAGGGAGTAGATAATAAAGTAAAATGCAAATGAAACAATAGAATCTAAAAAACACCAGGGCAAAAGTCTATTTATAATGCATTGTGTATCAGTAACATTGTAGAACATAATAGAGGTATCTCATATTTAAATATGTGCTCATAAAATTCTGTTTTTGTCAAAAAAGCAGTTAACTGCAACGTCTTGTATTAATTGCAGTATTTTGCTATCTGTACTTTGAACTAGATTGGGAGTGAGATAGACGTGTCAGATTTTCCTCCTCAGCATGTACTCTGTCAGAACTTTTGAACAAAAATCTTAAGAACAGATGATTCAAAAAATATCAGATTATTTTAAAGTAAATGACTCTAGTTATCTAATACTTGGGGTTAAATTCACTTTGAGATTCTCATTAGCTATGGAAGTTGTAAGAAGTCAATTTATTTTCCAAGCTTCATTTTCTGTATCATAAATTCAAGGTGCTTATTTTCTAAGGTCAAGCAGTTGTAAAAATATTATCTAAAAATGGAGTATTTATAATATTACTGCTAAAAGTATCTTATGACCCAGCATTGTTCATTTTTAAGAAAAGGGAAAAGTACCAGACATCCCTATCATTGATGTAGAAAACTCCTGGTGAGACACTTCTTATTCCAGTGCAGGCTGACATTTTCCCTGCAACTTAACAGTCTCATATAGTTGTGTAGAATAAGGATGGGTTACATGACCTGTCCAAAGTCAGTCACACCACTGGTATGTGTCAGTGACTTGAACCTGTGTGTTTCTAGTTCCAAAGCCAGATGCCTTTCTACTATATCATATCACATGATATAATTATATATTATACATATAAAATATTATAAAAGTGGTGTTTATTCTCCACATAAAATGTAGTAATAAAAATAAAGTAAAATATAACTGGAAAACCACCAAAGTAAAACTTTCAAATATCAAATGATGCTAGAAAACTTATTATGTGGGAGTAGAGATCTACTTATGGAGAGCTTATAGGTTTCTCAGCATTCTTCTAGTTCATTATATAAATGAGAAAATTAGTGCCTAAGGAGGTTAGTGATTTAATATGTGGTTTGTGATTTAATATGAGGTATGTGATTTAATAATCACATAAGTAATAAGGGTCAGAGGAAGTATTACAATACAGGTTCTTTGACTCTAAAGTCAGTGTATTTCCTGAGATAATTTTCATTTTTGATAAAAATCAAAGGTTCCAATAAAATGTTTTTTTTTAATTTCATTTGCAATTTATTTTAAAATGTTCATGTATATAACATTTCAAAGTAAAATGTTATTTTCAATCATTGTGTTGTTTCCTGTCTTTTATTTAGGGAATCATGATTATTGCATGTTTACAATACATGCAACAAACATTTCATAATTACTTTCAATGTTTCTATATTATAAGTGGATTCTGTTGAGTTTTTTTCCCCTGAACTAATAATAAAACATTGAAAGGTATTTTTTTTTCTTCTTTTCCTTTCTTTTTTTTTAAAGGGTCATTAGTTCACATTCACCAAAATTGCTTTGGATTTGATGTACTCTAATAATATACCTTCATATTTTAAATCTATAACCCTATTATTGCAATACTCTCATGTTTTTCGTTGGGAGGGCCCTGTTTTCACAAAACTTGATTTACATTTATCACCAAATGGTTATGCTATTGGATGATTTTTTTTTTGAGAGAATGATACAGTGAACCATGTATGACTAATTAAAGGTCTGTTATAAAAGTGATTTTTTTTTTATTCTTAACTGACAAGCATTGTTCCTTTGAACATTGAAAACATTTAGAATATGTATTGAATTTATAACTACCAAGTATTCAAAGTACTGTCACATGAAAGAGACCTAAGACAATAACTGGCTGCATGGATATAACTAGGATCCATGAGAAGGAGGTTTTTATTTATTTTTAATTCCACAAGGAACCATATCAATAATTTTCTTCTAAAGACTGCATAGGTTCTTTATTTCTAGGACTATTTCATTTTTTGTCTTTATACATATGACATTTTTCAAAGTACTGGCAAGTAGAAGATACAAAATCAATTTTTGTTAAACTAAATTGAATTATGGCCTTCAAAAGTGGCAATTACTGCTTCTTAAATATCATTGAAAATATTCATGAAGATCCAAGGTTGTTGTACTAGCCATCTGACAGTTGCTGCTGGAGATCCAACCCAGACCTGCAGAATGGAGACTCTCTTGTGAGAGAATGATACAAGGAGATTGAGAGGCAACTGCTGTTTTCTATGACTTCTCTGACTGAGAGGCAATGGCCTGACCTCTCCTCTTCTCTCATGTTTCCACTAAACTACTATGCTGGACTTAGGATGTAAAGGATCTTGATATTTACAGCACCATCAAAAGTTCAAAGTTATCACAAGATTTGTGAAGGGTAAATATTGTTTTAATTTTCAAAAAAAAGTTTATACTTTATAAATGATATTTTAATTTGCTTAACTTCAAATTCTAGAAAATTTCTAGAAATCATCATTAAAGAGATGACTGCTGAATATTTCCAAAGAAAATTGATACAATATCACTGAAAGTATCCCATCAATTATGTGTTTTATTTTTGATGATGTTTGGATGTAGTTGACCTTGACCAAGATATTGAAATTCATCAAAGGTAGCTAAGTGCTCTCTTACTATCCTGTTGCTTTTCTTGGATATGGACTCATTGTTAATTGTTTTTAATGTAATTTCAAGTGACAGAGGTCATCAAATTGAACAGATAAAACAGAGAACTTAAGAATTGAGAAGTTCTGCCATCTCTTTTATTTCTTCCTTCTTTACCCTTTACTGTAATGTTCTTCTCTAAAATATAATGTTCTCTGTAAGCAAATTTCTTGTGGAGCTTCTGGAGGCAGCCTTCATTTCAGTTCAGTAGATACCCCAAACACAGGCAGCAGTTAAAGTCCAAATTCTTTATTGTCTCCTTCAAAGTCTTGTCTTCTTTACTTGGGGCTCAGCTACTTTTTCTTAGAGGCCTTCTGTAGTCTTAGTTCTGAGAGCTTAAGCTGCCTTCTCTGGCTTCTGAATCTTGGCTGAGGCTTCAAGAACTTCTAGTGGGCTTCTGACTTGTGAATCTCCTGGACTCAATCCTGGTTGAGGCTCCTAGCTTATATATGCTCTCTTAAAGGTGTGAATCTCAAAGGTATGAAAGGTGTGAAATCTAATAATTACTAAGTACATCTAAAGAACTGTTAAGAACCCTGCTAAACAATCATTGTCTCTATCAATTCCACTGACTTAGTACCTAGTGACAATCATAACACTTCACAAAAAAAGCCTCTCTCCTCAACCAAAAGCAAAGCATATACTCTCCATTGTATACTTCCCCCCTCTAGTTCTCAGATGTTTATACATCTACCATCTATAAAACTATGAGGCCAAATTTGTTCCCTTGAATTAAGTCATTAAGGAAACATAACCTGAACCTCTAAGCATTTTAAATGTATATTCCAAGATTTCATGGTTTTTGAAATCTACATTAATTTCCTTCTGGATCATTTTGTTCACATGAATTACCTAGTATAGATATTTAAAGTTTTATTTTTTTTTTCATATGTCTTAGGAGGTCTCTTTTTATATCTTTTACACTCAAAACAAAATTAAAAAATCATTTCATAAAGATGATCAGTTCCTTCCTTTATACCCTAGATAGTAAGTACTAACAGTTTTCTTTCATTATTCTTTCTATTATTGATGGACCTCACTTACTAAGTATAAATACTAATTGCTCCCATTCTGGCCAGAGAGTCTGAAAGTCTTCTCCTCCCAGACTGATTCTTTTTTAAAGGGAAAATAGACTTTATTTTGCCTCAATTTTAACTCAACCTTCATTACTGAATGAATGTTTTCCCAGACAAAATTAGACTTGGAAAACACTAGGGCTTAAAAAGGTCAAGGTTTTCCAAGGTAAGAGGGACCATTGCTAGTTATCCTGATCTATGATTTGCCACTGAAGCCAGATGATTCAGGAGAAGACAGTGAAGTTGATGATTTTGCACCGTGCTGTCTCACTGAAAACCAATTCATTTCCAAATTATCCTCCTAACATCATTGATCCTCTTTAAGAATAAAAAATACGCAACACTGGCAGATTTCTTTGGTAATAATTTCTGTGGATCTGTTATAATATTTTAATAATATTAGTCATGTTATAAAATAAGAAACAGAATGAAAGGGAAAAGTCACCAAAAAAGTGAAAATAGTATACTTTGATTTCCATTCAAACTCCATAGTTCTTTCTTTGGATGTGGATAGTATTTTGTATCATGAATCTTTTGGAAATGTCTTGCATCCTTGTATTACTAAGAGGACTTAAGTCAATCATTATTTCAAAATATTGGTCTTACTGCATACAATCTCTTCTTGTTTCTTCTCATTTCACTCATCATCAGGTCATTAAGATTTTTAAAAATCTTTCTGTTCATCATATCTTATAGCATAATAGCATTGCATTATATTCATAAACTACAACTTGTTCAGCCATTATCAAATTGATAGATAGTTCCTCAATTTCCATTTCTTCACTAGCACAAAAAGAACTGCTTTAAGTATTTTTCTATATGTAGATCAACTATTATAATATTTGCAATGTAACAAGAAGCTTTCTCCTCTTCACATAAAATTTTAAAAGTTTCTGTGTTAGTTTCTTCCATGCTTCATTATTCTGAAAAAGGTCATTTCCCTTTCTCTGCCACAGATTCTCTTCACCACATTTCCAATTGAAGTTTTATATCTGTTTTTTTTTTCTTTTTTTGTTTGTATTATTTTGAATCCATTATATTTTAACAGCCTAGAGTATAGAGAAACATTTTATTCCTGTTAACTAATACTCCAGAAAGGATATAAGCCTACATTTGAAAGATAGATAATATATAGATAACATTTCACCCATGAAATATATATATATATATGTATGCATGTGTTTACTTCTCTATTTGATGGAGTTTTTAATGGAACAAAACACTAACGTTTAGACATTAAAATTGCAATGTTTATATTTTATCTACTTTGCTACTCCTCTGAGATAATATAGAAATATGTATTGCTTAAAGAAATGAATAACAATTTTCATTCTTGTAGATGAGATATAAAATCATGAAACTCATGGAAGATAAGCTAAGGTGAATAAGAATAAAGGCTGATGAGGGTACAATTTGAAAGATGTCTACACATATAAAAAGTCTTATTTGACAACAAGAAATAAATAAAATGAAAACTGTGTCAATAGAAATTTAAAATTTTGGAAATTTTGGTGTTGTGTCAAAGTAAAAACACTACTCTTTAAAATGAATTAGAATCATTAGCCTATCTACTTTATTCTAAGATTTTTGAAATAGCATCTCTGGGGCATCAAAAAGAATGCCATCTTAGAGTTAACTCTACAGTTATTTCTCCCTGTGATGTTGTAATTGACTTGGTACCAAATTGTTGTAGTACTATTAGACTTTTCCCTCTTATCTATTTCTTCTTGACAATGTTTTAAAGGCAGTAAAGCAGAAAGCAGTAAAAAAGAAGCAATAATGAAGGAAGAGACACACAAAGTGATCCTTAATGGATTGTCAGCTCATGAGACCAATTCACAAGCTGTAGCAAAATGAGTTCTATGCACAAAAGAAATCAATACTCATTGTAGCATCCTTCCTGCTACCTGCAATTTATCAGCTAAACAGAACGCTGTCACATCTCATAGGTCTTTAGAAAACTACTTGCTTTTACTAGCAATATTTATTCTAATAGCTTATAGCAAAACTGAATCTGATTTGAAGATAGAATATCAAGGCTTCCTGGTGATTTGAGAATCAAGATATGCTGAAAATATTACTTTGAGGAATAGTAAACATATGTCAAGGAAAGGCAAAAGGCTATTAAGGAACTTCTGGCCTTCCAAATGTTGGGAAAATAGCAGCTTAAAATAAGTTACAAAATCCAAAAAGTATCTGAGCAGGAATTTATGGCATTATGAAACAATATTTAAAAAATACATTTTTGTTGTTTTTAATAAATAATCATAAAATATGTGTGAAATTAAGTTTTCCCTTGTACCTTGGCAAGCTGTCAAAGTTACCTCTTTAAGTGAAACAAAGGCACTATGATTTCTTGAAAGAGTGAGCAAGTAGAATATACTTAGTGAAATCCTTCTGTCATTTACCAATTACAGTTGGGCAAATCAGCTAAACTCAAACTAGATCATAAACAAAAATTTTCAGCGTGCTTCATTAAGATTGAAGATTAATATTTGACAATCAAACAGACACAAAAAGTTCCTTAAAGATGAAGATCCAATTCAAGGATGTTTGTAACATCAAAAAAGCCTCCTGACTCAATTGATAGGTATCAAAAACAATTTAACATAAAATAAGTATTTTCTGAGTATTACATTGACTAACATTTTTTAACAATGTTTCAATGAAACAGTGAGATTGGGGATGAATCAAAGAAGAAAGCAGGAGCAGATTAATTCTGAAGCAAAGTTTTACTTTGAATACATGAAAATTCAAACTTAAAATAACTTATGTAATTAATAAATGACTTGGGTAAAAAAATGGCAAACCACTCCAGGAACTTTGTCAAGAAAACCCTAAACAGTTCATAAAGTAGGGAAGGTAAGTGGAGCAGTGTGTAGACTGCTGGGTCTGGAGTCAAGAGAAATTCATCTTCCTGAGTTCGAATCTGCTCTCAGATACATACTAGTTTATGTAATCCTGGAAAGTCACTTAAGCTGTTTGCCTCAGTTTTCTCATCTATAAAAAATGAACTGGCAAGGGAAATGACAAACCACACCACTCCAGTATCTATGCCAAGAAAACCTCAATGCATTCATAAAGAGGTGGACACAACTGATAAATGGCTGAACAACAACATATCAACACTAACAAGAGAAAAAAAAAAACTTTGGGTGGAATAGATGGGATAACTATTGTATATAAAGTCATAGATTTTGAAGTAGATAAGATCTGGGAGGTCATTTAAGCAAACCTCATTTTGTAGATGACAAAAATAGAAGCACAGAGGTTAAGTGATTTGTTCAGGGCCATTGAAAACTGAAGTGTCTGAGGGAAGATTTAATTTGAAATTTTTCTAATCCCAGGTCCAATACTATTTACCACCGTTCTCCGGAAAATGTGCACTCCTTTCCATGAAAAGAACTGAAGAAAAAGCACAAAATTAATTAATTATTCTAATATAGTACAAAAGAACTATAGAATAGATTAAGAGCAAAATCTAATAATATAATATTTATAAACTGCATGTTTAAATTATAAAAACCTAATAAGATTGACAAGTTAAAGAATGATTTGAATTTAAACATGCTAAATTTAAAAATTTATTTGATGATTTGACACTTGAATATCAGTAACATTTGACTAATATATACATATATATATGGTAAAGAAAATTCCTATTTCTCTCCACACATCCTATTTTTCAACTTTTTTTTCCACCAAGGGAATATACTTTCATAAATGTTAAGTTCTTGAATAGCTTATCAATACACTGATGATTTTCTCCACCTTAAGAAGAAAAGTACTGTTTTTTTTTTTTTTGCAGATTTCTGTGTTTCTAGGAATCTTTTAACATTATTCTCTGAAAATAGACTATATCTAATATATCTCCAATAATGCTATCCCTTTGTGAATACATATATAATAATTAATATCTCTCACTAGATCACTTTAAGTGCTATCAATATACAAAGCTTGATTCTTCAAAGCAAGAAGGGTTTGAGGGTTGATTATCTACAACCTATATAGCAAAGGTAAGAGAAGGAAAGAGAGAAAAGCAAGAAAGAGAACAGAGGAGATCCTAAGATCTCCCTTGAAGACTCTTTTTCTTTTTTCTTTCTTCTGATATTGAGCTTTTTAAAAAAAAGTTTGTAGGAGGAGTGGGAAGGAGAGAAGAACTTGACCCAAATTAGAAATACAAAAGCATATAGTTAACTTTAAAAAAGTTTAGATAATGAAGTAAGTCAATATTTGAATTCAAGGTCGAAATCTTGATAAATTTAGAGCAAAATCATTATTGTTATTGTAACTGACTAATAATTATTGTCCATTTTAATGTTAATGATAATAGCTACTGTTTATAGAGGAGAACAAATTCCAGATTCAAAAGTAACCTAGATTTTGCTTTCAGATTGTAGGAAAAGATAGATGAAAGAAAATTAAGAGAAATATATGATAATTCAGGAGAAATAAAATTTAAACATGAAGAAGTAGCCTTAAGAATGAAAAGTAGACAGTTGTTGGCTAGACAAGTCAACACAAGTGGGAAAATTAAGAGGAACAAATAAAAATTTGATTAAGTTGACAAAGTAGATTGTCAATACAATAAATTAATTGTGAGATTTCTAAAATTATTTGAAACTTAATATGTCATAAAAATTTTCACTAGGTATTTAGATTTGAAGTGATAATATCCACATATAATTTCAAGAACTAAGGATAAAAAGCTCAAGCATTATGGATTATAGAGGCACATCTTTAGTGACTTGAATAATGCTTATTGAACATGTTTATTTCTGCTATACTCAAGAAGCTAATATTTGTCTAGCAAGAGAAAGGGTAACACCAAAATAAAAGCTCTTTAAGCACCAAGTTTTTAGAAAGGATAGAGGCATGCTTAAAAGGAAATAGAAGCAAGACTTCAAGAGGGAAAGAATAGAACTGAGGTAAAAGATGGGAGACAACTGTTTTAGAGGGATGGAAGGTGGAAAAAAAAGTATTATAAAAAAAAGATGGAAAATGTAAAGGGAACTTGTAAAATTGGAAATAGATTTGAAACTATTCCTAAAAAAAGAATAAGCTGAAGAACCTGCTTGTCTGTGCTCTGAAGAATAATTTGTTAGAGGCATAGACACTCTCAGATAATATATCAAACAATAAGGAACAAAGAAAAAAGAAAACTATAGCATAAATGAGTGATTCCCTGCCCTCAGTTACTGAGTCAGCTATTAGTCAATTTGATAACAACAATAGAGAACTTGAATATATTCTTGGACATGTATTCAAAATAATAGAGCATCTCTTAATACTTAAAAATAGATGGCAACAGACTATTTCTTGTGATTCTAAATATGTATAAATGACACTTCCAGTAGGAACTCAAATTATAGGGTTTTATACAAAATAGCAGAAGACACTAAGAGTACAAATTTCAGGGTCATTTTTTCCTTTTGCCCATTGAAGACAAGGGTGTCAGAAATGAAAAAAAAAATGGGGAATTTAAAAGTTGAATAAAAATACTATATATTATCAAGCAAGATTTAGCTTTCTGAATTGTTCCTGGCAATAAAGGGATGACAGATTGCAGATCTGTGTTAGAGTGTTCCTAAGAGAAATTAGAAAGAATGCATTTCCCATGTGTCTTTCAAATCTAATAAGGATTTTCAGTTATAAAATTCCTTTACTGTATCATTTTTCATTCTTCTTCTTCTTCTTCTTCTTCTTCTTCTTCTTCTTCTTCTTCTTCTTCTTCTTCTTCTTCTTTTTCTCATTCTTCTTTTTCTCCTTCTCCTTCTCTTTCCTCTGCTACTACTTCTGCTTCTTCTGCTTGTGCTTCTGCTTCTTTGTTCAAGGATGTGAGTGGTAGCAATGGCAGATCTAATACTGATTGTGAAGATACAAATATGGACTGAAACTAATTCTGAGAGGGGCAGAGACAAGATGGTGGAGAGGACAGATGCTTTATTCTGAGGTCCTCTACTACCCTCAAATTATTTGCAAAATTCAGCCTCTAAATGAGTGCTGGACTGTCAGAACCTATGAATATTGGGAGTACAACACATCACCAACAAAAGATAACCTCTAATGTCGCCAGAAAAAGTCTGTTTTGGTCGGGTGAGGGCATGAGTAGGCAAGCAGGCAGAGCACTGAGGAGAGCTCATACTGAGCTGACCAGGGGTAGGGTGTAGTTTTCACAGGTACAAAATCTGCAGGGGAGGACTCTACCACAATGTCAGCTTCTCTGCCTTGGCAGCAAGCCAGTAAATCAGCAGAAAAGTTATAAAACTTCCAACATAAAAAGAAAAGGTGAAGAGTGCACCCCAAAGCCCTTGAAACTCACAGGACCCATCCAACACCAGAAATGACTCAATGCCATCAGCACAACCACTGAATCCAGCCTTTCTGCCTTCCTGCTGCAGCTTCACTGCCACTTTCTGTTGTCTGTTGAGGAAGCTTGGAATCATTGCCCCAAAAGCAGACTGCAGCCTTTTTTTTTTTTTTTTTTTGGGGGGGGGGGAGTAAAATGAGTAAAAAGGCAAAGTGGGCTCTAAATATAGATAGCTTGTATGTTAAAAGAGAGCAGATTTCAAACTCTGAGGACACTGAAAACAGGGTCCCCATCACACAAGGCTCTCATAGAAGAAATTAAAAGGGATCTTCAAAGAGAGCTAAAAGAAGAATGGGGAAAAGAAAGGAAAACTTTGCAAGAGGGTCTAGATAAGGCATATAACTCACTAAAATATAGAATAGAAAAAGAAAACAACTCCCTGAAAAACAGAATTTGTGAATTAGAAATATAAACAAATTTCAGGAAAACAGAATTTGTGAATTGTAAAAAGAAAATAACTCTTTAAAAAAATTGGAGAAATGAAAAAAATTCCATAGAACAAAACAACTCATTTAAAAACTCAATTGGACAAATACAAAAAAAAAATAAAAAAGTAAATGAAGAAAATAATTCATTAAAAATCAGAACTGAACAAATGAAAATGAATGACTCAAGGAGATATCAAGAATCATTCAAGAAAAACCAAAAATATGAAAAAAACAGAAAAAAAAATGTTAAATACCTACTTGTGAAAATAAGAGACCTGAAAAATAGAGTTAGGAGAGATAATCTAAGCATTATTGGACTCTTTGAAAGTCATGATAAAAAAGAATTTAAACACTATTTTTCAGGAAAGCATCAAAGATAACTGCCCAGATCTCATAGAATCAGAAGGTAAAACAGCTACTGAAAAAAAAATTCATCAATCACCCTCTGAACAAGATGCAAAAATTAAGATTCCAAAGAATATTGTGGCTAAATATTCTAAAATAGATTAAACTATCAGACTAAGGAAAAAATACTACAAGCAGCCAGGAAAAAAAAAAAAAAACAATTCCAATATTGAGGAGCCACAAGAAGGATTACTCAGGATCTAGCAGCATCCACATTAAAGGACTGAAGGGCCTGGAATCTGATATTCCAAAAGGTAAAGGAACTTTGGAATGTAGCCAAGATAAATTACCGAGGTGAACTGAATATTTTCTTCTGGTGAAGAAGATGCACGTTCAATGAAGTAGGTGAATTCTATTTATTTCTGATGGAAAAAAAAAAAGAGCTGAACAAAAAAACTGACCTCCAAATATAGGACTCAAAAGAAGCATACAAAGGTAGAAAGAACTCCTGGGAACTGTATTTCTGGTATGAGTATATGTAAAAAGTACATTTGTAATTTGATTTTTCTGTTATAATATAAAAAGGAACTAGAGGTAAAAAGGAGATAGTTCCAAAAATGGGAAAAATGAAGGTTAAAAAGAGGGAAACTACATCTCCTGAAGAGGTAAAGGAAATCTGTTATATCTGAGGGTAAGAAGAGAGAGGAATGAAGATTGTGTGAATCTTACTTTCTTCAGATTAGGCTCAAAGAGAAAATATTAGACATATTTGGTTTACAGAGAAACTTATCCCACCTCATTGAAAAGTGGGAGTGAAAAAGCAAAAAGGGAAAGGATAATCTAAATAGAAAGTAATACAGAAATAGTAAGGGAAAGGTTTAAGAAAGGGGCAGGGACTCTAAGGGGAAGGGAGAGATTCTAAAGAGGGAGGGCTGCATGAGGCAAGTGGTACTCATAAATTTAATATTGGGGAGGGAGGAAAGGGGGAAATGAAAGCAAAAGCATAATCTGGGGATAATAACATGGCAGGAAATACACCATTAGTTTTAACTGTAAATGTGAATGGAGTGAACTCTCCTGTTGAATCTTTAAAAACTGTTACGTCATTAGAGTTGATAGAGACAATGATTATTTAATTTAGCATGATTCAGTATCATTAATCTGCTCTTACAAGGAGATGTTTTAGACCAGAACCTGAAACAAGGTAGTAAGTAGAACTAATTGACACAATGCTTGTGTTCACACCTTTACTCATTGAAGTTCACACGTTTGGGAGATTTCAGGTTTAGTATGAGATATCTGAATTCTCACCTCCCTTGAAGCTCTTAGGGCCAGAGAGCATGCTGGGAGATATCCCACAATCCCACTCTCTCAGATATAAAAGCAAACAGAGGGCCAGTCAAGGGAGTTCAGCCAAATTAGATTGAGAGGGGAGCATCAAGTGAGTTCAGCCAGAAGCCCTCTCTCGGAAGAGAGTAACTTCAGAATATTGACTGGGGTCAGAGAGGAGCACTCTGGGAGGAAGCTCACAAGCCCTCTCTCCAAGGCAAGAGAGATTCATTCCATTTTCCACTTGGCTGGCTAGAGTCTGAAGAAAGCAGAGGCAAAAGCAAAGGACAATCTGCAAGAGCTCTTGGAACTAAGCAGAGAGATAGGCCTCAGCTAACCGGGCTATTTTGGAAGGAGAAAATAAATGTTTGCATTTTTACCAGCTGGCTGCATTTTGAGTGATTATTACTCTTAACTGAAACTAAGGCTGCCTCCAGAAAACCTCCCCAAGACACCTGCTCTCAGAGAGAACTATTATTATTATTCTAAAGAAGAAGATCACCACACTCTCCCATAAAAAGGAGGTGGGTAGCAGACTGGATTAAAAGCCAGAATCTTGCAATATGTTGTTTACAGGAAATTTATTTGAGGCAGGATGATACAGAGTAAAAAGTAAAAGGCTGGAGCAAAATACTATACTTCAGGTGAAGTCAAAAAAGCAGGGATAACTATTCTGATCTCAGATAAAGCAAAAGCAAAAACTGATCTAATTAAAAATGATAAGGAAGGAGACTATATCTTACTAAACAGTAGCATAGATAATGAAGCAAAATCAATACTAAACAAAGTGGTATAGCATCTAAATTTCTAAAGGAGAGGTTAAGAGACCTGCAAGATGAAATAGATAGCAAAAGTATAATAGTGGGAGATCTCAACTTTGCCTTCTCAGAACTAGATAAATCAAACCAAAAAAAATAAAAAAGAAAGAAGTTAAAGAGGTAAATAGAACACTAGAAATGCTAAGTATTATAGATCTCTGAAGCAAAGTGAATGGAGACAGAAAGGAATACACTTTCTTCTTGGCAGTTCATGGAACCTATAAAAAAAAGATCATATATCATTCAAATGCAGAAAGGCAGATACAGTAAATGCATCCCTTTCAGATCATGATGCAATAAAAAGCAAGGGGAAAATAAACCAAAAAGTAATTGGAAACTAAATAATCTCATCCTAAGGAATGATTGGATGAAATAGCAAATTGTAGACACAATTCTTAATTTCACCCAAGAAAATGACAATAATGAGGCTACATATCAAAATTTGTGGGATGCAGCCAAAGTACTTATTAGGGGAAATTTTATATCTTTAGAGCCTTACTTGAATAAAACAGAGAAAGAGAAGATAAATGAATTGGGCTTGGAACTTAGAAAAAGAGCAAATTAAAAACTCCCAATCAAATACTAAATTTGAAATTCTAAAATCAAAAGGAGAAATTAATAAAATTGAAAGTAAAAAACAACTTAATTAATAAAACTAAGAGTTGGATTTATGAAAAAACCAACAAAATAGATAAACCTTTGGTAAATTTGATTAGAAAAAGGAAAGAGGAAAATCAAATTGTTAGTCTTAAAAATGAAAAGGGAGAACTTTCCACCAATGAAAAAAAAAATTAGAGCAATAATTAGGGAGTTATTTTGCCCAACTTTATGACAATAAGTTTGACAACCTAAATATTATGGATGAATACCTTCAAAAATATAGGTTGCCCAAATTAACGGAGAAAGAAGTAAATTGCTTAAACAGTCCCATTTTGGAAAAAGAAATAGAAAAATCCATTAATCAACTCCTTAAGAAAAATCCCCAGGACAGATGAATTTACATGTGAATTCTATCAAACATATAAAGAAGAATTAACTTGAATGCTATATAATCTATTTGTAAAATTAGGGAATGAAAGAGTCCCACAAATTGCTTTTATGATACAGACATGGTACTGATATCTACAGGTAGTATGAAAACTGAAAAAGAAAATTATACACCAATCTGCCTAATGAATATTGATGCAAAAATATTACATAAAATAATAACGAAAAGATTACAGAAAATCATCCCCAGGATAATACACCATGAATAAGTAGGGTTTATACCAGGAATGCAGGGCTGGTTCAATATTAGGTAACTATTAGCATAATTGACTACATCAATATCCAAATTAACAAAAAACATATGATCTCAATAATTGCAGAAAAAGCATTTGATAAAATCCAACACCCATTCCTATGAAAAACACTAGAGTATATAGGAATAAATGGACTTTTCCTGAAAACATTCAGTAGCATCTATTTAAAACCATCAGTAAGCATCATATATAATGGGGATAAACTAGAACCGTTCCAGGTAAAATCAGGAGTGAAACAAAGTTGCCCACTATCACCATTACCATCCAATATTGTATTAGAAAAGCTAGCTTTGGCAATAAAAGATGAAAAAGGGCTTAAAGAATTAGTATAGGTAATGATGAAACCAAATTATCACTCTTTGCAGGTGATATGATGGGATACTTAGAAAACCCTAGAAATTCTACTAAAAAGCTATTAGAAATAATCCACAACTTTAGCAAAGTTTCAGGATACAAAATAAATCCAAATAAATCATCAACATTTTTATACCTCACTAACAAAATTCAAGAGCAAGAGATACAAAGAGAAATTCCATTTAAAATAATTGTTGATAGTATAAAATATTTGGGAATCTATCTGCCAAGGAAAGTCAGGAACTATATGAGCAAAACTATCAAAAACTTTCCACACAAATGAAGTCAGATTTAAACAACAGGAAAAATATTAAGTGCTCTTGGATAGGTAGAGCAAATATAATAAAGATGACAATACTACCTAAATTAATCTATTTATTTAGTGTTATACCAATCAGACATCCAAGAAACTATTTTAATGACCCAGACAACAAAATTCATCTGGAAGAACAAAAGGTCAAGAATTTCATAGGAACTAATGAAAAAAAAAATCAAATGAAGGTGGCCTAGCTGTACCATATCCAAAACAATATTATAAAATAGCAGTCACCAAAACCATTTTGTATTGGCTAAGAAATAGACTATTTGGTCAATGGAATAGTTTAAGTTCACAGGAAAAAAATAGTCAATAACTACAGCAATCTAGTGTTTGATAAACACAAAGACCCCAGCTTTTAGAATAAGAATTCGTAGTTTGATAAAGCTTCTGGGAAAATTGGGAATTAGTATGGCAGAAAGTAGGCATTGACCCACATTTAACACCATACATTAAGATAACGTCAAAATGGATTCATGATTTAGGCATAAAAATGAGGTTATAAATAAATTAGAAGAACATAGGATAGTTTCCCTTTCAGACCTGTGGAGGAGGAAGGAATTTGTGACCAAAGAAGAACTAGGTATCATTATTGATCATAAAATAGAAATTTTTGATTGTAACAAGTTAAAAAGTTTGTGTAAAAACAAAACTAAGGCAGACAAGATTAGAAGGGAAGCAATAAACTGGGAAAACATTTTTACAGTCAAAGGTTCTGATAAATGCCCCATTTCCAAAATATATAGAGAATTCACTCTAATTTATAAGAAATCAAGCCATTCTCCAATTGATAAATGGTCAATACATGTGAACAGATGAGTTTTTGATGATGAAATTGAAACTAATTCTAGTCATATAAAAATGCTTCAAATAATTACTGATCAGAGTAATGCAAATTAAGACAACTCTGAGATACAACTACACAATTCTCAGACTGGCTAAGATGACAGGAAAAGATAATGACAAATGTTGGAGGGGATGTGGGAAAACTGTGACACTGATACATTGTTGGTGGAATTGTGAATGAATCCAACCATTTTTTAGTGAGAAAATTGGAACTATACTCAAAATATTATCAAATTGTGCATAACCTCTGATCCAGCAGTGTTACTACTGAGCTTATATCCCAAAGAGACCTTAAAGAAGGGAAAGGGACCTTTATGTGCAAAAATGTTTGTGGCAGCCCTTTTTTAGTGGCTAGAAACTAGAAATTGAATGGATGCCCATCAAGTGGAGAATGGCTAAATAAATTGTGGTACATAAATGTTATGGAATATTATTGTTCTGTAAAAAATGGCCAGCAGGATGATTTCAGAGAGGTCAGGAGAGACATACAGGAACTGACGCTAAGTGAAATGAGAAGGACCAGTAGATCATTGTACACTTCAACAATAATACTATATGATGATGGATGTGGCCCTCTTCAACAATGAGAGGATCCAAATCAGTTCAGTTGTTCAGTAATAAAGAGAATCAGCTACACCCAGTGTGGTGTTCTCTTCTTTATAATATAATGGTTCTCTCTGGGAGTAGGTTTCTTGGGGAGATTTTCTGGAGGCAGCTTTAGAGTAATAATCACTCCAAACGCAGACAAGTGTTAAAAGTTCAGATATTTTATTGTTTCCTCCAAAATAGCCCAGTTAGTTTTCTTAGCCTATCTCTCTGCTTGATTCCAAGAGCTCCCTCCAAATGTCTCCAAATCCAAAGATTTGTCCTTCAGCCTCCAGCCAGCAGCAAGGTGGAAAGTGGAATGAATCTGATTCCACTCCCAGAGTGGTCTTGTGGACTTCTTCCCTGAGTGCTCCTTCCTAGTCTTGTCTCCTTGCCTGGGGCTGGGCAGCTTTCTGGAGAGCCTTTCAAGATCAGCCTTGGCCTCAGTGGCGGAAGTGCAGAAGGCCAGCCACCATGGTGGTGTGAGATGGGATGAATGAATCTGGTTGCGCCTCTGAGAGTGGGCTTCTTCTGAATTGCCCTGACTGGCTCACTGAAGCTCTGTTTATGCTGGGTGTAAAAGGTTGACTCCTCCTCTGAGGGAGGGATTAAAAGAGGTGTGAATTCACAAAATTACAAAATTAACTCCAATGAGTACTTAACTACCTTAGTGAGTTAGAGAATTTGCTAAGTACTATGCTAAATTAGACAACTGACTTATCGCTTTGTAAGGATTCACTCTAACGTGTGAACCAATGTTGTATCAATTCCATTGAGTTAACACTAGAATTCTAACAATCCAGCAAAAGAACTATGGGAAATCAGTGAGGACCACCACATAGCATTTTTACTCTTTCTGTTATTGTCTGCTTGTATTCTCATTTTCCTCCTCAGATTATTTTTACCTTCTTTCTAAATCCAATTTTTCTTCTGCAGCAAGATAACTGTATGTGTGTGTATATATATATATATGTGTGTGTGTGTGTGTGTGTGTGTGTATGTGTGTGTGTGTGTTTATGTATCGTATTTAACATATACTTTAACGTATTTAACATGTATGGGACTACCTGCCATCTAGGGGAGGGGGTGAGGGGAAGGAGGGGAAAAATTGGAACAGAAGATTTTGCAAGGGTCAATGTTAAAAAATTACCCATGCATATGTTTTGTAAATAAAAAGCTAGAATAATAATAATAATAAAAGAAAAAACTAGTTCTGAAAGGTAGGAAGCATGGAACAAGTCTATGACTTATAAGGTGAGAGTTAAGGGAGTGGAGAATATCTTTAGCTCTAGGGGAGTGCTGAGTATTCCCTTGAGGGAGAAAAATACCGTAGGTAGGTGTTGGAATCCTTACTAACTGCTAACTAATTAGAGTTGATCTAATCTTACAAGAAGATGTTTTGGGCAGAACTGAAACAAGGTACTAAGTAGAACTACCCATAATCCCTCTCTCTGGAAGGAGCATAAATAGGCCAATGGGCCAGTCGGAGAGTTCTTCAGAGGAAGACGCTACAAGTCGAGATTTTACCGGAATGACATGAAGACTGGAGCTGGCTGGAGGCTGAAGAAAGCAGAGGCAGAGGCTGAAGGACCAGACCTTTGGATTTAAAGACATTTGGAGAGAGCTCTTGGAACCAAGCAGAGACATAGGCCTCTAAGCTAACCGGGCTATATTGGAGATAATAAAAGATCTGAACTTTTATCACCTGGCTGCTTTTTGAGAAGAAAAAGCTCATAACATTTTGGCGCCCAATGTGGGGCAAACAGACCCCCCCCCCTCCCCTCAGTGGATTTCAGTGGAAAAGCTCCGATCCTGATTCAAGTGGAAAAGCCTCTGATCCTGATCCAGTGGAAAGACTCTTCAACCCAGAAATTAGGGTGAGTGCAACAAAGAAATTTTGTTAGAAGAGTTAAAGTAGAATTTCAGCTAAGATGGGACAGATATTTAGAAAACAGCCTGTTTCTGTTCAAGGAAAATGTTTAGAGAGCATTGTCAAAATTATGGAAAGCCAAGGTTTAATTATAAGTTTACAGCAAATCACTGAACTTTTACAAATTGTAAAGGACATATGTCCTTGTTTCTTCTTGATAAGGAATTAGATCTAAATGAATGGAAATTGGTTGGAGAGGATCTTTGTCAATTCTATGATAAAAATGGACCTAACTCAAT
Organism: Antechinus flavipes; assembly: GCF_016432865.1. Lineage (NCBI taxonomy): Eukaryota > Metazoa > Chordata > Mammalia > Dasyuromorphia > Dasyuridae > Antechinus > Antechinus flavipes. Next base: position 403,494,727 of record NC_067400.1, read on the forward strand.
AATTAATACATATAATGTAATACAATTGGCTATAAGAAGTTATTTAAGTGATAGAATGATGAAAAGGAAAGTACAGGAGGAAGAAATGCCAACTTTACTAGGTGAAAAGGAGGATGAATCAGATGAGAATGGAGTTAATTACAATTCTGAGTGTGATACTTCACAGCAGGAGGAATTAGGTGATTCCATATCTCATGACCCTCCCTCTGCAATTAACCCTTCATGGGTGGAACAAGGGGGAGGGAGAGAGACAGAAACACAGTCAGCTTCTCCTGTAAAGCAGAATTTAACAAGATTAGAAAAAGCATTAGTTAAAGCAAAAAATGAAGGAGAAGATATATCTGATTTTATAAATACATATCCTGTGATTGAAGAGCTCAACTCCTCAGGTCAAAAAGGGAGAAGATACACTCCTTTTAATTTGGAAAAAATTAAAGATTTGAAAAAGGGTTGCACTCTTTATGGGGCTACATCATCTTATGTGAAGATGTTACTGGATAATTTGTCTTATGAAATCTTAACCCCGAATGACTGGAAATCCATCGCTAAAACATGTCTTGAACCGGGACAAAATTTATTGTGGCTTTCAGAGTTTCATGAATTATGTAGGATTCAAGCCCAACACAATAGGCAAACAGGAGCTATTGTACAAGTTGCTTTTGACCAACTAACCGGAGAAGGTCAGTATGCAGAGAGTTCAGAACAGATTTATTATCCCATAACAGTGTATGAGCAAATTTCTAAGGCTGCAATAAAAGCTTGGAATTCTCTCCCTGGACAGAAAGATGGAAATAATGCTTTCACAAAAATAGAGCAAGGTCCCAATGAACCTTTTGCAGATTTTGTGGGACGTTTACAAACAGCTGTAATAAGAACCATTGGAGACAATGCAGCAACAGAAATAATGACTAGACATTTGGCTGAGGAAAATGCCAATGAGATTTGCAAGAGAATTATATGGGGGGTAGACAAAAATGCTCCTTTAGAAGAAATCATAAGATGCTGTGCCACAGTGGGCACAAATGCTTATTATACCCAGACTATGATGAACATGAAAAGACAAGGTCCTTCTTGGCAGAGGAATTCTAGAGAAACTCGTCGATGTTTTCAGTGCGGAAAAATTGGACATTTGAGAGCTCATTGTAGATATGGAGATAGAGTGAGAAGACAGGGTGAGAGAAAACCCAAAACCCCATGTCCAAAATGTAACCGAGGATTTCACTGGGCCTCTAAATATATATTGACCCAGAGGAAGGAGAGGCAAGGCCCAGCTCCAAAGTATCAATCAAAGGACAGGTGGGGCATGATAGCAGCTGAGGTTACACCCAGAGAGACTTTAGAAATTCAGTACTCTGATGTCATCAACCAACAGAAAAGCAATCAGGATTACAGTTGGGGAGAATACAGGCCTTTTAAGACAACAAGACAATATCCAATGCAAACAACTCCAATGTAATTACCAGATGATGAGAAGAAATCCCAAATTTGGTAAATAGAAGGGAATTAGGTTAATTGCTTGGGGAAGAGGATCTGCTTATATTTCCACAGGTGGAAAAGGCTAACAATGAGACTGTCAAAAGAACTTTAAAATCTTCAGCTTTCAGTTCCTGAAAAACCAGCAAGAGTCACTGGATTCCCTGAGATGAAAAATTGTTGATGAGACTTTTTGCAGTACTTCAGAGCTTACAGGAATTATTAGATTCCTGGCGCATGAACTAATGGACAATGGATTCCTTATGGACCATTTCTAGGACTTATGGACATTTGTAAATTTTCAGGTCGATTTATGTTGTTACATTACGTTCTAGCCTGTGTTATATTACTATGTGCTTATGTATTTTAAGCAATTGCAAGAATCATTGGATTTCTTGAGATGAAAGATTGTTGATGAGACTTTTGCAGTAGTTAAATTTTCATGTTGATTCATGTTATTTGTTACATTACCACTAGCCTGTGTTATATTGCTGTGTGCTTTTGTAAATTATGTATAATGACTCCCATATTGATGGATTTATGTATACCATGTATATCTGTTACAAAGTTCTGGCCCATATTGATGGATTTATGTGTACCCCCTCAGAAACCCCCTATGTTTTAAAACAAAAGAAAGGGGGAGATGTTGGAATCCTTACTAACTGCTAACTAATTAGAGTTGATCTAATCTTACAAGAAGATGTTTTGGGCAGAACCTGAAACAAGGTACTAAGTAGAACTACCCATAATCCCTCTCTCTGGAAGGAGCATTAATAGGCCAATGGGCCAGTCGGAGAGTTCTTCAGAGGAAGACGCTACAAGTCAAGATTTCACCGGAATGACATGAAGACTGGAGCTGGCTGGAGGCTGAAGAAAGCAGAGGCAGAGGCTGAAGGACCAGACCTTTGGATTTAAAGACATTTGGAGAGAGCTCTTGGAACCAAGCAGAGACATAGGCCTCTAAGCTAACCGGGCTATATTGGAGATAATAAAAGATCTGAACTTTTATCACCTGGCTGCTTTTTGAGAAGAAAAAGATCACAACAGGTAGGAGTTAGAGGTGAGAGTTGGCTCAGATACACTTAAGGAGCAATGCAAAGGAATACAGCATCCCTGTACTTTTTATTTGTAGAATGGAGAGGTGGAGGGGGGTTATTACTACTGCTTTTGATAAAATGCCCTGAGAGAATTCCTTGGCTTTGTTCTGTCTTGGAATTGAAGGCAGGAAATTGACCTAGTATGAGGCAGGGGAGCCAAAAGAAATCTTTCCTACCTATATAATATATTTGGTAGGAATATGGAGTAGGAGTACTTTAATCAACCATTTGGTGGTAGTTGAAGTGGCATTCCCTGGTGCCACTATTTATGAGGGGAAATTGAGAATGAGTCATCGCCTCTTCTCAGGGAGCTAAAATAATTATAAGAAGTTTCCTTCAATAGTTGTCTGGTACTTTCACATGGAGTTTAAAGTGATACTGGACCTTCTTCTCCTAGATTAGGCCATGAGGTGTGACACATCTTTGCAGCATATCCTTGAAACCCTTGTTTAAGGAGATAAGGGGCTATAGATGGTTGAACTTCCAAGAAGGATAACTTCTGGAATTAGAATTGGTACTAGAGAATCTAGTTCAAGAAGACAATATGATTCCAAAAGCAATGATTGTACTTCTCTGTCTCATAAATTTTTTTCAATTTTTTTTGAGTTTTTTTCTATTTTTTTTTTCATTTTTTTTTCCTTTTACTTTTTGTAGAATGGGAAGCTGAATCTGTGACAATATTTTAGCACATGGATACTCTGATTTCTTTGACTCTAGATCTTATAAAATCTTATAACACTAATTATAACAAGACATTTAGAATTATCAGAAAGTGTAATTAGCTACTTCAAGAGGTAGTGAATTCACCTAAAGCAAGAACTGATCGTATTTGTATATTGTATATCAACATGTACTTCAGTTTCATAGATAATTGAGAACAGAATATTATTACATCATATCTGAAATCATTATTTTATTAATTAGATAGATGAATTTTGAAGATTTTCCCATGCTGTAGGCTTTTTTGTCATTTTTTATGATATATTAGAAACAAAGTAATTCTGATTATGAGGGGCTAATTAGTTGGTAAATGTCTAAAAATATATAGGTAGATTTGAATTTTTAAGGATTCAGTGTAATGTGATGGGAAGAGTCATAGATTTGGAGTAAAAGGACTTTATTTCAATCCCAACCCCACTGTGATGATGAAGAAGGCATTTGACTTCTATGATCCTCAATTTCCTCAGTATTAATGAACAGAAATACAGTAGGTAGCCACTAAAATTCTCTCCAATTTATCATATGCTCCTGTGATCAAAGAAGTAAATTTGATTTGAACTTCCTAATGAGATTTAGATTTATTATCATAGATTACCTAATGAATTTGCCTGTGTACAAATGTGTGCAGTAAAATCACTGGTGAATTTTAAATTACAAATATCCTTTGTCTTTCCTAAATAATGCCTAAGAAATATTATAATTCTGTTAAATATATGAGACATATCTAAGACAAATATACTATAACGATAGAGCATTAGTCCATATTTTAATTATCACTATCAGCATAAGCACATCAAGTATATTTCAAACTTAGGTTCTTAAATTTTTAATTTATTTTCCATTTAGGAAAATTATAAATTTAGAAAATTATTTCACACATCTTTAAACTAGGAGAGCAGAATATCATGAAGGAGAAAATGTCTTAAATACTAAAATATGATAATTCAGATGATGCACAAAATTTAATAGCATTTTCACTTTTGAAACATATTCTTGTTTTCTAATATGACAAAGCAAACCAAGCATAAAATTTAACTTGCTAATAAAAAGTGGTGTTTTTCTTATCTATTTTGATAGATTGTGTTTTACTGATATCCAAATAACCATCGCATTATATTATGTAGAAACATTGTTTAGAATTAATCACAATGCCTTGTATTATAATTTGTTAAATAAAATTTGTTGAACTTATTATCCCAGAATTTCTCATACCTATCCTCTTTTCTTTATTTTCCATGCTTCCAGTCTAATTCCTTCTGGGCTGAAATAATCTTGTTGGCCTTTCTATTGCTAAACCCTTCCCATTATAATCCATTTTGCACTCCAATGCTAGTTTAATTTTCTTAAAACATAGGATTAAATCACATCACTCCCTTGCTCACATGCTATTCATAGAATTACATCGCATACAGAATAAGGGTCAAAATCCTAACTGTGTTAATTGAGCCTCATACTGTCCACAACCTAACTAAATTTGACTTGCTAGGTTTATGTCTAATGTTTAGAAACACTGTCCCCAAAGCAACCAAAGTGTGTTAACTACATTGAAGGTACTCAAGAAGCTATAATTAATTCAGTAATTGATTTGTGGGACCCAGATATTATACTAACTTTTTTAGGTGAAAATATTTGCCTTACCTTTATGCCAGATTATAAGGGAATTATCCATAGTTTTCTTTTTTTTTTTTTCTTTTTTTTTTTTTTTAATTTTTTATTTAATAATTACATTATATTGACACTCATTTCTGTTCCGATTTTTTTTTCCCCTCCCTCCCTCCACCCCCTCCCCTAGATGGCAAGCAGTCCTTTATATGTTGGATATGTTGCAGTATATCCTAGATACAATATATGTTTGCAGAACCGAACAGTTCTCTTGTTGTGTAGGGAGAATTGGATTCAGAAGGTATAAATAATCCGGGAAGAAAAACAAAAATGCAGATAGTTCACATTCGTTTCCCAGTGTTCTTTCTTTGGGTGTAGCTGCTTTTGTCTGTCATTTATCAATTGAAACTCAGGTCTCTTTGTCAAAGAAATCCACTTCCATCAAAATATGTCCTCATACAATATCGTTGTCGAAGTGTATAATGATCTCCTGGTTCTGCTCATTTCACTTAGCATCAGTTCATGTAAGTCTCTCCAAGCCTCTCTGTATTCATCCTGCTGGTCATTTCTTACAGAACAATAATATTCCATAACATTCATATACCACAATTTACCCAGCCATTCTCCAATTGATGGGCATCCATTCATTTTCCAGTTTCTAGCCACTACAAACAGGGCTGCTACAAACATTTTGGCACATACAGGTCCCTTTCCCTTCTTTAGTATTTCTTTGGGATATAAGCCCAATAGAAACACTGCTGGATCAAAGGATATGCACATTTTGATAATTTTTGGGGCATAATTCCAGATTGCTCTCCAGAATGGTTGGATTTGTTCACAACTCCACCAACAATGCATTAGTGTCCCAGTTTTCCCGCATCCCCTCCAACATTCATCATTATTTTTTCCTGTCATCTTAGCCAATCTGACAGGTGTGTAGTGGTATCTCAGAGTTGTCTTAATTTGCATTTCTCTGATCAATAATGATTTGGAACACTCTTTCATATGAGTGGTAATAGTTTCAATCTCATCCTCTGAAAATTGTCTGTTCATATCCTTTGACCATTTATCAATTGGAGAATGGCTTGATTTCTTATAAATTTGAGTCAGTTCTCTATATATTTTGGAAATGAGGCCTTTATCAGAACCTTTAACTGTGAAAATATTTTCCCAGTTTGTTGCTTCCCTTCTAATCTTGTTTGCATTAGTTTTATTTGTACAAAGGCTTTTTAATTTGATGTAATCGAAATTTTCTATTCTGTGATCAGTAATGGTCTCTAGTTCATCTTTGGTCACAAATTTCTTTCTCCTCCACAAGTCTGAGAGATAAACTATTCTATGTTCCTCTAATTTATTTATAATCTCGTTCTTTATGCCTAGGTCATAGACCCATTTTGATCTTATCTTGGTATATGGTGTTAAGTGTGGGTCCATGCCTAATTTCTGCCATACTAATTTCCAATTATCCCAGCAGTTTTTATCAAATAATGAATTCTTTTCCCAGAAGTTAGGGGCTTTGGGTTTGTCAAACACTAGATTGCTATAATTGACTATTCTGTCTTGTGAGCCTAGCCTTTTCCACTGATCCACTAATCTATTTCTTAGCCAATACCAAATGGTTTTGGTGACTGCTGCTTTATAATATAATTTTAGATCAGGTACAGCTAGGCCACCTTCATTTGATTTTTTTTTCATTAGTTCCCTTGAGATTCTCGACTTTTTATTGTTCCATATGAATTTTGTTGTTATTTTTTCTAGATCAATAAAATATTTTCTTGGAAGTCTGATTGGTATAGCACTAAATAAATAGATTAGTTTAGGGAGTATTGTCATCTTTATTATGTTCGCTCGGCCAATCCAAGAGCACTTAATATTTTTCCAATTATTTAAGTCTGACTTTATTTGTGTGGAGACTTTTTTATAATTTTGCTCATATAATTCCTGACTTTCCTTTGGTAGATAGATTCCCAAATATTTTATGGTATCAACAGTTATTCTGAATGGAATTTCTCTTTGTATCTCTTGCTGTTGGGTTTTGTTGGTGATGTATAAAAATGCTGAGGATTTATGGGGATTTATTTTGTAGCCAGCTACTTTGCTAAAATTATGAATTATTTCCAATAGCTTTTTGGTAGAATCTCTGGGGTTCTCTAGGTATACCATCATATCATCTGCAAAGAGTGATAGTTTGGTTTCCTCATTGCCTACTCTAATTCCTTTTATATCTTTCTCGACTCTTATTGCCGAGGCTAGTGTTTCTAATACGATATTAAATAATAATGGTGATAGTGGGCAACCTTGCTTCACTCCAGATCTTACTGGGAAAGGTTCCAGTTTTTCCCCATTGCATATGATGCTTACTGATGGTTTTAAATATATGCTCCTGACTATTTTAAGGAAAAGTCCATTTATTCCTATGCTCTCAAGTGTTTTTATTAGGAATGGATGTTGGATTTTATCAAATGCTTTTTCTGCATCTATTGAGATGATCATGTGGTTTTTGTTTGTTTGGTTATTGATATAGTCAATTATGCTAATAGTTTTCCTAATATTGAACCAGCCCTGCATTCCTGGTATAAATCCTACTTGGTCATAGTGTATTATCCTGGTGACAATTTTCTGTAATCTTTTTGCTAATATTTTATTTAAGATTTTAGCATCAATATTCATTAGGGAGATTGGTCTATAATTTTCTTTCTCTGTTTTCAGCCTACCTGGTTTAGGTATCAGTACCATATCTGTGTCATAAAAGGAGTTTGGTAGGACTCCTTCAATCCCTATTTTTTCAAATAGTTTATATAACATTGGAGTTAATTGTTCTTTAAATGTTTGGTAGAATTCACATGTAAATCCATCTGGTCCTGGGGATTTTTTCTTAGGGAGTTGATTGATAGTTTGTTCTATTTCTTTTTCTGAGATGGGACTGTTTAGGATATTTACTTCTTCCTCTGTTAGTTTGGGCAAGCTGTATTTTTGGAGGTATTTTTCTATTTCATTTAAGTTGTCGAATTTATTGGCATAAAGTTGGGCAAAGTAACTCCTAATTATTGCTCTAATTTCCTCTTCGTTAGTGGTGAGTTCTCCCTTTTCATTTTTAAGACTAACAATTTGATTTTCCTCTTTCCTTTTTTTAATCAGATTTACTAAGGGTTTGTCTATTTTGTTGGTTTTTTCATAGAACCAACTCTTAGTTTTATTAATCAATTCAATAGTTTTTTTACTTTCAATTTTATTGATCTCACCTTTTACTTTTAGAATTTCAAGTTTAGTGTTTGACTGGGGGTTTTTAATTTGTTCCTTTTCTAGCATTTTTAATTGCAAACCCAATTCATTGACCTTCTCTTTCTCTATTTTATACAAATAGGCCTCTAGAGATATGAAATTTCCCCTTATTACCGCTTTGGCTGCATCCCATACATTTTGGTATGATGTCTCATTATTATCGTTTTCTTGGGTGAAGTTATTAATTATGTCTATGATTTGCTGTTTTACCCAATCATTCTTTAGTATGAGATTATTTAGTTTCCAATTATTTTTTGGTCTACTTCCCCCTGCTTTTTTGTTGAATGTAATTTTCATTGCATCGTGGTCTGAAAAGGATGCATTTACTATTTCTGCCTTACTACATTTGAGTTTGAGGTTTTTATGTCCTAATATATGGTCAATTTTTGTATAGGTTCCATGAACTGCTGAAAAGAAAGTGTATTCCTTTCTGTCTCCATTACATTTTCTCCAGAGATCTATCATATCTAGCTTTTCTAGTATTCTGTTTACCTCTTTGACTTCTTTCTTATTTATTTTCTGGTTTGATTTATCTAATTCTGAGAGTGCAAGGTTAAGATCTCCCACTATTATAGTTTTACTGTCTATTTCTTCTTGCAGCTCTCTTAGTTTCTCTTTTAAGAATTTAGATGCTACCCCACTTGGTGCATATATGTTTAATATAGATAGTGCTTCATTATCCATGCTACCCTTTAGCAAGATATAGTGTCCTTCCTTATCTCTTTTAATTAGGTCAATTTTTGCTTTAGCTTGATCTGAGATCAGGATGGCTACCCCTGCTTTTTTGACTTCACCTGAAGCATAGTAGATTTTGCTCCAACCTTTTACCTTTAACCTGCATGTATCTCCCCGCTTCAGGTGTGTTTCCTGTAAACAACATATTGTAGGATTCTGGCTTTTAATCCATTCTGCTAACCGCTTCCTCTTTATGGGGGAGTTTACCCCGTTCACATTTATGGTTAGAATGACCAATTCTGTATTACTTGCCATCTTGTTAACCCCGGTTTATGCTTTCCTCCCTTCTTTCCCCTTTCCCCCCCTTCCAAGTATTAAGCTTGTGAGCACCCCTTGCTTCTCACAGCCCTCCCTTTTTAGTGTCCCTCCCCCCGCCTTAGAGTTCCTCCCCCTATCTTACCCCTTTCCCTCCCAGTTCCCGTATTCCCTTCCGCTTAGCTTATTCCTTCCCTTTCCACTTTTCCCTTCTCACTTTTCAATGAGATGGGAGAAGTTTCACCATAGATTGAATATGTCTTAAGATTTTTCACTTAAAGCCAATTCTGAAGGCAGTAAGATACTCACTATATTCATCCCCCTCCATTCTTTCTCTCAGATATAATAGGTTTCCTATGCCTCTTCATGAGATGTACTACCCCCACTTTACCCTTTTTCTGGTACAATGTCCTTTCCACATCAATTTCTAGAACAAGGTATACATGTATTCTTTATACATCTATATAGTCAAAATATAGTTCCCAAGATTAATCTTTACCTTTTTAGATTTCTCTTGAGTTCTATATTTGTAGATCAAACTTTTTGTTAAGTTCTGGTTTTTTCATCAGAAATAGATGAAATTCGCTTACTTCGTTGAATGTCCATCTTCTTCCCTGGAAAAAGATGCTCATTCTCGCTGGGTAAGTTATTTTTGGTTGCATACCAAGTTCCTTAGCCTTTCGGAATATCATATTCCAGGCCCTTCGATCTTTTAATGTGGATGCTGCCAGATCCTGGGTGATCCTTATTGTGGCTCCTTGATACTTGAATTGGGTTTTTCTAGCCGCTTGCAATATTTTTTCTTTCATCTGAGGGTTCTGGCATTTGGCCACTATATTCCTTGGTGTTTTGATTTTAGGATCCCTTTCAGTGGGTGATCGATGAATCCTTTCAATGTTTATTTTTTCCTCTGTTCCTATGACTTCTGGGCAGTTCTCTTTGATAATTTCCTGGAAGACAGTGTCCAGGCTCTTTTTTTCATCATGTTTTTCTGGGAGTCCAATGATTCTCAGATTGTCTCTCCTGGATCTGTTTTCCAGGTCTGTTGTCTTCCCCAGAAGGTATTTCACATTTTTCTCCATTGTTTGATTTTTTTGGATTTGCTTGACTGATTCTTCTTGTCTCCTCGAGTCATTCAATTCCACTTGTTCAATTCTGATTTTCAGTGAAGTATTCTCTTCACTCACTTTTTTAAAATCTTTCTCTAATTGTCCAATTGAGTTCTTTTGTTCTGTGGAATTTTTTTCCATTTCGCCAATTTTGTTTTTTAGAGAGCTGTTTTCTGTTTCCAGTTCACTAATCCTATTTTTCAAGGATTTTACTTCTTTATCCACTCTCTCTTTAACTGACTTCTCCAGGCTCTTTTGCCAAGCCTCCCTCTCCTTTTGCCAAGCCTCCCTCTCCTTTTGCCAAGCCTCCCTCTCCTTTTGCCATTTTTCTTCTAGCTCCCTTGTGAGAGCCTTTTTAATCACTTCTATGAGGTTCATCTGTGCTGAGGAACAGACGATCTCCTCCTTTGGGAATCACCTGGGGACTGCCTGTTTTTAGTCTCCTCAGGATTTAGAGTCTGCTCTCTATCTGTGTAGAAGCTGTCAAGGGTTAAAGTCCTCTTCAGCTTCTTGCTCATTCTGTCTATTAATCAGAGACAAACTACCAAAGAAAAACAGAAAAAACTGGAGTCTTTCTTTGGGGGGGGGCTGGGTGTGTTATCGAGCTTCCTCTACAGACTGCAGGGGGCAGCAGTGAGGCACTAGCAGGACTGTGCTGCGCCTGCGCTCTGAGATCCCAAAGCTTGCTGAGTCACTGAGGGGGGGGGAAGGGGGGGGCGGCCAGGTCCTGAGAGACTCCAGCTGTTTGCGGTTGTGTTCTTCAGCCCCGGTGTTTTTAGCTTCTCTGCTGGGCTGTTGACTTGCTGCAGGTTCCAAACCTGTAGCGAAGCTCTCCCCGCAGAGACGGCTACGATCACTCCCCACCCCCTCTCAGCTCTGCTCCCGTGCTCTCACTGCAGCTGCCCGCCGCCTGCGCCCGATCTAAAACCGCCCCAGCCCTCCAGTAAAGACAGACCTTTCTTGGCGGATCTCAAGGATGGCTTCTCTTGGTAACTATTTGTGGGTTTTTTTCAGTCAAGCATTGATTCAGAGGCTTGTAATGAAGTGGATAGTGAGAGAAAGCGCGGAGCTTATGCAACTGTGAGCCTCCTCTCCGCCATCTTAACCGGAAGTCCTATCCATAGTTTTCTATAGCAAACAGCAAAATCTAAAATCACAGAATCTGGGAGCAGAAAAAACCTTAGAGGCAATGTAGTCTAAACCTTTGGCTTCACAGATGAAGGAACTGAAGCAATAAAGTGATATAAACATGGGTAAAAAAATATAATTAGGTAAAGGAGCAGTTATTCCTGATATTGGCATTCTCCTGTATGTCTGAATGATTGTGTTAAATAGGGAATTAAAGAAATTATATAACATTATATAATGTACTTTGAAAAAGTACTTTCTTTTATATGCTTTAAAAAGATAACCACAGTCCAAAGATTTAGTACTGATTATCTGCTATTTACAAAGTAGGAAATGAGGATCAAAAAGGGTAAATGTCTTGATCAACATTAAACAACTAGTGAGTTGTAGAGCCATGATTTATTTTAGTTTTCTTAACTAGAGACATGGGAAACAAATGCTTTTCAGAATTTTTTGGAAACTTGGGCAAATATTAAATAATATTACTTGGGAAGTCTATGTCACAGGAAGAAAGGATCAAATTTAAGAATATATGAAATGAAGAATACATATCCTTTTGTAGGAAAGACATTGGAACACCACATTGTGAATATAATAAATACAGAAACCACAGGACATTGGTCCACATGGACAGAATACCACATGAGGATATTACTGGGAGGCCATTGTTTAAAGTGTAAGTAGAGCAGAATTGTACCAGGGATCAATTAATATTGGGAATATAGCCAAATGGTATGGAAAAGAGCATAGCTATTAAGAAACTGGTCCCCTTCCATTCGGATACATTATTATAATTACGTGAAAACTCCTATTTCTATCTTCTGAGTCTGTCAGTATCCTCCAAATGCCAACATTCTACAAAAAAGCCATAATACTGCAACCTTATTTCTGCTTCTTGGCATCAATCTAATGCTTCCCCCATTACAATACATTATCTATTATAATCCATTGTCCAAATTAAGGGAATCTCTACATTTTCAATACAACAGTTTTTAAATGCCTGCTGAATGGGAGGTTTTGGACTTGACAGAATCTAAGTGATTAGAAAATAAATGACTGGTACAAAGCACAATTCCATTTTGATTCGTTTTTGAAGAACTAAAATACTATGCCAGTGAACATAATAACTGGAAAAGTAGAACTAGAGCTCACAGCAGAATTTGAAGATGTCTTTAAATAGATTTGAAATTATCTGCAAAAAGGAGCTATGAAAATAACCTTATAAGAATTAAAGCCAAATCCAAATATTTACTTTGTCAGTTTACATATTTTAGTCTCTTTAAAAATAGACATTTTATGTTTGTAGCAGCCCTTTTTGCATTGGCAATGAATTGAAAACTGAGTAGATGATCATCAGTTAGAGAATGGCTGAATAAATTATGTTATATGAATGTTATTTCAGAAAGACTTAGAGAGAATTACATGAATTGATGCTAAGTGAAGTGAGTAGAACCAAGAGAACATTGTACACAGCAACAAGAAGATTGTATGGCAATCAATTCTGATGGACATGTCTCTTTTCAACAGTAAGGTGATTTAGGCATGTTTCCAATGGTATTATGATAGAGAGAGCCATATGCATCCAGAGAGAGGATTGTTGAGACTGAGTATGTATCACAACATACTAATTTCATGTTTTTGTTGTTTTTTGCTTGCATTTTGTTCTTTCTCATTTTTTCCCATTTTGATCTTCTTGTGCAGCATGATAATTGTGGAAATATGTATAGACGAATTGCACATGTTTAACATATATTGGATTACTTGCTACCTAGGGGAAGGTTTGGGAGAAAGGGAGGGAGAAAAAAAATAGAACACAAGGTTTTGCAAAAGTGAATGTTGAAAACAATCTATGCATATGTCTTGAAAATAAAAAGCTTTGGACTTCCGGTTAAAATGGTGGAGAGGAGGCACCCAGCTGTGTAAGCTCCGCGCTTTCTCTCACTATCCATTTCATTACAAGCCTCTGAACTAATGCTTGACTGAAAAAAAAAAAAAACCCACAAATAGTTACTAAGAGAAGCCATCCTTGAGATTCGCCAAGAAAGGTCTGTCTTTACTGGAGGGCTGGGACAGTTTTAGATCGGGCGCAGGCTGAGGGCAGCGGCAGCGAGAGCACGGGAGCAGACTGGAGAGAGGGTGGGGAGTGATCACAGCTGTCTCTGCGGGGAGAGCTTCAATACAGGACTGGATACTTTGCTCCGGCAGCAAGTCAGCAGCCCATCAGAGAAGCTAAAAACACCAGGGCTGAAGAACACAACCCCAAACAGCTGGAGTCTCTCGGGACCTAACCGCTCCCCCTTCCCCCCCCCCCCCACAGTGACTCAGCATGCTCTGGGATCTCAGAGCCCACGCGCACACAGTCCTGCTAGTACCTCACTGCTGCCCCCTGCAGTCTGTAGAGGAAGCTCGATAACACACCCAGCCCCCCCCCAAAGAAAGACTCCAGTTTTTTCTGTTTTTCTTTGGTAATTTGTCTTTGATTATTAGACAGAATGAGCAAGAAACTGAAGAGGACTTTAACCCTTGACAGCTTCTATACAGATAGAGAGCAGACTCTAAATCCTGAGGAGACTAAAAACAGACAGTCCCCAGGTGAATCCCCAAAGGAGGAGATCATCTGTTCCTCAGCACAGATGAATCTCATGGAGGAAATTAAAAAGGCTCTCACAAGAGAGCTAGAAGAAAAATGGGAGGCTTGGCAAAAGAGCCTGGAGAAGTCAGTTAAAGAAAGTGGATAAAGAAATAAAATCCTTGAAAAATAGGATTAGTGAACTGGAAACAGAAAATAGCTCTCTAAAAAACAAAATTGGTGATATGGAAAAAAATTCCATAGAACAAAACATTTCAATGGGACAATTAGAAAAAGATTTTTAAAAAGTGAGTGAAGAAAATACTTCACTGAAAATCAGAATTGAACAATAGGAATTGAATGACTCGAGGAGACAAGAAGAATCAGTCAAGCAAATCCAAAAAAATCAAACAATGGAAAAGAATGTAAAATACCTTCTGGGGAAGACTACAGACCTGGAAAACAGATCCAGGAGAGACAATCTGAGAATCATTGGACTCCCAGAAAAACATGATGAAAAAAAGAGCCTGGACACTATTTTCCAGGAAATTATCAAAGAGAACTGCCCAGAAGTCATAGGAACAGAGGAAAAAATAAACATTGAAAGGATTCATTGATCACCCACTGAAATGGATCCTAAAATCAAAACACCAAGGAATATAGTAGCCAAATGCCAGAACCCTCAGACGAAGGATAAAACACTGCAAGCAGCTAGAAAAATCCAATTCAAGTATCGAGGAGCCAAATTATCAAATTGTGCATACCCTTTGACCCAGCAGTGTTTCTATTGGGCTTATATCCCAAAGAAATACTAAAGAAGGGAAAGGGACCTGTATGTGCCAAAATGTTTGTAGCAGCCGTATTTGTAGTGGCTAGAAACTGGAAAATGAATGGATGCCCATCAATTGGAGAATGGCTGGGTAAATTGTGGTATATGAATATTATGGAATATTATTGTTCTGTAAGAAATGACCAGCAGGATGAATACAGAGAGCACTGGCGAGACTTACATGAACTGATGCTAAGTGAAATGAGCAGAACCAGGAGATCATTATACACTTCGACAACGATATTGTATGAGGACATATTTTGATGGAAGTGGATTTCTTTGACAAAGAGACCTGAGTTTCAATTGATAAATGACGGACAGAAGCAGCTACATCCAAAGAAAGAACACTGGGAAACGAATGTGAACTATCTGCATTTTTGTTTTTCTTCCCGGGTTATTTATACCTTCTGAATCCAATTCTCCCTGTGCAACAAGAGAACTGTTCGGTTCTGCAAACATATATTGTATCTAGGATATACTGCAACATATCCAACATATGCAGGACTGCTTGCCATCTAGGGGAGGGGGTGGAGGGAGGGAGGGGAAAAATCGGAACAGAAATGAGTGCAAGGGATAATGTAAAAAAATTACCCTGGCATGGATTCTGTCAATATAAAGTAACTATTAAATAAAAATTAAAAAAAAAATAAAAATAAAAATAAAAAGCTTTTATCAAACTGTGCATACCCTTTGATCCAGCAGTATTACTACTGGGCTTATATCCCAAAGAGATCTTAAAGAAGGGAAAGGGACCTGTATGTGCAAAAATGTTTGTGGCAGCCCTCTTTGTAATGGCCAGAAACTGGAACCTGAGTGGATGCCCCTCAATTGAAGAATGGCTGAATAAATTGTGGCATATGAATGTTATGGAATATTATTGTTCTGTAAGAAATGACCAGCAAGATGAATACAGAGAGGCCTGGAGAGACTTACATGAACTAATGCTGAGAGACATGAGCAGGCCAGGAGATCATTATATACTTCAACAACAATATTATATGATGATCAATTTTGATGGATGTGGCTCTCTTCAACAATAACATGAATCAAATCAGTTCTACTTGTTCAATAATGAATAGAACCAGCTATACTCAACAAAAAAACTCTAGGAAATGAGTGTGAACCATTACATAGCATTTCCAATCCCTCTGTTTTTGTCCATTTGCATTTTTTATTTCCTTCACAGGTTAATTGTACATTATTTCGAAGTCTGATTCTTCGTGTGCAGCAAAATAACTTGGCTATGTATACATACATTGTTTTTAACATATACTTTAACATATTTAACATGTATTGGTCTACCTGCTATCTCGGGGGAGGGAATGGGGGAAAGGAGGGGAAAAATTGGAACAAAAGGTTTGGCAATTGTCAATGCTGTAAAAATTATTCATTCATGTATCTTGTAAATAAAAAAGCTATATAAATAAAAAGGGAAAAAAAGGAAAATAAAAAGCTTTT
Organism: Antechinus flavipes; assembly: GCF_016432865.1. Lineage (NCBI taxonomy): Eukaryota > Metazoa > Chordata > Mammalia > Dasyuromorphia > Dasyuridae > Antechinus > Antechinus flavipes. The sequence goes on from NC_067400.1 coordinate 403,510,984, forward strand.
TAAAAAAAGTGGAACTGCTGTGTCCTGCCTTTAAAAAAAAAATAGACAGTTTAATGCTAAAATAAGAATGCAGAGGAACAAAGAGCATCACAATAATAAAATATTTTATTTAACTGCTTGATATTGAGAAGATGAAATTGGGGACTAAATGATCATTTAGTTAGGACAATGATTTCTATTTTTAAAGTTTGTTCAGAACAATTTACCAAATCAACATAGGCTAACAACTCTTTAAGGTTTTTCCTTATAATTTCTATAAATAGGATCTTTCATACTTCAAATATCTAAAGAAGATGGCAGGTTTTCTCGTGCTGCTTCTGACAACTAAAGAAAATAAAATGCCAAAGTTTTAATATGAAAGAAAAAATCTATTTTTTCAAATTATTTCAATTATGAGCAACTGAAAGATTAGAACTTTTTTTTTTTTTTTTTTTTTTGTGCAACACAAGGGAGATGCCTGTTGAAATAATAATAAAAAAACCCAACACTTGAGAATGGAAATTCATTCTCTCTAGAGGAAAAAAATAAAGTCTTAGAATACATACTACCTGACAGAAGGAGAAATACCCCAAAATAGTACTGAGTGACAAGGGGAAGAAGTCATGCTCAAATTATATTAAAATCTTTAAAATTGTCATGAGTAATCCTCATGTGAATAAATTAAATAGGGCTTCATGCCAATTTGGTTGTGAGAAACAACTACTGAATATTTTCTGAACCGTGCTCCAATCAGAAAAATAAAACTCTTGAATGGTAACTTTTATTCAGCAATTGAACAATGTACTCTATTGATTTTGTTTCATCATATTTAGACTAGTAACTTTTTTCATGGAGTCAGCAGTAATGCTTTTGGCACATTACACCTAGAAGTTGTAGTAGTAATAGTCTGCCACCTCATCTTTCAAGTGAAGAAACTGAGAACCATGGAGTTGTATTTTGACTTTTTTTGATAGAGTTCATCAAATTTTATCAGCATAAATTTTCTATTTTCCTAAGATAAAATGATATCTGGGTGGTAGTTATCTAAGCTAAGTCTATCAGTTATGAATAAGAATACCTGATATAATTTCAGCTCACAAAAATAAGCACACACATATATACACACACTCTCTCACAATATGGTATCAGTATTAAGACCCCAAATAAAACAACCTGGAACAAAACCTAGAATGAGAGTATAAATAACACAGCTGATTCTAGTTCTAGTGCCTCTGAACTTCTGTGTTAGCTAAGAGGAAAACCTTGATAACTGTTATTAAGATGTGGTGTAGGAATTCATATGATAAAATTAGAATTCTTTTGTTCCTCTCTTAGACTAGTTTCTTCACTTTTCACTTCTTTACTAAAAAAAAAAATAAATAAATCTATGTACTACCCACATAGACACATACCTATCTACCCAACAGATTTTTTAAAAGTGTGAAATTTTTAAAGATAACTTTGAAATTCTCACAAATATTGATGCACGGACAAATATTCTATGGGTCACATAGTTTAAGTCATAATGAAATAAAAATGGGGATAAAGGTTCTGGAAGTAGAAGGCAATAAGATATTACTTATTTAAAGTCAAGGCAAAGGAAGTTTACTTTTGGCAAAACAGGAGATTGACAAAATTTGTTTATATATTAAGGTTAGGCAAGAATAGAGAAGAGAATAGAAAATAGAATTGCTTCCTATTCTACTCACTGTTATCCAATCTGTAATTGAAGCAGATTTTGTGATAGCTTTTTTCCCATCTCCTTTCATGTAATTCAATAGGTACCTACTCAATCTGTCCAGTAAAGGAAATCAGAAAAGACATATTGTATTATATAATCCCCTAGACTGGCCAATAGTTCTTAAATATAATTAAGGATAAATATGGCCACACCTAAAGCCAAAGATGTAATAAAGCAGCAAGTAAAATTGTGGCCTAATACCTCTTAATTTCACAACATAGTGTTCAACCATCAGTTTTAGGCATGTTCTACTTGGGTGCGAATGTACTTAGTTCATTTTTTTTTTTTCTCATGTTGCACTTTTTGTGACATAGCAATTCAGAACACAACCTAGTTTTCATAACAGTTGGGAAAAAAAGTAGGAAAGAGTGGGGGAAATAGTGAAGAAGAATCTAAATCATTATTATCTTATCTTTGTAGTTTTATGAATAACATATATACAAGAACTCAAGGAAATAAGGCCAGAGTCCCTGTTTTTAATCACATAGAATAGCATTAAATCTTATAATCCACAGAAACATTAGCCCAATATACTAATAATTTAGGACACACTTGATGTGGTATGGTCTATGATAAAGAAGCAAACACAAAGAAGTTCTATAGGAAAATTTTCACAGTATTATGTGATGATGGACTGCAATAGATTTGTGATGGAGAGAGCCAGAAAGAGGATTGTGGCATCACAACATAGTATTTTCCCTTTATTTGTTGTTTTTTGTTTGCTTTTTTCTCACTTTTTTCCCTCTTTGATCTATTTTTTCTTGTGCAGCATGATAAATATAGAAATATATAAAGAAGAATTGTATATGTGTAACATATATTGGATTGCTTGCTGTCCAGGGGAGGAGGATGAGAGGAGGGAATGGAAAAATTTTTGGACCTCGTGGTTTTGCAGGAGTGAATGCTGAGAACTTTCTTTGCATGTATTTTGAAAATAAAAAAGCTATTGTTAATTTTTTTAAATCCAATAAAAATAGATGGGGGAAAAAGAAGTATGGACCATATTTTTAAAAAAAGGAGAAAAAGCAATATGGAAGTTCATTACCATATTTATAGTGTTAGAAATTTAAAAGTTAAATAGTTGGTAAGCTTGAAAGAATAACAGATTAGGAGTCTGAATACATAGATTCAAATTTTACCTTATTTATTTGCTTTCTATTCAACTTTTTTTTTTTAACTATTCTTCCTGAAATTTAGCATTTTCTTCATTTGAGAAGAGTTCTCAAGGCTGCAATTGACTGCAAAAAATGTAAATGATTCAAAAGAGAGAAGTAAGAACTTCTGGGCCAGGTTAAAGCTGGACTTGCAGGTGATTCCAGTTTAGAAAAAAACATGATGTAACAATCTACAAATAATTTACATTATCTACCATTTTTCTATTTTGAATATCTACATGTCCAAATCTTCCTTTGGTATCATTTCATTGGTAATATGATGAAGGTGTATTTATTCTCATAAAAATAACATATACACAGAAAGTTAATCACATTCAATGAAAATATGTTATTAAATGACTTTTTTGTTAGCCTATCTAGGTTTCAATTTATTTGCAGAAGCATTTTGCAAACATATAGCTCATTCCAAATTAGAGACTCAAAGAATTTTGATATTGCCACATAAAAAGAATCACTAATATATTCCCCTTACCCATGCATATTATGATGAGAATACTGTAAATACAAAATTAACACTTCAAGTTAATTTACCTCTCTCACCACTGGATAATTAGCACAAATTAAATTTATGCTAATTTTCCAGAGAAGATAGCATACAATATGGAAATTTTGGATTTCTGCTGATTATGGGGAAAGTATATGCACACTACTAGTGCAAAATAAGATTGCCTGACAAAAAACTTATAAAAACATTTTATTACAATGTTTCATAATATGAATCAAACATGCCATTGAAAATGAGATTGCACAAAGATAATTTTTCATTCTAGGTATCAAGCTTCAAAATAATTCTGTTGATTCATCTGCATTGCAATTAGTCATTTAGTCAGCTGGGAAATTAAGGTAGGTGAGAAATTCTGTGCTGACCTTTCATGGTTGTATTCTTAGATTTGTGTTCATACTTTGGCCTAGTTCTTCTCTGGTGGTGCCAGAATTGTTAAATTAATCAAATATACATCAACTGGATAACTATGAAAAATAAAGGAAAAACTACACAGTGCCAATGTATTCAAAATGTCATTTGAACAAAAATTTCCTGTTTTAATTCAAATAAATATTTTAAATTATTGTTAAGACTATGTTTACTCAATATGTTCCTCTTCATTTTGGAAAAAAAATCGAATTCAAATCTGTATTTTATTTTAACTATCTTTAAAGGTTTCTTCCTACTCATGAAATCATTGGGTGGCATTCCATAGGAATTCATGGGTATATTCCAGAGTCTAGTTCTTTCTTGCTTTTCAGTATATACATTTTCCTTTGTAAGCTTTTGTATTTTATTTTATATATGTGAAAACATTCTGAAGAGAGATCTCTAAGTTTCACTACACTTCTAAAGGGATCCATAAAACAAAGGAAGATTGAGAATTCTTGCTCTAAGTAATTCAATTGTGCCAAAAATGGTAACAGTTATTTAAATATCTTTCAGGATATTATTGTGCACCTATGAAGAGCAGAAACATCATAAAAAATATCCCTTAAGAGGCTGCTCATTGGAAATTTTCATATCTAATTTACAGCACCTAAGAGGCACTCTTCCCATAATATATCACTGCATGCATCTACAATCCACCAGCCCAATTTATAAACATCTTGATTTACTGTTCTGTCAAGAGCTTCCAAGTACAGTTTTTTTTTTTTTTTAAGTCTCTGGAAATACCTGGTTTTATAGATTTTCTGTTTTTCTTTGTCTTTCTAGTAAATGTAGTAAAAAATTTTTCTCCTTAATATTTGTGAAGATCTCGTAAATATAGTTTCAACTCTTTGAAAACAATTAATTCTGAATTTTAAATAATCCCATTTGAACTTTGTTGTTACTATTCTTTGTGTTTCATTCTTGAAGAGGATCAATGACATCCCTTTCCCCCTGCAACTACATTAGAATTTGTTATTCATTCTTTCCAAGACTGAAATATTTCAGTCTTATTATTTCTTAATATCTAAATGAATTCTGATAGTCTTTTAATTTGCTACTACTCTTGCTACTTTTCTCATTTAAATAGTCAATACCTTAGTTGACGTTCAAGTCTCTTTATAGCTAAAATAGACTTTTGGTCAGCTAGAATTTAGTTCAATTAACAAGAGTATTAACAAGATTACATCAAGTGGGACTTTGCCCAGGAAACCAAGAATTTGGTAGTCCCTTCTTCTCACAGAAGTCCAAAGTCTATTAATACTATAACTTGCAATTCATAATTCTATGACATGTACCCACAATTGCCATACCTGCCTTCTTTTTCAAATAATTTTTTTCAGATCCATCCTTCTATTCTTGTCTAATTGTATATCTCACTTATAAATTCAAAGTTATTAGTTAAAGTTCTTTGATGTCACTAAATTTTGATTATACAATCAATAAATAGATTTATATTCCTAAGGAAGTTCTTAATTGACATGCATGTACATGTCAGACATATATTCTGTTTATCTATTTATCCATCTTTGTTGTTTAGTCATTTCAGTCACGTCTAACTTTTCATGACCCCATTTTAGGAGTTCTTGACAAGAAGGAGTTCATTTCCTTCTCTAGCTATTTTATAAATGAGAAACTGAAGCAAACAGAGCTGAATACACAGAGTGACACAGCTAGCTAGGATTTAAGACCAGATTTGAATTTAGGAAGATGAGTCTTTCTGGCTCAGGACTGGCACTCTGTCCTTTGTACCACCTAATTCTGCATATATTTACATGCATACAGGCACACCTAGATGTGTTTCACACATATTGTATGTATGCATATTACACATATATAGTGTATGTATACTTGTATAGTACACACACACACACACACACAAACATATTTAGAGAGACAAGGTAACATATATCTTGTTTCTTAAATTTTTGCTAAAAGTAATAAATTTAAGAATTGCTAAAAATTGCTACAATACACAATTTGTTTTTTTAGATGAAATCATCAACAGCTATTGATACTATTTACTAAGGCCTACAATATGTGGACATACTTGTCAAATCTAAAGATTCACAGAAAGGGGCAGAGCACTGATTCTGGAGTCAGGAGAACCTGAGTTCAAATCCACCTTCAAATTCTTAAGTGTTATTAGCTGTGTGACCCTGGGAAAGTCACTTAATGCCAATTGCCTTGCAAATTTTTTTTAAAAAATTAATGTTCTAATTAATGTAAAAAAAAGAAAAAAGATTCAAAGAGGAATAACATTTTCTAGATCTATTAAAATGTAATTGAAGTGACAGGACATATACATAAAATTAAAAAGCAGTGAAATAGAGTAAATAACAACATTAATGAATGGTACACAAAATAAATGTTTAGGAGTTCAGAAAATCTCACAATATTTTTCTTTCCCTTTCTAATGTCTTTGTCAAACAAGGAACTAGTTCTCATTTTCCTTGCATACAATTTATGACAATAGGATTGTTTGCTTGGTTCCTTCAGCTTTTCACTCATTCAGCAAACATTTATTAATGATCCCATTATGCTAAATTATTGTTTTAATTCATTCATTCACATATTATCATTCATTCATATATCAAACCTTTTTAAAATTTATGTCTGCCTCCATCCTTGCCTTTTGAAATCCAAATTTGCTACAAGGTCCAAATTTTGTTTAGCCTTTTCTCAGAGTTTTGACTGATTCCTCCTCCCTCCATTATTTTCTGCTTGAGGCCTTTCTTAATTAATTCACTTGTTACTGTTCTCCACTTCAGAATGCCATGAATTTAACAAATGCATGTGTATGTAATATAGCTAATATATGTGTATATTATGCATTATATATACTATATATATAATTTATCTACTTTATATGTATTTTTTGCAATGTAAAAGTAGAGACTTTTCCCAAGTCTTACTGATCAATCAATCAACCAAAAAGCATTTATAGAGATAAGCACTGGGAATAAATGTATTGATCAGTAAGGCTTAAGGAAAAAAAAAGTTTCAATTTCATAATTATCATTTGAAAAAATGAAAGTAAAAACTGGAAAAATGTATATAGATACTGGCAAAACTATCATGAGTATATAGAAAAGTTAGGTAATTGCATGTTGTCTTGAGTTTTTTAAGTCAATGTTACATTTAAGTCAATGTTAATAAGACAATGCAATGTGCATGCAAAATAGTCTAAGAAGCCATTCTATGATACTTTAAGAGGAATAAAATGATCATAATTACCAAACACAGGAAAGCATGTAGATACACAGTAAAATTGATCATAGAATTGGAAAGAAGCGAAGGGAAATGAAATAATACTTTGTACTTGATTCCCTATTTGCTTTGAGCAAGTCACTTCCTTTTAACAAAGTAAAGTATTTCATACTTTTATATATCCCAAGTAATATATCCCAAAGATCTTTTGAAGGTTTGTAAAGGTTATGTATTTTATTGACATATCCTGATAGTTGGTCTCTTCAAAAGAACCACAGAATCTAAATGTGCAATAAGGATACTGGATAAGACAATTATTAATTATTGATTTTACCCATGGCCAGATTTATGCAAAACTGTTAAATATATGAATAAGGTTTATTTTTAGCAACTTCTCCCTGCTCCCATTAAAATGTTAGCTGGCATCTCTTCCCTTATACACCTGGTCATCCCAGCTGATCCTGACTCTTCATAATATCAGTGTTTTCCCTATTATGTATGATTCCTCTCAGAACTGGTTCCTCTTGCCCCTATTTCTGTGTAGGATATTTTGAGACAAGCTGACAGGACAGTTAATACTTGAAACGTATTTAATATATAAATATGCAACTTTTATGAAGTACTTTGCACATACCTACCTTAATGGAAGACTCCTGAAGAGATCATTGCTTTAATCTAAATGAAGTTGGTAGAAATTCTAAGAACTGTGATTGGCTCACATAGGAAATAGTTAAAGATGAGAAAATAGATTTCTCTATGCTTTTCAAATGACATCATACAGGCAGACAGTTGGATCATCTAAACAATCTCTGATTTTTTTAGTAAACACCAAAGTTAGAATCAACAGATTCAGAATGAAAATGATCTTATATTGGAAAAATGAGATTTTGGGGGATTTATGGAACTGAAAATGAAATTTTCTACTGATAAAGTCTCTATTTTGGAAATCTTTAAGATAGTTTTTTAAGAAACACATGCCCATGAATTAAAAATTTATGATTTTACAGTATGACAGCCTAAGTAATCAGCAGGAAGAAGTCTAGCATATTTATAACACTAGTTAGCCTATTAAAATGAGGCTTGTATTACTTTGGGAACCAGTTCTATTTAGAGAAATCAAATTAAATGGAGATTAGTTTTGCTTATCATAATGGTATCATATGAAAGCATAGTGGCGTGGGTAGAATACACAAAGATAAGTTAAAGCAAACTTATTTTTGATATCTTGTTTTAACTCCCACATTATAAGTAAAATATGAATTCCAGTGTCCCCCAAAACTTAGAATAAATTTGTTTTGCTTTGGAGGAAAGTGAGTGTTGCATACATTGATGGGACCTACAAACACAGATAATTAATCTAGATTAAATTAACATATCCATAGATGTTAGCAAATACTGTGCATCACGCTATTAGTAGCTTGTCCTTCTAAAAGTATTCCCATAGAGAGTAAAGCTGCTAGCTAGAGCAATACATAGATCATAACTCTTAGAATTAGGAAGACTTGAGTTCAAATTCAGCCTCAAGTTGCTTAACCTTGTTTGCCTAGGTTTTCTCAATTGTAATTCCTAATTAGAGCTGCAGAAGGAAATGACAAATCACTCAGTATCTTTGCTAAAAAAAACTCCAACTGGGATCACAAAGCCTTCCACATGAATGAAATAACTGAACAGTAAGATATCAATCATTTATATCTAGTTTTAATTATTAAATCATATAGATGTGATAGACACTTTTAATCCTACCAATATTAAGTAATATTATTATTAGATACTTCAATAAAGCCAGAATGATTGTCTAATTTTTTATATAAGATAATAAGTTAGGATTTCATGCAAGACATGTATTTCTATATATGTATATTGCAATAGTTTGATTAAAATATCTTCTATTTCAAAATATATTTCATAAGTAATTGTCATCATGTTTCTTTAACCTTTCTATCTATATCTACTGATAGGTTAATATCTAAAACATATTTAAAAAGTAATTATATGTTGAAAAATAATATGATTTTATTAGATATTCCTAATATTTAATTTTATAGTTTAAAATGCCATTACCTAATTGCTCTCTTTTTTTCCTTATATTTATTCTTCATGAAAATTTCTATATTAAAGCATTTTATACAATATAGTTCCTTTGTTTGATGTTATTTTCACGGGTCTCTTAGATATATTCTATGCTTTAGGTATATTTAACTATCACTTTCATTTTTTTGGTGTTATATATAAGCTTCAATAGTTCTTAAGACAGATGTGAATGGTAGTTCTATTACAGTCACAGATGCTCAGTGTGTTTTAAAATACAGGAAATTAAAATACTATTTAAAATACTAATTGCAATAAACTAACCCCCATGCACAAAATGAAATTTTATAACAGCATGGTACCGCTTCTATTTTTAAACAATAAAATAACAAATGTAAATAATACATTATTTTTAATAAACAAGTAAATGATAAAATCTTACTGATTGAACTATAACTATTGCTACATGAGAATTGCAAAGGTGATCTTATCAATTTTTGTTAAGATTCTAATATTTCTTATTTCTCTGGAATTTCATTAGCTTCATTTTTTTCATTGGATTCTATTGTTTATCTTTAAATTTATTCCTATCTTGTTTCTCTTTATTTTTATGCATTTCAAGCCCAAGCACTCCAGGTTATTTTCTAGTAAACCCCCTCATTACAAATTGGCACAAAATGATACAATTTAGGGTTAGATTTATAAATTTCAAGCATATTTTTATGTCAGGCTTGAAGAGATATAAAGTCACTAAAAAGACAACAGCAACTTTTCTTGCTCAAAGTGTAGTGAATCAATATTCCTATTTCATTGAAGCAAAAATTCATATTGGGATGAGAAGAGAGAAAGATTGAAATATAAACTCAAGAAAATAGCAACTAAAATGGCACCCAGAAAACCAACACAATAGATTAGATAACTATTAAAAACTGTCATTAAATATGGTAGATTCCTTTTACCATTTTAAACAAATTTGTTCTATACTCCTCAAAAGAAAAAAAAAAGTTCATCATAAGATTATTTTAAATTAGCTCAATAAAATTTTCCAAGCTCTGACTCCTTATTTCGATATCCCTATTATACACTGGGAAGTATTGTATCCAAACTCAATTTTCAATCCATTCTAATTCTTTACATCATAGTAATACAAAGCCTTAAGTATCTTTTGGCTCATACTTTGTAGAGAAATTTGAAGTATAATTTATCTGAAATTTGATTTACTGAGATGAAATTTTTAAAGAAAGTGATTATTTGATATGATTCTATTCTTATTGTGATAAAATCCTTCTTAAGGGACTAAAAGCAACTGTTCCATTTCTCTAATTCCTTCTCTTCAAAGAAATATACTAGACCATACCATTTTACCATTAAATGTAACATTCTCTTGACTCATATATTTAGATGATTATTTAAATTAAAAGAGTGAGAGGTACATCCAAATTCAGTACTCTAAATGGGAATGTCATTTCAGCTTTTGCATCAAATAACAAGCCTAGAGGATTTGGGGGGAAAGTGTTGAATAAATGAAATACTGAATTTAGAAAGTCTGCAAATTGTTACATAAGGATGTCTTGGGCAGTATAGTGTCATGAAAAGAACATGAACTATTAATTAGAAATCCTGATTAAATCCTAGTTTTAACTTATTCTTATATGACCAGGTGTTTGAGGACCTACTCTATCCTATAGTAATTTCCTGTTAACTCATCTCATACATGAAGAGTACCAAAAAGCCATGACTGTTAACCTATATACTAGATCCATTGTAGCTGTTCAGTTGTGGCTAACTCTTTGTGACTTCATGAACCATAATGTCGATGGATTTTTTCTTAGCAAATATAATAGAATGGTTTGCCACTTTTTTTCTAATTGGTTAAGCCAAACAGAAGTTAAGTAACTTGCCCAGAAACATACAACCAGCAAATGTCTGAGGCCGGATTTCAACCCAAGTCTTCCTGCCTTCCCGACATAATATATGCACTGAGGTACCTAGTTGAACCTGTGGCATGCTTTAAATTAGGAGACTATCTCAGTAGATGTATGAGTTATATGAGGATTCAGACGATGAGAAAAGTTGATTCTTCCTTTATTTGTTTTACCATGAAACCTCTTACAAGTTAATGTTCACCCATTCAGAGAAGCATACCCCAAGCTGCTGGAAATATTTATCCAACTCCTGCCATGGCAATAAGCGCATGCTCCTTTCTGCATTATGTAAGTCTAATAAATTTACAAAGTCAGCCATGATACTGAACCAGACATTATCATTCATGTATTTTCTTCCTTCTTATAATCACTTAAAAATTCTAAAGCTTATCTAGCAAAATGGCTAAAGCACATATGATAAAGTAAGCAGGGAATGATGACTTCTTTCAGCTTTTTATCTTTATTTGCCTTTGGTTTTGAATCAAGTTCAATTCAGGGAACAAGGACTCTCAATAGGGGAAATAGGTTTTCCATTCTTAAAGTTATTGGCTCATATCCTCTTATTCCAATTATTTGAGGAAACATAATATATTTGCCTCTAGTTTAGCCATTCTCCATAGGAAGAGATAGGCTCTTTTTTAAATAAAAAAGTACAAATATGACTCAGTATGCTAACAGGTAGTTTTATTCCAATGCACTCACAAAAAGAATGAGAAATAATATTGAATCATAGAATTATAAGATCTGAAAACAGTAACTTCACTAATTTCAAATGGGATAATAATTATAAAATAGTTAACACTGTGCCTGACATATAATAAATATTATGTAAATGTAAACTATTATTATTACTACTATTATCATCACTATTACTACAATTGGTTAATCAGGTAAGGGATCCAAATTCAAGTCCCACTAGGACACTGAAAAACAATTATCTCTGTCTCTCTCTCTCTCTCTGTATGTCTATCAATATCTCTTTCCACCTCTGTCTTGTTTCTTTCTCTTTTTGTTTCTATTTTATCTCTCTATCTCTGTATCTACCTCCCTCTCTCTGTCCTTCTCTACCTATCTTTCTGTTTCTATCTGTTTCTCTCTGTCTCCACCCACTCCCCTCTGTCCCTGTTTCTCTCTTCTCTTCTATCTGTATGCTTCTTCTGCTGTTGTCAATTCAACTGTAGCCAATATAGCTACTAGTATATTCAGGAAAGACATGATGCCATATCTCCTGAGAGCTCACGGGGTCATGTGTCAAGGGTAAAAAAGGAACAAAATGAAAAAGCACTTTCCCATGCACAGGTTTGCCTTAGATGTCATGAATTTACATTTTAGAGCTTATGGGAGGAAGTGTACACAAACTACATCCTCCATATACCTCAGAAAATTGCCTTTACACTTGGAAGCAATTAGGAGTAGAAAACCTGATGGGTAGGGATCACTTCTTTAGTACATTTATGTAATTACAGCTCAATAACTATATAAATCTGTTTTTATTACAATATAATATGGACTCCTGAGCTTTCTTGGCTGATAGCAATCATAGGATGACTGCTTATACCCTTAAGAGTGTGGAGATGTTATAGGGTTTTGCCTTCATCAATACCTAGAAGAAGGGCCATGCTAATCTTTCAAGCCTAGATTATTGGTTGAACACACCCTAAGTAGTGGACTAATAGAATATTACACTGATCTTAGAATAATTATAATTTTTTTCCCCTAAGTATGCTGAAAACTGAGAAACTAAAATAGCATCCTTAACACAAGTCAAAAGTAGGGATCTTTGTATAAAAAAGGTAAAATCATGTAGTCATTTCTGTGCAGTTCTTTTCACTTTCAGATGTAACACTATAAGCAATTTCCCAGAAGCTAGAGGAGGCTCACTTTAAGATTAAGGAATAAAGATTTACCACATCCCTAAGGCCTTGATTGGTTGTAAAGAACATTTTTTTAGCAAAATTAACTTGCATACATGAATTTTGTGAATGAATTCTCTTTCTTCTATTTTTGTAGGTACAGATTTGCCACAATATCATCCTTTAGGAAAGGTATTTGCCTCTAAATGATAGACAATAAAAGATGATCAATTCTAGTTTTAAGAAAAAAAAAAAACCATTTCAGACTTAAAATAACGGTAATTTACCATGGGCAGATTACTAAACCTCTCTGAGATGCAATTTTCTTGCTTGTCAAGTAAGTATATAATAGACTTGGAATGAGAAATTTGCCTGCTTTCCCCTTCTGGACTTTATGTCACACAAAGTTTTTCGGCAGTGTACAACATGAATTCTGAAATAAATTTTCCCAGGATTCTATTAATAATTCCATTCCTTACCCAACCTTTATCTTGTGTGTGCCATCACACTAAGAAATTCTGATATTTTCTGAACAAATTATGGGAAAAATTTTTCCTAAACTTCTAGTGGATTTAACTTATGTTGAATCCATGACATTGATAATATCATGGAAAATCTTCCCTTCATAGTGCTCCAGGGTGAGGGGGGTACTTTATAAACCTACTTATTGTTAGTTTAACTATTCTTTACTTGTGAGGAAGAGTCTAGAACATAACAGGTAATGATAGTACACACTTTAAAGGAAATCAGTGTTTAAAGACATAGGTTTAGTTTGACAATTGGGAGGGAACCTGGATCTTGAGATTTAAGGCATCATGGAGCAAATACTGACCATCATTCAAGCAGAAAGTAAGAAATCCTTGGACATTGGTTCATATAAGCAGAGATCCAAGGATGATACAAAGATATTTCTGGGAGTCTGTTTTTAAGGGAGGGAGTAAGGCAGGGTCAGTCCAAGGAAGTAACAACTCAAGGGCAGTACTTCTGGAAGAAGTATATATAACATATGGTAACTTTTTATTTTGATTAATTCTTGTTTAATACAGTACTTAGCTTTGTTGTCTCCACTTGAACAAGAAATAAATATTGTCCTAACCTGTTAATTTCAATACCTTGGGATAAATCCAGAGCCATACTACCCTAGATAAAACTTTGAAAAAAAAACTATATTTTTTACGAAGTATTATTTCTATTATTAAAATGCACATACATTTCTTTGTTCAATATTAGAATCTAACAAGACAACTCTGAAGGACTTATAATGAAAAAGTTATCCATTTCCAGAAAAGGAATCATGTCTAAATACAAATTAAAGCATATATTTTTTAACTGTATTTTTCTTGAGGATTTTTTGGGAGCACCCTCTAAACTCTTTCACAACATGACTTTTATGCAAATGTTTTACATGACTTCACAAATGCTTTTTCAATGCGGTAGGGTGGGAAGGGAGGAAAGGAAAGAAACTGGAATTCAAAATTTTAAAAACAAATATTAAAATTATTTTACATGTAGCTAAGAGAAAACAAAATAATAATGGGGAAATGATTGTTGAAAATTATCTTTATATGTAATTGGAAAAAAACAAAATACAATTAAGTGAAAAAATATCAGAATCTAAACTGAGATCTCTTATTGGAAAGGGAAAAGTGCCTACCCTCTACTCTCCTAATTAATATGAAACCTATTTCCAAGCTTCTGCTTCTCAATTTTTCCCACAAAAGAAAAGGCTGCTGGTTAAGAATTAAGAGCATCTAAGTATATGGGGGAAGGGAAGGAGAATTAATATATCAATTCTTGTATAGGTTTTAAGAATCTTGTTTCTATGCATAAATACAGATACATATGTTTGTTGTTTTTGTTGGTATTATGGTGATGATTATTACTACTACTATCACCTTTACATAATAGACAGATATGAGTAAGAGAAATAGATATAGATAGATAGGAAGATAGATAAATCTTCTTAGTATAGGATTCAGTCAAAAGTCATGGTATAGTATATAGAATACCATACTTAGGGTTGGAAAAACAAATTCAACTTTCATCTATGTCTATGTGATTCTTGGCAACTCTTTTTTTTTTTTTTTTTCTTAGTGTCTCAGGGTACTTTATACTACAGTTGCAACAATTGCTCCTTAAACAAGAACTCTTGATACTGGGGATCCCTGAATTAAGGACAAAGGCTTCCTTAGGGAGCCATGAACTGAAATTAAAGGATATATGATCAAGCAATGAGAATGTGAGAATGGTCTCGCTGTACCCCAATCTTTGGACTTGTCGTCAATAAAGCAAATCTTGCCCAGATAATTGTCCAACACTACCATTTTTTCCACTGTATGAGTTCTGACCTTCCTGATTTCTGCCCTGAGATGTTCCCAACAGCACACTGAGCATTTTTAGTAATAGCTAAGCATATATAATTGGGGAAAAAATCTCCCAGCTCTTTTCCCAACACCCATCCTTTATCTTCCAGATCATCCATTGTGGACAACAAGTGCCTTTAGGATAATGATTTCTGATCCAGTTCAATGACATGTCATTAAAAGCATTGTCTCACCTTTCATTTAGATGTGAATGAGTAGCAAATTATAATAAACTATTGGACTTCCAGGATGGACCATAAACACCAGCATAAACAACTCAGAGTCCAGGAGCAGCACAGTCTCAAGGTGGCTGAGCAGATTCTGACCACAAACACCAGTTTATCAAGGAAAACTTCTGTGATATTCCAGAAGTAGGGGAAGGTGGGACAAATTGAAAGAATTCACTGGTCTCTTCCCAAATCCTTTCAACCTCTAGATCCTTTTTTATATTATAACAGTAAACCAAATTATACATGTATTCTTTATGTATACCCATAACAGAAATACAGTTCTCAAGTGTTCTTTTTACCTTTTTATGCTTCTCTTGAGTCCTATATTTAGAGGTTAAATTTTTTGTTAAGCTCTGGTTTTTTCCTCAGAAATAAATGGAATTCACTTATTTCATTGAATGTCCATTTTCTAATTTGGAAGAAAATGCTCAGTCTGGCTGGGTAATCAATAAGGTCTATTGAATCATAGATTGAAGCACAGGTCAGCACAGACCAGACCTTAGCAAACCAGGGAGATGTCTTTTTGATAGCATTGAAGTAGGACTCTGTTAATTTGCCCATACTCAGGAGCAGATCAAAATCCAAGAGAAAATAGTAGCATCCACATACCAGAGCTGATAGCCACAGTAGAATAGGGATCTGTTTCAAGGGAGAAAATATTAGTTCTTGTCCCCTGTTGGAATCCTTACTAACTGCTAAGTAATTAGAGTTGATCTAATCTTACAAGAAGTTGTTTTGGCCAGAACCTGAAACAAGGTACTAAGTAGAACTAATCAAGACAAGGCTTGTGTTCCCACCTTTACTCATTGGACTCCACAAGTATGCTAGCTTCACAAAGTACACTTTCTAACTTCAAGAGAGTTCACACCTCCCTTAAAGTCATTGGGCCAGAGAGCACTATGGGAGAAAACCCATAATCCCATTCTCTCAGAAGGTTCAGATATAAGGCGAGACAGCCATTCCAGAATACACTTTTTTCCTCTTGGCTGGCTGATCACGCTAGACTCGAGAGAAACGACTCTGCTGCAGAGAACACTTTTGACGGACTTCAGTGGAGCTACGCCAGAAGCCCTCTCTCCGCGGCAAATTGGTGCCTGGGCCCCCCAGAAGGAGATAAGAGAGATCTTCCATCTCTGTTGGAGGCAGAAGAAGGCAGAGGCAGAGGCTGAAGGACAGAACCTTTGGATTTGGAGACATCCGAAGGGCTCTAAGCCTCTAAACCGGCTGTCCTCTGAGAACAAACTCCAACATTTGAACTCTAACATGCAGACAGCTATCATAAGAACAAATGGAGAAAATGCAATAACAGACATCTTGATAAGGCAACTTGCTAAGGAAAATGCTAATGAGGTTTGCAGAAGAATTATACTAGGACTGCGCAAGGATGCTCCTTTAGAGGAACTCATAAGACGCTGTGCCACAGTGGGCACAGGTGCCTTTTATAGCCAGGCTATGATGCAGACTTCCCAAAATCCAAACATGAGAAGACAGAGTCCCTCTTGGCAAGGGACTTCCAGAGAGACTCGTAGATGCTTTCAGTGTGGAAAAGTAGGACATCTGAAAGCTCAATGTTGGTATAGAGATAGAATGGGAAGACAAGGTGGGAGAACAAGACCCCAAACCCCATGTCCAAAATGCAACAGAGGCTTCCATTGGGCCTCAGAATGCAGACAGATTCAGGGAAACGGGATGAGGGGCCCAGCCCCAGGGCCCAAGGCAAAAAACACTTGGGGCATGATGGCAGCCAATGGTGCACCCAGAGAGTGCCTAGAAGACCAATACCCAGACATGACCAATCAGCCAGAAAGCCATATGATGGGAGAAGGGGATTACACAGTCAACCAGCCAGGAAGCAACCTGATGGCAGAAGGGAATTACAATTGGGGAGAATAGAGCTGTATGCAGCTGGGACAACTGAGATACCTCCTGGAGAGGTGAAATCTGTTCCTCTCCAGCCTATGGATCCCTTACCTCCAGGCACAGTAGGCTTGACCATTTCACCTTCTTGTATGTACAAAACAGTGTCCATCCACACACTGATGTGGGAAACTGGGGAATGTGTAGATAATATCCCAGTCACTAATACAGGTAGTCAATGTGTGACTTATCACCCAGGAGACGTAGTAGCATCAGGGTTACTCATACAGAATCCTAATAAGCAGCCTCGTGATAGTCACCCAGGTTCTGACTCCAGACCACAAAAACCAGGAATATACTGGACAGCAGCAGTAACGGCTGACCGACCTATGCTCACTATCTATATAAATGGCCTACCATTGGAAGGATTGGTAGACACAGGTGCGGATCGTACAGTTATTAGAGGTGCCAGTTGGCCCAGTCACTGGCCAAAGATTAAAGCAGATACCTATATGTCTGGAGTAGGAGGATCTATAGCAGCTGAAGTTAGTGCTGCCCCTATGAGATGGACTTTTGAAGGCAAAACAGGAGTTTTTACTCCTTTTATAGTTGAAAAAATCCCCATCAATCTGTGGGGAAGAGACGTTTTACAACAATTGGGGTTAAAAATGAGTACTTCGGTTTTTTAAGCAGGGCTGCTGTTGAAGGCCTGCAAACACTAAACAGAGACATTAAGACACTCCTCCAACAAAAGAAAGGGGGAGCCACGGGTAACCCTAGAGAACTTCTAAATTTAGTTCTCTATACCATTAATTTTTTAATCTTTGATAAAGATGCACTGGCTCCAGCAGACAGGTTTTATAACCCACCAGAAGAGCAGTGTCCAGTGCGAGCAGCTCCACTATCTTTAGATAATCGCCAGGTGATGTGGAGAGACCCAGAAAGTGGTGAATGGAAGGGACCAGATAGACTAACTGCTTGGGGGAGAGGATTTGCTTGCATCTCTACAGGTGGAGAAGGAATCAGATGGGTGCCTACGAGCCGCATTCGCCTTGTCCATCGCAGAAAGATGGAGCAGACCCTTGAAACAAAGGAGAAGACCCAAGAAATATCGGGTGGTTCTGTTGCTGATTGTGCTCACAAGAATTATTAGATTCCTGGCACATGAACTAATGGACAATGGAATCCTATTGGACTGTTTCTAGGACTTATGGACATGTGTAAATTTTCAGATTGATTCTTGTTATTTGTTACATTACTACTAGCCTGTGTTATATTGCTATGTGCTCATGTAAATTATGTATAATGCCTCCCATATTGCTGGATTTATGTATACCATGTATATCTGTTACAAAGTTCTGGCCCATATTGATGGATTTATGTGTACCCCCTCAGAAACCCCCTATATTTTAAAACAAAAGAAAGGGGGAGATGTTGGAATCCTTACTAACTGCTAAGTAATTAGAGTTGATCTGATCTTACAAGAAGTTGTTTTGGCCAGAACCTGAAACAAGGTACTAAGTAGAACTAATCAAGACAAGGCTTGTGTTCCCACCTTTACTCATTGGACTCCACAAGTATGCTAGCTTCACAAAGTACACTTTCTAACTTCAAGAGAGTTCACACCTCCCTTAAAGTCATTGGGCCAGAGAGCACTATGGGAGAAAACCCATAATCCCATTCTCTCAGAAGGTTCAGATATAAGGCGAGACAGCCATTCCAGAATACACTTTTTTCCTCTTGGCTGGCTGATCACGCTAGACTCGAGAGAAACGACTCTGCTGCAGAGAACACTTTTGACGGACTTCAGTGGAGCTACGCCAGAAGCCCTCTCTCCGCGGCAAATTGGTGCCTGGGCCCCCCAGAAGGAGATAAGAGAGATCTTCCATCTCTGTTGGAGGCAGAAGAAGGCAGAGGCAGAGGCTGAAGGACAGAACCTTTGGATTTGGAGACATCCGAAGGGCTCTAAGCCTCTAAACCGGCTGTCCTCTGAGAACAAACTCCAACATTTGAACTCTAACAGTCCCCTACATACAAGACCACAGGCCAGAAGAAAACACTGTCTTCTTAAAACTGGGCAAATGAAAGCTAATGATTGCATGAGAAATCAAGAAACAATAAAATAAATTAAAAGACTGGAAAAACAAAAGAATAAATTAAATACCTGTTGGGAAAAAACTGATATGGAAAAAATATCCAGGAGATATCACTTAAACATTATTGGATTACCTGAAAACCATTAAAACAAAAAAAAAAGCCTAGATATCATTCTTGAAGAATTTACCAAGGAAAACTTCTATGATGTTCTAGAAATAGGGGAAGGTGGGGCAAATCAAAAGAATTCACGGATCTCTTCCCAAAAAAGCTCCCAAAATTAAATCTCCATGGAATACTATAGCTAAACTCCAGAGCCCCAGGGCAGCATGATACTACTATCATCTGTAAAGAAAGCTTGGCTCATTCTACCCTTTGCCCTAAGAGCAGGTCTCAATTTTTCAAAATGAGGGAAAAAAGGCAAAAATAGATCTTGGAATAGATAACTGTTATGGAAAAAGAGAAGAACAGACTTCAAAGCCTAAGGACATTAAAGGCAAAATGTCTCCAGATGAAGCTTCAAATGGTGCAATGAGTTGGTCTCTAATTCAAAATGCTCTCTTGGAAGAATTCAAAAAGGATATTAAAACATAGAAGAAACATGGGGAAAGGAAATGAAAAATTGTCTGAAGAAAATCCTTAAAAATAAATTTGGCAAAATGAACAAAGAAAGAAATTCTTTAAAAAATCAAATTGGCAAAATGGAAAAAAAAAAAAAAAGAGCAACTCCCTAACAAAAGTAGAATTGGTGAAATGGAAAAAAAAGTCCAATTAAAAAAAAAAAAACAATACATTTCAAAGTTCATTTGGCTAAACACAAAAGGAGGTAAAGAGCTAAGAGAAGAAAATAATTCATTGAAAATTAGAATTTTGCAAATGTTAGTGAATGGCTCAATGAGATATTGAGAATCGGTTAAACAAAACAAAACAAAATCAAAAAAAAAAATTGAAACAATGGAAGAAAATGTAAAATATCTCATCAGAAAGACAACTGATCTGGAAAATAGATCCAGGAGAGACAATCTAAGAATTATTTGACTACTTGAAAACCACAATGAAAAAAAAAAAAAAAGAGAGAGAGTCTAGATAGCATCTTTCAAGAAATTATCAAGGAAAACTGCCCTGATGTCCTAGAACCAGAGGGTACAATAGTCATTGAAAGAATTCACCAATCACTTCCTGAAAGAGACACCAAAATGAAAACTACAAGGAATATTATAGCTAACTTTCAGAATTATCATATCAAGGAGAAAATATAGCAAGCAGACAGAAAGAAATAATTTAAATATCAACAGGACATAATTGGGATTATCCAGGACCTTGTAATTTCCACTTTAAATGATCAATGGACTTGGAAGATCATATTCTAGAAGGCAAAGGAGCTTGAACTATAGTCAAGAATCAACTATCCATTAAAATTAAGTATTATCTTTCAGGGGAAAAAAGATGTATTTTCAATGAAACAGGAAAATTTCATTTATTTTTAATAAAAAGACCAGACTTGAACAGAAAATCTGATCTTCAAATATAGAACTCAAATGAGGCATAACCAGATAAAAAAGGAAGAAAAAACTGGAAATTTTATATCCCTATGTGTGAAGATGATTTGTTTAACTCTTGAGTATTGTTGAGGATTAAACTTAGAAAGTATAGGTATAATTTAACTTGATTGTGATAAGATAAAAAAAGAAACTAAAACTGGAAAAGGGATTATACTGGACAAAGAGGAAAGAGGAGATAAAATGGAGTAAATTATATCAAGACCTATTACAACTTAGGGAAAGAAGAAAGAGAGATGAGTACTATGTGAAACTTAATCTCATCAGATTTTTCTCAAAGAGAGAACATCAGATATATTTAGTTTGATAGAGAAACTTGCCTCACTAAACAGGGAATTAGTAAGAGACAGAGGAAGAGAAAAAGTGAGGCTAATAGAAGAAAGAGCTTAAGTACAAGGGGAAAGGGATAAAAAAGTAGGGAGGGGCTGTAAAAGGGGAGGGTTATTTGAGGGAGGTGGTGGTCAGAAACAAAACACTGGAAAGCAGGGAAAGGGAGAAAGAAAAGAGAAAAGTATAATTTGGGGAAAATAACATAGTGGGAAATATGAGTTAGTAATAAAATCACAGAATTTTAACTGTGAATGTGAATGGGATGAATTCTCTCATAAAATAGAAATAGACAGCCGACTCACTTAAAAGCCAGAATACTACAATACATTGTTTATAAGAAACAGATCTGAAACTAGAGTGATACATACAGAGTAAAGGTAAAAGGCAAGAACAGAATCTATTATGCTTCAGTTGATGTAAAAAAAAAAAATGCAGGGGTAATGATCCTGATCTCAGATCAGGCAAAAGCAAAAAAATAGATCTAATTAAAAGAGATAAGGAAGGAAACTACATCTTCCTAAAGGGTACTCTAGATAATTAAATAATAACAATACTAAATATATGTGCATCAAGTGGCATAATATCCAAATTCCCAAAGAGCAAGTTAATAGAGCTGCAAGAATAGACAACAAAACTATACTAATGGAAGATCTCAAGTTTGTTCTATCAGAACTAGATGATTTGAACCACAAAATAAATAAGAAAGAAGTCAAGGTGATAAATAAAATTTGGAAAAAGTTAGATATGATAGACTTTTGGAGAAAATTGAATGGGAACAGAAAGGAATATATATTTTTGGCAGTACATGGAATTTACATTAAAATTGACTACTTCAAAATATAAAAGGCACAAAGGCAGAAATATTAATGTATCTTTTTCAATTCATGATGTAATAAAAATATATATATATAATAAAGGGCTAGGGAAAAATAGACCAAAAATTAATTGGAAACTAAACGATCGAATTCTAAATAATTAGTTGGTGAATCAGCAAATCATATACATAACTGATAATTTCATCCAAGAGGATTGAATTCGTGATTTAGACATAAAGAGTGATACTATAAGCAAATTAGAGTAAGTAAGGATAGTCTACAATAATCAAACAACATAATGAAATCTAAGAGCTACAGCCAAAGCAGTTCATAAGGAAAATTTTATATCTCTAAATAACTACATGAATTATATAGAGAAAAAGATGATCAATGAATTAGGAATGCAACTAAAAAAGGTAGAAAAATTATTCCAAATTTTATTCATATTTATAGAGAAAAATTGGTTGCTAGAATAAAAATGATGGGAACCATGGTGGGAAATGACTATTCAATCCAAGACTTCATGATAGAGAATAAAATGAAATTAGGTCATAACTCAACATGTATCCTCAGTTTTAAGAGAGCAGATTTCAAAAGGTTCAGACTTGTCCTTGTTTTTAGGAACTTATTTCTGTCATTTCAACGGCTTTTCTAGATAGGGACTCTGAATCATCTTAGTCTTGATCTCTTATACACACACACACACACACACACACACACACACACACACACATACACATCCATCTCTTGGGTTCTATTTGTCTTCCAGTTTCTAAGTTTATCTTGTTGGAACCTATTTGATAACTTGTGCCTGTGTTCACTTTGCTTTCCTTATACACATTTCCCCATTAATCAATTACATAGCCTTTTCTTGATATATACAAATTCAATAAATGTGAATTCTTGAAAGGCTTAAAAGTGAAAAATAGAGTGAAACCATCAGGAAGCATCATAATATAATGGGGATAAACTAGAAGTATTCTCAATAAGATCATGGATGAAACAAGGTTTCCCATTATCACTGTTACTATTATACTATTATATTAGAAATGTTAGTTTTAGCAATTAGAGAAGAAAAAGAAATTAAAGAAATAGAATGGGGAATGAGGAAACAAAATTGTCATTTCTACAGATTATATGATTATAAGTTTAGAGAATCCTAGAGAATCAACTAAAAAACTTCTAGAAGCAATTAACAACTTTAGCAAAATTGCAGGATACAAAATAAATCCACATAAATCATCAACATCTCTATATGCTACCAACAAACTCTAGCAGCAAGAGATAAAAAGATAAATTCCATTTAAAATAATTGTAAATAACATAAAATATTTGGGTGTCTACCTACTAAGACAACGTTAGGAACCATATGAACACAATTACAAAACACTTTGCACAGAAATAAAGTCAGATTTAAACAAGTGGAAGAATGTCAAGTGATCGTGGACAGGATAAGCTAATATAATAAAAATGACAATTTTACCTAAATTAATCTATTTATTCATTTCCATATCAATCAAACTGCCAAGAAATTGCTTTACAGAGCTAGGGAAAAAAATAACAAATACATCTGGGAGAATAAAAGGTTAAGGTTTTCAAGGAAATTAAGGGAAAAAATGTAAATAAAGGTAGCCTAATTGTACCTGTCATAAAATTATATTATGAAAAAGTGTCATAAAAACCATTTGTACTGGCTAAGAAGTAAAGTAGTTTGATCAGTGGAATAGGTTCATAAGACAAAATGGTGAATAACTATATGAATCTAGTGTTTGATAAACCCAAAAACTTCAGCTTCTGGGAGAAGAACTTACTATGTGATTAAAAAAAAATGCTGGGAAAATTGGAAAATAGCACATCAGAAACTAGGCATTCACCAACACCTAACACCCTATACTAAGATAAAGTTGAAATGGATTTGTTATTTAGACATAAAGAGTGATACTATAAGTAAATTAGAAGAAAAAATGATAGTCTACTTCTGAGATCTGTGCAGATAGAAGGAATGTATGGCTAAAGAAAAATTAGAGAAGATTATGAAATGCAAAATGGATAATTTTGATTATATTAAATTAAAAAGGATTTGCACAAACAAAATCCATAAAGACAAAATTAGAAGAGATGCAGAAAACTGGAAAAAAAATTTTATATCCAAGGATTCTGATGAAAGTTTCATTTATAAAATATATAGAGAATTGACTTTTTTATAAGAATATAAGTCATTCTTCAATTGATAAATTGTCAAAGGATATGAAGAGATAATTTTAGATGAGGAATTAAAACCATTTTATTCATGTGAAAAATGCTTTAAATCACTGGCTAGGATGACAGGAAAAGATAATGAAGAATGTTAGAGGGGATATGGGAAAACTGAGACACAAATACACTATTGGTAGAGTTGTGAACTGATCCAACCATTTTCGAGAGCAATTTGGATCTATGTCCAAAGGACGATCAAACTGTGCATACTCTTTGATCCAGCAATCTCTCTACTGAGCCTATATTTTAAAGAGATAATAAAAAGGGAAAAGGACCTACATGTGAAAAAATGTCTGTAGCAGCCCTTTTTGTATTGGCAAAAATTTGGAAACTGAGTGGATGCCCTTCAGTTGGGGAATGGCTGAATAAATTATGATGTGTGAATGTTATTGAATATTATTGTTCTATAAGAAACAATCAGCAGGATGATTTCAGAAAAGCTTGAAGACACTTGCATGAACTGATATTAATGAAGTGAGTGGAAGCAAGAGAACATTACAAAGAGCAAAAGCAAGTTTATGCAATGATAAATTCTGATGGACATAGCTCTTTTCAACGATGAGATGAGTGAGGCAAATACCAATAGATTTGTGATAGAGAGAGAGAGATGGAGAGAAGGAGGACTACTTGGCTGAATGTGAATCACAATATAATATTTTCATCTTTTTGTTGTTGTTTGCTTGATTTTTGTTTTCTTTCTCTTTTTTTCTCCTTTTTGATCTGATTTTTCTTCTTCAGCATGATAAAAGTAGAAATATTTATAGAGGAATTGTTCGTGCTTAACATATATTGGACTACTTGTTGTCTAGAGAAGGGGATGGGGAGAAATGAGGGAGAAAAAATTGGTACACATGCTTTTGCAAAGGTAAATGTTGAAAATTATTTTTGCATATGTTTTGAAAATAAAAAAGCTATTTAAAAAAGAGAATTAAAAAAATAAAAGATAGATACAGAATGCACATGGAAATCAAACAAAATCTAGATACTGAGTTCTATACTCATATAAAATGCAATCCTTAGAGTGATACAAAAGTGCCAAAAGTTTGCTGGAATAACTATAGTCCCAAAGTGTGAAGAATTTAAAGGGAATCCAGAGATCAAACGTTGTTAATTTAAGAACTTATTGAAAAATATAAACAAAAAACAATGTTTTCTATTACTATGTCTTAAAAACTTTACTTGATTTTTTTTTTCACTTCGACTGGTTAGGATTACTCAATGAAAGAAACAATTTAAATAGGCTTTAATCTACAAGCCAGTATCATTTAAATGAAGGGGAGAGACCATTATATAAACTCTACTTAATGTTGCCATGGCATTCGTTTTTTTGTTGGTGATAATATACTCCCTGGTCAAGGCCTGATAAAATTGTTATGCTACTTACATGTATACTTTACCTTGTTCCTATTCCTTGAACCCCTCTTCCTTAATATTCCATCATTCCTAACAAACAATCCAAATTTTGATCTCTTTGTATTGCTATTTCTAGACAGGTAACTGGACCCTTTTCCACATTTATGTAGTATGCTTCACCATTGAGTAATATTGACATGAGACTGTCATCTAATTGTCATTGAAATTACATAGTGGTTTAACAGGAAGGTCTGTTTGTATCCATTTCTCCTAACATCAAAAGAAAACCTGAAATTATTTTTGTTCTCTAGTCACACAATTTCAAGCTAACTTTCCAATTATGATTTAGAGAGAATGATCCAGAAAGAAAACTATTTTGTTGTACTTGCTTTATGCCAAATAATCAGAGATGCTGATAATACCACTGAGTGGTATCCACATGTGCAGAGAAAAAAAAAAAATCTACACATTGAAGTCCATCTGGTTCTCCAGTGTCAAATGCCAAATGACATGATATTTTGGATTCAAAACTTTGTCACACTTTCAACCACTGTATTCTGGGAGTGCACAACTGGGATGAGCCTTGGATCTTATAACCATAGAATTATTCATATTATCACCAATATATGAAACAACAGTCTTACAAAAACTATAAATGTCTTCTCTCTAAGAAGAAAACAGTCTACTCAAGTGAATTTGGCTGATTGTGGCACTAGCCAACATTAACAGGAAAGTGTCATTCAGATGAAATGAAACTTGGAGGGAACTATCACCTTATCATTTAACTTTTCAAGAACTAAAAGAAGTAGCTGTAGATTGATTGAATATACAGGTTCACTTTCTGTGAAGTTGCAGCATTACAATTCATCTTTATTATTGGAAGTCTTATGCTCATTGTTTAAGATATTTTTCAAGCATAAAAAAGATGCTAAGTACCCTTATCTCTTGATCAAAAAACACTGAGTCCTTATCCCTGATCATAGAAAAAGGGAGATAAGGGACATCTTAGGACACCCACTTGCATTTTATTTTACAGATGAGGAATTGAAAAAACAAGGTGTTCTGACTAAATCAAAGTCACAAAGATAGTAGCTAGTAGAGCTATTTACTCCAAATCCCATAGTCTTTTTATTAGCACCATACAACCATTTAATATAAAAATTACTGGTTTTTTTCTTTGACAATTCACTTTGGCAAGGTAGCAAGTGAGCACCATATGGAACGTTTTTTTGTTTGTTTGTTTTGTTTGTTTGTTTGTTTGTTTTCTGTTTTTTTGGGGGGAGGAATGAAGGAGTGGAAACTTCTATAAATGCCAGTAAGCACTTTAGTTTGATGGACACTATAATTCTATACTTTCATCCCTGTCAACGGGCCAGAATATTTGCAGTTTTGAATTTATACTAAAGTACTAGGAAGATGCCATACTAGAAATTTGTTTTTTTTTTCTGATATGAGATTAAAGTGATAGAAAAAAGAGTCAAAATCATACTACGATCATTACTACTACTACTATTGCTATTATTACTACTACTACTACTACCACCACCACCACCAACAGCAAACTATGCCATTTATGCAGCGCTTTAAGATTTGTGAAATATTTTAATTTATTTGATTATTTCATAGTGAAAAAGAAATTCAAAAAGAAAAAAATGAGATGAGGGAGAAAAACTATATATGAACACATACATATATATATAACATGTATATAATATATATGTACTTCAAGTCTAAAATTTATGTAATTTATAGGTAAAAAATTTACCATTTGTATTGCTTCACAATAGCCAATTAAAATATTAAATACATTATTTCTATTCTCTCTTAGAAGAGAGACATATGATGTACTCAAATAATCATAATGCAAAATGTTAAATGGTGTGTGTATAAGAGTAATGTAAAACACTGTGTGTGCTCTAAAATCAGGGAGATGGATGAAGGATTAGGACTTTTTTAAAATGGGAAGAGCTACCTAATAGCGCTATCAAAAGTGAGAGAAATCTTGCACTGAGAAAATGAAATTATCATCACCATAATCATCACTACTCTTATTGTTGTTATTTTGTTGTTTTTGTTTATGGAAATGGCAACTAAAGAAATACCAAAATATTATTTATGATTAAAAATGATTCAGATAAAATTATTCAGAAAAGAATAAACAGTCAGTCAGTAAATGTTTAATTTATTACTATGTGCTAGCTGTTCTGCTAAGTACTGTGGATAAAAAGAAAAGTGGAATACTACCCCTGATTTCAAGGAACTCACACTTTAATGGGGAAGACAACATAAAATAACTATATACAAGATACATTGGAAATAGTTAGCAGAGAGAAAGCATTAAAATTAAAGAGCATAGGCAAAGCCTTTTTTATAGAAAGTGGGTTTTTAATTGGGACTAAAAGGAAATCAGGAAAGCCAGGAGGTAGAGATGGATGAAAATAATTTGAAACACATGTAACATCAAGTAAAAATAAATAAAATTGGAAAGAGTAAGTTGAAGGAGAGCAACAGAAAATTATTTCAATAATTCAGACAAGAAGTAAAAAAGGGAGAATATACAAGAAATGTGACAAAAATAAAATTGATGAGACTGGGCCACAGATTTTGTGTTGGGATAAAAGAGTAATGCTTAAAGAATGACAGGTTATGAGCCTAGGTGATTGGAAAAACATTGGTAAACTTGATAGATAGGGAAGTTAGGAAGAGGGGGAAATATTAAAGGGAAGAATGAACAAAGTTTTTGACATGTTAAATTTAATATATCTATGGGACATCTGATTTGAGATGTTTAATAGTTAATGTAAGAATGGACAAGTTAAAGCTGGATAAATAGATTCTGGAAACAGCATAAAGATAATTAAATACAGGGCAATTTATGAGAATACCAACTAAAATACAACAGAGAGAGAAGGAGGACACAGGACAGAGTCTTGGCAGTCACAAAATGCCTAGTCTGACTGAACAAAGATACAACAAAGAAAACTATCCAAAACCCAAAGTATTTTTAAAGAGAGCAGACAACAACATCAGTGATAACAAGCATCTAACATTTAAATAGATGTTTAGGAAATAAATAAAAAGCCCCTCCTCTCATGAACAAAACCATATGCAAAATTGTTCCTCTTCTGAAGGCTTAGCTTATTAAGTCTTCAGACTTATTGTGTACTGGGCATTGAGCTAAACATTTTATAATAATTATTGAATTTGATTCTCACAAAAATCCTAGTAGGTAAGTGCTATTTATTATTTGAGACAGAGGTTATGTGACTTGCCAATGTTCACATAATTAGTAAAACTAGATTTGATTTCAAGTCTTCTTAACTCCAACTTCAGCTGTGCTGCCTAGCTTCCACTGATTACATTGAATAATGAGATCAAAAGCCACTTTGTAGACTTTTAAGAAGAAAGGGAGAAAGCAAGAAGTAGAGTTTAATGCAATGTAAGACTCACTTTGTTGATTTAATTTTACTCTCTGCTATCCATAAAATTACAAAACAGAAAAATATCCAAATAACTTAAAATGTTTGTATATTGATCCATTAAAGAATAACAATGAAAAATCTAATGAAAACATTCAAAGTGCTTAATGGAGAAGTGTGTGTTAATGATTAAAAGATAGCAAACACATTGGACAAAGTGAAAATGAAGTTTTTTTTTAAGTAAAGATTATGAAAGATCTAGTCATAAGTGAAAAAAATCAATTTCTTTGTTAATTCATTCAAATGCACTTCCTGTACTCAATGAAACACTCTTACATATTCACATTTTGAAAGAATATTTGAAACAAAAATTTTGAAAGGTTTTCTGACAACATTTTTGTGTAATGATATTAAGTGCTTTGGTGTCAGGGCCTGTAAGATTTCCTAGACATTATTTCTTATTATAAACCCTCTTCAACAAGATTAATATTATTTTTGGATGCATAAATGCATTAATTTTTCATTAATTTCTTCCAGGATTGTTTTTATAAAGAAAGCTACATTGACTTCATCTAAGAAATGTGCATTTTAAAATCAATCATTCTCAATGTGGTAGGGAATTTTTTTTTAAAGCCTCTGTCCTTTATCTGTTCTTATCAAAGTCCATGATGAACAAGGGTTTAAACACACAACCTCAGAAGCCCAGTTAAGAACTATATCCAGTGTACTACAATACATGATTTGCTAGCACTCTTGACCTCTTTAATATCTGCCCATAAAGATCAATTTCATTTTCAACATGAAGTAAATTTATATTTGTAACATTAATTTTATAGGAAATGTACTGTTGGAGCTCTTCTTTTCTCATTTTAAAGTTTGCTAGTCTTTATACTTAATAAGCTAAGTCTTCAGAAGAAGAACAATTTTGTATATGGTTTTGTTCATGAGAGGTGGGGCTTTTTACTTATTTCCTTATATTCACCCAATAATGGGAAAGAATGGTCTTAACTAAAAGGAAATTCACAAAAGCAAGTCTAGGCTTTTATAATTTTTACCAGCAAACATCAGTCTCCATAAAGAAAATGTTCAAATGCATTACAAATTAAAATATAAAGTCATTATTTTATATTTCAGTAATCAATGTAAAAAAAACCTCTGTTCACTAAATGTCTATGATTCAAAAGAAGAGAGGCTAAGAATTTCTAATACCATAAAATCTGTGTCTTCCATCTTGTGTTTGGGTGCAGCATGTTCCCTAAGGAAAAGAAGCTAGGAGCCTGAATGTCTTCAATCTGCCTGAAAGGACTTCATCCTGCACCAGTACAATAAATCTCATTTGTGCCAGCAAAAACCAATTTCCATCTCCTAAAACTAACCCAGTTCAATCTCCCAATTCAAATGTACTTGGTTTCCAGGGCAAAGAGGAGCAATGTACTCTTCCATTTTACATTGGCCCATTTTAGGCCATCCATTTCCTGCTACATCTGTTCTTTGAAGGAAGAGGAAGATGAAAATTGGTAAAGAATGGAACTTCTTTCTCTCCACCATGAAGTTTTGACCTCCCTCTCCTGCCTTTCCCTTTCTGTGCCTAATCTTTATACTCCAGTGGGAAGAGAAATGATGAAGAAAAGGTCTTTTATCTTATCTTTTGATAGCTTCTTCATCTCATTCTGTCCTTGCCTCCATCCCAATATCCAACCTCCCTGGGAAATCCCCTTACCTAACCATAACTTATTGACTTTTTAATTCTCCCTTGGCCTTCCTTTACAAAATCCTTTTCTTGATCTGTACCATGAATCCTAATGACACTTCAGTGCTCTCTCAATAGCTATTCTATTTTTTTCACTATCTTAGCCACTTCATGAACCACTTTTATTCTACTCTGTCCTCCTCTCTTGAATCCCTAGATCCTTGATCATATCACCTATTTTGTCTTGCTAGTCTCAGTTTGGGCTCACTCATATCATTTACCATATTCATACTTATATGCATGATGATGAACAAAAGAAGAAAATCATGTAACCTTTCTGAATGGGTTCGTTACAAAGTTATGTTATACAGCCTCAACGAGACCCAGATTAATGCTTGACAGTCCTGTAAATGCTCTATGAACACCCTATCCTACTTTACACAGTGGATCTTCCATATCTATTAGTCTTTCCTCAAACCTTCCATGGTTCCACCTCCCACATTCTCAGCTGAGATTCTTGCTTTATATCTTACAGAAACAAAATGAAACTATTTTCCTTGAATTTTCTCTTCTTCCCTCTTTCTCAACTTTTATTGCTCAGATACCTTCTGCCCTCACCTTCTTCAACCTTATTTCACTTGATGAAGTGGCCTTATTCATTACCAAGAAAACCCCTCCATATGTTCAAACAGTTCTTTTCTATCCTGACTTTTTCAACAGACTCTATCACTTGTTTTCAATCTATCCTCAAGTACTGGCACATTCTTTTCTTTCTACAAACATACCCATGATTCCCTTAACCTGAAAATAGCTATTACTTGTTAACTATTATCCAACATGTCTTCTTTCCCTTGTCATTAAATTCCTCAAAAAGACTGTCTATAATAGGTGTTTCTACTTTTCACTTCTTGTTCAGTTTTTAACTCTTATAATCTGTTTTCTGACATTGTCTACCATTCTAACAAAAGTGCTCTCTTCAAAGTTTTTAATAATCATTACCAAATTCAATAGCCTTTTTTTCCCCGAAGCCTCATTCCCCTAGATCTCTTTGCTAAGATCTACTCAAAGATCTTTATATATAGATCTATATATAGATCTACTCAAAGATCTATATATAGTTGATATATAGTATCATTGATACTCTCTTCTCTTCTTGTTTTTTTTTTTTTTTTTTGAGTTCTTAAGTATATTTTGCTCTTGTATCAGTCTCTTCAGGCACATCTAATTCTTCATTACTCCATTTAGATTTTTCTTGTCAAAAACAATGGAGTTGGTTGCTATTTCTTTCTCCAGCTCATATTATAGATGTGAAACTAAGGTATAACTTGCCCAGGTTCACATAGCAAGTAAGTATCTGAGGCCAGATTTGAACTCATGTAAATGAATCTTCCTGAATCCAAGTCTGGTAGTCTATCCCCTCTCTCTCATCTCTAATTTAATATTTATTCAGCCACTATATCCACTTCTCAGTACATTCTAGTGGCTCCCTATTGCCTCTAGAATCAAATACAAAGTGTTCTACTAGGCATTCAAATAATGTATATATTTTTATAACTTTTAATAATTTATCGTCTCTATCTTACAGTTATTTTATACCATATTCTTTGCCACATAGTTTTCAATCTGGTGACACTGCTATTTCAAAAACAAAATAATCCATCCCTCATTTCTGGATACATTTGCTTTTTTTTTTTTTTTTTGAGCTAAATATAAAAATTTTAGGCAGCACCCTTTATATGCAGAGATTCAATTAGCAAAATACTATTCTCAAATATATTATATTGTATATTGCAACAACAAAATTATATGATGATCAATTTTGATGGACGTGGCTCTTTTCAACAGTGAGATGACTGAGTCTATTTCCAATGATCTTGTGATAAAGAGGGCCATCTACACCCAAAGAGAAGACTGTGGTAACTGAGTGTGGATCACAGCACAGCATTTCCACTCTTTTTTGTTGTTGTTTGCTTGCATTTGTTCTCTTTCTCGTTTCTTTTTTTTTTCCTTTTGATCTGATTTTTCTTGTGCAGCAAGTTAATTGTATAAATATGCATACATACATTGTATTTAACATAAAATAGCAAACATAATATTGTAAACATTATTAAGTCCCTTGATGAAAATTCAAACATTTTCTATCTAAAGCACTTTTCAATATATGAATTTTGTGTTGTTCAGTTGTTTTTCAGTCATATCCGTATCTTCATGACTCCATTTAGAATTTTCTTGGCAAAGATACTGGAGTAAGTTTGCCATTTCCTTTTCTACCTCATTTTATAGTTGAAAAAAAAAAAAAAAAACAAAGGCAAACAGGGTTAAAATACTTGCCAAAGGATAAAGAGTTAGTAAGTGTCTGAAACCAGATTTGAACTCATGAAGATAAGTGTTCTTGAATCTAAGCCAAGCACTTTATCCACTGCCCCATCTATCTAAATTATCTTTTCCCTCCTTTAAAAAAATTCATATTACTCATGTGTTTATATTCTTTTAATGCTTTTCTAATTATTGATAAGTTTTCAAAAAATTCCTTTAGGGGTTCCGGAAATATATCTGCATATTCATTCATTATCTGTCTTGTAAGTCATTAAGCCCTAACCTCATTAAAACAGCAAAGAGTTCTCACTGTCTTTTCTCTTTCCTTAGTTTGGTTCATTTCCAATCTTACCTCTATCATCTGTTAACAACAGACCTTCTTCCCCCTTTGTCTGGACATAGACAATTGTTCCTATTCCAGGAATCCTCTTCAATTCTCTCTGCTGATTTCCTTGGCTCCCTTTAATTTCCAACTAAAATCCCATCTTTTACAAGAAACTTTTCTCAATCCCTCTTAAATCTAGTGCTTTCCATCTGTAAATTATTTATTCTTTATGTGATTTTATAATACATATGTCTTAGTCTATTTTCTCTCTTATCTTGGATTTTAAATTCCTTGATGATGAGAATCATCTTTTATCTTTTTTTGTATACTGAAGTCTTTGCACAGTATTTGGTACATAAAAGGGACTTAATTAATGTTTGATTGATGGAAATGTATGTACACATAACATTTTAAAAATTAATCTTAGTGCATAAAATGCTTTTGTAGAATGTCATGTGTAAGTCAGCATGTATACAGAATATTTTCAAAACATGATTTGACAAAATATTATTTTAAAAGTCAAAAATATTACAAAAATATATCCAATCCTACCATTATTTTCCTATAAAAATCCAGTAAAGACACTTGTGACAGACAGACAAGCCCAGGCTACATAATCTTGCTGACTGCTGCCCCAGTGTGGCATAATATTACAAATCAGAAGTACTCTAAATTTCTAGAAAAGGAAAAAAAAAGTTTGCCAAAAATAATTTCCTACTATTTTCCCTATTGAAATACTTTTAGAAAATATGAAAAACCTTAAAATATATGCAGATGTTCAAAGTAAGTAATAGATAAGGTTAAATAGAAAGGAATCAAAAAGTTATTTTTTAAAAAATTATTCTTTGAATCACTGCTAGTAAATTGCATAGACTATTAGCTTACATATCACATGAATCTAACTCCCTAAATTAGGTAGAAACAATCAATTATGGATTAACATTGCTACATAAATGTTAACTTTCATTATCCACTAATTTTAAAAGTGGCAATTGGAAGAAAAAAATTATTCTGGTTATTGGGGACCAAATGAAGAAAATCATACAAATCTATATGGATAATTGAAAACTATCTGTTTATTAGAACATACCATAGCAATGCCTTCTCACATTTAACATTATACTAGCCACGGAAACATAGTTAATTACATATATTTCACTCAGTGTGCTTCTGGGAGACTTTGCCATTTTAAAAAATAGATATCAAATATAACAGAAACTCTATATTAGTACGTACCCCACCTTGAGGCCAGACATGTTTTC
This sequence comes from Antechinus flavipes, assembly GCF_016432865.1. NCBI lineage: Eukaryota > Metazoa > Chordata > Mammalia > Dasyuromorphia > Dasyuridae > Antechinus > Antechinus flavipes. The sequence continues at coordinate 403,545,677 of NC_067400.1, forward strand.
CTTTTATCTTTGCATGCCTAGCACCTGGCATCATGATTACTATGTAGTAGATATTTATTGAATATTTGGTGAATGAATAAATGAATTCTTTCTCTTTGTTTTTTCACAAGGCAAGTGGGACTACGTGATTTTCCCAAGATCAGAGAGCTAGGAAGTGTTAAGTGTCTACAGTCATATTTGAATTCAGGTTTTCCTAATTTCAGGCCCAGCACTCTAGTTACTATGTCATCTAGCTGCCCCTGAATAAATGAATAAAATTCTATGAGAAAAGAAATTGATAATAGCGTTAGCCTAAGAGAGGCATTCCTAACAAGGTGAACCTGGAGTAAATACATTATTTTGTGTGAATTAATTATAGTAATAACAATAATGACAATAAGAATTTAGGTCTTCCACAGGAAATATCCTGCTCAAATCTTGTATGATCAAATATAACTCTTTAGATATGCTTAAAGTTTGTTCTCTAGTTTAAGTTATGCCAATTAGTTTTCAAATGCCATGATTACTCCAGGCTTATTTCTTCAAATCTCTCTTCTTCCCAGAATTAATATTGGGCAAGATTACTCTAGTATCTATATTTTTCTGAAACCCTTATAGATTTAAAATTGATGATACATAAATTGTACCTAGATATAATTTACAATATTGTTGGACTATCTGAGAAGACCCCCTCAAGTCCTAGCACTCTTAAAACTTAATTTTATGTACATAGAAAAAGTCCCTTTACCTTAAGTTATATGTTTTTTATCTGTAAAACAAACCATTTAGACTAGTTGATTTTTCTTATTTTTGCCCTAAAACACTATGACTACATTGATTTTATAAATGTGCTGACAATTCTGAGTTTTGATCATAGGCTATTTTTGGTTCTTTAATTTTACCCCAAACAACCACTTTACCTATTTCTTTTTATAAGGTGAAGACAAGATGATTGAGTAAAGCAGAGACTCCTCTGAACTCTCTTCCAAACTCTTCCAAATGCCTTTAAATAATGACTCTAAACAAATTCTAGAGCTAAAGAACCCACACAAAGACGGAATGAAACACTTTTTCAGTCCAAGACAACTTAGAAGATCAGCAGGAAAGGTCTATTTCATCAGGATAAGAATGGAGCACAATCCAGCACAGGCCACCACAGACTGCTCCTAGAAAACCAGGAGCAAGCCTCAAGGCAACTGAATCAGTGGCAGTAATAGTGGTTTCCAGACTTCTTGGCACACAAATACGAAAAAGTTCTTGGAAGGTCAAGAGAAAAGGTCTGCAACACCTGGGTGAGAAGGAAGCAGAGTCTAGTGTGGGTTGTGTGGACAAATTGCCCCAGCAAATCAAGACTAAGAATTGAGAGCCACTGGATCAGCAGCAGCAGGAAGAGTTTTAAGAGACCTCATGTCACAGATGGTAATGAAGTCAAACTGATCAATAGATTACAAGGTTCTCTTTGCTAGCATTGGGGCAGGATCCTTGCTTTGCCAATAGTTGCATCTGAATCACAGTCCTAGATGATTGTTCCAGTGCAAGGATGAGCACCAGCACACCTGAGCTTGTAACCATAGTGTATCAAGAACTCTTTCCACAGTTACAGGTAAGAAAAGACTGTGGTCACTCACAAGCCAGAAAATAGACTAGGGAAGTCATAAATGCATTTCTCCTTAGGTCTTGTCACCTTGGAAGAACTGAAAACTTAGAGATATCTAGAAGTATCTCTGAAAGCAGCTGCATAAAACTCCTGATAATTAGGATAATGCACCTCCACATTGGAAGCAGAGTTCTATTTTAAAAAAGAATTAAAAGTCAAATAATAAGCTGGAAAAATGAAAAAAAAAAACAGAAAAAATTCTGATTATGGTGACAAAGAAAAGCAAAAGACACATTCAGAAGATAACAAAATCAAAGCTCCTACATCTAAAATCTCCAAGAAAAATATGTTAGTCTCTAAGCATGGAAAAGCTCAAAAAGGATTTTGAAAATCAAGTAAAAAAAAGTAGAGGAAAAAATAAGAAAAGAAATGAATGATGCAAGAAAATCATGAAAAATAAGTTAAAAACTTGACAAAGACAAAAAAAAACTGAAGAAAATAAAATCTCATAAGAATTTTCTTACTATTAAGATAGGAGTATATATAGATTGAAGGCATAGGTGTGATTGAATAGGAATGGATAATAACTTTAAAAATAAAATTAAGGGGTAAAAAAGACATATACTGGGAATAAAGAAAAGGGAGAGGTAGAGTGGGGTAAATTATTTCACATAAAAGATATGAGGAAAAGTTTTTACAATGGAGGGAAGGGAGGGGAAGTACATAAACTTTACTCTTATCAGAATTGACTTTAAGAGGGAATAACAATACACACTCAATCTATCTTATCCTAAACAAAAGTAGAAGGAAAAAGGAATACAAGAAGGGAGGGGTGATAGAAGAGAGAACAGATTGATGGAAGGGGTAGACAGACACAAAACCCTTTTGAGAAGTGACAGAAATGAAAGGAATGAGAGAATAGAATAAATGTGGTGGGAACTAGAAATAGGATGGAGGGAAATACTATTAACAATAGTAACTGTGATAGTAGACAATGTATAGACTCTGGAGAAATATTGAGAAAAAGAACTCAAATATCTCCTATAAAAAGAAACATAATAATAAACTAGGAAAATATCATTCTAACAGAGTTGCAAAATTATGTAGAATTGATTTAGATCCAATTCATAAATTCTCTGCACTGTTAAAAAGAATATTTAGACTTTATTGTTTCTTTACATTCATGGTTATGAAGCAAAACTGAAGCAAGCACAGGTATGTACAAAACATTGACTAGTATCTTAATGCATGGGTTAGGAATCGTTCTGTTCTCTCCATAATAATTTGGTTGAATTCAGTAAGTTCATATTTAACAGTGACTGTGTTTATCTTTGTTTAAGGCACTATGGAAATAAAAGAGAAATATAAAACCCTGAGACTACCTTCATGGAATTTACCATTTCATTCAGAAGCTAAGGCACAAAAAAGGTAATGGAATGACACTGCTAATTGCAGACAATAAAACTATAAATATTCTTTGGAAACAATATGTCTTAGTATGGTCAGATCAAGTTCATGGAGGAACTAAGACTTGAATAGTCTTTGAGAGGTAAAAAGAAAATAAATCAGGAGCACTTCATATGGGAAGAATAGATGGGAAAATCATAATAAGCTGAGTCTCAAAAGGTGGAAATTGATCAGCAAAGACACCATAATGAATGGAGTACTCACACTGGGAATAATGAAAGGTAATTACAATTGGCTAGATGTAAGAATAATTTGTATTCTTATAAAAATTTATGGTAGTATTGAAAAGTGTTTTATATGTGTTTTCTTATTTAATACTCACAAAAACTGTAAAAAAAAAGTTGTTATTATTCTCCTTTTATAGGGAAAGAAAGTGAGGGTCAGTAAGTACAGAATCATTAAGGAGCTGAGTGATGATTTAAATTCAAGTCTTGTGAATTGCAAATTCAGTACTCTATCCATTAATCCTATCTCTCACCTCCCAATGACATGATGAAAGAATAGAAACTAAGGGGCAATTAATCAGACAAAAAAAAAAAAACCATAGCATTTTGTTTTGCAATTCTCAGTTTCACCTATGTAATAATGCAGGTTTACAAATTTCTTATTTTTTTATCATTTTGCTTCTAACTTACAACTCTGCGAGGGCAAGGACCTATGATTTATTTGAATTTTGTATGTTTCTCAGGGCCTCAGATACAGAAAATGCTTAATAAATCATGACTCCATTTGGATTATTCTACTTTTAATGTATCTCTCTTTTTGTTTCCCACAGCGATGATTAGAGGAGGGAGGATCAAGTACATTTAAAAAGGAGATTTTATGCAAAATATATGTAGATATACTATGTGAAAGATCCATTTAAGGGCTGATTTTCATCAAATCTGATAAGCTTCTTAATGATAAAACCATTAATATAAACAATAACATTTAGCACTTCTGTCAAAAGTGCTAATCATTACTGAAAGAATGTTTGGACTTAAAATTCTAAAGAAACTTCAATGAATGATGCTTGAAATCTTTTCCAAACTATAAAATCTTTCCAAAGTATTAAAATATTCTTGAAAAAAATCACCCTAAGTGTACATATCACTTGTATCTCACAGGACATCTATAAAAAGTTGAATTTAAATGAAAGCTATATCATCCTAAAATAATTTCATATTTAGACAGTCTTTTGTCTTCTTAAAATAAATATTTACAATAATTGTGAAGTGCATATATTTTAATAAGGTATTTTTAACATAAATTCTTACAAAATAAAGATATTTTAAGTTACTCTATTATTTGTTACTTGTTTGAATATTTACCTTAAATTGTGAATCTCACTCTTATATCTGGAGGATAGATCATTCCAGACTCAGAGCAATAGAAAGAAAACAAAAAGAGATTAAGACAAGCAATGATCTTAAAGCACACCTATCTGGGTGGGAGATAAAGAGTAAAGACCAGAGTAGAGTCAGAATTATCTGACAATGGCCAGAAAGTAAAATGAAAGCCTTAATCTAGGCAAGAAAGCCCACTTGTTAGAACTCAAGATGGATCCCAAGCTGTTATTCATGCTTTGGTGAGAAAAACTTAAAGATGAGGGCAAGAGTGAAAACAATATGATATAGACATAGCCAGAAAGCAGATAAAATTATATTTGAATATTAATATATTGAATATCAGAGCAATGTGATACTCTGGATAGAAATTTAGCCTCAGAACTAAAAGTTATTTCTATGACATGGGATGGCCCTGGGCAAATTACTTAATCTCTCAGTGACCTAGGAAATCAATTATAAGAGTGAAGAAGAGGTGATATACACTGGGGATATTCCTTTGTACAGGAAAATGGGAGTCTCCAGAGCCAATGAAATCACAAATCTATACCTCTATTTTGAATAAAATAGAATAATAACATCAAGTAGTTGCATACTCCTGTCTGTATGCAAGCACACACAAATATACACATGTACACATACCCATAGAAACACAAGTACACACACACACACACACACACACCTTTCCAATAGTATCAGAAAAGGACTAGAGTAAACCATTCTAAATTTATAGGCATTTTCATCTTAGACTATTTCCCAATGGGAATTATCCTGAGATTAATGTTAAAATATACTCTTGAGTGAACAAAACTAAGTCTCCTGACTAAATTGCCACACCAGGAAAGAAAAAAAAAAAAAAAAAAAACTTCATAAAATGATTTGCAACTGCTCTATTCTTTGTGTAGCATATAATTATTTCAAGTTCTAAAAGAACCACCTACGGCAGGTGAAAATTAGCCTCTTAAATAAAAAAAAAAAAAGGCCCCTAGTTCTAAAAGTAGTTCTTATTTTAACCTCACAATGTTCTGCAATTAAAACATAAGATGAGACAACTGAATGACTGGCAAGATAAAAAATTTATAACATTTCAGACAACACTGAAATTGCCTAGTCAAATCATACTCAAGCATTTTAAAAATAATCTACACATCATTTAGAGAAGCTAGGAACTAAATTTGAAGAGAATTTCAAATGAAACTTGTAGAATGATGCCAGAATGAAGTATCCTTTGGACATTCCTTTCTATAAGAATTCTATCCTACTAAAGTTGTATCATATTTTCATAAGACACATTTCCTAGGTATACCAAGATTCTTAACTTCCAGGTACAGTAATGTATTAATTAAAATTTGGCTATTATTTTCCAATAAGTAAAATTTCTTCATGAATATGAAAGTGATCTGAAGTGAGCAGAGAAATAAGTTGATAGTAGCAGATGCTAGATTGGATTCAGCTGCCAACAGCATCCTCTCTCCATATGGACTTTTTAAGGAAAGGGTAGCAAAAGAATTTAAAATGGAGGACAGTAAGAATGTTGATAACTCGATCCTCTCTACTCATACTATTACCCATATAGTTCAAGTTTTCATTATCCTTTGGCTGAATTGTCCTAATAGCCTTCCTACCACATTCATTTCCTCTATAATCCATTCATCTCACAAAGGCAGTTTTCCTAAAGAACTGGAATAGCCATGCTACCCTTTTTTTCAAAAACACTTCCATATTTGCTATAGAAAATATAAATATCTTAATCTAGCATGTAAAATTACCTAACTGACCTGGACAGCCTTACTTCAAAATACTATTTCCCAAAGATTCTACATTCCAGACAAATTAGTCCCAATCTTACCCACAATCCAATTGTTGTGCATACTCACAAACTGTCCTCCATTCTTGACGTCCATGTCTTTATATTACTTTTTAACTTGTATGTTTGCCTTTCTTCAGCACTTAGTATAGTTATAGCTGTTGACACAGTGGATTTTTTACATGTCCCTTGTAACGACCACATTAGCACCCAGGACACCCCAGAATCAGCTGGAGTTAGGATAAGCAAAAGTCCTTAGTCTTTATTTTTGGTCCTTAGACGCAGGATTGGACAGGATGGAAGCAGAATCTCTGCGACCGCCTTCTCCCTCATCTACCGCCAAAATGTGACTCTGGCTCATCTTACTCCACCCCCTAGTCCCTCCTACAATCCTCTGCATATACCAATTATTGAGCCAGCACAGGATAGTGGGAAGGACCATTTTCCAAGCATATGCCCATAGAGTATGGTCCAATCGGTAGTTAGCCTCAAGTGGTCGGCAGTCCTGACTTCAGTGCATTGATTCATTGGTTTCAGCCCTCTACAATCCCTTGATTGATAGAGCTCAGTGTCCCATATAAAAATAAAATGATAAATAGAAGATAAATTGGAGGATGATTTTCCAGTCTACTTTTATAGAGAGAATATTCTGACTGAGAGTTCCTTATACTAATGAAGTATTATGCTAAAAGAATAACAGTAAAATCTTGCTTTGCACTCATAAACAGTGTGAGGACATATCTACATATTTGCCCTTTGCCTTTGTAGTGTTCTTCATTTTTATTGACTGACGTGGAGGGAAAAATATCATGGGCATATGTGTCAGATTTGGAAACGATACAAATATGATATGTACCTGATGAATATATCAGAAAGCAAAAAAGGCTCCAAAATGCTTAAATAAGTTGAACTTAATAAAGATAAAATATAATGACAAATGTTAAATTGTACTTCCCAAGTTGAAAGCTTAAAAAAAAGTTCGTTAAAAAAAGATTCAGGATATTTTAGTGGATTAAAAATTCAATATGAATCAATGACTTAACTTTAGTTAATCTTACACTCTATTACTAAGTATCTTGTTCTGAATGAGGAAGATGATGGTTCAGATACCCTCTGCTTTGGTCAGATAAAGACTGCAGAGTATTGCGTTTATAATCTGATATTACTGTTTAGCAAATACATTGACAAACACAGGGTTGATTCAGTGGCCTGCATCCATAATAATAAGGGGAAAACAGATTATAACATATAATGATTATTGGAAGGAACTGAGGCATTTCACTTATAGAAAAAAAAAACAAGAAATAGTAGGGATATAGCAGTCTCCAAGTATATGAAGTTGTCATGTGGTGGGAGGTAGGGGAGGAGTGGGGAGACAGAGAAGTATTTAAAAGTAGTCTTCTTGCCTCACAGAGAGGAAAAGAGAACAACATATGGAAGTTTTAAAGAAGCATAAGTTAGCTAGATATGTGGGAAAGACTTCCCAAAACTTAAGGCTAGCTATCCAAAAGTATAATCCAGAGATAGTAAGTTTCACATCATTAAAAGCAAAGACCATAATCACAATGTTTCATTTAGAAACATATATTTCAGATGCCTTCAAATTCCAAAGTGAAACAGTACATTGCCATTGCCCAGTTGTGTCAAAATCAAAAAATGCATTTGGAAAAAATGTTTAATCCTAATGTAGATGTGACTATAATTACATACTAAAAGAAGAAAGGAGGGGACATGTTAAGTATGATATAGTGGACTTTTAAATACCAATGTAATTCTGATGAGATTTTTCATTTCAAAAGACTTCCTGTACACTTATTTTCATGACCTAATATGTGAGGACTTAGAATTGGATGAGAAACAGAGGCTTGCTAAGTAACAATGTAGATCTTCTTATCTAAGATGAAAGTGTATTTGATTATGTAATCAGATAACTTTTATGATGATTCATACCCTCCCTCTCCAACTTGACCCTACTTTCATAATTGATAGATAGCAACTCCAGTTCTGGATTTCTATCTCCACCTGGTGGTCAGTACTGGAGACTCTGATATAAAGTCTTTCAAGACCTCAGTCTTTATCTATGTGGTAGAGACTGTCCATGAAATGTTTCTCCCAGTTCTTCTAGTTATCAAATGAAAACCTTGAATTAACTATTCAAAATTCTTTGCTTATTGGCACAGAAGCATTCTTTACAATCTCTTTACATTTCCCTCTTTCATTTCTATTTATTCTCTTTGTGAACAAAAAACAAAAAAAAAAAACTATAGTTGAATTTTTAAAGTTAGTGTTGGTGACACACTTGAATCAAAGAAAATGGAAACCTAAATTTTGAAGTGAAATTTTGTATAACAAATTCAAAATATTTACCTATAATGCTCTTAAAATTCACGGAAAGTAGAAGAGGAAACATTCAAAAAATTATTTAACTATTTAAACTATTCAAATGAAGAAAACAATAAGAACTTATTGAACATTTTCAATAAAACATTATACAAAGTGCTGTAAATACAAAAACAAGAAAAAAAACTTTCTACTTCTTATATTCTATTCAATCCAAATAAAGAACAGCAAAATTCCAATTAAATACAATGGGTAATCTTCATACTATCTATTAAAATTCAAAGGAACATTTTTTTCTTTCTTTTATGAAATGGCAATTAAAGAACTTTAAGGTTGCATATATTACCTGTGGTAAAAATCTATGTACTTTGGTTTACCTGGACATAGGATCTGTGGTTTATGTGTGTGGGACTACTTAAATTTATAAGTTCTTAAAACAAGATTTATCGAGTTAAAAAATAATTCTAACACAAGTTTTCTGTAGAATCTCTAAGTCTTCAACTACCTTCTTCAAGAATCTTCATTCAATTCTATAAATGTAGAACAAACTATCTTACTCCTATACTCAAACAGGGGTTTCCTATTGCCTTGTGTATATATATATATCTATATATCTATATATATATATGTGTGTGTGTGTGTGTGAGATACTCACACACATATATGTTTATATACACACATGCACATATGCATGCATATTAATGATGTAATTATGATATATGTTAGATATACATATGCATATTATATATATATATATATATATTATATATATATATATATATATTTTTAGCCTTTAAAGTTCCTCACAAAGTGGTTGTAACCAATCTTTCCTCCTTGCTACCCAGAATAGGGATCCTAGTGTCATCCTCAACTCCTTACTCTCTCTGACCTACCACATCCAATCTATTGCAATTGCCTACTAGGTGATCTCTTTGCCTCATATGTTGATATACTCATCTATCCTCCACTCAACTGTCAAATTAATCTTCCTGTCCAAAGAGCAAATCTAACCACATTATCTTTCTCCTTTAAAATGACTTTCTGTAACTCCTCAAAGTAAAATATAAAATTCTCTGGTTCTTCACAACCTGGACCCCTCCAACATTTCCAATCTTCTTATATCTACTCCCCATTCCAGCCTGCAAACCCATAACACTTGCCATCTTGCTTTTTTGGCAAACAAAACACTCTATTTCTACTCTTTAGACATTTCCACTGATTATCCACTGACAAAAAATTGGGTTTCTCTTTACTTCAAAACAAAAAAATAAATAATGCCTCATTATCACATGGTAGCAATTCTAGGATCTTAAAGCTTGTTCCAATAGTACATGCTTCCTAAATTGATTGAGGGGTCAAGTCTTTCGTACTAGAAAAATCTGTGGGGGTGTAGGTGGGGGGATTTGTCCATCGTAATAAGTTGTATGAATAAAAACTAAGGATCAACCCAGCTAAATTCAAAAAGATTTGTCACCAGATTAGTTGCAATGTAATGAATATTTTGACCTCTTCAATGTTCATATCCCCTCTAAGTATAGAAGGCTTCATACCAATATAGATTTAGATTCTTGAAATGAAATATTTTAATTTTTCACTATTTAAAACTAGGATTTTTTTCAGTGTAGGAAATTCCTGATGAAGCTACATCTTCTGTCATGCATGTCTGCAATTTTTCTTTAGCTCTTTTAGTATAAATTTATAAAGATATTCCCTTTATTATTATAGAAAGTTGTCTGATGCACTGAGAAATTAAGGTACAAATCTTGGATCAAGCATCTTGAGTTGAACCTTGAACAGAGTTCTTCTTGACTCTGAAGTCAAATCTGAATCTACAAAAACATTTACTTATAAGGTTGTTAAATCCATTGTTATGTTATTACTCAATATTCCAACATAATAGGAAAATAAAAGGAACAAAACAAGTTGCCTACTATATGTCAGGCCTACATAACAAGAACTATGATAAGTGTATTACAATTATGATCTCATTTGACCCTGGCAACAACTCTGGAAGGCAAATACAATTACCCCCATTCTTCAGAAACTAAAGCAGATAGAAGTTATGTAGTGTAACCAGTCCTAGGAACAAAAACAAAAACAAAAATAAAAAAATTGCCCCTCCCTAGATGATTGTTCCCTCTGAGTCTCTTTTGCTATTTCATCATCTACATTCCATTTCTCTATTAAGGTTTTTTCAAGTGTCTGTCCTGAGTTATCCTCTCTTCTCTTTTATGTCACCTCTCGTAGTCAATCCATCAATTCCAATTAATACAGATGATTCTAAATTTTATATCCAACCCTCATCTTTATCTTAAGGAGAACAAGAGCTCATTAAACACATCTACTTGGACATATTACACTTAATTTTATTACTTAAATTCCAAGTTCAAAAATTTGCAAAATTTTGCTTATTCTGTAACCACATATCTCTTGATAACCTTATTGATTCAAACACACATAACTCCACCTTAAATGTTCATCTTCTCTCATTACAGAAATAGCCTCTTAATTAGTTTTATTATCTCAATCTTCTTCCCTTTTTATACTAGCTTCCATTTAGTTACCAGAATTCTATTCTTGAAAAACCAGTATGAGCAGAAAGAGAGGAAATTTACAGAAGACTTTACTTGGAAAGAAAAGGTACTTAAAAGTATTCTCTCTTTCTTTTTTCTCTATACCCATCCTTCCCTTCTCCTTTCTTCTCTACTCTCTCATCTTTTCTTGATAAAAGCTGTCATCTGAAGTAGATGAATTTGATTAACCTGTAGAATGCACTTATCTGTAATGAATTCCTAGAGTTTCTCTGTGAGCCATCTACATAAAACCATCATTCTAATTAAGCAAGTCAAAGCCTCTACTTGGATCATATAATGACACTGGATTGATTTTGTAGGATTCCTACTCGTTTTCTCTTATTTCTAAACATGTGACCTTTTCCCCAGTTTTTTGCTATTATCTTGTGTTTCTCACTATTCCAATACTTCCATGAACTAGACTCTGGTTAATAGCACACTTTTTTCTGCTTTTTAATGTTCTAGGATAAACTTTCTTTAAGATTAAAGAATCCCATCAAATGATATTAAAAACATTTCATGATTTGGTTCAAACTAGCATTTTCAGATAGATTTTACCATTATTCATTTCACAGGCTTTACATTTTAAATGAACTGAACTATTGCTGCTTCCTGAATTCAACATTACCTTTATACAAATTGTCTTCAATTTCAGTAATGCACTCTCTTGTTACTAAGATTTCTGCAAGTAACCAATCAAGAAATGTTCATTAACTAATTCCTATGTCCCAGCCGTTTTTTCTGGGGGGTGGGGAAATAAATGTCAAAATGAAGCCAGCCCTACCTTCAAGGAGTTCTGTTGTTATATCTTACAAGAAATTTTTCTTTATCCTCTTAGTTATTAGTAGTATTCTCTCTCTCCAAACTACCTCGTGCTTAATTACTTTTTACATATTGTAAAATCTGATAGAATTTAAGCTCCTTCAAGGAAGTGGTACATTTTTTACTTTGCAACTTCAGCAATTAGCATAGTCCCTTATGGCACCCAGCTTAGATCACAAGTCATTTCTAGAAATGAATTTACATTAAGATAGAACAGGTGCCAGTGGAGAAAGTAATATATGGTAAGACTGATTTCAAAGTCCATCAGAAAAGAGATCAGCTCTTTATGTAAACTTTTAATCTTAGAGTTACTTTGGGACCAAGTTATGTTAAGTGACTTTTATATGAGTCATACAGTATTCCAGAGACAGGATTTTAATGTTGTTCACCAAGATTCCAATCCTGTCTCTGTATCTAGTTATCTAATGTGATATCAGTGCTTCTTGACAGCAATCCCTTAACACAAAGCTATCATCAAAAATTTATATTACATTGCATCATATTATATTACATACCACTATATTATATACTATACTACCATATTACCAATAAGTATGTATACATTACCATCATTAATAAAATAAAAAAAATCATGAAAATGCTTGGTAGGCATTACATTATTATCAAGGAGATAATTTTTACTCAGAATTATACTATATTTTTAATTTTATACAACAATGAAATATATTATACTGCTCACTGGGCAGCAGGCTTAAGAGTGTGATGAGAGACCAAATCAGCAACTTTTATTTAAGGGAAGGTTAATATTCCCTATTTATATCTCACACAGTTCCTGGATAGATGAAAGGATGATGCTAGCTAAACTGAGGACATTGAGTTATAAAGCTCAGTGATACGTAAGAGAAAATAATAGTGTTATAAAAGAAGTATACCTGTATTCTCTTTTTAGGGAACATAACCATTATTTTTATTATTTTTTCATTAGCTCAATGTATACAACTACATCAAAAATGTTAGAGGTATCCTGATTTTCTGTGAATAACACAACTAAAATTTTATCAAATTAAAAAATGCTCAGAATTTTCTCTATTATTTTAGCAAAGTGCACAGTGAAATTTCTGTATGTGTTTAAAAGAAGGAAGAGCAAAATGTTCTTGTAAATGTAGTTGAATCACACATATTTCTAAATGCAAACTTCACCTGATTATTTACTTTTCCCCCATCTTGATCTTTAAATTACTGATAATTCAGTTTAAAAAAAAAAAAAAAAAAAAAAAACTTCATGATGTAACATTGGCAATAAAATCAAAATATAAGAACAAAAAGGGCAGGATTATTCCACCCACAAGTTTGATGTATGTAGTCAACCCTCTCCCTTTCTTATTCTGAAACCATAGCAACAGGTGAAAAATAAACATGGCTTAATTTCTAAACTTAGATAATAACATACAAGGAAAAAAGAAGGCATCAACATCCCAACTAACCCCCACACTTTCACTCTGACAGTTATAGGACTATAAAGCAAAGATTTTGCTTTGCCCAAATAACATTGAGAAATCTTGTTCCAAACTTTGGTTTTATGGCAGGAAGTAAACGAGCTACTTAATTGAACTAAGGGAAAAAAAGACTTATGAGAATGGGAAAATACTCTTGTACCAGTTTGCTGTACATGTCTTCTTGTTCAACTTAGAAATACAGCATGTACAATAGTATACATGTCAATGTGGAAGAGTAGGAATTAGGTATTGCAGTTTAGGAATTACATATGTCAGTTTTACCTCTGGACCCTATTACTTTTGAAATAATAATTAATGAATAATAAGAGAAAAAATGTAAGACATAAAACAATTTACTTGTTTTATTTAATCAAGATTTTTGTCTTCCATAAATGTGATTATTCTTATTTTGTTATTTGTCCTGCTTGATTTTACACAAGGTGATTTATAGTACTTTGAACAAAGATAATTACTTGCTTTCCTATAGCATTCAATGACACTTAAATAAAAGCAATTAGAAAGGTTCATGAGGTTAGTGCCAAGGCTCTTCTTATCTGTAAAGTGAAGCATCTGGCTTTACTTAATTGCTGAACTTCTATAGGAAATCTCTTTGGATATTAGTCAAACATTATGGAATTGCTTTTATTTGGGGTTTTGCTTTTCAGCGTTTGCCTTATCAGAGACAGAAAGAAACTGACAAAGACAAATAAAAGAAGAGAGACAGAAACAGAGGAGAGAGAAAAAATGTATTATAGAATATGGTCCTGTTTCATGTGTCTAAATGTTTTTCCCAATAGAAAGCTCTTGTTTAAAAATGGCAGTTAAATTTTGGGAGCTTTAGCTTTATGCAACATTTCTTTTAACCACAATAAATGTCCTTAATGGGAAAACCCTACATTGGATTACGCAGAAATGAGTAAGAAATGCATAAACTGCAAAAAGACAACCAAAGGTATAGCAATAAGGACGAGATTAGGTCATACTGGCTCATTTGCTTAGTGGGTTCTTTTAAGATGTAAAAAGGTCAAGAAAAGGATGAAGAGATAAAGGAAAAAGAGTATTTCTAATGGGCTTAGGGCAAGGGCATTTGTTTCCATATTTTTCTCAGAACTATAATTTTCTTCCAATTTGACCCTGTCCAAGCATGTTAAAAAACAGGCATTTGGACAATTAATGAACTATAAATAACTGAAAAACTGGGACACTCAGAGAAACAATTTATGTAGCACTATTCAATCAGAAAGATCCTAAACGATTTCCCTATGCTAATGTAGAAGAAAAAAATACACAGGACAAAATAGAGTATATTTAACTGTCTAAAATAACACTATTTAACTATTTGCTGAGCAAATGGAAAAATATTGAATCCGTGTGAAATGGAGTATAGATTATGAAAAATGAAGTTTAAACTTATGAATAGACATGGGCTTTTATACACACATACACACACATATAGTATATTGTTTTACTTCTCAAGATATGTGATGATAATTAACTTTCTAGGTTATTTATGATGCAAATTATTGAAACAGGACTCTAAACTTACTCTTTTGTATATATGTAAGGCAACTGACATCATTACAAAACCCTGGTATATCAGCATCACTACAAAGATAAGGAATTACTAACATGAAGAAATGGAAAATGTGTTTGAATTTTTAAAAATCCATTGTCTAAGCAGAACAATTGAAAGCCCCTGCTGAATTTGCAGGATTTATTCCTAGAATGATGTAGTCAACAGTCAGTAAATATGTATTAACTGCTTACTATATATGAAACAATGTGCAAGGCACTGTATATATAAAAAGAAGTAAATGATAGACTTCATTCTTGAGATGTTCATAATCAAATAGGGAAGACAAATCAAAAAATATGCTCAATAAACTATACATACACTAGAATTAAGAGAGATTGGGAAAGGCTATCTGTAGAAGACAGGATTGTTGTTGGGACAAACAAACAAACAAAAAAATACAAAAACTTCCAAACTTTTAAAATTATTTTCTATTTATTTGGTCTAACAATTGGTAACTCATCTGATTGTTGTTTGCTTGCTTGTTTCCAAAGCCAGAGTTATAGAAAAATGGAGAGTTAATCACCTAATAAACAAAAGTTTTCAACATAAAACACATAAGCATAACAATGTGACAGATACAGCTTTCAACAAATCCAAGAGGGTTAATTCTTCACAGCAGTTGATAATCCCAAAATTATATGTGTTCTTTTGGTCTTGACAACATCTTATGAGTGTTTTGTAAAATGTTCCTATTTATATTTTGCTTGGTGAACATGAAAATTAGTTTTTGGGTCCCTGAGGATTGACCAGTTGAGTTGGGGAAGCCCTTGTACAAGTGTACAGTGGAATAATACAGGTTTGAAATTTTAAAATTGGCAGATATAATATGGCATAAGACATATATTGATGCCGCAGCATCTCTGAAAGCATGTAAAAAATTGTGTTTTTTTAATTTGGAACTATCCTCTTAGTAAAGAAGGTATCACTTTCATTTGGCATTGAAGATTTACAAATTTCAGTTTTCTAACAATTTCATAATACCTTCCATTTCAAAATTTTAAGACGTTATGATTAAAAAGAAAAAAAAATTATATCTGTAAGTGGGAGATGTCTAAAACTTCTAAAATTCTAAAAGAAGAAAAAGAATCATCCACGCTTTTCATGCAACAATTCTAATCTAATCATTATATATTTTAAAGTGTTTACAATTCTATTATTTTTAAAATATTATTTTAGTCACTTTCCAGCTTTTAAGGGTTTGATTTCTTATTTTTAATTTATGGAACAAAACAAGTATTTCTCTAAGAGTATATAATAAAAAGGATGATTGCATATAAAACTACAAATTTGAGCCAAGATGGTGGAGTAAAGTCAGGAAACAGATAGAGCTCTCTCAGTTTCCTTCCAAAATCACAAAATACAAACTTCTGAAGAGAGTCTGACAGAATGAAAGCACTCTTCAGCTCATGATAGACTGAAAAAAGTTCAAGAAAGATCAGCCTCACTGGAATAAAAAAATGGTATTCAGGCAAGTCAGACTGAATCTGGGAAAGCCAGTGAGAGGGTCCTAATCATGATAAATCAGCAGCTGGCTTATTAAAGGATCAGATTAGAAGCAGTCTTCAGCCCTAGCTCAGAAAGCAAAGTCTGGTTTCCCTGAAAAGAGCCGACAAAGCTACCCCTTGAAAACAAAAGGGACCCTGTGCTTAAAGTCTGCACAGGAAGCTTGGGACAGGACCTCCTATACCCCAGGACCAGAACTTGATCACAAAAATTAAAAACAACAACAACAAAAACAAAAACAACAACAAAAATCTTTGACCATAGAAAACTAGTATGGTTACAGGGCAAATGAAAACACAAACATGACACAAAATATCAGGCAAGGACAGATGTCCACAGAAGAAATCTCACAGAGTGGTATGAGTTGGTCTCAAGCCCAAAGAGCCTTCTTGGAAGTGCTCATAAAAGACTTTAAGAAGACAAAGAGAGAGAGAGAAGAAAAAATGAGAAAGGAAATGAGAGATATGCATGAGAGAGTCAACAGTTTGGAAAAGGAAAGAAAAAAATTGTCTGAAGAAAACACTCCTTAAACAGTAGAATTAACTAAATGAAAAAAAAAATACATATATATACAAAAGCTAAATAAAGAAAATCACACATCAAAAATTAGAACAGGGCAAACGGACGCTAACATCCATCCTATTTTCTCCCCATATATACTTTTGTTCTCTCTTTCCATCCAGTCCTTAATCCCTCCTTACTATAACTATTTCTCTAATAATGAAATCTAATAGCACATTAGATTTTTGTTATTATTGTTGTTTGTTTGTTGGGATTTTGTTGTTATTTGTTTTTCCACCAGACCATCAAACTACTGAGCTTAAAGCTTATTCTAGTCTTAGGTTTTAATAATAGATTATTTTAAATTTGGACTTAAATGCCCCAAACATGCATTTTCATACATACAACACAAAAAAAGAATTCAGGTAAAAATTCTGAATTTTTATTCATACTAATTTTGTCAATTGATTATGATGCATTCTTCATGTTACTTTCAAAAGTGTCCTACTTGTCTTACTTTCCTCTTCTTCTCCCCCATTCATACTTCTAGTAAGTGCTGGCAGCCAGGATATCTCTGTACCCACCTGCTACTGGTTCCATCTCACCCAGGTACATGTCTCAGAAGGACATCTGGGCCCTACTTTACTAATCAGCTGAGGTTTCCTCTGTCTTCCTGGATTCAGGTTCAAGGCTCTAGTCACACCCAGCTTGCCTCAGGGTTCCCCACTTGATATTTGTGTGGAACTAGTCCAGAAATGTTTGCATTTCACACAGATTAATCCCAGCTCTGGGTCATTTTTCATATTTTAGCTTTTCTTTCTTCAGATCTTCTTGGGTTGTACTCTAAGTCTTCTTGATTTTTTCATGAATCTACATTTGCCTTGAAGTATAAATTAGTTCTATTGTGGAGAAATTTGATAGAACTTGATATTTACCAGCCTATTCCTCCATCTTCCCAGCATCCTCCTGTATATTTTAAGTTTTTAAAATATTTTTATTTTCCTCAGTTGCATGTAAAATAATTTTTTTACATTTGCAGTTAAAGCTTTGAGTTTCAAATTACTTTCCTTCCTTCTCACCACTATTCCCTTTAAGACACATGTGAAGTTATGCAAAACATTTCCAGAAAAGTCAAGTTGTAAAAGAAAATATATATTCACTCCTATGCCCCCCAAAAAATCTATTAAGAAAAAAATTTTTTTATCCAATTTATTTTATTTGAAGAAACAGAATAAGAAAAAAGCAAAACAGAAAAGTGATACAAAACAAAATGAAATAAAACAAAAGGAAACCTTGTCACATGCCCAGCAGAATATCAGGGAGGATTCAAAATATATAACAACAAATTCCAATTTAAGAAAGTATATATATATATATATATATATATATATATATATATATATTAGTAGAAGAAATTATATTCATAAGTGTCCATCTTTTCTTTACATCCTTGTAAATAACTCTATTGTTCTATGCAATATACTTTAAAAATATTCTTTTTTCCCTCCCACCCCCAAGCAAACTACAATTAAGAAAGGATATAGTTATATATATATATATATATATATATATATAATATATATATATATAAATATATACACACACACACATATACATGCACACATCTTTCTCAATACCACCAAGTCATAGCTAAGAAAAGATATATTTTTATACATATGTAGATATATTCATATATACATACAGTTGCACAAACATACACTCCATATATATACACACATTGTCTTTCCTATCTCTGCTGGCTCTTTCATTAAATTCTGCTACATATCTTAGCTTACAATTACTTTACCTCCCTTCATCCAGGCATCTCTCCCTTGTTTTCTTCCCTCACCTTTTGCTTCCCCATCCACTCCTTCCTATTCCCTTATTTCCTTACTGATTTTGGAGGGTGTTATACCCTTCATAGTACAGTGTTGCCTATAAAACCCATTCATGATATGAGCCTGTGTTCAGAACTGCCCTCCTCCCCACTCTAATGTCTGTGTTAATTCTTCCTCTGCAACTCATTTATATAACATGATTACTATTTTAGCCTTTACCAATCTTTCTTTTGAGCTAACCTATTCTTTATATAAACCTTAAACATAAAGCATGCATTCCCCATATTGGAAAAAAAAAAACAATTTGTCTATGTTTAAATAATTTGTTCATGTTGGGTTTCTTAAATTTTTTTATGTTGAATTTTCTATTAAGTTCAGATTTGGTTGATAGAAAGTTCTGGAAATCTGTAAGTTCATTGAATGTCTTTTTTTTTATTCAAGTATATAGATAATTTTACTGGATATGATATTTTTGGCTACAGGCCTAATTCTTTTATTTGTCTGTAGATATAATTGCAGGACCTGTGGTCTTTTATTGTAGCTGCTCATAAGTCTTGTACAATTCTCATTAAAGCACCAGCCTATTTGATTTTTTTTCCTTGTTTATTGCAACATTTTCTCTTTGATCTGGGAATTTCAAAATTTGATAACATATTCTTGTGTATTTTTCACAAAGAATCTCATTTAGGTGGTGATTAGTGATTTTTTTTTCTCTATTTCTACTTTCCCTCTGTCACTCCAGGATAATTTTCTAGTATTATTTCCTGCATTGTTGTATCAAGGTTCTCTTTTTGGTCACAACTTTTTGGCAGTACAAATATTCTTATATTTTCTTTTCTTAATCTATTCTTTTCCTCAAATTTGTGACCAAAGATGAACTAGAGACCATTACTGATCACAAAATAGAAAATTTTGATTACATCAAATTAAAAAGCCTTTGTACAAACAAAACTAATGCAAACAAGATTAGGAGGGAAGCAACAAACTGGGAAAACATCTTCACAGTTAAAGGTTCTGATAAAGGCCTCATTTCCAAAATATATAGAGAACTGACTCAAATTTATAAGAAATCAAGCCATTCTCCAATTGATAAATGGATATGAACAGACAATTTTCAGAGGATGAAATTGAAACCATTACCACTCATATGAAAGAGTGTTCCAAATCATTATTCATCAGAGAAATGCAAATTAAGACAACTCTGAGATACCACTACACACCTGTCAGATTGGCTAAGATGACAGGAAAAAGTAATGATGAATGTTGGAGGGGATGCGGGAAAACTGGGACACTAATGCATTGTTGGTGGAGTTGTGAACGAATCCAACCATTCTGGAGAGCAATCTGGAATTATGCCCAAAAAATTATCAAATTGTGCATACCCTTTGATCCAGCAGTGTTTTTATTGGGCTTATATCCCAAAGAAATACTAAAGAAGGGAAAGGGACGTGTATGTGCCAAAATGTTTGTAGCAGCCCTATTTGTAGTGGCTAGAAACTGGAAAATGAATGGATGCCCATCAATTGGAGAATGGCTGGGTAAATTGTGGTATATGAATGTTATGGAATATTATTGTTCTGTAAGAAATGACCAGCAGGATGAATACAGAGAGCACTGGCGAGACTTACATGAACTGATGCTAAGTGAAATGAGCAGAACCAGGAGATCATTATACACTTCAACAACGATATTGTATGAGGACATATTTTGGATTTCTTTGACAAAGAGACCTAACTGAGTTTCAATTGATAAATGACGGACAAAAGCAGCTACACCCAAAGAAAGAACACTGGGAAACGAATGTGAACTATCTGCATTTTTGTTTTTCTTCCCGGGTTATCTATACCTTCTGAATCCAATTCTCCCTGTGCAACAAGAGAACTGTTTGGTTCTGCAAACATATATTGTATCTAGGATATACTGCAACATATCCAACATATAAAGGACTGCTTGCCATCTAGGGGAGGGGGTGGAGGGAGAGAGGGGAAAAAATTGGAACAGAAAAGAGTGCAAAGGATAATGTTGTAAAAAAAAAAAAAATTACCCTTGCATGGATTCTGTCAATATAAAGTAATTATTAAATAAAAATTAAAAAAAAAAAAAGAATTGGGTGATCTAAGTCACAGTCCTCCAAGATCCTCAGAATGAGCCCACATCTTATTATAATATTCATTTTATCATGTTAATCAATAAGAATTGTGTCACACCCACTTTTCCAAAGGCATATAAGTTGGAAGCCTGCCATCATGAGGATCTTTCACATTCATGTCATTGATCTTTCTTATTAATAAAATGCTTGCATTTTTTATAAAATAAAAAAAAATCTATTCTTTTCCTCCATAATCTTGTTTTTCTTGCGTTGTTTAAAATTATTTCCTTAGTTTTTCCTCAATGTCTCTCATTTGATTTTTGAATTCTTTTTTGAGTTTTTTCTATAAATTATCTCTGGGCAGGTAGCCATTTCACGTTACTCTCTGGGGTATAAAATTTTACTAAAGTGTCCTCCTCTGAAGATGAGCCCTGGTTATCCCTTTTCCCATAACATGTTTCAATGGTGGAGTTCTTTCCTTTTTGTACTGGTTCATTATTTTTAATAAGAGGTTATTAGTGTAAGTACCTCTAATCATGGTGTGGGTACCTCAAGCTTCCCTTTAGCTCTCCACTCTGATCAGAAACCCCAAACCAAAGTTCAATATGTCTTCCTGGATTCAAATTCCCAGTAGACAGTCAAAAAGATATAAGTCTCAGTGGTTCCTACAGAGAATCCAGTTACACCCAGCTAGACTGAGGGATCCCTACTTGATGTTTCTGGGGAGCTAATCTGGAGGTGTTTGCAGTTCAAACAGGTTAATCCTGGCCCAGAGTCTTTCTTCAGATCTTCTCTGGTTGCATATGGAGGACCCCTGTTATACCCTCGGTCTTCTTGATTTTCACCAGTTTATATTTATCCTGAGGTGCAAATTTGTTCTATTTGTGGGGGAAGTTGGGAGAGCTTAAAATTTACCAACTTACCCCTCCATCTTCCCAGAATTCTCCAAGAAAAAAAGTTTTTTTATAAAAGAATATTTTTCAATATGTTGTCAGACACAATCAGTTCTTTCTCTAGGCATGGATAGCATTTATTCATCATATATTCTTCAAAGTAATAGTGAATCAATAGCTGAGATATCAAAGTTATTCACAACTCTTCATCCCACAACATATCTGTTCCTTTTTGCACAGTACATTTCATTTTGCTTGGATTCATGGAGTAAAATTCTTCATCTTTCCTAAGGCTGGACATTACCATTTCATTGCTTAGGATACTTCTAGTCCCTATGTTCTACTTATCATATTGACCTTTGCCAAAGTATTTCTAAATACCCATTTTTAAAGGCATTTGAATTTTTTCCAGTGACATATTTCACACTTTTGTCTATTTTTTTGCTTTCATTTGTTGTTTCTTAATTTCTCATAAAGTCATTATCTAAATTCTAATTTTCAATGAATTATGTTCCTCAGTGATCTTTTGTTCCTTCTTTCCCATTTGGCCAATTTTGCTTTATAAGGTTTCTCATTAACTGTTCGTATTTCTGATTTTTCCTCCCAATTTTTCCTCTACCTTTCTTGTTTAATTTTCAAACACTTTTAAACTCTTTCATGGACTTTTGGCCAAAATGGCAGAAAGGACACACACATCTATTTAAACTCTGTCTTGCTCTCAGAATACTTTATTTTATGACAAGGCCTAGGAATTAGTGCTCTCCTGAAAAAAAAAAAACCTAAAATAATTACCAACAGAAGATATCCTCAAAATTCACCAGAAAAGGTTTGTTTTTACTTGTGGGTGGGGATGGTTAGATCGGCAGCAGACTGTAGACAAGCAATGAGAGTACAGAAGGCAGCTCACATTGAGGAGACTTTACCACAGTGTGGCTACTTTGCCCTGGCAGCAAGCCAGTGGATCAGCAGAGAAACTATAAACACAGGGGGTAAAGACTATAATCCCAAAAAGCTAGGGTCTCTTGGGATCTGGCCACACCCACCCAGAGTGTCTCAGCACGCTCTCAGAGTCTCAGAGCGCAGATGCAGCGCTGCCATTGTTGTCCTGCTAGTGCCCCACTGCTGCCCTCTGCAGTCTGTAGAGGAAGCTTGGTAATACCATCCAGCCACCCCCTTCCCCCCCCCCAAAAGAAAAAAAAGCAGACTGCATTTGTTTATTTATTTGTTTGTTTTAATTTGTTTTCTTTGATTCTTCTTTGACAAAATGAGAAAAAAATTTAAATGGGCTCTAAATATTGATAGCTTCTATATGGATAGAGAACAGACTTTAAACCCGAGGAGACTAAAAACACACTGTCTCCAGATGAATCCCCAAAAGGGGATATGATCTGGTCTTCAACACAAAAGATTCTCATAGAAGAAATTTAAAAGACTAACAAGAGAGCTAGAAGAAAAATGGGAAAAGGAAAAGGAAGCTTGGGAAAAGAATCTGGATAAGTCATCTCACTCATTTAAAGATGGAGTGGATAAAGAAATCAGATCCTTGAAAAACAGAATTAGAATTGGAAACAGTAAACAATTGCAAGAAAAACAGAATTAGTGAATTAGAAAAAGAAAATAGCTCTCTAAAAAATAAAATTGGCAAAATGGAAAAAAATCCATAAAACAAAACAATTCACTTAAAAACTCAATTGGACAATTAGAAAAAGACATTGTAAAAAGGTGAGTGAAGAAAATAATTCATTAAAAATCAGAATTGAGCAAATGTGATTGAATGATTAAAGGAGATACCAAGAATCAGCCAAGCAAAACAAACAAACAAAAAAAAAAAATGAAAATGAAACAATGGAAAAAAAATGTCAAATGCCTTCTTGGGAAAACAACAGAACTGAGAAATAGATCTAGGGAGAGACAATCTGAGAATTATTGAACTTCCTGAAAAATATGATTAAAAAAGAAGAGCCTGGACACTATTTCCCAGAAAATTATCAAAGAGAACTGCCCAAATGTTATAAAAACAGAGGGTAAAATAGATATTGAAAGAATTCATCCATCACCTACTGAAAGAGACTCTAAAATCAAAATTCCAAGAAATATTGTGGCTAAATTTCAGAACTATCAGACAAAAGAAAAAATACTACAACCTGCTAGAAAAAGTCAATTCAAATATAGAGGAGCCATAATAAGAATTACTCAGGATCTATCAGCATTCACATTAAAGGTTTGAAGGGCCTGGAATCTGATATTCCAAAAGGCTAAGGAACTTGGTATGCAGCCAAGAATAACTTACCCAGCCAGAATGAGTATTTTTTTTCCCCAGGGAAGAAGATGCACATTCAATGAAATAAGGGAATTTCATCTATTTCTGATGAAAAAAACCAGAATTAAACAAAAAGTTTGATCTCCAAATATAGAACTCAAGAGAAACCTAAAAAAGTAAAAAGAAATCTTGGAAACTATATCTTTGTTATAAAGATATATAAAGAACACATGTATAATTTGTTCTAGAAACTAGAAGTGGAAAGGAAATGGTACCAGAAAAAGGATAAAGTGGGGGTATTACATCTCATGAAGAGGCAAAGGAAACTTATTATATATGAGAGAAAAAATGGAGGGGGATGTGTATTTTATTGCCATCAGAATTGGCTTAAAGAAAAATTTTGGACATATTTGATTTATGGTGAATCTTCTCCCATCTCATTGAAAAGTGGGAAGGGAAAAGTGAAAAGGGAAGGAATAAGCTAAGTGGAAAGGAATACAGAAATTGTGAGGAAAAGGAGTAAGATGAAGGAGGAATTCTTAAGATGAGGGGAGGGATACTAAAAAGGGAGGGCTGTGAGAAGCAAGTGGTGCTCATAAGTTAAATACTGGGGAGGGGAGTAAGGGGAAGGAAAGGAGAAAAGCATAAGCAGGGGTTAACAAGATGGCAAGTAATACAGAATTAGTCATTTTAACCATAAATGTGAATGTGGTAAATGCCCCCAAAAAGAGGAAGCGGTTAGCAGACTGGATTAAAAGCCAGAATCCTATAATATGTTTACAAGAAACACACTTGAAGAAGGGTGATACAGAGTAAAAAGGTAAAAGGTTGGAGCACAATATACTATGCTTCAGGTGAAGTCAAAAAAGCAGGGATAGCCATCCTGATCTCAGATCAAGCAAAAGCAAAAAGTGATCTAATTAAAAGAGATAAGGAAGACAACTATATCTTGCTAAAGGATAGCATAGATAATGAAGCAATATCAATATTAAACATATATGCACCAAGTGGTATAGCATCAAAATTCTTAAAAGAGAAATTAAGAGAGCTGCAAGAAGAAATAAACAGTAAAACTATAATAGTGGGAGATCTCAACCTTGCACCCTCAGAATTAGATAAATCAAACCACAAAATAAATAAGAAATAAGTCAAAGAGATAAACAGAATACTAGAAAAATTAGATATGATAGATCTTTGGAGAAAACTAAATGGAGACAGAAAGGCGTACACTTTCTTCTTGGCAGTTCATGGAACCTATATAAAAATTGACCACATATTAGGACATAAAATACATACAAAGAGAAATTCCATTCAAAATAACTGTTGATAGCATAAAATATTTGGGAATCTCTCTATCAAAGGAAAGTCTGGAATTATATGAGCATAATTACAAAAAAAAAAACTTTCCATACAAATAAAGTCAGATTTAAATAATTGGAAAAATATTAAATGCTCTTGGATAGGCCAAGTGAATATAATAAAGATGACAATACTCCCTAAACTAATCTATTTATTTACTGCTATACCAGTCAGACTCCCAAGAAAATATTTTAATGACCTAGAAAAAATAACAACAAAATTCATATGGAAGAAAAAAAGGTCAAGAATTTCAAGGGAATTAATTAAAAAAAAAAAATCAAATGAAGGTGGCCTAGCTGTACCTGATCTAAAACTATATTATAAAGTAGCAGTCACCAAAACCAACTAATCTAAGAAATAGATTAGTTGATCAGTGGAATAGGTTAGGTTCACAGGATAAAATAGTCAATAACTATAGCAATCTAGTGCTTGACAAATCCAAAGATCCCAACTTTTTGAATAAAAATTCACTATTTCACAAAACCTGCTGGAAAAACTGGAAATAAGTATGGCAGAAATTAGGCATAGACCTACATTTAACACTATATACCAAGATAAAATTAAAATGGGTCCATGATTTAGGCATAATGAACAAGATCATAAATAAATTAGAGGAACATAGGCTAGTTTACCTCTCAGACTTGTGGAGGAGGAAGGAATTTGTGACCATTGAAGAACTAGAGATCATTATTGATCACAAAATAGAAAATGTTGATTATATCAAGTTAAAAAGCTTTTGTACAAACAAAACTAAGGTATACAAGATTAGAAGGGAAGCAACAAACCAGGAAAACATTTTTACAGTTAAGGTTTTGATAAAGGCCTCATTTCCAAATTATATAGAGAATTGACTCTAATTTATAAGAAATCAAGCCGTTCTCCAATTAATAAATGGTCAAAGGATATAAACAATTTTCAGATGATGAAATTGAAACTATTTCTACTCATATGAAAAGGTGTTCAAATCACTATTGATCAGAGAAATGCAAATTAAGACAACTCTGAGATACCACTACACACCTGTCAGATTGGTTAAGATGACAGGAAAAAATAATGATGAATGTTGGAGGGGATGTGGAAAACTGGGACACTGATGCATTGTTGGTAGAGTTGTGAATGAATCCAACCATTCTGAAGAGCAATCTGGAATTATACCCAAAAAAGTTATCAAATTGTGCATACCCTTTTATCCAGCAGTATTACTATTGAGCTTATATCCCAAAGAGATACTAAAGAAGGGAAAGGAAGCTATATATACCAAAATGTTTGTTGCAGCCCTTTTTGTAGTGGCTAGAAACTGGAAAATGAATGGATGTCCATCAATTGGAGAATGGCTGAAAAAGTTGTGGTGTATGAATATTATGGAATATTATTGTTCTATAAGAAATGACTGGCAGGATGAATACAGAGAGGCTTGGAGAGACTTACATGAACTGATGCTGAGTGAAATGCCCAGAACCAGGAGATCATTATACACATCAACAACAATATTGTATGGGGATGTATTCTGATGGAAGTGGATTTCTTCAACAAAGAAAAGATCTAATTCAGTTCCAATTCATCAGTGATGGACAGAATCAGTTACACTCAGAGAAGGAACACTGGGAAATGAGTGTGTACTGTTTACATTTTTGTTTTTCTTCCCAGGTTATTTTTATCTTCTGAATCCAATTCTTCTTGTGTAACAAGAGAACTGCATGGTTCTGCACACATATATTGTATGTAGCACATACTATAACATATTTAACATGTTTAAGAGTGCCTGCCATGTAGGAGAGGGGGTGGAGGGAAGGAAGGGAAAAGTGGGAACATGTTATGGACCATAACTTGAAACAAGGTGCTAAATCACTGGAATTGATAGAGACAATGATCATGCACTTAGTACTTATTAGAGTTCACATCTTTAAGAGAGCATATATATGGAGAAGCCCATAAGCTCACTCTCTCGGAGGTGGAGTCAGATTCATTTCAACTTCCACCTTTGTGTTGGTTGGGGACTTTCGGAGATTCACAAGTCAGGATTCAGTCCAAGAGATTCACAAGTCTAACACAGAAGTTCACAAGTCCATTCTCGGAGGCGGAGTCAGATTCATTTCTTCCACCTTTATGCTGGTTGGAGAGATTCAGAGGGAGCTAGAGGCTGAAGTTGGAGGGGCTAAGGACTACTGGCAAGAGCTCTTGAAACCAAGGACAGAGATAGACCTCTATGAAAGCTAACCAAGCCCAAGGAAGGAGATAATACTTGGAAAGAGAAAATAAAGGATCTGGACTTTAACTTCTGGCTGCATTTGAGGTGATTATTACTACAAACTGAAAGAAAGGCTGCCTTCAGAAGGCCTCCAAGAAACCTGCTCCCAGAGAACATTATATTTAAGAGAAGAACATTACAGAAACAGAAGTGAGTTCAAGGGATAATGTTGTAAAAAAATTACCATTGCATATGTTCTGTCAATAAAAAGTTATAATAATAAAAGAAAAAATGATCTAAGACATATTTATATTTTTGGAGGCTTTGGATGTAGGAGCTTTGTCTTTTTTACTTCTTTTGTTTATTTTGATCTTCCTTATTACCATAGTTACTTTCTATTGTCAGAATCTTTTTCTGTTGTTTGCTCTTTTCCCTGGTCTATTATTTGATTTTTAATTCTTTCTTAAAGTAGGGTTCTATTTCAGGGTGAAGGGTGCACTATCTCAAGCCATGTTAGAGGTTCTTCACAGATTCTTTTCAGAGACATAACCATAAGCACTCTTTTCTGCCCAAGAATTGTGAGGAGTAGCCCAGCTTCACTGTAACTGTAAGCTCAGTGTGCTAAAGCAATAGAATCCTTCTTCAGCACTAGTAAAAAGAATTCCAATGAGCTGAAGCCTCCTGAAGCTCCTACTGCCACCACTGCCCACACCTACTCTTTGTTTGCTTATTTCCCAAGACCCTCTCACTGTACTGACTCACCTTTCCTGCTGATTTTCTAAGGTGATATCTTTGTTGTGTCTAGGCTGAGAGGTCTGAAAACCTCCATTACTACTGATGATTCAAAGATCCAACACTTGTTCTTGCTTTTCAAACACTAAGGTTGGAACTATGGCTATGCTAGCATGGGCTATGTTGGAATTGGGTCCTGGACTCCTAATCTTGTGCCACACAGACCGTTCATGATGACTTTCTAATTGTCTTTAGCTGAAAAATATTCAACTCAATCTTTTTGGTGGCTTCTGACACTCTAAAGTTTGTTTAGAGTCATTATTTAAAGGGATTTGGAACAGTTTGGAGAAGAGTTTGGTGATTTTGCTTGGCTATTTTGGCTCTGCCTCCACTTTTGTACATAAAAAGTGCCAATGGCCTCTTTTTCTGCATCACTATTTCTATATCTCCTGACTCTTTTCCACAGTAACAAAAATGAAGAACAAGTATAATCAAAGAAAACAAATGCACTATGTAGCCAAATAAAAAAAGTATGTCTCTGTTCCTCATGTCTACCACTTCTCTATCAGAATGTAGGTAACAAGCTTTATCATAGGTCTTCTGGCAATATGTTTATTGTTAATCATCTGTCTGCCCAGTAAATGTTTCTTAAGTGCCTATGATGAGTTAAGGACTATGTTAAGCACTGTGGCTACAAAAAAAAGCAAATGACTATCTGTTTTTAAGGAGATCACAATCTAAGGGGGAGACAAAATGCAATATACAAACAGGCTATTAGAGGATGAATTGGAAATTATCAACAGAGAAAAATCACCAGTGTTAAAGGGAATAGCAAAAGTCTTCCTGGATAACATAGAATTTTAGCTGGGATGTGAGGGAATCTAAGGAAGCCAGGACACAGACCTTCCAAGAGCCAGTGAAAATTTGTTTTGTCTATAACTACTCCCTCCCTGCTACAATATATCCTATTTTCCTTCTTCACTCCTATATATTTCTCTGTTGAATCTGAAGTATTTCAAATTCAAATTGTGCCTGTGTTCAACTCTTCTTTGTCCATTTCAAAGTGTATATAATACTCACCTCTATCTCTTCATATTTATATACTATTCTTAGCATCTCAGTTTTGAGAAATAACATTTTCTTTAATTCTTTCTTCTTCTCTATACTATTGAATTCTTCCTTTCCCCCTTCTTTGCTTTTCAATTCTTTTTTTCTTACTTTTCTTTATATATATATGTATATATAAACACATTTGTATTCCAAGATCTACTCTTTTTTTGTAGAAGCTACCAGGACTTATGTGATCCTTCATTGGTACCTGAATTCTCTCTTATGGAATGTGTGTAGTATTTTTTTCCCCCTGACATGGGAACTTTAAATTTTGATTATGTCACTGTTGAGGCTTTTCTTTTTGGGTTCTATTTAGGAAGTGAATAGTAGATCCTTTAAACCATTGCTTTGTCCTTTATTTCTAATAAATCTGAATAATTTTCTCTTTATTATTAAAATATAGAAAGAGATTCAATTTTTCCTAAGTTTTCTTTGCTGGAGTTTTTTTCAGGTTAGTTGCACTTGATATCACATCTTATGTTCCCTCCTTTTTTTTTCCCCAATCTTCAGATTGCATTTTATTATTTCTTATCGCCTCATGATATCACTGAATTCTGTTTGATATACTCCAGTTTTTAGTTAGTTCATTTTATCATTGAGTTTAACTACTATATCTCCTAAACTACTTATTTTTCTTTTAATTATCTCCTAAATTATTTCTGTTAAATTTTTATTGCTTGCTCCACTTCTTCTGGATATTCACATAGTTCCAACATTTGAGTATCTTCATGTAGTCCTTATAGAGTAAGGTTTACATTAATTTTTATGTTATTTAAATACACATGAATGTGAATGCATTTGTATGTGTATATACCTACATATGTAGTATTTACACACATATATACATATCATATATACATATATAAACTCCTTTCTTTAGTTTTAGTTTTTGAATTAAGTGTTTGTACAATGGATAATATGGGTCAATCAGCTAGAAATTATCTGAGGCTGAATTTGAATTTAGATCTTCCTAATAGCAGACCTAGCTAATAACTCATAATAGTGCTTTAAAGTATGTGAAACACTTTGTATAGCTTACCACAGTGCTGTGAAGTAGATGCTATTATAATCACAATTTAAAATGCAGAAATTGTGTCTGAGAAAGTTTCTATGATAAGGTGATGCATAGTTTGTAACTCAGTCAACATCTGAACTTAAGGCTTCTTAATACTGTCTAGAGTTCTATAGAAAGTGGGGTTATTTTCCCCTCTTCCATAACCATTTTTAAGTTCTCAATCAAATACACAGATCTCCATGGAAATAGATTTATTATATTATAAGTCTTACTTGAATGTATTCTACTCCACTGAAGAATTCATCCTTCCAACATCTTCAGTTTCATCAAGATATCTAAATATTATCCTCAAACAGTTTTTTTTTTTTTCCCTGATCAATTGTTTATGCTTCATATGGTATTACAGGGAGGGTTGTAGTTGAAAACACAATTATAGTTCTACTAATGTGATCAATGTAAGTACTATATTTGGTTGGATTTTTGTAACTGGCCTATGAAATCCTCTTGTCTTATTATTATGTCTCAAATTACATAGGCATAAACCTTTCTTTTGACTTCTTTTCCTAATAATGTTGAAAATCTGATAATGCTTGAAAGAGCAATTAAACAATCATTATCAGTCAATTATATCATAGTGCAATGCAGTTTATTCAATCCAGAGATGAGAGCAGATTCTGAGAGAAGAAGAACAACCAAACCTTGACTTTACTGGGTAATTGAGATTAGAAAAGGGACAGTATCACAGAAGTGAGACAAGTTATCCAAGAACACAATTTAAAGATGTTGGGAAACAGATTTTATGACATATTTTTAAAAGAGATGGCCCAGAAAAATAAATTATTTTATATTAGTTTGGTTTTTTAAATGATAAGTTAGTATAATTACTTTTGAAAAAGCTTATCGTTTTATTCACACATATGTATATACATGTGTGTATATACATATATATTTATATAAAACAAAATATATAATGATATATGTGTATTAAAATAATATATAATATGAACTATATATTCACATATGTAGGCATGCATGTATGCATAAGTGTTTCTATACACAGAGAGAAAAAGAGGAGAAAGGAGTGTATACGTATATGTATGTTTATGTGTGTGTGTGTGTTTCGTTCCTGTTCTTACTGGAATGAATATCAACAAATTTCCTCTTTTCATCTTTCAGTTGTAATTTTAAAGTTTGAGATAAAGTGTCCATTATGCTTTTGAAATATTTATCATAACCACTTCCTATCATGCTGTCATTTAACACCTAATCCTATGTATGATGTTATAGTGGAAAGAACATTATACAAAGAATCAGTTTCTTGCAATAGTCCTGCCATTGATTTGCTTTGTGATGTTCACTTTACCTTTAATATATAAGACTTAGACTAACTGATCTTGACTAGCAAACTGATTTTCACTGTGTTTATCTTATGCATGATTCAAAAGAAGAAAGCAATGAAATATAACTTTAAGAAAATAAAAACTGTTATTCAAAATTCTTTTAGGTATTTAGCATTTTCAATTGACATTAACTGTGAAATATAGATATTTTTGACTATGACATTGATAATTAACCAAATAAGACATCATACCATATATATTTCAGGCCCATTTGTATTATATACTGTACATATCAGGCAATAGATTTTAACATTACTGGATGGTTCAGGAATGTTTATACAAAATGCTAATTCTTACTTTTATTCCCTCTTAGCAGGGAATTTGATATCTAAAGTCAGCAACTAACTCTTGTCCTTTTTTTAGGTCAAGTTTTAAGAATAACACTCATTAAATTCATCCACAACATAAGAAATGAGAGCCTACAGGCAACAATTTTAGGCATAATTTTATTTAGTGTATGGCTGGTGTTTTTATTATTTTTGCTGATTATTTTCATGCTTTGAAATTTAGGTTACAAAATTTTTGGAGAGGGATATTGGTTGTTATGTAGAGTATTACTTATTGTGTGTAGTATCAATAACTTGTGTTTTAAATTTGGTAAAAATCCTAGTAGCCATGCTACTCGCTATTATTTAAGTTACTATATTAAAAGAAGAAAATTTGCAGCTAAATTTTCAAAGGTCAGTGATTAATTTGCTTCTTTAAATTCATATCTTCTTATAAGTGATATTGATAGATGAATAATCACCTAAAACCATACTTAACTTTTTGTGAAAAAGGGATACATTTACATACGCAAAATGGTAGAATACAAATTCCATTTTGTACATGGAAATGATAAGTTTCTTTGTGAAAAAGCACATTTGTGAGTTTTGTCCATATGCAAATTGTGCAGGTGCACCTCAGAAGAAATACTGAAATTCTGACATACAGGCTTCAAGGCAGATATATTTAATGTGGGGATCTTCTTTTATGGACCTGTTTCAGCCTAGAAAAGAAAATATATGTCTTTCCTTGCTTGAATAAGAATTGAGACAAAAGACAGATATTACTTTGGTTTCTGACAACTGACTTCCCCTTGGGTCAAGTTACTGCAGCCTCGTTAAATGGATACCCAGTGATAAAATGGGATAAGTTAATTAGAGTAGGCAAAAAAATAAAACAATGTTGAACTAATTTATTTTTAGATTAGTTCAGCTGGTTAGAGTATTGTATTAATGAGAAATGATGATTGCTAGTTCAGTATTCAAAGGGAAGAGCAAGATTTTTCTTTATAATCAGAAAAGGCAACATAATGCTTGTGACCTTCCTCAAAAATGAATACTAATATAAAGCTGGTGGCATTATGAATTGGTCAGACAATTCTAGAAAAAGGAAAAAAAAAAACTATGTTAGAAAAGTCATGACTATTACATACTCCTTTTGTTGAAGTTTCATTTAAGTGTTTCTTACTTGTAACAAGGAAGGATTTAAGTGGTGGAAAGGAGTAGTAAATATATGCTTTATGTAGTAAGCAATCTCTATAGAGAAATTATGATGGTGGGAATATATCATCATTACTGAATAAAATACACAAAATGAGCATTTGGTATTCGCTTATTTACATGTATGAAGGGTTATCAATTTATACTTAATCCTGTATCTCATAAAGTCAGAATCATTTTTTGTTATGAAGTTGTGAGTTTAAGCTGTTATGATATATATAGTAAATTGTTTTAATGTGTATTTCCTTTTTTCTCCTTTGTCCATTCTTTTCTTCCTAATTTCCTAGAACTTCAGTGACAATATATGAGCTGATTCCTATATTTATTAACCCAGAAATATGGACATCCTCTGTAATGACCGCGTATTTAAAATCAGCTGGAGTCAGGAATTCAGGTTAAGGGGAAAATCTTCAATCTTTATTGGAGTGAAGAGGTGAATAAGGATTGCGATAGCAATATGGGCAAGAAAGATTGCGATAGCAATATGGGCAGCTGTGACAGGAAGCCAGCTAACAGAGGGGGATCTGAGCTGAAAGGGCCATCGCAATGGCAAATGAAAGCAGTTTCTCCTTCCCCTTCCTTTTCCAACTCCCCTGCCTCCACCCACCAAAATCGTCATTTCCAATACAACACATCAGGACTTGCACAAAGAGTGGGCAGGGGCCATTTTTTCTCCAAGCTTATATATTAATAGAGTATGGTCTAATTACTATTTAGCCTCATGTGCTTGGGACCTCAGTGCATCAACTCAAGCCTCAGCCCATTACAATCCTCCATTTTCAACCTGAGCCCATTCATTTCTCCTTTGATGTCCCTTATTCCTATGTAGTTTTACCATATTGGTGTCTCACAACAGACATTTGTTCAGAGATTATAGGTGTATATTATCATGGCTGAGAGTCTGCCATTATTTCAATGAGGTTTTTTCTACCTCCCATTTAAGTAAACCTGGGGGGGGGGGCTTCATTTTTTGTGAACTTAGAAATTGACTGGATCAATATACCCCAATTGTTTTCATATATAATATCCCAAAATATTCAGTTTGGGTTATTATATTTGATGTATCTTCGTATCCATGTAAAGATGCAAAGCATACATGAATAAGCTGCAATTCACTACTATAATTCAGAGGAAATGTTGTAATATATTTTGTAAACTATGGCACTTGGGAATGAAGTCATAATTTTGGAACACAGATCTTTAGTTGGTCCACTTCATTGTATAATGTTACTTAAACTTTTAAAGATGATTATTAAATATGCACAGCAATGTTTGTAGTTTTGTCCTTTTCATTATCTTAATTACTAATTCTTTTAAGGACTACAACAAATAACTTACATTCTATACTTATGTTATGATGTCTTTGAGATTAAGCTCTCTCAAAAGGCATTCATTTGTGCTACAAATAATCACAATGATTTTAGTGCCAGTTAATATCCTCTACATGCTGAGAAATTTTGTGGTACATAATAACAAAAATACACCATTTGCTCTAGAGAGCAATCTGGAATTATGCCCAAAAAGTTATCAAACTGTTCATACCCTTTGATCCAGCAGTGCTACTACTGGACTTATACCCCAAAGAGATAGTAAAGAAGGGAAAGGAACCTGCATGTGCCAAAAATGTTTGTGGCAGCCCTGTTTGTAGTGGCTAGAAACTGGAAAATGAATGGATGCCCATCAATTGGAGAATGGCTGGGTAAATTGTGGTATATGAATGTTATGGAATATTATTGTTCTGTAAGAAATGACCAGCAGGATGAATACAGAGAGGCTTGGAAAGACTTATATGAACTGATGCTAAGTGAAATGAGCAAAACCAGGAGATCATTATACACTTCAACAACGATATTGGATGAGGATGTATTCTGATGGAAGTGGATTTCTTTGACAAAGAGACCTAACTGAGTTTCAATTGATCAAAGATGGACAGAAACAGCTACATCCAAAGAAAGAACACTGGGAAACGAATGTGAACTATTTGCATTTTTGTTTTTCTTCCCGTGTTAATTTTACCTTCTGAATCCAATTCTCCCTGTGCAACAAGAGAACTGTTCGGTTCTGCACACATATATTGTATCTAAGATATACTGCAACATATCTAACATATATAGGACTGGTTGCCATCTAGGGGAGGGGGTGGAGGGAGGGAGGGGAAAAATTGGAAGAGAAGCAAGTGCAAGGGATAATGTTGTAAAAAAAAAATTACCCTGGCATGGATTCTGTCAATATAAAGTTATCATTAAATAAAATAGAAAAAAAAATTTAAAAATACAGCATTTGCAATATATAAAAAATCTTGAACATGAGAGTCAGATCAATAGATTTTTGTATACATTCTTTTCTTCTCAACAAAACAATAATAATCATGGCTAGAAGTAATATACAGGGTAAATTATCTCTGACCAGTGATGACCATTAAATGTCAGTTTTCTGGAATAGAGTTAGACTATGCAACCTAAAGAGAAAAAAATTTGAGAGAGCTGATTCATGTTAAAGACCACAAACATTCTCATGGGCATTTTGTTATCAGTAAAATATATAATCAGTTATGGCACATAATTTGCTTTAATACACCAAGAAGAATTAAAATGCTTTGCCTCAGTTCTGATGCTATTTTTTCATATTTTACTACAAACTATCAAATAACAAAGGACTAAGTTTTAGTTGGAAGGGAAAAAAAAAGTTTCTTTAGTACTTTCTGGAAAGTAGAAAGGATTTTTAGCTTTAGAATATTGGAAAGCAAGTACTTCCCAGAACAAAAGAACATAATTCAACATTTAAATCTGTGAAGCCTAGTAAATTATTCAAATTTTAGACCGGTATTTTGAACCATTTTTTTTGAGTCAGTCATTCTGGTATCTCTCCTTCAGTCCTTTCTTGTTCCTCTCACATCCTAGACATAAGAAAATGACTTATTAAGAAATATAAGTAGTTAAAAATAAAGCAAAATTCTTCATCTTTCCTAAGACTGGACATTACCATTTCGTTGTTTATAATACTTCTAGTCCCTATGTTCGGCTTATCATATTGACCTTTCCCAAAGTATTTCTAAATACCATTTTAAATGCATGTGAAACCACTTCCTTTATTTTTACCCATTCTATGCAAATTTAAAAGATGCTTAGAGCAAGACTAAACTTAAAAAAGAGGATGGTCTGTCCATTCTCAAGGACTATGTCAACAAATTAAAGGGAAAATTGATAAAAATAAGGAAAGCAATTATAGAAAAACGATTCTCAAAAAATATTCTTTAAATAGAATCTGTCACAATTATATGTGAGTACACACATACATATACATGTGTACATATGTATGTTAGCAATAGCATGAGATAGTGAAGCTTGCTTTTCTTAGAGTCACAAAGCCCTAAGGTTAAATATCTTACTTATAAATGTATTGGCTATGTAATTATTGGGTAAATCATTTAATCTTTCTTCAACTAAGGAAACTGTAGGAATTTAATTTGCAAAGCAGTTTCCAATTTGCAATTTTTGAGGGATTTTCTTTATTAGAATTTTCCTAACCAAGTAATATAATCATAAATCAGGACAAAACACATACACACACACACACACACACACACACATCTCAGCATTTAAAAATATTTTCATTCTTTTAAGCATTTTTCAGGTAGCCACTACAATGAATACATATTGAGGAATGAAGTAGCAGCATGTTATAACACAAATATAAAAGACTATGTCTGGGTGATAATCCATCTGGGATTTACAATCTAATTACAAAGACAGGAGATATGTTGAACAATTCAAAGCCAAAGTATATATGATTAAATTGAAAACATTATGGCTAACCACCTAATAGCTATTTACAGAAGGAATTTTTTTTTCAAATCATGAATTTATTCTTTATGCTTCTTTTGTGAAGCATAATGCTTTATTATCTTAGATAATAAACTCAACTTTATAGATATTATGACATGAAGATATTGACTAATCATTATTTCTTTAGAGAAATTTAACAAATGTGACATTCTTACATACTTCCAAGATTCAAACAAATTGCTATTCTATTGTCATGGCATAATTTAAATAAAGGTCTAATTTAAAAGTTTATAATATTTAAACATAGCATTTATAGAATAGATGAGAATAGATGTCAACTTAACTATTTGCAATTATTTTTACTTTAAAAGTTAGGGAAATTACTTTAGTTAGGGACAATTCTTCTTACTGGTAACGCTTAGGGATGAAGTTCTCATTCACCCACAACATCGCACCAAAATATTAATCTGAGTATTGAAAAAAATCAGTTTCCTTTTCTTTTTAGGCCTTATGGCCCAGAGACTTAAAGTTGGGGTATTGGTTTGCCTCATTTAATTATCTCTAAGTCTCCCGGGTAAAATACCTTATATCATAATTAAAGGATTAGATTTTATTTTATTTTTATTTTCTAGGTAGCTATTATTATAGTCAATGTCAGATCTTCAAAATGTTAATAAGAAGTTATATCAATTGTAATGGAGCTTTAGCACATTCTCAGATCACTTGAAATAGAGTTCCCCAAGTGAGAGAAGTTAATGGCCTGATGTTGCAAGAAGAAATCATATAATTGCTTTTTACCTGAATAGAAATAGCCTCTTTCCATTGGCTGCTTAGACAAAACTGACTGAATATTTAAAACAACCAGAATGGACAGTTCTTCTTACTGGTAACGTTTAGGGATGAAGTTCTCATTTACCCACAACATAGCACCAAAACATTAAGCTGAGTATTGGAAAAATCATTTTCCTTTTCTTTTTAGGCCTTATGACCCAGAGACTGAAAGCTGGGATATTGGTTTGCCTCATCTTTCCTGTTAAGTTCTAGGTATAATAAATGGAGAACCAACCTTGGAAAAAGAATCATGGTTTTTTTTTTTTGTTTGTTTGTTTGTTTATTTGTTTTTTGTTTTGTTTTGTTTTGTTTCCTTCAGAGCTAGGAATCCAGCCTACATGTTTCTATCAGACCATGGAGGAAACCCTAAAGAAACAATATGCAAGGATACAAAATCCAAGGAGAAGTTTTAGATTTGGAACTTGATAAGACAAAATATTATTTAAGAATTAACTTAAGACTGTGAACCTAAAATTCTTCCTTTCTGCACTTCTCAGAGAACAAGATAGTATAGATAGATTATGTCCTCCAGGTATTGATAAAAATGGGCAGAAATGTTTCCATATGTGTTCATGATATACTTTTGATTTTATTTTTTTTGTAAAAAACTTATCTATTAAATAGAACAGACATGTTAGGGACCCCTAAAACTGAGGAAATACAATTGTAGTGGTTCCATGTGAAATCAGAGAATTAAGAGTTTACCTTCTCCCAACCCATCCATCCACATTCTTAAGTGTATCAGAGAATGAACCCTGGATCCACAGTGAAATGTAATGTACCTGAAGTTCAGGTAGGAAGTGGGAGGAACACAAAAACCCTATTAAAATAACAAAAGTTTTACAAAAATATATACACTTATAACATATAATACATGTAATTATGATTTGTTTTAAGTACAGTGGTAACAAAGAATAGTCTTTCACTTGCATGGTATTGCATCATTTATTATCTTCTTATAGTTGCCCATAACATCTCTCACTTTCTTTTGTTTTTAGAGCATAAGTGGTTATGACTACCCTGACTTCTCAAGGAGGTGAGAACCCCAAAAAAGGAGGTGATCACGCCTTCCCTGACTGCTCAAAAAAGGGATGAAAACACCATAAAAAGGAGGTGACCATGCCCTCACTGACATCTCAGGAAGGGAGATGAAAACACCAAAGGAAATGGGAAATCAAATCAGATTAGTGGGTTTCTGAAGGGGCTCTCTCTTAAAATAGGTATGCATAAATACATCAATATGGGAGGTATTACACATAATTACATAAATTACATAAGCACATAGCAACATAATACAGGCTAGTAGTGATGTAACAAATATCATGAATCAACATAAGGAAATTATACATATCCATAAGTTCTAGAAATAGTATTGTCCATTACTTCATGTGCCAGGAATCCAATAATTCCTGCAAGTTTTGAAGTTCTGCAATAGTCTCATCTTGTGTTAAGGAATGCAATGATTCCTGCTGGTTTTCAAGTGCTGCAACATTCCCATTATCAGCCATGTTCTTTCAATGTTAGATGTTTCTTAGATCTCCTTTGTTTCAAGGTTTTTCTTTTTTTCTGTCTCTCTCCAGGTGCTCATTGGCACCCATCTGATTCCTTCTCCATCTGTAGAGATACAAGAAAATCCTTTCTTCCAGGCAATTAACCTACCTAGTCCCTTCTATTTTACCACTTTCTAAACTTCTCCACATTACATGGAAATTATATTGGAGCTGCTCACACTGGACACTGCCCTTCTGTTGGGTTAAAAAAAAAACTTATATTCTCCCCAGTTGTAAT
Source organism: Antechinus flavipes (assembly GCF_016432865.1). Lineage (NCBI taxonomy): Eukaryota > Metazoa > Chordata > Mammalia > Dasyuromorphia > Dasyuridae > Antechinus > Antechinus flavipes. Next base: position 403,585,396 of record NC_067400.1, read on the forward strand.
CCCTCTCTGCTATCTTGATTGCTTTTTGGCTGACTGATCACATCAGAGTCCTGAACTTCTAAAGACTCTCTGGGTGTAAACTCAGTTGCCATCATGCCCCACCTGTCTTTTGTATGCTATCTTAGGACTGGGCCCTGCCTCTCATTTCCCTGGGTCAATCTACATTCTGAGGTTCAGTGGAAGCCCTTGTGGCATTTTGGACATAGGGTTTTAAGTCTTCTCTCACCCTGTCCTCTTACTCTATCTCTTTGCCTACATTGGGCTTTCAGATGTTCTATTTTTCCACATTGAAAACATCGATGCTTTTTTCTAGAAGTCCCTTGCCAAGAGGGACCCTGTCTTCCCAAGTTCATCATAGTCTAGGTATAATAAGCATTTGTGCCCTATGTGGCACAGCATCTTATGATCTCCTCTAAAGGAGCATCTTAGTGTAGTCCCCATATAATATTTCTACAAACCTCATTAGCATTTTCCTTAGCCAGTTGTCTAATCATTGTTTCTATAGCTGCATTTTCTCCAATGGTTCTTGCGACAGCTGTTTGCAAACATCCCACAAAATCTGCAAAGTGTTCATGGGGACCTTGCTCTATTTTTATGAAAGCTTCCCCTCGATCTTTTCCTGGGAGGGAACCTCAAGCTTTTATAGCAGCAGCAGCAATTTGTCCATACACTCCTATGGGGTAATTAATCTGTGCTGAATTCTCTGCATACTGACCTTCACCTGCTAGTTGGTTAAAGGAGATTTGTACATTAACTCCAGTTTACTTAATGCATTGGGCTTGTATCTTGCATTGTTCACTATAGTTGGAAAACCACAACAAGTTTTGTCCAGGTTCCAAACATATCCTTGCTATGGATTTCCAATCACTGGGAGTTAAGATTTCATAAGCCGAATTTTCTAGTAACATCTTAACATAAATCAATGTAGCCCCATAAAGAGTGCAAATTTCTTTCAAATCCTTGATTTTTTCCAAATTAAAAGGAGTGTATCTCCTCCTTTTTTGACCTAAAGAGTCAAGCTCTTCAATCATAGGGTATGCATTTATTAAATCAAATACATCCTATCCTTCATTTTTTTTGCTTTAAGCAGTGCTTTTTGTAATCTTGTCATAGGAGGTGCTGATTGTGTTACTGCCTCTCCCTCTCCTCCTTCTCCCTCCACCTATGAAAGGTAATTGAGGGGGAAGGGTCATGAGATGGGGAATGCCCATCAGAATTGTACTTAACTCCTTTCTTGTCTAATCCTTCATCCCTTTCACCTAGTTTATTTGGCTTCTCCCCCTCCTGCCCTTTCTTCTTTTTCCTTATTATATAACTTATATAATTCCCTAAAGCCAGTTGTATGAAATTGTATATATAAAGTGTATCTTTGGAAATTGAGTCAGGTCCATTTTTATTGTAGAATTGACACAGGCACACAGATACACACACACACATACACACACACAAATTGACATTAAAAATTGCAGTCTTTATTTCAAATAATAAATATGTTCTAAAAAGAACTCATAATCACCTTAATAATTTTTTCACATTCCCTTGCAATGAGCATCATTATTTCAGGTTACAACAAATACATTCATATTCATATTATCTGCTACCGAAGAATTTTACTTAAAAGGCTATTCCAAGAAATATAGGAGTGAGAGGGAAGGGGAAACATGAAATTACACACACACACACACACACACACACACACACACACACACAATATCCTTCTTAATATGAAGAGTATGCTACTTGGGTAATAGACTATTGATGTTAAGCAGGAGTTCAGCCAAAAATCACATTAAATTCTAAAATGAATCAACTAAAGCAGTCATGATATCAAAAAAAGCATTATAATTTGTACTGTAAGTGTAAGCACTGGTAGTATGTGAAATAGAGCTGAATGCAAATATCTATTGTTAAAGGCAATAAATCAAACACTAATAATTCTTCATTTTTCAACAAGTAGAACTTAGCATTTTCTGGAGGTAGAATCAATATTGTAAAAGTTTAGTAAAAAACAAACAAACAAAATATAAACAAATTGGGGGGGAAAGTATATAATTGCTAAGAACTTGATGTGTTTCTAGATGCCTAGAAATTACTTCAGTATAAAGTCATTCAGATTCAGTTTTCTTCTCTGTAGAATATTGTTAATACCCTGTTTATGTGACAGGATTTTTGTAATCCTCAAATAAAATATTGTGTCATAAAATATTTTGGAAATTATAAAGTGTTCTATTAATGTAAAATGTTAACCTGATTATCTTTATTATTGAAAGCTAAAAGTTAACAAGTAGTTTTTATTCTGTGATCACCACTACTTAGGACCATCCAAACTTTTTAGCTTATAGTCCCATTTGAAAGTTATGAGTAGATGTCCTAAAAGTATTTTGAGTTATCAATACCAATGTTACCTGTAAATATAGGGGCAAACAGACTGCTGTTGTCACACTTTAAATATTCCCATTTTTTCTAAGACTCTGTAAAGTCCAAACTATTCATCATAGCCATAAAAACATACCTACTGAAATACATGTTGATATTGTAAAATTCTAAATATATTCTCAAACTGAGTAGTTTTTTAAAATAGTATTCACTTAGGTTTATTTTTATACAACTAATGTTCTATTTTATCATTTGACAATACTACCTCAAAAGTTCATAAAATAGACAAGCTAATTAGTGCAAAGCGTATGGGACTAAGTCTTATTTGCATACTCTTACTGATTTTTTAGGTAGCTTATACTTTTTTTTTTTTTTTTTTTGTAAATTTGGCTGAATGGAGTAATCCTTATGTATATGTGACTGAAAACAAGAGTCCCTGACTAAGTATTTTCCCACATAATATTAATATTTGCTAATTTAAATAAATTTTAATAGCACTGAAGAGCTCTTTTTACTTGTAAAGTCTGACCAACAATAACAAAGAAAACAAAACTAAAAGCTGTTTCATAGAGTATATACTTATGAGATAGATACTAGTAAAAAAAAAAGATAATCAAATATTTTCAATATAACTTTATTTGGAATACTTTCTAATGTTTGAAAATTTAAAAATTTTAGTATTCTAAATTTGAAACTAATATTAATGAATGTTAATTTAAATATTGAAATACTCATGATCAATCCTTTTTTGCTAATTAACTGTTCAAGATATTTATTATAACTAAGTGATAGTAAAGTTCTACAATAAGATCAGTCTTCTTACATCAGTGCCTGAAACTTATAAATAAATAAATTACGTTTGTGGCAGCTCTCTTTGTAGTGGCCAGAAACTTGAAACTGAGTAGATGCCCATCAATTGGAGAATGGCTGAATAAATTGTGGTATATGAATATTATGAAATATTATTGTCCGATAAGAAATGACCAACAGGATGATTTCAGAAAGGCCTGGAGAGACTTACACGAACTCATGCTTAGTGAAATGAGCAGAGCCAGGAGATCATTATATACTTCAACAACAGCACTATATGATGATCAAGTCTGATGGACCCAGCCATCTTCATCAATAAGATGAATCAAATCAGTTCCAAGGGAGCAGTAAAGAACTGACCCAGTGAAAGAACTCTGGGAGATGATAAGAACCATTACATTGAATTCCCAATCCCTATATTTTTGCCTGCCTGCATATTTTTTAAATTTCCTTCACAGGCTAATTGTACGATATTTCAGAGTCCAATTCCTTTTGTGCAGCAAACTAATGGTTTGGACATGTAAACTTATTTTATATTTAATTTATACTTTAATATATTTAACATGTACTGATCATCCTGCCATCTAGGGGAGCAGTGGGGGGAAGGAGGGGAAAAATTAGAACAAAAGATTTGGCAATTGTCAATGCTGTAAAATTACCCATGCATATAACTTGTAAATAAAAAGCTATAAAAAATAAATAAATTACATGTTAAATTTATATAACTCTTTTTATGTCACAGAAATTTAATCAATGCTATTAACAAACTTAGTCTCATTTTCCATTGCAACTCTCCAAATTGGTTCTAGCTCAGCAGAGAAACAAATCAATGGGGCAATTTCCAGTCCCAGCTCAGAAGGCAAACTCTGGGAAACCAGGCTAGTTTTTAAAAAGAAGAGGCAAAGCTACCTTCTGCAAACAGCAGGAACCCCTGTGCTCAAAGCCAAGACTCAGAGCTACACAAGGAGTTTGGGTCAGGGCTCCTTATAATCCAGGAGCAAAGCTCAACCACAAAATTTAGAAAAGAGGAAATATCAAAAGAAAAGGAAATAAAATGTGCAAGAAATGGAAAATAATCTTGACCATAGAAAGCTACTATGGTGACAAGGCAAACAAAAACACAAACTCAGACAAGGACAGAATGTCCACAGAAGAAATCTCATTGGTCTCAAACCTAAAGAGATCTCTTGGAAGTGCTCATAAAAGAGCATTTAAGCATAAAAGAGCATTTAAGAGACTAAAGAGAGAGATATAAGAAAAAATGTGAAAGGAAATGGGAGGTATGCATGAGAGTCAACAGCTTGGAAAAGAAAAGAAAAAATTGTCTGAAGAAAACAATTCCTTGAACAGTAGAATTAATAAAATGGAAAAAATATACAAAAGTTAACTGAAAAAAAATCACATATTAAAAACCAGAACAGGGCAAATGGAAGCTAATAGCTTTATGAGACAGCAAGAATCAGTCAAACTAAAAAGAATGAAAAAAATGGAAGAAAATGTGAAATATCTCATTGGAAAAAAAAAAAAAACTGAATTAGAAAATAGATCCAGAATAGATAATTTAAAAATTATTGGCCTACCTGAAGGTCATGATCAAAAAAAAAAAAAAAAAAAAAAAAAAAAAAAAAAAAAAGCCTGGATAGCATTGTACAAGAGATCATTAAGGAAAATTGCCCCAGTATTCTAGAAACAGAGGGGGAAATACTCATTGAAAGAATACATCAATCACCCCTGAAAAGAGATTCTACAAAGAAAAACCCAAGAACCTTGTTATGAAAATCCAAAACTGCAATCTCAAGGAAAAAATACTGCAAGCTGCCAGACAAAAACAATTCAAATATCAAGGAGCTACAGTCAAGCCCACCTAGAATCTGGCACCTTCTTCAATAAAAGATCTGAGGGCCTATAATACCATTCTAGGAGGCCCCTAGAGTTACAACCAAGAAATAACTACCCATTGAGATTCAGCATCATCTTTCAAGAGAGGTGATGGAGCATCAATGAAGTAAAAGACTTGATCATTTATACTGGCAAAAAAAAAAAAAAACCCAGAACTAAACAAAAAATTTAATCTACAAGCTGGATGCAAGAGAACCATAAAAAGGTAAACAGGGGGAAAATAAATTTAAAGGTTAAACTGTTCACATGCCTAGATAGGAAAACAATATTCATAACTCTTGAGAACTGTTTTTGTCACTGGGGTTGACAGAAGAGGGGATTAAATGAACTGATGGGATGATATCAAAGAAAAAAATTAAGAAGTGGAAAAAAGATCTGTTGTGGAAAAAGAGGAAAGGGAAAGTATAATGGAACAATTAGTTCATATGAAGATGTGCAAAAGACTTTTTACAATCCAAGGAAACAACTCAGGGGGATGAGCTTTGTCTGAAGCTTGATCTCATCAATTTTGATTAAAGAGAGAATAACAATCATTCAATTGGGTACAGAAATGTATCTCACCATATAAAGAAGTAGGAGAAATAGGAAAGAAAAGAAAGGAACAGGATAGAAGGGAGGGAAGAAATACTAGGGAAAAGGTAAGAAGTAGGGAAAGGTTGAAAGATACCTTATCTTCATAAAGTAGTGAGTGGAGTGCATAAAAAATACCAGTGAGAAAAAGGGGAGGGTTGACAAGTGATAAGATAGTGGATGGGAAGGATAATAATAAAAACACAAAACTAAGGACAAGGTGGAAAGAAAGAACAAAAGTATATAGAGAGAAGAAAATAGGATGGAGAGAAATACAGAGCTGGTAATCATAACTGTGAATGTGAATTGGATTAATTGTCCCATAAAATAGAAATAAGTAGCAGAGTGGATTAAAAAATAGAATTTGGGATAGCTACGTGGTATAGTGGATAGAGCACCAGCCCTGAAGTCAGGAGGACCTGAGTTCAAATCTGATCTCAGATACTTAACACTTACTAGCTGTGTGACCCTCGCCAAGTTACTTAACCCTAATTGTCTCAAAAAAAAAAAAAAAAATAGGATCACCCTCCCAAAAAAAAGAAAGAAAAAGAAAGTCTTTCAAACTCATTTTCTGAAGTAGACTAATTTTAAAATTCTAATAGAATTTAATTGACCAAACTGTTCAAATGATAAGTGCAATAATTTTAGATGTAACTAAATATTGTCAGTTTTTAAAGATAAAAATGCAATTGAAAATTTTACAGAAACAATTCACACATTATTGTTATTAATGTTAATGAAACTGAATGGTACAGGCACAGTTGGACATTTTTTTCCTAAAATTCTTACTAATTATCTGTTGGAATCCTTACTAACTGCTAACTAATTAGAGTTGATCTAATCTTACAAGAAGATTTTGGCCAGAACCTGAAACAAGGTACTAAGTAGAACTAATTAATACAAGGCTTGTGTTCACACCTTTACTCATTGGAGTTCACAAGTATGCTAGCTTCACAAAGTACACTTTCTAACTTCAAGGGAGTCCACACCTCCCTTAAAAGCTCGTTGGGCCAGAGAGCACTATGGGAGAAAACCCATAATCCCATTCTCTCAGAAGAGTCAGATAAAAGGCCAGCGATGAGGGATCTATGGCAGAATACATTTTTTCCTCTTGGCTGGCTGGTCGCAGAAGAGAGCTCAGCTGGACTCGAGAGGAGCGACTCTGGTGGCAGACGAAGGGTTTTCAGAGGATACAGCTACGAGTGGAGAGTTCAGTGGACAACCAGATTCATCTTCATCTCATACCACTGTAGTTGGTGGCTGGACTCCCCAGAAGGAGGCTGAGGCTGAAGGACAGAACCTTTGGATTTGGAGACATCCGAAGGGCTCTAAGCCTCTAAACCGGCTGTGCTTTGAGAAGAACAGGAACTCCAACATTTGAACTCATAACAATTATCCATATGTCAATTAAAATTTAATGTTTTTGAACATTATGTGAAGAGCTTTGTTTATTTACATATCAATACTATGCACAGACATATCGAGAAATTTGGAGGTATATTAGAAATGATAAAAAAAAATATAAGTAATCCTGACAAAAATACATGTCATTTGATATTTAAATATGAAAATATAAAGGTAGCAATTATATAAAGTGGTAATAGGTTAAAATGAGACCTGAAATCTATGTGTCTCTTTTGTCAGTAGTCAGGATTTTGCATCTATTAATATCATATTGACACTATCTACTTATTAGATATTTCAGATTCAATATAATACATCTTTTTAGTTTGGATTTTTTTTTACTTTTGCATAATTCTATAATAAAATCTTATTTTGATTCTTCATCAGTGGAGATGACTTTGATTCCTCAAACATTTTATACTCTCAGAACACAATGTTTGACATGTTTTGCCAAGTTGGGACAGAATATGTTTACATTCTAAAACTATGCTTAGTTCCTTAAGGAAAATCCTGTTCCTCCTAATCTGGCCACTAGATAGGTAAGACTTTGTTCATGATCACTAAAGAACCAACAAAAACAAAAAATACAAAATGATCCTTACTCCTATGTGACATTTTATTTCTCATCTATTAATTGTGGAGTGTTAGCAAATAGTTTAGAGCACCAAGAATCACAACATTATGGAATCATTTCTAAATATATACTCAACTAGTATTGCTTTAAATATGGAAAGTCAAGCAAGGTATGCTGGATAAAGAGATAACATATTGAGAGTCAGAAAGAACTAGACTCAAGTGCTATCCTTCATATATACTGACGTTGTGAACTTGACTAGTAACTGAATTTTTCAGATAGTATCCTGGCAACAATATAAGACATTAGCTGTGTTTAGTGGAATTTTCATCGCCAAGAGTTTATTGCACCAATAAAATCATAGGTTTCATCTAAAACATTAAAAACAACCACAATAAAAATCCTAAAATAGGTAGCTAGGTGGTGCAGTGAACAGAGCACTTGTCTTAAGAGTCAGAAGGAGCTGAGTTCACACCAAGCTTCACACACCAGTTTTATGAGCCTCAAATGGATTTAATTGGATTTAATTCCAATTGCTTCTAATAAATATATTTTTTAAAAGCTGAAACTTTTATATAGGAAATCCTTGTCTATTAACATACATAATATTGGAGGAATATTATTGTAGAAAAATTTAAGACAAATGAAACTTAAAAACATAAAGAAGTTTGTATTTATCATAGATTCTTCTTAAGGAGGAAAATGAAGACATTAGAGAACTTAATTTGCTACACATAAAATGAATAAAAATCATTACTTCTTGGAATACTTGTTTGTCTCATAGTGAAAGTGATTAAGATGAACATTTGTAAAAGAAATTCATCATTTATATGATTGTGACATATGTGACAACATCTGTTATAGAGTATGAAGTTTTATAAGTTGTGCACGGTACTTGATGAGACCTTCCAAATCAAATCAACATGTATTTTCATTTTCAGTGAGTTAAATGCATAGGTCCTTATAAGGAAAGATAAAATATATGTGAGGAAGTATATCATTTGATCAAGGGCAAAACAGGCTTGCATATTATAAAGAAGTATTACAAGGATTAGAATTACAGGGGAGGAGAAAGTATAGACAATATTCAAGACAAAATCTTTGAGGAAGTCACCAAATAATTAAGATCACAGAGCTACGAAAGAATTCACTAAGTGCTCTATAAAATAGTCATGGATCTCTCTGTTATTTTGCTCTTCACTTGCTCCTGTTAATAATATCACTTAATTGTTCAACATCCAGTAATTTTTGTTTCATTTCCCATTCCCCTAATCATTCAGGAAGCATTATCAATCTTTATATATTTTACATCTATAATATCTACATTTATTTCCTCCTTTCCATTTTTTCTATTTTAAACACCATAGTGTTTTTTGCATAAAGTAAGACTCTAGTACAGATCCTCTACCAACTGTTCCATTAATCTTCAAACTGTTCCCTTTGTCTCTAGTCTCAGGACCTTAGAATTCTAAGTGATAGATATGGAAAATCAGATTAGAAATTCTCTAGTTCAACCTTTTCATTTGACAAATGAGGATGCTAAAATCTTAGAATTAAAGAGACTTTCCTAACTAAGGTGACACAAGCAATGTCAAAGGCAGAATGCAAACTGAGGACTTCTGATAAAAGATCCTACACTCTTTCCATCATGAATAATCATTTTTTCAATCTATCCTAATGAACAATTAAAAAATAATGATATTTTATTCAACACACTCAAATGCTTGTTTTTCTGCTTACCAAACAGAAAACAATTTCATTATTCAAGCATTTAAAAATCCTCCACAGACTGGCTTGAGCTTTCATTCTCAATCTTATCATAGCTAATTAGTTGCTCAACACTCAGTCATACTGTATCAGTTATTATGTGCTGAATGAGTTCTGCTCTTTTATATTAGTTAATTATATAATTTATATCATTATCATTCTCTACCCCATAAGTCTAGACAAATGTTAACCTGTTGAAATCCTATATATTATTCAAGAGTCACCTTACATGTCAATTTTTCTTAGAATCCATTATCTCCTTTCAGTTGGAAGTGATCATTTTCTCCTTGAAACTCATAATATTTTATCCATACTTACACCAAGTATACTAATAATTATTTGTGTGTATGTGTATACATATATATATTATATTTTTTGCACTATACTGTAAGTTTTTTTGCATCTTATTCATTTTTGTATCCTCTGCAGTACTTTTTCCAGTGATTTCTACCTAGTGAATAGTAATTTAAAATATGTTTATTGAATCAAAAAATGGATTGAATGTTTATATTTTCAATCACTGACATTTCTATAATACTCACATATTTGCAAAATGTTTTATATTTATCTTCTTTAAGACTCATGAGACTCCAAGAGGTAAGTAATACAGGTATTAATATTCCCACTTTATAGATAAGGACAGTGAGTCCCAAAGAGGTTAAGTGACTTGTCCATTGTAATAGCTAGTGAACTTCAGAGATAAGACAAATTTAAAGTATTCCTGATTTCTAGTCCAATATCTTATTTGCTGCAGAACTAATTTTTGTATGTATGACAGTACATGGAAGTTTACATCAACATGACAGATGTATGGCCTTTTCAATGTGGTGAAATTTTACTGACAACTAAAATTTTTTTTTCAGTACAAAGTTCCAGAATTTTTAAAGGTTTTTCAAAATTGCTACATAATAGTAACTTAGTCATATTTCTTCTTAAGTTCACTAGTTTTCATAATATCATGAATTTAATAGTATATCATTATTTTTGACATGATTAACTATTCAGTCATGGAATAACACACCATTTTTGTGAATTTCTAGGGATAGCAAGACTTTCCAACATTTATCAAATCCATTTCCTTGGACCAAGTAATGTACTTTAATAAATATATTCTATATCTGTCTTGTTTTAAGATTATTGTATTTTGAAGCCTAAAAACTTATTGCATTAACAAATAAATAATGATTACTAGTAATAAGAAGTTGTTATGTATCTCATTTACATTTATACTTTATGCAATGTTTTCATTTGCACTATTGCAATATATTTATCATAGAAATTATCTTTATTTTGGAGAATTGGATGAAATATAACTTTGATTTCATAGATGGAAACAAGGACCTACTTTATAGAAAGTCTCTCCGTGAACTGTTCGGTTCTGCAAATATGCGTTATATCTAGGATATACTGCAACATACTTAACATATATAGGACTGCTTGCCATCTTGGGGAGGGGTGGAGGGAGGGAGGGGAAAAAACAAAACATAAGCGAGTACAAGGGATAATGTTGTAAAAAATTACCCTGGCATGGATTCTGTCAATACAAAGTTATTATTAAATAAAATAAAATTTAAATTAAAAAAAAAAAAAAAAAAGAGAGAGGACTTCCGGTTAAGATGGCAGAGAGGAGGCTCACAGCTGCATAAGCTCCACGCTTTCTCTCACTATCCATTTCATTACAAGCCTCTGAATCAATGCTTGACTGAAAAAAACCCACAAATAGTTACCAAGAGAAGCCATCCTTGAGATCCGCCACGAAAAGGTCTGTCTTTACTGGAGGGCTGGGGCGGTTTTAGATCGGGCGCAGGCGGCGGGCAGCGGCAGTGAGAGCACAGGAGCAGACTGGAGAGGGGGTGGAGAGTGATCGTAGCCGTCTCTGCGGGGAGAGCTTCGCTACAGGTTTGGATACTTTCCTCCGGCAGCAAGTCAACAGCCCAGCAGAGAAGCTAAAAACACCGGGGCTGAAGAACACAACCCCAAACAGCTGGAGTCTCTCAGGACCTGGCCGCCCTCCCCTTCCCCCCCCACAGTGACTCAGCACGCTCTGGGATCTCAGAGCGCAGGCGCAGCACAGTCCTGCTAGTGCCTCACTGCTGCCCCCTGCAGTCTGTAGAGGAAGCTCGATAACACACCCAGCCCCCCCCCAAAGAAAGACTCCAGTTTTTTCTGTTTTTCTTTGGTAGTTTGTCTCTGATTAATAGACAGAATGAGCAAGAAGCTGAAGAGGACTTTAACCCTTGACAGCTTCTACACAGATAGAGAGCAGACTCTAAATCCTGAGGAGACTAAAAACAGGCAGTCCCCAGGTGAATCCCCAAAGGAGGAGATTGTCTGTTCCTCAGCACAGATGAACCTCATAGAAGTGATTAAAAAGGCTCTCACAAGGGAGCTAGAAGAAAAATGGGGAAAGCAGAGTGAGGCTTGGGAAAAGGAGAGGGAGGCTTGGCAAAAGAGCCTGGAGAAGTCAGTTAAAGAGAGAGTGGATAAAGAAGTAAAATCCTTGAAAAATAGGATTAGTGAACTGGAAACAGAAAACAGCTCTCTAAAAAACAAAATTGGCGAAATGGAAAAAAATTCCACAGAACAAAAGAAATCAATTGGACAATTAGAGAAAGATTTTAAAAAAGTGAGTGAAGAGAATACTTCACTGAAAATCAGAATTGAACAAGTGGAATTGAATGACTCGAGGAGACAAGAAGAATCAGTCAAGCAAATCCAAAAAAATCAAACAATGGAGAAAAATGTGAAATACCTTCTGGGGAAGACAACAGACCTGGAAAACAGATCCAGGAGAGACAATCTGAGAATCATTGGACTCCCAGAAAAACATGATGAAAAAAAGAGCCTGGACACTGTCTTCCAGGAAATTATCAAAGAGAACTGCCCAGAAGTCATAGGAACAGAGGAAAAAATAAACATTGAAAGGATTCATCGATCACCCACTGAAAGAGATCCTAAAATCAAAACACCAAGGAATATAGTGGCCAAATGCCAGAACCCTCAGATGAAAGAAAAAATATTGCAAGCGGCTAGAAAAACCCAATTCAAGTATCAAGGAGCCACAATAAGGATCACCCAGGATCTGGCAGCATCCACATTAAAAGATCGAAGGGCCTGGAATATGATATTCCGAAAGGCTAAGGAACTTGGTATGCAACCAAAAATAACTTACCCAGCGAGAATGAGCATCTTTTTCCAGGGAAGAAGATGGACATTCAACGAAGTAAGCGAATTTCATCTATTTCTGATGAAAAAACCAGAACTTAACAAAAAGTTTGATCTACAAATATAGAACTCAAGAGAAATCTAAAAAGGTAAAGATTAATCTTGGGAACTATATTTTGACTATATAGATGTATAAAGAATACATGTATACCTTGTTCTAGAAATTGATGTGGAAAGGACATTGTACCAGAAAAAGGGTAAAGTGGGGGTAGTACATCTCATGAAGAGGCATAGGAAACCTATTATATCTGAGAGAAAGAATGGAGGGGGATGAATATAGTGGGTATCTTACTGCCTTCAGAATTGGCTTTAAGTGAAAAATCTTAAGACATATTCAATCTATGGTGAAACTTCTCCCATCTCATTGAAAAGTGAGAAGGGAAAAGTGGAAAGGGAAGGAATAAGCTAAGCGGAAGGGAATACGGGAACTGGGAGGGAAAGGGGTAAGATAGGGGGAGGAACTCTAAGGCGGGGGGAGGGACACTAAAAAGGGAGGGCTGTGAGAAGCAAGGGGTGCTCACAAGCTTAATACTGGGAAGGGGGGAAAGGGGAAAGAAGGGAGGAAAGCATAAACCGGGGTTAACAAGATGGCAAGTAATACAGAATTGGTCATTCTAACCATAAACGTGAACGGGGTAAACTCCCCCATAAAGAGGAAGCGGTTAGCAGAATGGATTAAAAGCCAGAATCCTACAATATGTTGTTTACAGGAAACACACCTGAAGCGGGGAGATACATGCAGGTTAAAGGTAAAAGGTTGGAGCAAAATCTACTATGCTTCAGGTGAAGTCAAAAAAGCAGGGGTAGCCATCCTGATCTCAGATCAAGCTAAAGCAAAAATTGACCTAATCAAAAGAGATAAGGAAGGACACTATATCTTGCTAAAGGGTAGCATGGATAATGAAGCACTATCTATATTAAACATATATGCACCAAGTGGGGTAGCATCTAAATTCTTAAAAGAGAAACTAAGAGAGCTGCAAGAAGAAATAGACAGTAAAACTATAATAGTGGGAGATCTTAACCTTGCACTCTCAGAATTAGATAAATCAAACCACATAATAAATAAGAAAGAAGTCAAAGAGGTAAATAGAATATTAGAAAAGTTAGATATGATAGATCTCTGGAGAAAATGTAATGGAGACAGAAAGGAATACACTTTCTTTTCAGCAGTTCATGGAACCTATACAAAAATTGACCATATATTAGGACATAAAAACCTCAAACTCAAATGCAGTAAGGCAGAAATAGTAAATGCATCCTTTTCATACCACGATGCAATGAAAATTACATTCAACAAAAAAGCAGGGGGAAGTAGACCAAAAAATAATTGGAAACTAAATAATCTCATACTAAAGAATGATTGGGTGAAACAGCAGATCATAGACATAATTAATAACTTCACCCAAGAAAACGATAATAATGAGACATCATACCAAAATGTATGGGATGCAGCCAAAGCGGTAATAAGGGGAAATTTCATATCTCTAGAGGCCTATTTGTATAAAATAGAGAAAGAGAAGGTCAATGAATTGGGTTTGCATTTAAAAATGCTAGAAAAGGAACAAATTAAAAACCCCCAGTCAAACACTAAACTTGAAATTCTAAAAGTAAAAGGTGAGATCAATAAAATTGAAAGTAAAAAAACTATTGAACTGATTAATAAAACTAAGAGTTGGTTCTATGAAAAAACCAACAAAATAGACAAATCCTTAGTAAATCTGATTAAAAAAAGGAAAGAGGAAAATCAAATTGTTAGTCTTAAAAATGAAAAGGGAGAACTCACCACTAACGAAGAGGAAATTAGAGCAATAATTAGGAGTTACTTTGCCCAACTTTATGCCAATAAATTCGACAACTTAAATGAAATAGAAGAATACCTCCAAAAATACAGCTTGCCCAAACTAACAGAGGAAGAAGTAAATATCCTAAACAGTCCCATCTCAGAAAAAGAAATAGAACAAACTATCAATCAACTCCCTAAGAAAAAATCCCCAGGACCAGATGGATTTACATGTGAATTATACCAAACATTTAAAGAACAATTAACTCCAATGTTATATAAACTATTTGAAAAAATAGGGATTGAAGGAGTCCTACCAAACTCCTTTTATGACACAGATATGGTACTGATACCTAAACCAGGTAGGCTGAAAACAGAGAAAGAAAATTATAGACCAATCTCCCTAATGAATATTGATGCTAAAATCTTAAATAAAATATTAGCAAAAAGATTACAGAAAATTGTCACCAGGATAATACACTATGACCAAGTAGGATTTATACCAGGAATGCAGGGCTGGTTCAATATTAGGAAAACTATTAGCATAATTGACTATATCAATAACCAAACAAACAAAAACCACATGATCATCTCAATAGATGCAGAAAAAGCATTTGATAAAATCCAACATCCATTCCTAATAAAAACACTTGAGAGCATAGGAATAAATGGACTTTTCCTTAAAATAGTCAGGAGCATATATTTAAAACCATCAGTAAGCATCATATGCAATGGGGAAAAACTGGAACCTTTCCCAGTAAGATCTGGAGTGAAGCAAGGTTGCCCACTATCACCATTATTATTTAATATCGTATTAGAAACACTAGCCTCGGCAATAAGAGTCGAGAAAGATATAAAAGGAATTAGAGTAGGCAATGAGGAAACCAAACTATCACTCTTTGCAGATGATATGATGGTATACCTAGAGAACCCCAGAGATTCTACCAAAAAGCTATTGGAAATAATTCATAATTTTAGCAAAGTAGCTGGCTACAAAATAAATCCCCATAAATCCTCAGCATTTTTATACATCACCAACAAAACCCAACAGCAAGAGATACAAAGAGAAATTCCATTCAGAATAACTGTTGATACCATAAAATATTTGGGAATCTATCTACCAAAGGAAAGTCAGGAATTATATGAGCAAAATTATAAAAAAGTCTCCACACAAATAAAGTCAGACTTAAATAATTGGAAAAATATTAAGTGCTCTTGGATCGGCCGAGCGAACATAATAAAGATGACAATACTCCCTAAACTAATCTATTTATTTAGTGCTATACCAATCAGACTTCCAAGAAAATATTTTATTGATCTAGAAAAAATAACAACAAAATTCATATGGAACAATAAAAAGTCGAGAATCTCAAGGGAATTAATGAAAAAAAAAATCAAATGAAGGTGGCCTAGCTGTACCTGATCTAAAATTATATTATAAAGCAGCAGTCACCAAAACCATTTGGTATTGGCTAAGAAATAGATTAGTGGATCAGTGGAAAAGGCTAGGCTCACAAGACAGAATAGTCAATTATAGCAATCTAGTGTTTGACAAAGCCAAAGCCCCTAACTTCTGGGAAAAGAATTCATTATTTGATAAAAACTGCTGGGATAATTGGAAATTAGTATGGCAGAAATTGGGCATGGACCCACACTTAACACCATATACCAACATAAGATCAAAATGGGTCTATGACCTAGGCATAAAGAACGAAATTATAAATAAATTAGAGGAACATAGAATAGTTTATCTCTCAGACTTGTGGAGGAGAAAGAAATTTGTGACCAAAGATGAACTAGAGACCATTACTGATCACAGAATAGAAAATTTCGATTACATCAAATTAAAAAGCCTTTGTACAAATAAAACTAATGCAAACAAGATTAGAAGGGAAGCAACAAACTGGGAAAACATTTTCACAGTTAAAGGTTCTGATAAAGGCCTCATTTCCAAAATATATAGAGAACTGACTCAAATTTATAAGAAATCAAGCCATTCTCCAATTGATAAATGGTCAAAGGATATGAACAGACAATTTTCAGAGGATGAGATTGAAACTATTACCACTCATATGAAAGAGTGTTCCAAATCATTATTGATCAGAGAAATGCAAATTAAGACAACTCTGAGATACCACTACACACCTGTCAGATTGGCTAAGATGACAGGAAAAAATAATGATGAATGTTGGAGGGGATGCGGGAAAACTGGGACACTAATGCATTGTTGGTGGAGTTGTGAATGAATCCAACCATTCTGGAGAGCAATCTGGAATTATGCCCAAAAAATTATCAAATTGTGCATACCCTTTGATCCAGCAGTGTTTCTATTGGGCTTATATCCCAAAGAAATACTAAGGAAGGGAAAGGGACCTGTATGTGCCAAAATGTTTGTAGCAGCCCTGTTTGTAGTGGCTAAAAACTGGAAAATGAATGGATGCCCATCAATTGGAGAATGGCTGGGTAAATTGTGGTATATGAATGTTATGGAATATTGTTGTTCTGTAAGAAATGACCAGCAGGATGAATACAGAGAGCACTGGAGAGACTTACATGAACTGATGCTAAGTGAAATGAGCAGAACCAGGAGATCATTATACACTTCGACAACGATATTGTATGAGGACATATTTTGATGGAAGTGGATTTCTTTGACAAAGAGACCTGAGTTTCAATTGATAAATGACGGACAAAAGCAGCTACACCCAAAGAAAGAACACTGGGAAACGAATGTAAACTATCTGCATTTTTGTTTTTCTTCCCGGATTATTTATACCTTCTGAATCCAATTCTCCCTACGCAACAAGAGAACTGTTCGGTTCTGCAAACATATATTGTATCTAGGATATACTGCAACATATCCAACATATAAAGGACTGCTTGCCATCTAGGGGAGGGGGTGGAGGGAGGGAGGGGGAAAAATCGGAACAGAAACGAGTGTCAATATAATGTAATTATTAAATAAAAAATTAAAAAAATAAATAAATAAAAAAATAATTTAAAAAAAAAAAGAAAGTCTCTCCGTTTTAAATTTTGCTTCTTCTATAATTTATATTTAAAGGATTATTATGGGTACTCATTCATTGAGCATATGTATCCAAATATTGAGTGGACATGATTAGAAATAATATTTAAAAATCAAGATTTTGCAGTTAAGAAAAAACAATGAGACAGAGTGGCTTAATTCATAGGATGAGATTTAGCTTCCAAATCAGAAAGACCTAGGCTTAAACTCTACCTCTGATACATATCACATATGTGATCCTGGCCAAGTTTCTAAATTTCTCTCTTGCTCTCAGGCAGATCTCTAAAATTTTTATTTGCTAAGCAAAACTGATCTAGATTGGTAAGAGGAGCTCCTCTGTGAGATCTCACTAACCTAAGGAAATAACTAATATACCATTATCAGCTGGGGAATAGCTCTTATTTTTTCATAAATCTGACTCAGTTCTCAATATGTGTGGGAATGAGACCTTTATCAGGTAAATTTACTTTAATTTAAATTTAAATTTAATTTAATGCTTTAATTTATTTTTCACAATTATTATTGCTAATTATATTTTCCTTCATCTTGTTTTCCTCACCACTTTTTATTCTATTCTTGTTCCTTTCACCTTGTCCCTCCTCAAATGTATTTTGCTTACTACCTCCTTCCCTAATCTGCCTTCCTTTCTATTAGTCCCACCCCCATTTCTCTTATCCCCTTTCCCTCCTACTTTACATAGGATAAGATAAATTTCTATACATAATTAAGTGTGTTTTTCTTCTTTGACCCAATTTGACGAGAGTACAGTTCTCTCATTCTCCCTTAACTTCCCCCTCTTCTTTTCCAACATAAAAGCTTTCTGGTCTTTTATTTGAGATAGTTTATTTTATTCTACCTCTATCTTTACACTTCTCCCAGGACATTCCTCTTTTTCCCCATAATTTTTTTTTTAATATATCATCTCTTTATATTCATTTCAAACCTATGCCCTTTGTCTGTATATACTCTTTCTAAGTATATATTCCTTATAACTGTCCTAATAATGAGAAAGTTCTTATGAGATACATCCTCCCACGTAGGAATATAAATAGTTTAACCTTATTAAGTCCCTTATAATTTATCTTTCCCATTTACTTCTTTATGTTTCTTTTGAGTCTTGTATCTGAAAGCTATATTATCTATTCAACTCTGGCCTTTTCATAAAGAATGCTTGAAAGTCCTCTATTTCATTAAATATTCTTTTTTTTTTTTTCTTCTGAAGGCTCATACTCAGTTTTGTTGGGTAAGTGATTCATGGTTGTAATCCTAATTACTTTATCCATTGCCCTCTGGAATATCAAGTTCCAAGCTCTCTGATCCTTCAGAGAGAAGCTTATAAATCATGTGTTATCTTGATTATGGTTCTATGATACATGAATTACAATTATTTTCTTTTTTCCCATGAGCTTTGGAACATAAATATAATATTCCTTGGAGTTTTCATTTGGATATTTCTTTCCAGAGATGAATGATGGATTTTTTCAATTTCTATTTTACTTTCCAATTCCATAATATCAGGGAATTTCACGTGATAATTTCTTGAAAAATGATGCCTGGGCTTTGTTGTTTGTTTGTTTGTTTGTTTGTTTTTAGGATAATGATGACTTTCAAGTAGTCCAATAACTTTTAAATTATCTCTCCTGGATCTATTTTCCAGATTGTTGTTTCTCTTGATATTTCACATTGTCTTATATATTTTCGTTCTTTGGATTTGTTTTATTATCTTTGCTTCATAAAGTCACTTCTTCCATTTGCTCACTTCTAATTTTGAAGGAATTATTTTCGGTAGTGAGCTTTTGTATGCCTTTTTCCTTTGTCCAATTCTACTTGTTTACTTTATTTCTTCAATGAATTTTTGTGCTTCTCTTTCCATTTGGTCTTTCTTTTCCTCGTTGACTTCTTGGGCTACCTTTACCATTTGACTTAGTCTTTTTTTTTTTTTTTTTTTTTTTTTTTAAACTTTGTGTGCGTATATTTGTCTCCTTTAATAAACCACTGATTCATTTTTCATGATTTTCTTCCATGACTCTTACTTCTTTTCCCAGTTTTTCCTCTGCCTCTCATTTAATTTTCAAAATCCTTTTTCAGATCTTGCATGGCATGAGAGTAATTCCTATTTTTTCTTGAAGGTTTTAGATGTAGGAGCTTTGACTCTATTATTTTCTTCTGAGAGTGTATTTTGGTCTTCCTTGTCAATATTGTAAATTTATACAGCTAGAATTTGTTCTGTTGATTTCTCCCTTTCTCAGAATATTATTTGTCTTTTAATTCTTTTTTAAAGTAGGATTCTGCTTCTAGAATAGCAGATATATTGTCCATCGCTTTAATAGTTTTGTGTAGCTGTTTTCAGAGATACTTATAGGGACTTATACGTTTTCAGTTCTTCCCAGGTCATATGATCTAAGGAGATATGTGTATACTACTTCCTTAGCCTGTGCTTTGGCCTGTGAGTGACCTGCCTGGAACTGTGAGGAATGTCTTTACTCCGGTGCAATAACATGCACTGATGTGCTAGTGCTCCTTCTTCTCTGGATTGTCATCTAGATCTGAGTATAGGCAAAGTCATTAATTCCAAGTCCTACCTCAGGGCTAGCAAAGAGACTTTGTAATTCCTTTTGATCAATTTGTTTTACCCCATTACTATCTGTGGGCTGAGAAGCTGCTACTACTGCTGCTAATTTACCGGCTCCCAATGCCTATTCCTGGTTTGTTGGGTCAGGCTATGCTGTGTGGGACTGTATTGCACTTTCACTCAGGTAAAAGTCCTAACTTTCCAAATTGCCTTGAGTGGAAAATTGTTTCACACTATTTTTTCTCCCTGTGTGAAACTGGGGTTAAGTGACTTGCCCAGGGTCACACAGCTAGGAAGTGTTAAGTGCCTGAGGCTAGATTTTTTAACTGGGGTCCTCCTGATTTCAAGGCTGGGCTCTATCCACTGCACCACCTAGCTGCCCCTTCACTCCATCTTTTTAAGGGTTCTGCTTTGGAATTTATTTAAATTCATTATTTAAAGGTATTGGAAGAGTTTTGTGAATTCAGATGATTTCCTGCCTTTACTCTGCCGTCTTGGCTCTAACCCCTCTAAATAAATATTTTTTAATCATTAAATCACTATGTAAATTTTAGTTGTTCTTATTTCAACATGATGTTGATTATCTAACTTGGTGATTAATCTAAGCTTGTTCTCTTTTCTTTTACTCTTCTAGAGAACTGATTGAGTTATTTTAATTTCAGGCTAAGTCACTTAGAAGAAAAGTTTATTTGTTTGAACTACTAGCACTCGTGGGACAGGTTGAAAATTCTCACAAGGAGTAGATGAATGGTTGATTATATTTATAAATAATATTTGGAAACAAAGCAGGGGAAGCAATCCTGATCTCAGATCAACCAAAAGCAAAAATAAATGTAATTGAAAGAGATAAGAAAGTAAACTACATATTGCTAAAGGCTGCCATAGATAATGAAGTAACATCAATACTAAACATATATGCCACAAGTGGTATGGCTTCCAAATTCCTATAGAAGTTAAAAGAGGTGCAAGAAGAATTAGACAGCAAAACTATACTAGTAGGGAATCTCACCCTTGTTCTCTCATAACTAGATAAATTGAACCACAAAATAAATAAGAAAAAAGTTAAGGAAGTAAATAGAATTCTAGAAAAGTTAGGTATCATAGCTCTTTGGAGAAAATTTAATGGAGACAGAAAAGAATGTACTTTTTTTCTCAACAATACATAGAACTTATACCAAAACTGGCCATATATTAGGGCATAAAAACCTCAAAATCAAAGGCAGAAATAGTAAATGTATTTTTTCAGATCATGATGCAATAAAAATTACATGCAATAAAAGGCCAGGGGAAAAATAGGCCATAAATTAATTGGAAACTAAATAATCTAATCCTAAAGAATGAGTGTGTGAAACAACAAATCATAAACACAATCCATAATTTCATCCAAGAGAATGACAATAATGAGACAATATATAAAAATTTATGGGATGTGGTCAAAGCAATTCTTGGGAAAGTTTTATATCTGTAAATAATATTTGGGTAGTCTCCCTAATATTAGGCAGACCGATGTTTAAAATAAACTTCTAATAGGAACTCATTTACTTTTTGCGGAAATAAAAATGTCATCTCCCTCCCCTCCCTGCCATCTTTATATCAATATGGTTAGCAGTCAATGAGAAAATGTGTATGAAATAACTTTGCTTTTTAGTTCATGGATACATATGCCATTTGATATAATTGTTAAAATGAATCATTATATAATTTTTGTTTGTGAAAGATTCCAACAATTTATGTAATGGGATTGTCTCTACATGATTGTGTTTATAAAATTAGAACATTTGGCATAATGATATAAATATTTAATTAGGACCCAGGGCATTTTGATGGAATAATTTAGAAAGTGTTCCAAATTAAAACATCAACAATATAAAGGTTATAATCAAAAGGTATCATAAATATCTAGAAATGCTCATAAATGCTTATGAAGTAGTGCTAGACACTATACAAGAGCACTGAAGAATGGTATTTTTTTTTTCCTTAATCCCGTGAGTAATGCCTTTCATTACAATAGCAAAAATCTTGCAGTAAATGTTAAATTGAAGCAAGATGACACAATATTAATAAAATCTCACTGACAATGTAGCTTCATGGTCTTTTAGGTGGACTAATCACAGGATCAACTACTGTAAGTGCTAAACCATGAAAAATAAATCGTTCATGCTACACAGTTAATTTCACTGTGATTAGAAATACAGAGAATGTTATATACTTATATACAGTGTGAACATTTTTCCTATGAATGTTAATTTCACATATTTAGTACAGTGATTTGGGATATAGAGTCACATTTATTCTTCAGTATACTTGACTGTCAGTGCCATTGTAGGAATAAAATAGTACGGATTTACATGTTGAACACACTGCCGATTTTATTTCATGTTGATCTCTTACTGAATAAAAAACAAAATGATGGAGCTGAAACCATTCCAACAGTTCATTTTATAAAATTCCAAAATGTTAACCTGTCTAATATTAGTATTGAAGCAAGTAAGATGTTCACAGATGTGAAATCAATAGACTTTTAAATGTCTAGTAAATCCTAGAGAAATCAAATGTGAACCTGCACCTTGAGGACTTTGCACTCAAGACCCAATCGATAAATTTCATACTTGCCTACTTGCCCAAGGAAATTAAAATGATACTGCAGTTAACTGTGAATGTATATCTATAGATATATTTGAGGAAGGTTGTAAGTAACAGGATAATTCTGTGATTTCATAATTGTATGCAAATCTCCATGAGAAAACTCAATACAGATCCAAAACTATTCTGCAATCTATAGTCTCAAAGAGTTGCCCACTGAAAGGTTATATGATTTGTATACAGTAATACAAACAATATACATCAGATGTCTTTCTGATTCTATATCAGTTTTTTATTTATTATACAACGTTGATTTTTTTTTCCTTGTGTATATAGGTTATATTAGTATTCCCTAAAACTATATATTTATGAGATTTTGGAGGTTTCTTTCCTCTAGTAGGGATAATAGATTCTTAGCAGTATAGCAAGACTATTCCCAATATTAATTTGAAAGGAAATGTCATTAATGGGAGGTTTTTATCCAATTGACTTAATTGAAGACAATTAGAAGAAATACTAGGTTAGCAGCTCCAGAGAGGCAGATGTCCTAGAGTAAAGAGTAATGTTCTAGGGCTATAATATGGCAAAGGAAAGATTGTTAGGAGAGATCTCCAGGGTATAGTTATTCCAATGAGTATTGTCAAAGATGTAAAAACATGAGTATTCTGTCTCACATGGGCTACATATTCTGCAAGCTACAACAAACATTTAAAAAGGAAATCTCAATACACTATAGTGGCCAACTGTGTAAATGAACAAGGATTGATAATTCTTAGGTACAGAATAAGCATATATACACACCTACACACATATACACACGTGTGTGTTTTCGGATAAAGAATTGTAAATAGTGATATGAAAATAAATTATATTGTATTAACTGAGGTTCAAGGAGGGGCTTTTTCACCCTGAATTGTAAGCAAAGTGCTTTGATCCTCAGTAGCAAGCTGGAGTAGTATATTCTATAGTAATGGTCTGTGGCATTGCTTTATATTTCAATCTATGTAGGAAGTAAATTTCCATGATTTACCTTGATCCTCACCTTAAAATTTATATTTTCAAAAGTTCTAAAATCAGAAAGAACACATGGCGTACCATAGATATAAAAGTGCTCAATTTGTGTTTTTCAGCTCTACACATTCTGAACACAGTGTTCTCTTGCTGGTCCCAATTTTCTAAGGGTTTCCTCTTATTCTATTTTTATCTCCATGAGGATATCTTTGTCAGAACTCAGTGTGCCTAATTTTTTTTCAAATTCCTTTCTATTTCATCGAGGCTTCTTGAACTCTCTTCCATCTCTTTAGAGGTTTGGTCTCTGCTGGAAAAATAATTAATCAATATAGGCTTATATATTAATAGTTCCATGTACTGTATTATGAAACCATTCTAACCTATTGTTATCATAACAAGAAAAAATCCCAACATTTTCTGTCTTTGTGTTTTGTTCTGGGCTGTCTCTATTCTTCCTTCTCATCTTCTTTTAGAATCCTGGCTTCCTTCAAGAGATTTCGCTCAAAGGTTAATTCTTGCAGAAGGTCTTTTTTTTTCTTTATTCTTTCAAGGCATTCAAGCTTTCTCCTTTGAGATGAACTTCCATCTATTTTGTGTTTGTTATATATTGTATAAGTCTAATTATTTATATGTTTTTTTCTTCTTTGGTACCAAATTCAAATAGAAATGGGGGTCATTAAACTAAAGATCTCTGCATATTAACTTAGAAATCCACATTTTAATATTATTTATGATCTATTGCATTGTACTCATTTTATTAATTTTGATAAATGATTAGTTTAAAATTTTAAATATATTTAATAATTACTTTAAATTATTCTTGCCAAATTGAAAGAAGGGGTGTTTTTTTGCTTTCTTTAAATCTTCAATACTTAGCATTGTGGCAGGCAACTAATAAACACTTAATAAATGGTTGCTGACTACCTCGCCTTTCTCTTAAAGACTGTAACTGTATATGGTAATTTTGTGTTCTTCCAAGAGTTTCCTTTTGATTAAAAACACTTTGGTCATCTGTGAAAAAAAACACAAAAAACTAGCTGCATATATTATGTGTAAATCTTTGATTATTTTTCTTGCAAAGGTAAATAGTAATATATTTGAAATAAAAGCTTCTAGGATATATAGCAAAAAATCATTCTTCTTTAGGAATAAACACTATGGACTAACTTAAAACATTATCTCTTTGTCTGAAAGACATTTTTTTAAAAAAAAAATATGAATTTCAAGTTTGAAAATACAAGAGTACTATCTATAATATATTTTCATTGTAATTTCATGAGGTAAGTGAGCACTATTTATCATATATAGATTTTTTCATTTACTTCAGTATCTTAGTTTATTTGAAATGTAAAAAATCATATTAGGCTATTTGACAAGGCTATTAATACATCCACTTTAAAAATAGATATTTCAAAATCCGTTTTACAATATATATGGGATAGCACACATTTTGTTCTTTATGTGCCATCAAAGAAATATTTTATACTTTTTTATGTCAAACAACATAAAAATAAGAAGTTTTAAAAAGACTTCAAGAAATACAAGAAACTTTCACAATTTGGAAAGATTGTTACAGAAGAGATCATAGTTCCAATTTTGCTGGTGATTAAAATTTACAAATTTACATCACACATACATTGTTATATATATTATATATGTGTGTGTGTTACCTACATATGTACATATATGTACATGTGTGTATAGATATATAAGTATATATATATATATCACATTATCTCACAATAGGAATATTTTCGTGCACTAGGAATCTAAATATTTTTTCTGTAGATAAATCATATTCAAAAGGCATTTTATTTTTCAAAAATTAATAAAACTTCAGAACATAATGAAAATGCATGTATAAACATTCATTTCAAACATTAAAATTAGCAATTGGAAATAAACTACAAAAATAGTTTTAGACTATAACTATTATTTTCATTTTCCAAGTATTCTTTCTCTTAAGAGACCCTATTTTTTTGTGATTAAAATAAATGCCTCTGCAATTAAGTATCAGAGCTGAACTAAGGAGGATAATTATATTTTACATAGTTTTAACAGTTTATTGAGTAATCCAAATCACATTGAATATTATTCAGGAAAGGATTGAACATTTTTTTCCCTAACCAAACAAGTTACAGTAAAAACAAAATCTCCAACAGGTTGATTTCCAGGGAAAATCATGCTTAAAAATATGAAAATAACTTTTTCCAATTAGAGAAAAATGCTACTATTTTTACTAAATAGCTAGTAAGTTCATTGCAAAGCAAATAATATTTCCTATCTTAGGATATTTGATTCCTTTTCACTGAACTGTTCTGTAATAAAAATGTTTACAAGTTTTAAATAAAATGATATGTGCAAACAATAAATGAAAAGTAATTACATTTGGAGAAGCACACACATTTCCACTAATCATGCTTTAAAGAAGATTCAATGGCACTACATCATGGAATGCAATTTGTTCACTTATTTTGACAAATATAGTTTAGTTTTAAATATTTATGATATTGTTTTATAGTATAGTATATTAGCAAGTACATTGTAACATTTAGGAAAAATAAAATTAATGAAGCCTTAATAGTTGAAGAGCTCATGATAACATAGTCTCTATAGAAAAGGAATGTAGAAATACCAGAATTTGGTTAGAGGTAAAGGAAGATTCGGGGAAACAAGAAACAGAACTCCAGATTATAGATTTAAAAGAGAATATTGGTTAAAGGGAAAATCTGAAGAGCATGTGATCTTGTGTTTGTTTATTAGTAAAGCCTATTATCAACAGCATTTTTATTGTTATATATTGAACACATGAATTAAGACACTTATAGACAGTTTTTATTACCATTTTTTAAAAGGTTTTCAACCCGCATTATTTATCTACTTGCAACTGTGGGCCCCCCATGAAATTAGCCGATTATTGAGGAAATTAAGTGAATCATCATAATTTTATAGGAACATCAATATTTTCTTTGCTTAAACTATTTTAAATAATACACTTCTTCAAATATGCTTTCATTTGAACTATTACATGTTTACCTAAAATAATCTTGAGTAAAAATACCCTGAATAATAAAGAAAAAGACCAAAGAAAACAAACAGCCTGAGTGACAGATGGCATTTTCAAAAATGCAGTAGTATTTTATTCTCAAATTCACATTATTGTCTTTCTAAGATAATATCACAAGTTAATAAATCTGGAGACTATCTTAGGGAGTTGAGCATTACATAAATAGATACTGTAGTAAAATACAAAGCCTATGAAGCCAAGTGAAAAAAATTCATGCTGGCTTATTGCCTACAAAAAAAACATTGGGAAAAGTACATGAGATACCATGTTTAAAGTCACCAGAAAAAGGAGTCAAAAGACCTATACTGTACTTCTGGCTTAGTGACTAAAAGGTCATTTTTATTTTCCCAGTTTAGATAGTTGAACTAAATGATCTCTTTGGTCAACTTCATTTATATTATTCATCTTTATTAAAAAAAATAAAATGATCATCAGTAATATATAAAGCCATAGAGCATTCTAGAATCACTTGGACTCCATTGATAAAGATCACAACCCCTTCTTACTTTCCTATGTGTAGTGATTCTTTTCTAGATTTTCCTTCTATTCCAAATAAAACATCATTAGAGTATCTATCCCATGTATTGGAAACTTTCCATTTTTGGAAGCATTAAAATATTAAATATGTTGGTATAGTATTGCACAGTCCCACCTAGAATGTCAATTATTTAAAGTATCACATTTAAAAATAGTTTATTGCTCTGAAGTAATGGGAGAAATCATAAGTATTACTAAATTAAGTTTTTTTTTTTTTCCCCCTTAAAATAACATTTGCAACTTTGATGGACATGTCTTGGAGTACTCAACATATCAACTTGTCAGTGACTTCTCTTAGCCTATTAATTTGTCTAGACAAGTTGCTCATGCTGTCAATTTCTTCCAAATTAAAAAGGAGAAAAGCACAAGTAATGTATAATATATAGGTCTCTAAGAAATGAACAATGATCTGCTGAAAAAAAAAAAAAAAACAGATTTTAGAGTGAATCTTGTTAACATTGTGAATTTGACCAAATAGAGTACATTTATCATACTCATTTCTCAAGTGCATTTCTCACTTTGGAGAAATGTGAACAAAAATCTCCAGTAAATTTCATTCCTAGGGATTCTCACTTTGTTTTGATCATTTCTGATTTCTCAAAGACTGAGTTAATTGAATTTGTAAACTGTGTCAGGTCCCACTAAGGTGAAAAAGCTACAAGTATAGGCTCTTTAAGATTGTATTTTATTTTGTTTCCAGATCACACTTTTGGTAGCAGTTAAGTAAACTCATTACTAAATAGTTGACCATTTAAAGATGATTTTTTCTCAACTACAGCAAAACTTTGAGATTACCTACTATTTACTAAGTGGTTGCAACAGTACCAACATTGATGAAATCCCAGATCCTAGAAACTTTGAAAAAATTATTAGAAAAATCTCTTCTTCTCTAACATACCTTATCTATTAATAATAGATATTTATTTCCTTCACAAGCCACTGTTTTTTGTTTTTTGTTTTTTTGGGTTTTTTTTTTTTTTCAGAAATGGCTCATATGCAATAGTTATATCACTCACTATGGAAGATAATCAGTATACTAAAATTTGGAAACCATAATAAAGAAATAATAGAAAAAAATAATAATCAAATATATAAAACTCTATACTCATTAAAAATAAAAATCCACATACATATTTCAAAAAATTTTAAATACAAGTTAGATTAGATCAACAATAATGAAGCATAACAGAAAACATGAAGAAGAAGAAAATCAGGAAATAGTTTTAACCTCAAAATATGGATTTTTAATGAACACATTTTCCAAGTAAATCATAACTAGGCATAAATAGAATAGTGTATTTTATGTATAGCAACTGCTCTATTGAGTTAATCAATAAATAGATGAATGCACTTAAAGACATATTTTCTTACTAATTTGAGTACATATCTATATTGTTGGAAATGGAAAGCAGCAAACATAAAAAAGATTTAATGATATATGGAATCTATACATAAGATTCAAATTATTCTCTTGCTTTATCTACTTTAGCAAAGCAATGCCAACAGAATTTTACAGACAAGAATATAAAGAAAATTTCTGAAGCCAACACAATTTGTGATTGGGCATCTTTTCTCAAGTGGAATAAATTATACCTACACCTTTTTGTTTTTCTAATTCTATAGGAAACTAGAGGAAATGTGTTTGGAGTTAATCCATTTGGATTATGCCACTGACACATCTGTATTACTTCTAAGCAGTTTCTGTCAATAAAAAGTTATTTAATAAAAAAAAAGAAAAATTATCCATGCATATGTTTTGAAAAGAAAAAGCTTTAATTAAAAAAAAAAAAAAAAACACTTCTAAGCAGTTCTCTGATTGTTCTTTAAAGTCTGCAAAATACATAAAATGTTATCAACTTCATAAGATCTAAAATTATTAACAAAATAACTGTGTATGAATTCAACATGATTTCTCAAAGACAAAGCTATCTGGTGCTCTAAAATGATTTTGTTTTAAGTAGTTATTTTTTTTTCTTTCAGAAAGAAAAAAGGAAGTTTTGATGACAAACAAATGATGCATTAATGAACAATTATACAAGCATGAGAAGAACTGACTTTCCACATTAAGAAAAGTAATTTTAATCTGACATAGTATCTACAGTATAGTGAGTTTCATTTCTCTTATTTTTTTTTTATGTGAAAGGGAAAAGACAGAAGAAAGGGAAAGAAGACAAATATATTTATTTTTGTTAAAATACATGGATTTCCCAAAAAAAAGTCTTTTAATTCATTAAACAAAATTAGAGACCTTATTTTATTCACACAAATTGTCACAAAGTTCATCAACAGAAAGCTACTGATATTCTACCCACTTTATGAATAGATTGCTTCCAAAAAGTTAGAAAAAAGACATGATTTAACTTATGACCTGTATCCTACATTTTAATTATGTTATATATAATTCATTATTTATTTTAAAATTCTTTTATTTTAAAAATTTGAGCTCCAAATTCTCTCCCTTTCTCTACACCTTCCCAAAGTTATTAAAAAGTCAAGCAATAGATCAAATACACATGTGAAGTCATGTAAAATAATTTTCCATATTAGCCAAATTTGAATAAAACAAGAAAAATAGAGAAAATCATATTTCATTTTGCTGGGTTTCATCAATTCTCTCTCTGTAGGTGCCTATCTCCTACATTTTTAAAGATATGATTCATAAGTAGAACTAAAATTCTAGATATAGTTACAAAACAAATTGCAAAATATAATGAAACTTGAATATCTCTGTTTACATTGTCACTTTTTTCACAATTCTAAAAATAATGTGGGCTATAGAGATATAAAATTCAAATTATATATTTCCTAAAATCCTCTAAAGACTTTTAAATCAATCAGTTAACGTACACTGAGACTGCTAATACATATGTGTGTGTGTGAGTGTGTGTGTGTGTGTGTGTGTGTGTGTGTGTGTATTTTAAAGAAATGATTAGAATAGGTTTGGGAAAATTTCCAACACTTTTTTTGACAAATAATTTCAGTGAAATTCTCTTGAAATTATAATACCTTAAACCATGTAAACATACTTTAACACCGCATAAACACTAGAGGTGACAGTATTTTTAAAGGGACAATACAATACTTATATTTTACTAGGGAAATAACTTTTAAAATACTATTTACAAGGCTCATTGGTTCACTTAATTGCCAAAAAAATGTATATTAAAATCATGTATTTTAATTTGTACGCAAAACTTTTAAATGTTCATGTTTCGAAGAAGGGATCCATTGAATTGTACTTTAATGGAGCTAAATTCCTCGAAGTTTACAAATAGGTTTATGAGGTCATTCAAACTTAGAAAATAATCATGATATTCCAGCATTCCTAATAAAGTTAAAAATCAATCATTTTCTCATTCAGTGGATGATATACACATACGAATATATACATGATGTCTTTCAAGAAATTCAAATACATTTATTATACTTCAGCTCTATAATAATGTAATATCTAAGGTAAATACATATTTCCATATAGAGTGTTTATTTTGGGGGATGGGGTAGGACAGTATATCAAATATTGTCTTACTCATAAAATATTTAGTATAGTCTTTAATATTTCAATTTAAGGAAATAAACTTCTTGTGATAAAGTATTAAACTTCTGTCATTCTAAGAAGTATAACTTGGGAAAGAATAGATCTGTGGTTCTCATAATACTATTTTATTAAAACTAAGAGATGTTTTACATTTGTTTCTGCTTACAGAGATATGACAGCAATTATTTCTAAACCCCTTATGCAGTTTTGCCAGTCCCATGATATAAGTCTCATACATTTGGGGTGTTATATTCAATAGATCATAGTGTGGCTATGTCTTTGTTATCCCCATTTTAAAAATGCGGATGAAATTGCATCTCTTTTTTGTTTGCTAGGTGAATAGGAGAAGGGAATATACATTTATATAATTCCCACTATGGGCCAGGAACTGTGCTTAGTATTTTATAAATATTTCATTTAATCAGCTAATTTTACCTTCATAAATATATAATAAAAAGGCATAAGCCAGTCAGCTCTTGTTAGGAAGTGAGGGATGACCTGAAAAATTTGTAAATTAAATTAGAAGGTATAAGTAAATTGCAAAATTATGTCAATGATTTTTATATAGATCTCTCATTTGTTATATACTTCTAACTAATAGTCACCTAGGAATAAATGAGATGGAACTCTGAAGTCAGCAAATTTAGCAGTCTTCAACAACAGCATGTCTTTGTTTAAAAGGCAAATCACTAATGACTATAAGAAATGAGATGATTATATTTAAAAAAAAAAATGTCAAGTCCCTGAATTTCCCAAAAGAGTCAGTAGAACTGAAGACTGCCTCATTTCAGTGATCAGTATCTTTCTTCATTGCATTATTGAAAGAGGGGGATGGGGAACATTTATTTTTTTCCCTTTTTAATAAATCAGGCCATGATTATTGACATGTGTGAGTATGTGTGTGTGTGTCTATACATAATTTAACTAGGAAAGAGAGAACATTATATTCAAGTGATAAATACACTAAAGAGAAAATAAACTCAAATCCCTATAATTTATGCAAATTCACTTGTGTCCCCGAAAGAGAATGTCTTTGGTTAAAATTCTTACATACTCTGATAAAGCAGAAGTTAGGTTTCTTTCATTGACAAATACAGATTACTTTCTAGAAATGAAAAGAGAAATTTCACTACATTTAGAGGCAGCCTGATGTTGGGACTGGACAAAGTAGGTCCAAAGATAACCTCTGACATGCACTAGTTTAGTGATAGCATAGAAGTCATTCAACTTCTTAGTGCTCTAGGCAACTCTTAAAGACTTTTAACTAAAGGCTTTCTATTATAAAACAGTTTGCCTTTCTTTGTTAGTTTTCTCACCTATAACTCCTTATACAGAAAGTTAAGAGATATGTATGTATGTATGTATGTACAATTATTATTTTTATTCCTATTTACTTTTCTCTTTCTCACCCTTTAAATATGTGTGTGCATATATATGTTACAATATGCCACTCTAGGCTTTGACTTCGTACCCTATGCAGCTTTATGAATCCAAAGAAACTGGATTGTTGGTGAGCTCAGAATTATCAGTATTTATTTCCTGATGTCCAAAAAATTCGTTGTTTTTTTTTCCCCCTATCTTCCCTCCACCTTTCTGTCAGCCTTTCTGCTTATGTATCTGTATACTCTTTTTCACATTGAAACCCTCCCCAACCCCAGAAAAAAAAAATTAAACCAGTGTATCTCCAATAATTTCTGCTGGAAGTTTTCAGTTCCCAAAGCATGTTCTGATCACCAGTCAGAAGCTTTGCTTTGCCTCACCCCCACTTTTCAGCACTGAAGTTAACACATCATCCCACCCAATCCTGAGTGCTGTTTCTACCAGGACTCTGATAGGTGGGAGAACCTACCAGTGATTGCCCAGGTTCTTTGCTTGTCTAAAAATGTTTCCATTAGAATCGGATCTGATATAGACAACGCTGTACCTTCACATTTAACTTCCAACCCCATTAGGATAGTTAATTGAGAGTTGACTACTTGGCTCTGATTTTACTTCATGCAGAGGCAGGGTGGGGTGGGAAAGCGGAGAGGTTGTAAAATATCTCACTTAGAGAAGTTTGGTTGACATTATTGTGACCCCCCTGCATAAAAGGACTCCAGAGACACACTCAACATCCCGTCTCCTCAGCTACATTGACCAAACAGCTCATCACCCTCATTGATGGCACCCACACCCTTATTCACCTTCAGTTCTTAATACTGAATGACATTCTGAGAGCTTGATTCTTCCAAGCACCCCCAACCACGACTGTCTCTTCTATTCTTTCCCCTTTCCACATAAGGTCCAGACTATACAATTTACTTAGATTCATCAGGGGAAAAAATATATATACACACACACATAATCCTCAGGGCCAGAGAGTGATGAAGAGGGACTCAAACGCTTTAAGTGGAAAAAAGTCACCATCAAAAGGCGCGGATTGTAGAGAACACACACCTCCTCCCCATGCTGGAGTCTCTTCCGAGCATTCCGCTTCATCACCAACCCAACCCCCCACAAAACAAAAACACACATAAGCAGACCTTCTCAGCAAAATCTTCTAATCTCACACTCTTCAATATGCCTCCCCCCCAACCCCTTCACAGTGCCCTAGGCAGAGGATTCTGAGGCGAGTAGGAAACAAGCAATTACCAGAGTTTTGTTGCCGTTCTTGCTGAGGGGACCTCGGAAAACTCCCTTGATGTTGCGAAAGTGCCCATTGCTGAGATGAGTGGAGCTGATGACAATGTAGTAACACTCCATGGGGCAGCCGCCGCCTCCTCCACCACCGCAGCCACTGCTTCCATGCACCTCCGCGCCCGCAGCAGCAGCTCACACACGCGGGACTGGATGAAGGTATCTGTGGGCACCAGGTGCAGCCAAATCACACCGGACACACACACACACATACATATAATCCTTGTTCCCGTGAAGGAAGGGCTGACAATCAGACACTCAATTCCTCTTTTCCCAGCTCTGCTGAGGGAGGTTTGCTGCCCCCGCCCCCTCCTCTTTTTTTTTTTTTTTTCCTTTTTGATTCCTTTTTGAGGATTGACTGGAAGAGGGAGGGGAATCCCAGATTGGGAGGAGAGGCTTGGGGTAAGGAGCGCACAAGGGTTGCTGAGGAAGTCAGACGCGTGGACCAGCCTCAGCTTGTGTCTCAGTGCAGCACAGAAAGGAGAGGAGCAGTCTGAGCTGTGGCAGCGAGAGCAGCAACATTAGCAGCAGCATCTCCTCGGCTTTGCGGAAGGAATCTGAGTTGCTGCTGCTCTCAGGCATTAGTGTTATTATAGTGTGCGGCGTTGCCGGTCCATTGCACTGAGCCAATGGCAGGAAGCCACTGGGCTGATACCGAGAGCTGTCAGAGGAGTACATCTGTCACACGCTGCCTTCACCACCACCCCCAGCTCGCTCGCTCTCCTCCCTCCTCCCCCTCAGTACACACTGCTGGCTCAGCCAGCCTGCATGCCTGCCACACTCAAGTGAAGACGGGGGAAACAGCGTCCAGAAACAGTGGCAGCGACCGCTCCAGAGTAAACGCTGCAGCGACTTTGGGATATACAAGAGCAGCAACCGGCTGGAACAGGACAACGGACAGGATGAAGAACCAGGTTAGCAGTCTGGAGTTTAAGAATCCAGGGAAGGAAAGAACGCCGAACTGGGAAGAAAGTGAAACGCAGAGAAGGATGGTGAAGAAAAGAAATGAAGCTTTTATTTTCTCTTTTCGAGCGTTATTTATAAGACAAATGAAATAAAACTACACCTTTTTTTCCCCTAAAACCCAAAGAACTTAAGCATCCCCTTCCTTTTTCCCTCCCCACTCTAGCAATCATCAAAACTGAACATGTGATAGCAGCTGATTTTCTCACAAAACTGTAGCTAGCCCATTGGTCTAGCTTAATGGTTATTTATTCATTGGATTGGGGAGGGAGGAAAAAGAGAAAGCAACTTTAGCTCCAGAAGTAGAGAAGTAGTAATAAAGTAGTGTTTTATTGTTTCTTTTCTATAAAAAGACTTTAGCTATCTTGTAATTATTTAAGAGGAATTGGAGTTTGTGATTGGGGCAAGGTGTTCTGTGGACATCAAAGATTGCAGCACTTGGTCTATGGTTTCTTTATTCCATCATTCCCTTTCTTAAATACCTTAGTAACGCTTTCCAGTTCTCCGCAATCTCAGTAAGTCTGGTTAGTAGTAGCAGCTGCTACCTACAACCCCTTCCGTTTCTCTTTCGTTGTTAACCTGATGCAGGATGCAGGGATGGACAATGACATTCACCTTACAAAATTCTAGGATTTTATTTATGTGTGTGTGTGTGTGTGTGTGTGTGTGTGTGTGTGTGAGAGAGAGAGAGAGAGAGAGAGAGAGAGAAGAGAGAGAGAGAGAGAGAGAGAGAGAGAGAGAAGCTGGATAAAGAAAGGATAAGGCTTTGCTTCTTTTTCTTAATCAGACATTTCTCGAGAAGCAGAAATTGTAATCCTTAGTTTGTGCCTTTTCTTCCGTTCTCCCAACCTCAGTTTATTCCTTCTTTGTGTAAGTTTAGCTCTTCTGAAGTGGTTTAGTAAGAGCATCCCATCAAGTATACACATGGCTCATTAGTAGGCACTTAAAGAGATCGATAACAGGCAGTAGAAAGCCTGAAGATGTTGTTTTCAATGGATTTACTGAAGGCTTTATTGTCTTCTTGCTCAGGATGGCTTAATTGGTTAAAACAGAATTCAGACTGCCCTGTAAATGCAACGCAGAGAAAATGAATTCTGAAACAGACTAGATTATCCCCACTCTGATTTTGCTAAAAATTCCTTCTCATTTTGCAATAGTTCACTATTTCCCTCCTAAAATTTTAGGTCATTATGGACTTGACCTACAAGCATGGGTAGACCTTTTAAATAAATCCCTCAAGGTGACTTCACTAGTAGGTTTGAGAGAAGAGAAGATCGTTAGATGGATTTGAGAAATGAGTTCTGTGGAAATAAATCACTCCCTGGATGCATTTTTGTAACAAGCATGGATAGCAAAAAAGAAATGCATCAAAATAGAAATTATCAGTTATTCATGTTTTGTATACAGACAAATAAAAAGTTGATATCTATTGAGCAAAGTTCATTATTAAATGTCACTTACTTTAAAGGCACTTGTAGTTCACAGCTATCCACGTGGGGGAGTCTGTAAGTCTTTAAAGCAAGCCTCTGTTTATAAAATTTCTTTTGCTATAGGATAGATGTTAGAATTAAATTTGAATGATCTGATTTTTTAAATAGGATTCACTTCTGCTCAATTAAATGTAAATATTTAAACTCAGTTTAATATTTTGTCATCAACTGTTTCAATTTTTACTCCAGACAAAAATATCCTTGTGTGCTATTGTTTTATGAACAAGTATTCTCTTCCATATAATGTGCCTTCTTTTCCATATTGTAAGTGTTTTGGACACTAGCTCTTAAATGAAAAAAGACCTTCTTTGTGATTTCTTGGACCTCAGAAATGTAGATACTAAAAAAGGGAACTAAATACAGAGGTTCAAAATATTATGTCTGCGTAACTCCCATAATGCCTTGTAGCTCACAGACTCATCTCTAATGCTTCTTTCTATCTTCTCATGGATTGTTTTGTTCTCTGAGTTGGAATGTTCAGTTTAAAGTCCATTTCTGTCAACAAGACGTTAAATGAATTAGCTCAGAGAACCAAATATCATCTATCATGCAATAATACCTCACTGTCAGAATTTGCTTCTGGTGACAAAGACTGTCTATCCAAACTATTTTTTAATGTTTCCATCATAAAGCACTATAGTGAAACCCCCTTTAGCAATTTCTGACAGGTGTCATTTTGTTATCATAGTTGTTGGGTTTTTTTTTTTTTTTAAATCTTGGCCATTAGTGTCTTCTCCCCCTCTCCTCCCCCCCCCCCAGTTGAGAACTTGTGTGTGTATACACATGTGTATATATAATAAGTGATTTAGGAATGTCAGAATATGCTTTTTTTTTTTTTAATGTCCAATCCTTACTCTAAATGGTTGCAAAGTCAGTTACAGAAATGATGTAATGAGTAGAAACAAAATAAAAAGAGGAGAAAATACCTGTCAGTTTTATTACATAAGTAAAGCAGTATGACATATCCAATGGTAAAAGGATAAATAGCTCTACAAATTACTTCCCTTGCAGAAAAGGCGCCTGAAAATGATTAAATCCTGAGAGTGGTTTTATGTATGTTTTTATATGTGCAGACCTGGATGGTCATGCATCCATGCCAATATTGAGAATTCTTAAGAATTAGGAATGGAAATAAGTCTAAAGAAAATATTTTTGCTTAGGCTTTTTTCATGATAGAATAGATATACCTCTGAGTCCTAAACACAAGTTTCTTATTTATATACCTGTAACTGTCAGTGACATGTTCTGCTGTCTTACCACTTACCAGAATTTTTATAGGATTTTAAAAGCAGACCTGTTCATCAGCAGGATGAGATATAGTGCAAAATGAGCAGGGATATTATTAGGGATCTGTTCTTGCCCTGGCTACTGATAATGACTCACTATCATAGGATTAAAATACGGGGTATACAAGAATATCACATTTTTTAATTTTAGGGATGTCTCCAAGAAGAAAAAAAAATCTTAAATCATGAAAAAAAAAATCATACCCTTATCCACCCAGAGGAAAGTTTGTCCCTTTATAAAAAAAGTTAAGATAAGATTTCTTTCCTAATTGTCCCTTTCTTCTTTTTCTTTTAATGTTGCTATTCTATTAGATAAAGAACGGCATATATCACAGTTAAGTAGGCAAATTTATAAATGCACTTAGTCATTTGTAAGGAGAATAATGCCATAAAAATCTGTCAAAAATGTAAATATCATTGATTCAAGTTATAAAAACTATAACTAGATTCTGGGAAATTCCCTTTCTCTTTAAGTGATTTGGGAATTATAAAAAAAATTATAGAAATAGAATTGAACTTTGATATACTATTGTGGATTACAGTAGGAAATTTCTTTTTTTATTTACTAGATAATTATAGAACACATATGTTCAATTGCCAACTGTCCAGCTAGAATAATTTTCTCAATTATATTTTTAAAAAGAGAAAATGTGCTAATTGCATGGCATTAATCATAAAATACTGTTGTAATTAATTTGTGCCACCACTATGGTTTAGATTTTTTTGACCTCTCATTTAAAGATTATTCTTTCCCTTTTATGAGGTTATTCCAATCGAACTTTTTCAGTACTTTATATCTTGGAAGAAATCCTATTCAATTCAACAAAACTTTATTCCTAATCCTACGGGTATACAAATTAAAAACAAGATGGGCTCTGCCCTTAGGAAATTTACAGTCTAACAGAGTGTAACAGCAAAGGAAAAGTTAATTTCTAGACAACGTTTAATAAGCAATATATGGGGAGGAATTCACTTTAGCAGGTATAGAAGAAGTATAGTGTTGGACTGAGGGAGGTGGGCAAAGAAGTATTATTTCAACTGTTGGGATGGAGAAAATCTTTAGTATAGGTGATGATCTCTGTAAGTGATCAAATTTGATAAGGCTTGGAAGTATTGTTTCCAACCAGGTTAAGGAGATCTTGAATGATAGATTCATGTCAGTTGTGGCATGAAGAGATATTTCATTAAGATTTTTTTGGTAGTCTATAAAAGGTAGGCCGCCAAGAAAATAGCTTAGAAACAATTGAATCATTTAGAAAGTTAATGCAGAAAGTTAATTTTTTTTTAATTCAGTAAAGATATTTTTTATATTCTTTTTAAGAATGGGTACATAGGTAATTAGATACACCTTTGAAGCAGCATTTTATTTCTTATCCTGAAGTACAAGTCCCTTTCCTGATTCCCCATTAATCAGATCTTTAAAAAGTTACACTTATCACATACCCAATCCCTGCTCAACAGGAGCTTCCATTCCAGAAGAGGGGAAGGTAACAGAGGGGGACTAGGGAAAAGAAAAAAAGATTGTTTTCAAATATCAGGCCACCATCCCTGATTACAAAAGTCAAGCCCTGCTCCCAAGGAATTTATTTACTTTTGGGGGATGATAAACTGCACTTTTGATTGTTCTTTGATGTCCTTGTAGGTTTCAATTTTCTGATTTAAGTTTTATTTCTCCAATTTATTTTTTATAATTGTGAAAAACAAATGTCCATACATTTCTCACAATCCCCCACCCCCATTTTTAAAAATTAATCTGGTTTCCACATCCTTTTCAAACCCCTCAGATATGGCAACATTTTACATCCCATTTCATAAAAGTCTATTAACTCCTGCACAAATCTCCTTACATAGGATGGATAATTAATTCCTGAATTCTTTGATAATTCTTCTGATACAGGTGTACTAGGAATGAAACTACTTCCAATTGTAACAGATGTTCTTCTTCTTCTTGCTAATAACCTTTCTAGAGTCTTTCTATTCCCCATGCCATTCTATTAGTGGCATTTAACTACTCTGCTATTCCCTTCACTGCTTCTCTGGTGTGGCTTATCCAACAATATTTACTCAACAAAATAGGAATGACCCTAATTCAGAACTAGATTTTTAGCCTTGAATTTATCAGTTACTATCCTTGACTTAATTCTTGCTGATTCAGTCTTAGAAAGTTAATTAACTTAGTTGATAGAGCATTTTTAAAATCGGAAATTGTTGGTCCAAATAAATACTGAAGATACAAAGGAAAAAAATGAAACAATCCTTGCTCTTAAGAAGCTTATATGCTATCAAAGGAGATAATATGTATACAATAAGCATATAAAATATATACAAAAAACATAAAGTAATTTAATTGAGAACACATATTCTATCAGCCATTCTTGGGAGCCAAGAATATGCCATGATGATAAAATTGATGTAAAAACCAAAGTTAATGTCAGAACTTATACTATTGATACTAACATATTAAAAGATAAAGAATAATTTTATAAATAATAATAGTAATATATAATATAATATGTATATAAATATGTATTTATATATATTATATATTATATATAAATTACATATTTATATATATATATAATATAATAATAATATTAATAATAATAATAATAATAATCTGTACTGTGAGCCTAATGGGAGAAATATTAATGAGACATAAGCAAGATTTGGCAAATTGACTGTTTATTGGAATGAAGGTGGACATTGAAGAGGTAAAGCTGAGTTCAAAGTTATGAAACTGTGTATTAGTATAATGATTCCCTTAATAAGAAAAAAAAAAAAAGTACCAAAAAAGTTGCAAATAGGTAAAAGTTTATGATAAAGATGGTTTTTGCTTTGCTATGCCAAGTTTGAGATGGTCATCTACTGGAAATATCTAATAAACAGTGACTGAGTTAGAACTGGAGTTTAATAGTGAAACAAGGGCTACTTACATAGACTTGGGAGGAGTCTGTTAATTGAATTTATGGGAAATGGAATTAAATCTTAAAGTTTCTTAAAGGCACTGAGAAAGAAATCAGTTTGCCTAAAACCAGAATGTAGTAGAGAAAGAACATGAACCAAGGTATTCTTAATCTCTAGTAGAGCTCTCTACATTCTATGTTATTACTTATTTAAAATTCACATAAAAAACACTATAAAAGTTCATATGGTGCAAATTATTACTTTTATTTTACATATTTTAATTATTGAAAAAGGACAATAATTATAATAATATTTATATACAGCTTTAAGATTCCATTTTTTCTGGGCAGCTAGGTGGTGCAGTGGATAAAGACCAACCCTCATATCAGGAAGGACCTAAATTCAAATCAGACACTTAACATTTCCTAGTTGTGTGACTTAACCCCACTTGCCTCAGGGAGAAAAATTCATCCTGTCCTCCCAAACAGCAGCCCAGGATAAGCGTTTTTATCTCCATTTTTTCCATAAGAAATCTGAGATAAATAGATGATAAGTGACTTGCCAAGGATCATAAAGCAAGTAACTGTCTGAATCCTAATTGTGGTATATAGGTATTATTGACACAAATCCAGTGCTTTACATGATGACCAGGACAGAAATTTGAGAGTAGGACTGAAGTGAGAATTATTGTTTCTAAGATTAACACTTACAGATAGAAGAAAATACACATAAAATAACCATTTACAGTTTCACAATGTACAAACCAATTTTGTAAGAGAAATTTTTTCTAGAAAAATATTAAATCCATTTATTTCAATCATAGGAATTGAGGTAGAAATTCTAAATGAAATTATTTTTAATTAGGTTGTACTTAATACTTTAAGATCAATGCTATTCAAAAAAATCAAACCCTTATTAATTCCAAACAGTTAGGAAATGTCCTAACAATGAAAAAAGTGAAAGTATTTAAGAAGAGTTTTAGTATAACTTGTTTGATTAATTTCATACAGAATAATTGGCAAATTTTTGCAAGTACATAAAATTATGTAAGTTATATTTCATTATACAATGTTTGATGAGGTCTTCAATGTTAGGGGGGATTAGCAGTGGAATTGATCCCTGAGCCAGGCAGATAGAAGGCTCTGATGCCAGATCAGTTTAGCTTCAAGGTCCCACCCACTGGGGAGGTCTTCCATTTTGAAATCCAAGTTACTTGAAACCTCTGAGACCCAACCTCTATAGAGGTCTGGAACAGTCTCACCTTGTCATTCCCTCTCAGAAATCCCAGTTATGTTCCTAAGGTTAAATTCTCCCTATAAAATCTACTTATGAGATTATCCCATGGCCACAACTCTGCTTTGTAGTGGTGACTTTCCTCTTCGCCCATGCCAAGCGGCATCTCTCCTAACTATACTATGCTTCCCACCCCACTTCTCTTCTTCATAGGGAGTTAATTCTTTTGAGGTGTTATGTTCCTTTCAAGAACTTGTTTTTCATTTAAAAAAAAAAAAAAAAAAAAAAAAAAACTAAGCCAATGCTTGTTTACTTCCCCTTTCTTTTTTTTATTATTAATTTGCTACAGTGAGATAGCAGAAGTACATGTCATTATCTTCATATAACTACAAAGTTTTACAATATTGTGCCACAGTTCCCTTTTAATGTCCTGACCCAGTCTCCCTAATTGTCCTATTCAGTTACTCTGCCTCAGATTATAACCATTCCCTCTTAATGTTTGATAGGATAAAGGTCTTATATATTAGACATTAGGCTATAACCATTCCCACTTAATATTTGATGGGATAAAAGTCTTTATCCATTTTAGACATTATTAGAATATCAGGACCCTCTCCATTACCTCCCTCCATTATGTCATCCTAGGTGCCTCCCCCCATTAGGTCATCCCCATCCCGGTACTTTCCCCATTATGTCATTGTTCTTGTAACCCTATAAAAGAATCTTGTATCTGACATTCCCGGCTGGATTTTTGAAGACGATAGTTTCATTCAGCCCTGAGACCAAACCATGGATCCATTTGGTCCCAGTAAATCTCTCCATTAAATAAATTATTAAATTTTTCTCTAATCTCAGTCTTGCTCAATTTCTCTGGCATTACATTTTAGAGCTCCCCAGCGAGATGTTAGAAAATGAGCAGGATAAGAGACTTTCCGCCTTGGGCCTCAAGGTGACTGCAGATCTGTATTCTTGGACTGGAGAGGCCAGGCCCCCCTGGATTTTTTTCCCAGAGCCTCTGGGGAAGAGAAAAGTTTCCAGTCACAACAGCCTGATGGTAGACACTTCCATTTTGGCCACAGGAGAGTAAGTCTGTCTAGGTACCTTTTAGGGTATCATCTGGTTAAGTCTTAAGATCTGTTCTGTATGCTAGTATATGTATTCCCAGAATGAAATGCTGATGGGCATAAATTTTGGGAAAATGTGATGACCACGTATTTAAAATCAGCCGGAGTCAGGAATTCAGGTTAAGGGAAAAATCTTCAATCTTTATTGAAGAGGTGAAGAAGGCTTGCAATAGCAATATGGGCAGACAGGAAGCCAGCTAGTAGAGGGGGATTAGAGGTGAAGGGCGGTTGCGATAGCAATGCGAGCAGCTGTGTCAAGACGCCAGCCAGCAGTCTCTCTTTACGCTTTCCTTTCCACTCCCCTCAGCCCATTACACTGACATACATGAATGATGTCCCTCGACTAGATTACAAGTCATTCAGGTACAAGAACTATTTCAATTTTGTCTTTGTATCCCTAATGCATAGGAAATAGCAGATAATTAATTCTTAATATTTGAATTATTGATTAAAGAGAACTTAACTTAAACCTGACTACTCAATAGTCATCTTCTTATATCTATAAGAAAGCCCATAATTACATATAACTTGATTAAATTCAACAGGAAAAAAAAAAATCAGTTCTTAATGATATATATGTATAAGTTTTGTGAGAACTTTCTTTCCCACTCTTACTCTTCCTGATTGCAAGAGATGATCATTCTGTTCTTCTCCATGTCTCTAAATAGAGAAAC
The DNA here is from genome assembly GCF_016432865.1 of Antechinus flavipes. Classification (NCBI taxonomy): domain Eukaryota; kingdom Metazoa; phylum Chordata; class Mammalia; order Dasyuromorphia; family Dasyuridae; genus Antechinus; species Antechinus flavipes. Next base: position 403,628,487 of record NC_067400.1, read on the forward strand.
ACGTGACATAAAATGCTTATCTATCTTTCTATCTATTTCAAATTGGTTAAATATTAGAGTCTTGTAAAATCTCTAGTCAAGATCATCATGAAAATTAAACAAAATTTTATTTGTTAATAGGAATGTCTCATGCTTCATATTTTGAAGTAAACATATTCAGAAGGAATTTGTGAAAATTACTAGGAAAGAGTTGTTATAGAAGTAGGGGGAAAATAAGGAGAATGTGGTATCTAATAAGATAGGAGAGAATATCCAGAAGGAAAGGGAGTCAACTATATTAAGTAGTAAAAAAAGAAGTCAAAGTGGAAGAAGACTAAAGCAATCATTAAATTTTAATCTGGTGAACAGAAAATCAGTAGTGACTTTTGAGGAAAAAAAAAAATCAGTGCAATGGTGGGGATAAAAACCAGTTTGCAAAGTATTGAAGAGAAAATATATGGTAAAGAAGTAAAGAGATCAGTTACAGATAAATTTTTCAGGTTGAGAGTATAGATTTGGATCTGTAATGAATTTTGGAGACCATCTATTCCTTTTCATACTGTTTTTAAAGAAACTGACACTCACAGAGCTTAGTTGCCGTCTTAAAGGTCACATGTTCAGAAGCATAAAAAATTACTAATTTTAAACTTAGATTTTCCTCCAAAGAAATAGGAAGATTGCTTAATGGATAAGGAGACATAAAGGAAGTATTTTTCATGATAGAGATGTGTTAAATTTTATAAGTAGATTAGAAGTAGTAGACAGAGATACTCATACATGAAAGAAATGATGAAAGCTAGAGCAAGGTGTTAGAGGGAGAAATTGATAGAGAAAGACCTTGAATTAGCAAAGAATAAAACTTTTTTTAATCAAGAGGAAAGCAAAAAAAAAGTTAATGATAGTTTAGATAATTTCTATAAAGTCACATACTATGTCTCATTAGTACTTAAAAAAAAAAAAAACTGCATTAAATAAATTTGTCCAAGTTGATCTGGGGACCTAAGTATCATTTATCTTTTTTTTTTTTCCTTGAGAACAGGCACTCAGTTTAAGAAACAAATTTATAAAATTTTGCAATATAATACACTCATTTAGTTAGGGAGAGTCGGTATAATTAGGAACTTGAGTATTTTAATTAAAAAGGAATTCCAAAATGGCCTGAAGCACACCATAGATTTTCTGTCCATATAATTTAATTACAAGAAACAGTATCATTGCTTTATAGTATTATAAGGGTATATTAACATTTCAATTACTTAGCATCTTTTTGCATTTGTTATAATTTAAAATCATCAAATGCAAATGCAAATGCAAAAATTATAAAGAATTTAAGACTTCTTCTGTATGAAAGTTACTAAGTGAAACAAAATATATCCTTATCTCAACTACCCTCTGTTCTACCTTGAAAGAGATAGTGGATTTATAGCTCTTGATAGTTTATGTGACTGTGAGTAGAAACTTGAAATCCATTTTACTGCTGAGAATCATAGAATTTAATCTAAGATATAATGAGCTAAATCTAATTGATTTAAAACTTTAAGGGACCTTAAAAGTCACTGAGAATTTATTTGACAGTGAAAGAAACTGAGTCTTAGGGAAGTTAAGTTATTTGTTTAGGATTAATAAGTGTCTGAAGAGAGTTTTGAATTTAGACTCATTGCTGTTCACAGTATTGTCTATTAGTATCACTTTCTAAAACAATAGTTATTATATCAGATCTGCTGAATTTCTTATCTTCTGCATCAGATTTTAATTAAACTAGGGTTACATTTAAGTTTGGCATACTGTAAAAATTTTGTATGGGAGTAAATCATATGACTAAAATATAATTTAACCAATATTTGCCTAAAATCTGGCTTTAGGTAAAATTTTATATTCCTGTATGACTCGCTTCTCAGTCTCTTATAATAGGAAGTTGGGGGAGAGGGGGAAATTGAGCCTCTAGTTTTATATTTTCTTTAATTCATCATGCAATTATATTTTTCATTTTCAAACAAATCTCTTTATCAGACATATGTGGTGATAACTTTAGGTTATTAAAAATCTAGAACAAAGTCTGGAGAAAAAAAAAAGTTTCATTAAGACCACACAGAAAACTTTTTTTCTTAAAGTCTGAATGAAGTGTATTCAGTCAGATCTTAGCTTTCAAACACAGAAATGTTTTCTACATGCATGCTCATATTTTGTATGAATTTTTTAAAGTTTAATTACCATCTTGAAATTGATTTCTGAATTCAAGGTATGATGACTATTTGTGCGTACGTACCTGTGTGTGTGTGTGTGTGTGTGTGTGTGAGAGAGAGAGAGAGAGAGAGAGAGAGAGAGAGAGTGATTAAGTTCTGACTTTTAGAATTTATGTTCCTCTTTTCTGTTTTACAGCATATGTGCTACCAAAATTTTCTGGGCTTGGAACAAAGCAGGGCAGGAGAAAATTCTCAGGAGAGAAAACAAGAATCATAGGGTGAAAAAAACTCAGAGAAATCCCTAAACACAGGCAGCAATATTGATAGTAAAAGCTTCCTTTAGCACCACCAGCTGCCTTCCACCCCTCTGACCCACAGAGAGAAATAAATGTATAAAATTAATAATAAAAACAATAATAACAAAAACAATAACAACATTTGTGGAAGAAATTGACATTAAGTTAATTGCTCAGTCACACAGCTAGTCCATGTCTGAAGCTGGATTTAAACACAGGTTCTGCAGACTCTAAGGTAGGTTTTCTAAACACTGAGCCACATGGTTGCCTCACTTACATCCCCCATATTGCCCCAGTCATTTGCCATCATATTATTAGGGCAGCCTTCTTAACTGGGAAGATTTATCTGCTCCTGTAACTTCTGACTTTAGATCTTTCTGCCTTTAGAGTAGTCCTTTCCATTAAAGACATGCATCTTAAAGAAGAACTGGGCATTCCATTCCTCTGCATCACACCCCTAAAAAAGACTTTTCTCTGTTATGGTCTCCTTTGGGAAATCCCTCCCACTCCTTAGCTTTTTTTGTTTTCTAATGAATTGGCTTTTCTCTTAAAATTGTAAACACCTCTTCCATGACATTGATTCTCTATTTTGTTTCTATTTGCATTCTCAGTGCTTAGCAAATGTTATTTATTTGTTAATAATTTGGATTCTAATTTTTTCTTTTACCAAGGCTCCAATTTTACTTTTTAATCTTTGTGGCTTCCTTTTATTCTTTTTTTTTAATTATACCTTTTTTAATTAATTAATTTATTTATTTATTTATTTATTTTTTACAAAACATATGCACGGGTAATTTTTCAACACTTACCCTTGCAAAACCTTCTATTTCAACTTTTTCCTTCCTTCCCCCCAACACATCCCCTAGATGGCAGGTAGTCCAATACACATTAAATATGTTAAATATATATTAAATACAATATATATGTGTGTGTGTATATGTATGTATGTATGTATGTATGTATGTATACAGTCATCTTGCTGCATAAGAAAAATAGGATTTAGAAAGAAGGTGAAAATAACCTGAGAAAGAAAACAAAAATGAGAGCATACAATAAGAGAAAGAGTGGAAATGTTGTGGTCCACATTCATTTCCCATAGTTCTTTGGATGGGTGTAGCTGGTTCTCTTCATTACTGAACAATTGGAACTGATTTGGATCATCTCACTGTTGAAGAGAGCCATGTCCATCAGAACTGATCATCGTATTATATTCTTCTTGAAGTGTATAATGATTTCCTGGTTCTGCTCATTTCACTTAGCATCAGTTCATCTAAATTTCTCCAGCCCTCTCTGAAATGATCCTGCCGATCATTTCTCACAGGACAATAATATTCCATAATAGTCATATACTGCAATTTATTCAGCCATTCTCCAATTGATGGGCATCCATTCAATTTCCAGTTTCTAACCACTACAGAAAGGGCTACCACGAACATTTTTGTACGTACATGTCCCTTTCCCTTCATTAAGATCTCTTTGGGATATAAGAGCAGTGGAAACACTGCTGGATCACAGGATATGCACAGTTTGTTAACTTTTTGAGCATAGTTGCAAATTACTCTCCAGAATGTCTGGATCTGTTCACAATTCCACAAACAATGCATCAATGTCCCCGTTTTCCCACATCCCCTCCAACATTTGTCACTATCTATTCCTGTCATCTTAGCTAATCTGAGAGGTATGTAGTGGTGGTATCTCAGAGTTGTCTTAATTTGCATTTCTCTGATCAATAATGATTTGAAGCACCTTTTAATATGACTAGAATAGTTTCAATTTCTTCATCTGAAAATTGTCTGTTAATCTCCTTTGACCATTTATCAATTGGAGAATTGTTTGATTTCTTATAAATTAGAGTCAATTCTCTAAATATTATGGAAATGTGGCCTTTATCAAATCCTTTGGGGGTAAAGATGTGTCCCCAGTTTATTGCTTCCCTTCTAATCTTGTCTGCATTAGTTTTGTTTGTACAAAAACTTTTTAACTTAATATATTCACACATGTATTTTGTGGTCAATAATGATCTCTAGTTCTTCTTTGGTCACAAAATCCCTCCTCCTCCACAGGTCTGAAAGGTAAACTTCTATGTTTTCTATTTCTTCTAATTTATTTATAATCTCATTCTTTATGCCTAGATCATGAACCCATTTTGACTTTATCTTAATGTATGGTGTTAAGTGTGGGTCAATGCCTAATTTCTGCCATACTAATATCCAATTTTCCAAGCAGTTTTTGTCAAACAGTGAATTCTTATCCCAAAAGCTGGGGTCTTTGGGTTTATCAAACACTAGATTGCTATAGTTATTGACTATTTTGTCCTGTGAACCTAACTTATTCCACTGATCAACTAGTTTATTTTTTAGCCAATAAAAAATGATTTTGGTGACCACTCCTTCATAATATAGTTTTAGATCTCATTCAGCTAGGCCACCTTCATTTGATTATTTTTTTTCATTAGTTCCCTTGAAATTCTTGACCTTTTGTTCTTCCAGATGAATTTGATTGTTATTTTTTCTAGGACATTAAAATAGTTTCTTGGGAGTCTGATTGGTATAGCAATAAATAAAGAGATTAGTTTAGGGAGTATTGTCATCTTTATCATATACGTTCAACCTATTCAAGAGTACTTAATATTTTTCCAATTGTTTAAATCTGACTTTATTTGTATTTTGAGTTTTGTTCATATAGTTCCTGACTTTCCCTTGACAGATAGATTACCAAATATTTTATACTATTGGCAGTTATTTTAAATGGAATTTATCTTTGTATCTCTAGCTGTTGGATTTTGTTAGTGATATATAAGAATGTTGATGATTTATGTGGATTTATTTTGTATCCTGCAACTTTGGTAAAGTTGTGGATTATTTCTAATAGCTTTTTAGTAGAATCTCTGAAGCTCTCTAACTATACTATCATATCATTTTCAAAGAGTGATAGTTTGATTTCCTCATTACATACTCTAATTCCTTTAATCTCTTTTTCAGCTTTTTTTCCCAGAAGCTAGCATTTCTAATACAATATTGAATTGTAATGGTGATAGTGGGCAACCTTGTTTCACTCTTGATCTTATTGGGAAAGGTACCAATTTATCCCCATTACATATGACGCTTACTGATGGTTTTAAATAGATGCTACTGACTCTTTTAAGAAAACATACATTTATTCCTATACTATCTAGTGTTTTAAATAGAAATGGGTGTTGGATTTTATCAAGTGCTTTTTCTGCATTTATTGAGATGATCATATGGTTTTATATTAATTTGGTTATTGATATAGTGAATTATGCTAATAGTTTCCTAATATTGAACCAGCCCTGCATTCCTGGTATAAATCCCACTTGATCATGGTATATTATGCTGGAGATTATTTTTTGTGATCTTTTTGCTAATTTTTTTTTTTATTTTAAGATTTTCGATCAATATTCATTAGGGAGACTTGTCTATAATTTTCTTTCTCTGTTTTCATCCTACCTGGTTTAGGTATCAGTACCATGTATGTATCATAAAATGAATTTTATAGGACTCCTTCATTCCCTATTTTTTCAAATAGTTTATATAGCATTGGAATTAATTGTTCTTTAGATGTTTGGTAGAATTCACATGTAGATCCATCTGGTCCTGGGGATTTTTTGTTAGGAAACTGATTAATAGCTTGTTCTATTTCTTTTTTTCTAAAATAGTACTGTTTAAGCAATTTACTTCTTCCTTTGTTAATCTGGGCAACCTATATTTTTGAAGGTATTCATCCATTTCATTTAGGTTATCGAATTTATGGGCATAAAGTTGAGCAAAGCAACTCCTAATTATTGGTTTAATTTCCTCTTCATTGGTGGAAAGTTCTCCCTTTTCATTTTTAAGACAAAAATCTGATTTTCCTCTTTCCTTTTTCTAATCAAACTTACCAAGGGTTTATCTATTTTGTTGGTTTTTTCATAAAATCAATTCTTAGTTTTATTTATTAATTTAATTTTTTTAACTTTCAATTTTATTAATTTTTTCTTTTATTTTTAAAATTTCAAGTTTATTATTTGATTGGGGATTTTTAATTTGCTCTTTTACTAAATTTTTTTTTTTAGATGCAAGTCTAATTCATGGATTTTCTCTTTCTTTATTTTATGCAAGTAAACCTCTAGAGATATAAAATTTCCCCTTTTTACCACGTTGGATGCATCCCACAAATTTTGGTATGTTGTCTCATTATTGTTATTCTCTTGGGTGAAATTATTAATTGTGTCTATGATTTGCTGTTTCACCCAATCATTCTTTAGGATGAGATTATTTAGTTTCCAATTACTTTCTTGGACTCTTTTCCCCTGACTTTTCAATGAATTTTTTTTTTTTTGCATTGTGATCTGAAAAGGATACATTTACTATTTCTGCCTTTCTGCATTTGAATTTGAGTTATTTATGTCCTAATACATGGTAAATATTTGTATATGGTCCATGAATTGCTGAGAAGGAAGTATACTCCTTTCTGTTTCCATTTAGTTTTCTCCAAAGATCTATCACACCTAACTAATAGTGTTCTATTTACCTCTTTAACTTCTTTCTTATTTATTTTGTACTTTGATTTATCTAGTTCTGAGAGTGAAAGATTGAGATCTCCCACTATTATAATTTTGCTGTCTATTTCTTCTTGCAGCTCTCATAATTTCTCCTTTAAGAAATTTAGATGCTATACCATTTGGTCAATATGTTTAGTATTGATATTGTTTCATTTTTGTTACCCTTTAGTGAGATAAAGTTTGCTTCCTTATCTCTTTTAAGATATTTTTGTTTTTGCTTGATCTGACATCAGGATGGCTACCCCTACTTTTTTTACTTCACCTGAAGCATAGTAGATTCTGCTCTAGCCTTTTTTACCTTTGACTCTGTATCATTCTGCTTCAAATAAGTTTCCTGTAAGCAACACATTGTAAGATTCTGCTTTTAATCCAGTCTGCTATCTACCTCCTTTTTATAGGAAAGTTCACCCCATTCACATTTTACGGTTAAAACTACTAATCCTGTATTTTCTGCCATCTTATTATCCCCAAATTATGCCTTTCTCTTTCCTTTCTCTCTTACCTCCCTCCCCAGTATTAAATTTAAAAGCACCTCTTGCCTTACTCAGCCCTCCCTCTATAAACTCCCTCCATCCCCCTTAGAGTCCCTCTCCCTTTCTTAAACCTTTCCCCTACTATTTCTGTTTTCCTATCTTTTAGCCTACTCCTTCCCTTTTCCCCTTTCCCCTCCCACTTTCCTACAAGGTGGGAGAAGTTCCTCTGTAAACCAAATATGTCTAATATTTTCTCTTTGAGCCAAATCTGATGAAAGTAAGATTCACACAATGTTCATCTAGGTTTCCTTTGCCTCTTCATGAGATGTAATTTCCCTCTTTTTACCTTCACTTTTCTCTTTTTCTGGTACTATCTCCTTTCTACTTCTAGTTCTTTTTTTATATTTTAACAGTAAAATCAAATTATACATGTACTCTTTGTGTATACCCAAACCAGAAATACAGTTCTCCAGAGTTCTTTTTACTTTTTTTATGCTTCTCTTTAGTCCTATATTTGGAGGTCAATTTTTTTTGTTTAGCTCTGGTTTTTCATTAGGAATAAATGGAATCCACCTGTTTCATTGAATGTGCATCATCTTCCCTGGAAGAAAATGTTCAGTTTACCAGGGTAATTTATTCTTGGCTTCATTTCAAGTTCCTTTGCCTTTCAGAATATCAGATTACAGGCCCTTCTATCTTTTAATGTGGATGCAACTAGATCCTAAGTAATCCTTATTTTGACTCCTTGGTATTTTTTTTTTTTCTGGCTGCTTATAGTATTTTTTCCTTGATCCAACAGTTCTGGAATTTAGCCACAATATTTTCTGGAGTTTTAGTTTTGGGGTCTCTTTCAGTAGGTGATCAATGAATTCTTTCAATGATTATTTTACCTTCTGATTCTATGATATCTGGGCAGTTCTCTTTGATGCTTTCCTGAAAAATAGTGTTCAGGTTCTTTTTTCATCATGCTTTTCAGAGAGTCTATAATCCTTAGATTATGTCTCCTAGATCTATTTTCCAGATCTCTTGTTTTCCCAAGTAGGTATTTAACATTTTTTTCCTATTTTTTAATTAATTAATTTATTTATTTGGTTTTGTTCGACTGATTCTTGAAGTCTCCTCAAGTCTTTTATTTCCATTTGTTCAGTTTTGATTTTTAATGAATTATTTTCTTTATTTACTTTTTTATTTCTTTTTGTATTTGTCCAATTGAGTTTTTAAATGAGTTTTTTTTTTTTCTGTTGAATTTTTTTCCCATTTCACCATTTTTTAAGGAGTTATTTTCTTTTTTTTTTTTTTCCAATCCACAAATTCTGTTTTTCAGGCAATTGTTTTCTTTTCTCATTCTATCTTTTAATGAGTTATATGCCTTAACCAAGCCCTCTTGCACAGTTTTCCTTTCCTTTCCCCATTCTTCTTCTAGCTCTCTTTTAAGATCCCTTTTTATTTCTTCTATGAGAGCCTCGTGTGGTGGGGACCATGTCATATTCCCCTTGGGGATTTCATCTAGTGACAATTTGTTTTTAGTCTCCTCAGAACTTGAAATCTGCTTTCTTTCACTATAAATCTCTATAGTTAGAGCCTGCTTTGACTTTTTACTCATTTTAACAGAAAAAAAAAAAAAAGGCTGTAGTCTGCTTTTGGGGCAAAGCCAGCTTACCAAGTTTCCTCAACAGATAACAGGAAGTAAAAACCAAAGCAACAGTCAGCAATGGAAGCAGCAGCTGCATTGGGGTCACTGGCTGTACTGGGATTGTACTGAGTCACTCCCAGTGTTAGGTGGGTGTGGCCAGGTCCCTGTGAAACATGGCACTTTGGGGTATACTCTTTACTCTCTGTGTTTATGTTGGAAGTTTTATATCTTATTTGCTAGTCTACAGACTTGCTGCCAGGCAGGGTAGCTGACACTGTGGTAGAATCCTCCCTACATATTTTCCTCCTAGAGACTACATGCCACCCCTGTCTGTTCAGCATGAGCTGTCCTTCATGCTTTCTACCTGCTAACCTACCTATGTCTGTGCCTGGCCTCCTCCCATGGCCACTCCTGGTGATCTTTGAGATTATCTTTTGTTGGCAATGTGTTGAACTCCCAATATTCATGGGTTCTGACAGTCCAGCACTAAATAGGCTTTCCTTCCTCAGTTGGAGTTCTAGTGAATAATTCTTTTTTATTTTCTTGGAATTATTACCAAGTTGTGCACTTCATGGTATATTTCTTACTCTGCAATTTTATCCCAGTGTTCCATTAATCTACTATACTCATTCATTATATTAAAGATATTATTAAATTTGTTCAAAACTTCAGTATCTGTAGCAGGGATTTCTAGGGAACTTCATCTTTATCTGGGCTGTTTCTTTGAAACCTCTCTAGGCTTTTCATTTCTATAGATACTGTGTTAAGTAACTTCCTTGAAAGTCCAAAGTTAATTTGGGAAGTCCTGTGATTCTCCCCTCTCTTACCTTGTTCACTTTCTTTGTATTGCAGCCTTTTATGTTTAATCTTTTGTTTTGTTTTGTTTTCTTGGGACCTAAATACAATACATTTCTTTAATTTTATTTTTATATTACTTTATTTTTTCCTTTTCTGAATTTAGTTTTAAATAGGAAAAATGTATTTAATTGATGTTTTCATCTTGTTAAAAGAATGAAAAGAAAAGATTAGTATTTTGGTCTGGGAAATATGAATTATGGCCTCTCATTTTACTGATCAAAGAATACATATCCAGCCAGTAATACACGTCTACAGATTTTTTTTTTCTACTAGATTTTTAATGTGATAGGCCTATATAGTGAAAACACAACTATTGGAATGAGATTAAATATGAAGAAGTGGGTTCAATAAGAAACAAATAGGAGCTGTCCCATAACATTCACTTGTTACACAGTATTTGCCAATGTGTGGCACTAGTTTATTATATTATATATACCATGATATAAGATATCATGGTAATATGTTTTTTTTTTTTTATTCTATGATTTATAACACCTAGGAGGAAAATGGGAGAACTAGGTAGCACACAATAGATAAAGAGCTGGATCTAGAAGTAGGAAGATCTCTCTTCCTAAGTTTAAATCCAGTCTCATAAATTAGCTATGTGATCGCAGACAGGTGACTTAACACCTTTCTCTTCAGTTCCCTCATTTGTAAAATGAGCTGCAGAAGGTAATGACAAGCATTTGCAGTATCTTTGCCAAAAACAAACAAAAGGGTTCTTGGATAGGAACAAATAAGTTAACATATGTGAAGCACTTTGCAAATCTAAAAACATTATAAAAAGCTAATACTATCATTGTTCATATTACTAGTAGTAATATCAATATATAACCAGAAAATAACAAAATACAATGGAAAGACTCAATTTAAAAAAAATAAAGAATATAACTTTTCTTTATAGAGCATTACTCCAGTTATCTGTCTATCCTCTACTTTTTGTCTGTGTATCACTTGTCTATAGAAATGCAGCTCTTTAGTATTATGGTAATGATAGCACTCTGTTGCAGAGAGTAAAGTTAATTCATTTGGAATGATGGAAAAATATAATTACTAACATTGGAAGTAGGCCAAGAAATCAATTTTATTATCTCTACTGCTACAAAAAAAAAGTTTCATTGATATTATCAAATACATCAAAAATCCAAAATGAAATGGAATAGAGAATAGGAGAAGCATTTCTTTTATGGTGATCTTATAATGATAAAAGGCAAAGTATAACATTTATTTTCATAGATTAGGTTACCAGGATGCAGGTGGTGATGGTGATATCAGAAGAATAACAGTTTCATGAAACACAACTAAAGTACCAATTACCACAGGCCAGAGCTTTGTACCTTGGATTCTTGTTTTGGAAAACTGCTTAATGCCTTTGCTCATTGTTTGGATGTATGGTCAGAGGAGTTGGATTTGAATTCTAACTCTTTTATTTAATACTTCTGTGACTTTGATCTAATCACTTACTTTACTTTCTCAATATCATTTTTTTCTCATCTATAAAAAAGAGAAGATTGAATTAATTAGTTTTCTGAGCTATTTTCCAGCTCTAAGTCTAAGACCTTTATGTGATATATGTACCTCATTCAGGTTCGGTCTTACACAAGCTTGTTTTTCTTCCTTCCTTCCTTCCTTCCTTCCTTCTTTTCTTCCTTCCTTCCTTCCTTCCTCCTCAGATCAATGTTTTTTTAATGCTGTATTTCTGTTAAACAAAGATTTTTGTTTTTGCAATGAAAGGGGAATGTGAGAAAGAAAAAGCAGATTTTTGTCCATTTAAAATAAAGTATTCTACCTTCTATGGGTGAGAAAGTATGTGAGATTATACATGACTGAGATGGATATTAACATGGTGGTATAGAAAATATATTGATTTACGAAGCAAAACAGTTGTAATATTCACTTTGTCATTAACTATCCATTAGGACCTTTGAAAAATCATTTATCCTTACTGGATCTTTATTTATTCATATGAGCATTTTGGACTAAATGTTCTCTAAGACACCTTCAGTTCTGACAGTCTAAAGGCCACTTTGCAAGATGGGCTGATCAAGGATAAACTGAATTGATTCACAGAATCTTTCATTTGCCCCACCCCCATCCTCCACCTTGCTTCTTCTTAATAGTGCTTGCTTGTTCCTGTAATGCCTGTTTAGGGTCCATTTCACAATATTATAGCTGAACACATTTATGCAAATGTTATACATAATGTTCACTGTAAATACATTCATCATTTTCAAATATTAATGGGAAATGTATTACTAATTAAACTATGCTTCATAGCATAGATAATTAAGGTAATATCAATTTTCTATTATAAAATCTCAGCCTTGAGGAGATTCAATTTCTAAAGAATATCCACTGCCATAGCCTTTGGGGAAATGCCTATCATAAAATATGTTTCTAATTAGAAGCACAACCAGCAGTTTTTTACACAGTGCTATTGGTCATTTTGCACTAATAACATTTAAAAAAATGAACTGAAAACCCAGGATTTTCTGTGCTTCAGATAAGACTAGTTAGTAAGTGTAAATTATGTTAAGGCAAAAAAAAAAATGGAATGACAAATATTGTATCTATCCACAATTCACACCAGGAAACTGATTGTTGAAATATCAGAGGGTATTCAACACCATTTAAGTGAGAGAAAATCTCTTAAGAAAACCAGGACATAAGTTCTGTAAGATTTTCTAAATTAAAATAAATATCTTCCATTCCAACTTAATTGCCAAATCAAAAGAGTCAATAAAATACTTTAGAACAGATGTTCCTTACCTGGAATCAGTGAACCTAAAATAAAATGAAACTAACAAAATTATTGAAATAGAGCAGTTGGCTTCCTTTATAATTCTATGTATTTTTATTCTATTTGTTTTCCATTACTATTAAAACTATTACCCATTATATGGTTTAAGTACTGTGAAAGGCTCTTAGCCTATCTGTGTATCTTAAGATTTTTTATTGTTGCTATTCAACATGTTCTTCATACCACCACCATGTTGAGTTATCTAAAATATTGATCTCTTTATATAAATCCTCAAAAATTTCTGATAGCGCCCTGCCACCTATAAAAAGTCATTCTTTTCATTCTGGTATTATTTTATTTTCATATCAATCCTCATTCTTCTCAAGAGGAATTATCTCTTTCAATCAAGTAATTAATTCTCATATCCCTGAATGCTCCTAAATTTATCCTTTCATTTTCTGAATCGTCCTCCCTCTTCCCGAGACTGATTTGTATTCAGGACATGGTGACAAGTCTAGTTCTCTATAAGCTGCATCACCTAGCTGTACATATATATTCATAACCAAACATACATATAGAATATGGGAGGGCCATGTATGTGTTTGTATATTGTTGATATGTGTATATGTATTTTAATAAGGTAGAGAAAAGAGTTTGGAATCCAAAAAGATATAGTTTCAAGTTCTGTTACTAAAACATATTAGCTTTGTGATTCGGCCACATTGAAGAAAGAGAAGGAGAAGGAAGCAGAATAGGAAGAGAAGAAAGAGGAAGAAAAGGAGGAGGGGAAACAAAAGGGAAAGAGGCAGGAGCAGAGACAGGAGAAGGGGAAGAGGAGGGAGACAAAAAGGTTCTGGTCTTAATTTTTTTAGAAGAAATTTCTCACTGGAGACTCCCAATACCAATGAAATTAGAAGGCAAATCTATTGTTCCCTTTAGGCATATACTGTGAGGGAATATTTAAGTAATTATTTAGCTAGCCAAATCCAGCCTGTTATTATCTATGACAAGTGAATTACAGGGTCAACTTCTCCTCATTTACAATGATTTAAGTGCATCAAAGGAAATAAATTTCTCAATTGTAAAAATCAAAAATAACCATGTACATAAGGTTAGTTTTTGAACAACTGAATAGAAAATTACTCCAATTTCATTGATTAAAATATGCAAAATAGGCTAAGAATGGAATGAAAGTGAGAGAAAGTATTCTCCTAAATAAGAACATTACTACCATGATTTTGTTAGATTCCAAACACTGGGATTCTTTAGAAATTCCTTTACCTCATGGGAGATTAGATTATACTCATTCCAGTTCTTATATTCAATGTTTCTCCTTTTTGGGGGTAAATCTAATCATTTTATGTACTTCAACAGCAAAACCAGTTTAAGAAAATAATTCAGTGCTGCTGAGCTATTAACTGCAAAAGGAGCTCATAAATGATATTATTCGTTTACAGTTATAATATTGTGCAGTATTTGGAGACTTTAACACCATATACAAGGGTAATGGAATTCATCTGACAATACTGACAGGAAAGGACAAGTTTCCAAACTCTTTCTTTCTGAACCACCAACAAAAAAGTTGATTTAAAAAAAAAAGGAACAGATCACAGTGAGTATAAGATCCTGCTTTATTTAAACCCTTTATTTTCTAAGTATAATATAGCCAATGGTTTCATAATTTTTTTAGCATAAAATCAAAAAAATATTGATTTTTTTGCATATGGATAAGGATAAATTAAAAAGATACAGTAATACTCTTAGATAAAGTATTGTTTCACTTACTTTTAACATTTATTCTTTGCTAAAGGGAACATGTTCTCCAACCTCTTTAAATTTAAACTGTTAGACCATTAACAAATTGCGTCTGTTTCCTCATGTAAAATGAAAAAAAAAAGTTAAAATAGATAATTTTTTAAAGCAAGTATCAAATTATCTGATTCTATGATTTCTAATTCTATGACTGAGCTTAACAACTAGAGAGTCTTCTACTTTCTAAAACAATATATTTCTTAATATGTTTATATTAAACATAGAGTGTTAGATTTGGAGTCAGGAAGACTTCAATTCAAAGTCTACCTGTGACACAAAAACACACACACATACAGTATATAATGATATGTAATGTATGATGGTTGCAAGTAGCTTTACTTTTAGTACCTTCAATTGTCTCATATGTACAATAGATACAATATCAGTAATTACTTATTTCATATGACTTTTGTGAGAAGCAAAAGATAATATATGGAAAGTGCTTTGCAATTTTGAATCTATTAATGCTACTTACCTAGTTTCCCATTTTTAACCTTATATTACTCCTATTATACCTGAGTTTGTACCTTATTTAATATGCATTTTTACACATATTTTTATCTCTTGTGCTAGAGTACAAAATAAGATAAAGGAAGGACCAATTAAAATCTTTTTATATTTCATAGCACCTATGATAGTGTTGTACCAAATAATAATAATAATAATAATAATATGCTTGTATTTAATTTGACTAAGAGATGGTTTTGTGAGATTCCAAAAGTTTGGTGGATTTTGGTTTTTCCATCTTCTCATCAGTGTTCTACCAACATCCTCAGAGCAACTGACTAGTGTCCTTTGGTACCCCAAACAGATTGGACATTTATTCACAACTCCACAAAGATCTCAGTAAAGAAATTAAATGACATATGCAAAAGGTTGTAGCAGCCCTTTTTGTAGTGGCAAGAAACTGGAAACTGAATAGATGCCTATCAGTTGATGAATGACTGAATAAGTTATGGTATATGAATGTTCTAGAATATTATTGTTGTATAAAAAATGAAAAGCAGCATGATTTTAGAGAGGCCTGGAGAAACTTGCATGAATTGATGTTAAGTTGAAGTGAATAGAATCAGGAGAACATTGTACATGGCAAAAACAAGATCATATGATGATCAGTTCTGACAGAAGAGGCTCTTTTCAAGAGCAAGGTGATTCAAGTCAGTTCCAATGCTCTTGTGATGAAGAGAGCCATCTGTACCCAGAGAGAGGACTGTGGAGACTTGAGTATGGATCACAACATAGCATTTTTACTTCTTTTCCTCCTTTGATCTGATTTTTCTTGTGCAGCATCATAATTTCAGAAATATGTATAGAAGAATTGCAGATGTTTAACATTTGCCATCTCTGGGAAGGGTTTGGAGGAAGGGAGGGAAAAAAAATCGGAATACAAGTTTTTGCAGGGGTGAATGTTGAAAATTATATGTGCATATATTTTAAAAATAAAAAAGCATATATATAAACTATATGACAAATGGGGAGGGGGAGACTTCCAGCAACCAGAATTTATGATTACCTTTATGCTACATGTGCATTGTAAACTTGAGCATATTTTACCTTAAGTTCTGTAAGTAATTATGGAGTGTGCCACAGACTTTTTGAGGAAAATAGTGGTTTATGCCAATTGTTCTTACTATTCCATTTTAGCAAATGCTCCCTAAAATCTACTTAGAGTACTTTGACTAAAATGTTTCTCAAATGATGATCCTGAGAAGGAAAGCAATCCAATGGGAGATTAAGCCATTATGGTAGAGAATCATATACAATTCCTCAAGCCTATCCATAGAGTTCTAAGGAGGAAATGTAGTCTGTTTTTAGACAATAACTTAAAAGAATCTCATAAAGAACAGGGTGTTTCACAAATAACATAAAACCTGTAAGTTAGGGAAGACATTTTAGACTTTGAATCACTAAGAATGGTTGAATTTTCCAGAGAGATGTTTCCAAATTATTTCAAAATAAATCTGATCTTCTGAACATTCTATGGTTTTTTAAAAATGTACCAGCAAAGATACTTTATGTTGTCCATGGGCTTAGTAAATTAATCCTTCTGAATCCTGCAATGTTGTCTCAGAGATCATAGTTACAAATAAAAATTATTAAACTTTTGGATACCTTTTTTTTTCTTGTTGATGCAATTGGGGTTACGTGACTTGCCCAGGGTCACACAGCTAGGAAATATTAAGTTTTTGAGGTCCGATTTGAACTTAGGTCCTACTGACTCTAGGGCTGGTGCTCTATCTACTGAACCACCTAGCTACCCCTAGATACCTATTTTTAAAAGTTATAAGCAGATAAAATAAATATGCTTATTTTATGCTAAAGACAATTTTCCACATTTTTCATTTTTTTTCTTAAATTGACTACGAAGAACTGTTTTATAAGCTTTGCAAAACTTACCTTGTTAAATATGGTTAATTCTGTCTTTCTCCTTTAAATAGATCAGGATGGAGAAACATAAAAACTTTTATATCTATTATTAGCTAATTAAAACATTTTATATATTCAAAACATAAACTATATAAAATATAAACTAAATTATGTATTGCATAATATATCTGAGGCAATTATTTAAATGATTTTTTTTCCTTTAACCGAGACTGACATTTTAGAAATGATATAAGCTTGATATATTAAAACCTGAATTATTTTCATTTTTTTTAACATGGACAATTTACATTTAAAAAAAATCTAATCTGGAACTACTAATTGCTTACAATCCAAAATAAATTTTAAAAATACTTTTAAGTTGATAAAATTGATGTGTTCATGATCATTAGGTTTATTTTCTTTTATAACCGTTCTACAATTCTAAAAATAAATCTATGGTTCATCACATTTCTTCATAATATATTCACCTACCCTGTGAACTAAAGAGACATAAATTATATAACAAGTTTATAATTTACCCTGTGCATGCTCATTTTGCTTGAATTCTGTGATATAGCTTGTTCCCCCATTTTTAAATTTTAAAGCAATTGTTGAAATTTATTATTTGAAGTGCCCATATTTCTCTCTTAGCTATGTACTTTTGACATTTTTATGATACTAAAAAGTCAAGCTGATTTTGAGGTTGGTCTATCTGATGACATATGAAATTTCTCTCATATCAACCTGAAATACTAGATGATAATTTTAAACTGCTGTTAAAATTATCTTAAATAATGAATTTTAATTTCACAAGCATTTATTAAGTTTCTACTTGAAAAAAATAGTGATAGATGATAGAAATCAAAAAAGGGAAAGACAGTTCACATTCTTGAGGAGTTTATAATCTTAAGGGAGAACATGAATAAATATATTTCCAGCAAATATCCATGTAAATGTAGCATCACATGAATGGAATGCAAGAGACAAGTAAAAGAGATGTTGCAGAAATAAAAAAAAAAAAAGGTTCATTTGGTAAGTTGCTAGCTATTTAGGATGAGAAAGAGGAAAAATTCAAATACGACTCCATAAATTCTAAGCTAGGTGGTTATAAAGTTGGTGGTAATAGGGGGAAAAGGAGGAGGAACTTTTTAATGGTATTTTTCTAAATACAACATTTGGAATTATGCCTAAAACATTATGAAAATGTGCATGCTCTTTGAGCCAGCAGTTTTTTTTTTTTATTTTCAATTTTCAACATTCACATTTGCAAAACCTTGTTTCCCAAATTTTTCTTCCCCTTCTCTCTCTCCCTTCCCAAGACAGCAGGCAATCTGATTTACATTAAAAATGTGCAATTCTTGTAAACATATTTTGTTATTCATTGGACTGCACAAATAAATAAATGAATGAATGAATAAATAAATAAGATCAAAAGGGGAAAAAAAATCAAGAGAAAGAAAAAAAAAAAACAAACAAACAAACAAACAAAAAAAAATAGTTGAAAATACTATGCTTTGATCCGTATTCAGTCTCCAGTCTCCATAGTTCTCTCTCTGCATATAAATAGAGCACTCCATAATGAGCCTATTGGAATTGCCTTGAATCACCACATTGTTGGAAAGAGCTAAGTCCATCACAGTTGATCATCATACAATCTTGTTCTTACTGTATGCAATGTTCTCTTCACTTCATTAAACATCAGTTCAAGCAAATCTTTCCAGGCTTTTTCTGAAACATGCTTATTCATTATTTCTTATACAATAATAATATTCAATTACATTCATATACCATAACTTATTCAGCCATTCCTCAATTAATGGATATCCACTCAATGTTCAGTTTCTTGCTACTACAAAAAAGGTAACTATAAACATTTTTGCACATGTGGATTCTTTTCTGATTTTTATGATCTCTTTGGATTACAGACTCAGTAAAAAAAAAAAAAAACAAAAAACTGCTGGCTCAAAGAGCATGCACATTTTCATAATGTTTTAGGCATAATTCCAAATTGCCTAAGGAGGGATTTTTTTAAAAAAAGAAAATGATATGTTTGGGAGAATACTGAGTTTGAAATATACTTTGAAGATCTAGTGGG
The DNA here is from genome assembly GCF_016432865.1 of Antechinus flavipes. Lineage (NCBI taxonomy): Eukaryota > Metazoa > Chordata > Mammalia > Dasyuromorphia > Dasyuridae > Antechinus > Antechinus flavipes. The sequence goes on from NC_067400.1 coordinate 403,647,484, forward strand.
AATTATCCAACAGGCAATTAGAAAAGTAGCCTTATAATTCAGGACATTTTTCAAGTCAATAAATTTCTATTTGTGAATTATCTACAGCAAACGACATCATCATCATCAACAACAAAAAGATTATAGAGAAAAGAATACAAATAAGAACTTTTAGAATATATGCATATGTTGCTTTATTTCCCAGGTAAGGAAACTATGGAGTGGGCAGAGAAATAGAAAAAATCAAAATAGAACAAAGATAAAGCAATTGAGAGAAGATAAAAAATTAAAAGAAAAAAAAGAACAGGCAATAGTCCACTTTATTGAATGTTATAGGAAAGTCAAAAAAGATGAATACTGAGAAAAATACATTGACTTTGTCAATTTAGAAAGACTTGGTAAAACTTAATTTTTTAAATTAAAGCATTTTATTTTTCAAGATATATGTATGGACAATTCTTCAACATGCTTTTTTATCTTTATCTATTTTTATTTTTATCTACATCAACATCATTTTCCAATTCATACATTCCCTTTTAATTAAGTATATATAATTAAGTATTCACATTTTGATTTCCTTACTTTATGACACCACTTGAATATTCTGCTACCATTTGAAATGAAACATTAAAAACTGATTATATCATATTATTCACAAAAAATATCCCTCCTCCCAAATTCCCTATTTATGTTAGGGCTGAAACCATCTTTCCAGTCACCAAGGCTTAAAAGCAAGCAAGCAAATATTTATCAAGCATCTATTGTGTGCCTGACTCTGTTACTAGTGTTAAGTACAAAAAGTAAAAAAAAAAAAAAATAAAGAAGCAGATAATCCTTTTTTCAGAGTTTATGTTATATTAGAGACAGTGTTCAGTGTACATTATTGCTTTCCTTTGTGCCTAGGTTTTTTCCCCCCAGTTTCTCATTCTACTTGAACACTTGTCAACTGTCCAACTGTCTTCATTATTCACTGAAAATCCATTTCAATTTCTCACTAAGTAGATATTATTGGTATTTATTGTTAAGATCTACCAAATTTTCTCCTATTTTCTCATTATCTGCTTCTGCCTTCAAATTTATATTTTAATATTAAGTGATTTTCATTCATTCATTAATACTAAACAATGATTAAAATATATATTTTGAAATATATCTCATTATTTATCTAGGAGGAGATAAATCACTGATATTGAAACCAGGAGACATTAGTGCAAATTCTGGTTTGAATACTAACTAGACTATGTTAAGACAGCTAAGTCACAAATTATTCTTGAGCCTTTGCTTTATAATTGACCAGTGGTAGATACCTACTTCATGTGTTTATTGTGAGTAAAAGACTGCATTAAGCTTAATGTTGTTATATAACTATGTTACATTTCGATACAAATCCATATTTTAAAGAAATTGAATGTAAAAAGCAATAGGTTCCCCATCTCAATGGACTGGTTAATTGACAATGCCATACCAATAACATAATTGTCTTTAAAATTAAGATATAGATATCTGATGGCAATTAAATTTCATTTCAATATAATAAATTCTAAAACAAGGGTTATTATAGTGAAGTACATCAACATAGCAGTAAACATAATTAACTTCTATGAAGAAAATTTCAATTGAAATTCTAGTTGTGAGATTTGTAGCAATTTAATATAGGGTTGAATATGTATGGCATGGCCTCTAGAAGTTGATCAATTAAATATAAAATATTTTAATTAAGGTCTACACTTCCAACAAGAGTGATAATTCAGATCTCAGAAATCCATTATAGAGAACAAAACGTCAACATTTTTGTTTGATATGGATCAAATGAATTATGTAATTTTCATTTCATGTGAAATGAAATTTTGTGAGGAATAGAGTCCATCAAAGATTCCAAAAGGTAACATGAAAACAAAGATGATGAATATTAGTTTTCAGCATATCAATTTCTCTTAATTTCTATTTTTTCCTAACTTTAGTCTTGCATGATCAACTTACAATCATTGATAGATATTCAATTTTCTTTGAATGAAAATAAATATAATAAAATAGAAAAAGACTGTAGTTCCTTAAGATCTTGTTTTTAATGAGTTATGAAAGGAGCAATCATGATTTTGGGATTTTTGAATAAAATTATGTTCTGGAAATTGTTCCAACTTATACATACATGTTCATGAAACATTTTTACTCATCTAATAGATGGTAAAGGGGAAATCCCTAACTTTTCTAGATAATATTTTAAGCATCAATCTGTTATGAGAAATCGTAATGTATTTTATATCCCATTTGTATGATGCCAAGCCTGTTCATGAATTGAACATGGTACTCTGAAGTACCATGAAAATATATTATCTATTTCTGTAATGTTTTTGTGCATATGCTAATAAGGTACTATTTAAACAAGAGAGAAAACTAATTTATCTATGATAATTTTTTTTTAACCAAAAAAACCCTGAAGAGTCAGTAAGAGGAAATGATGAACTTTATTGGGCTTCTTCTTCCTTTTTCATTATGAAATTTGGTGTTACTATATTTTACTATCTAAAAACTTGATGTCCTCAAAATCCAAATGTTCTAGTTAGCATGAGACTAAGTCTATTGAGTAGTCTCTGACGTTAAAAAAATCAAATTGTTTGGCTCAAAAAACTGTCATTAATTTTAAATTTATTTAATTTTTACAAAAAATGTGCTTTCAGGAATCATGCTTACAGAACATACTCATGATTTCAATCCCACACAGTATTTGAATTCCATAAGGTGTGTGGGAGGCTATTTCAAATTGACATAGTTTTGCGTTATTTTTTACATGTGAAATTATCATCAGATGGAGGGGAAATTAAATATTCTGAATGTGCTAAAAATCTCAGTGTTCTTGACTCCCATTACCAACTGCTAACTACTGCTGATATTTACCCATTTTGGGAGCATGAACAACCTTGAACACATCAGCCTTATTCAAAAGAAACAGAACTTTGTCAAATTCTACAATATGGGTTTTAAGGAGGGGAATAGGATCAATATAAAATAAAGAAGCTCAATTATTTTTTTAAAAGAATCCCTGACTAGTTCAAAGTTTTATTAAACATTAAAATGGTGTTCATGGGGTAAAATTTTCTTATTTTAGTGGGCTTAAAGAATTGGGATAATGTGGTAGAAAGAGCTCACACTTTAAATAAAGGTGATGTGGGATTGATTCCCATTTTAAATTACTTTAGTACTTGTGTGACTTTGCACAGATCACCTTACTTCTAGACTTCAGCATCATCATTTGAAATATCAGAAAGTGCAATGAGAGAGTCTCCAAGATAATTTCCATTTTTTAAATCCTATTATATCACATCATCTTATTGATACATATGATTCCTGCTCTGGGACAAACTAAATAGTTTCATGTCTTTCCATTCAGTGTAATCTTTATGTATAGGGGTTGGAGCCAAGATGCAAGAGAGGAACATGTTTTTTTCTGACCTTCTCCCACGACCCTCAGACTACCAACTCCAGTCACTGAATTAATTCTGGACTGGCAGAATCCACAAATATTGGGAGTGTAACAAATTACTAGCAGAAGATAATTTTGAAGCTCTCCAGGAAAGATCTGTTTCAACAGGCACAGAGAGAGGTGGGCCAAGCACAAGCAGGCTGAGCACAGATGCTGAGTGCAGGCAGCACAGAACTAGAGCCATGTGGGCTCTATTCACCAAAGAATTTATGGGGAGGTATCTCCAGCAGTGTTGGCTGCTCTGCCCTGGATGGAATCCAGTAGATCAGCAGAGAAGTTATAAAATATGCAACATAAACAAAAAATAAATAGTGAATCCCAAAATGCCAGAATTCCACGAGACCTGGCCACACCCACCCAGCACTTGAAATCAGTCAGCATATCCACTGCCACTTGGAGAAGAAGCTTGGACAATATCCCATGCCTTAAAAAACAGATCTAAACTTTTTAAAAAATGAATAAAAAAGAAAAACAAAAAACAAAAAACACTGACCATAGATACCTTTTATGGTGAAAGAGAAAAACAGATTTTAAAGCTGAGGAAACTAAAAGCATATTGTCTCAAAATGAAGACCCAAAGGGTGATATAAATTGGGCCCCATCACACAAGAATCTCTGAGAAGAAATTATAAAAGATCTAAAAGAGAGCTGGAAGAAAAATAGGGAAAGAAAATGAAAACTTTACAAGAGGGTGTAGAAAAGAAACACTGAAATTATCTGTAGAAAATTCATTACAACATAGACTTAGTGAAATGGAAAAAAACATATAATTCCTTAAAAAATAGATTTGACAAAATGGTAAAAGAAAACAACTCCCTGAAAAACAGAATTTGTGAAATGGAAAAAGAAAACAATGCCTTCAAAAACAAAATTTGTGAAATGGAAAACAACTCATTTTTGAACAAAACAACTCATTTAAAAATTTAACTGGACAAATAAAAAAAAGAACTCAAAAAAGTAAGTGAAAAAATAATTCACTAAAAATAAAAAAATGAACAAATGGACATGAATGACTCAATGAGACATCAAGAATCAGTCAAGCAAAATCAAAAAAAAAAGGAAAAAATAGAAGAAAATGTAAAATACTTACTAGGGAAAACAACTGACCTGGAAAAAAAGATTTAGGAAAGACAATTTAAGGATTATTGGACTTCCTGAAAACCATGATAAAAAAAAAAAAAAAGCCTAGACATTATTTTTCAGGAAATCATCAAAGAGATCTGCCCTGATGTCATAGAATCAGAAGGTAAAATAGCCATTGAAAGAATTCACCAAATACCTCCTGAAAGAGACCCCAAGATTGAAACTCCAAAGAATATAGTGGCTAAATTTCAGAACTGTTGGATCAAGGGAAAATATTATAAGCAGATAGAAAGAAACAATTCAAATACTGAGTAGCCATAATAAGGATTACATAGGACCTAGCAGATTCCACTTTAGAAGATCAAAGGGCCTGGAATCTGCTATTCCAAAAAGCAGAGCAACTTGGAATGCAGCCAAGAAAAAACTGCCCTGCTAAACTGAGCATTATTTTTCAGGGAAGAAAATGGACATTCAACAGAACAGGTGAGTTCCATTTATTTCTGATGAAAAGACCAGAGATGAACAAAGACATTTGACTTCCAAATATAGAACTCAAGAGAAGCATAAAAGCTAATAAGAAAAGAACTCTTGAGAATTGTATATCAGTTATGGGTATAGATAAATAGTGCATATATAATTTGATTTTATTATTATAATATAACAAAGAAACTAAAGGTAGAAAGGGGTTTGAATCAGAAAAGGAGAAAGTGGAAATAAAATGAGGGAAATTACAATTCACAAAGAGACAAAGAAAACCTATTATAATTGGAGGGAAGTAGGGAGGGGGATGAACACTGTATGAATTTTAGTCTCATCAAATTTGGCTCAAAGAGAGAATATAAGACATATTTAGCTACACAGACAAACTTCTCCCACCTTATAGGAAAGTGAGAGGGGAAAGGGAAAAAGGGAAGGATTAGTAATAGAAGGGAAAAAAAGAAATAGTAGGGGAAAAGAAAAAGAAAGAGGAGGGGGTCTAAAAGGGAGGCTTAGATGAGGCAAGTGGTTCTCATAATTACAATACTGGGGAAGAGAAAAAGGGAAAAAAAGGGAAGGGATAAGTATAATTTGGGGTAAATAAGAAGGGAGGAAATACAGAATTAATCATTTTAACTGTAAATGTGAATGGGATGAACTCTCCCATAAATCAGAATCAAATAGCAGACTGCATTAAAAGCCAGAACTCTATAATATGATGTTTACAAGAAACACATTTAAAGCAGAGTGATACATACAGAGTAAAGGTAAAAGGCTGGAACAAAATTGATTATGCTTCAAGTGAAGTTAAAAAAAAAAAAAGCAGGGTAGCCATTTTGATCTCAGATCAACAGATCAAGCAATAGCGAAAATTTATCTAATTAAAAGAGCTAAGGGAAAAAAAAAAAAAAAAACTATATCTTGCTGAAAGGTACCATGGCTAATGAGGCAATATCAATACTAAACATATATGCACGAAAGGGCATAACATCAAAATTCTTAAAGGAGAAGTTATGAGAGCTGCAAGAAGAAATAGATAGCAAAACTATAATAATGGGAGATCTCAACCTTGCTCTCCCAGAACTAGATAAATTGAACCACAAAATAAATAAGAAAGAAGTTAAGGAGGTAGATAGAATACTAAAAAAAGTTAGGTATGATAGATCTGTGGAGAAAACTGAATGGAAAGAGAAAGGAGTACACTTTCTTCTCAGCAGTTCATGGAACGCATGCAAAAATTGACCGTATATTAGGACATAAATACAATAAAATCAAATGCAGAAAGGCAGAAATAGTAAATGCAATTTTTTTCACCTCATAAGGCAATAAAAATTACATTCAATAAAATGCCAAGGGAAAATAAACCAAAAAGTAATTGGAAACTAAATAATTTCATCCTAAAGAATGAATGGGTAAAACAGCAAATCATAGACACAATTAATAATTTCATCTAAGAAAATGACAATAATGAGACAACATACCAAAATTTTGGGGATGCAGCCAAAAGAATAATAAGGGGAAATTTTATATCTTTAGATGTTTACTTGCATTAAACAGAGAAAGAGAAGATCAATGAATTCAGATTGCAACTATAAAAACTAGAAAAAGAATAAATTTAAAAAACCCAAATACCAAACTTGAAATTCTAAAAACAAAAGGGGGTATTAATAAAATGAAAATAACCCCCCCAAAAATAAATAAACCTTTAGTTAATTTCATGAGAGAAAGGAAAGAGGAAAATCAAATTGTTAGTCTCAAAAATGAAAAGGGAGAACTTTCCATCAATGAAGAAGAAATTAGAGCAATAATTATTTATGCCGATAAATTTGATACCTAAGTGAAATGGAGGAATATAAACAAAAATATAGATTGTCCAGATTAGCAGAAGAGGAAATAAATCACTTGAATAGTCCCACTTTAGGGAAAACTGGGACACTAATACATAGTTGGTGGAATTGTGAACAAATCCAACCATTCTGGTGAGCAATTTGGAACTATGCTCAAAAAGTTATCAAGCTGCACATACCCTTTAATGCAGAAGTGTTACTACAGGGCTTATATCCCAAAGAGATCTTAAAGAAGGAAAAGGGACCTGTATGTGCAAAAATGTTTGTGGCAGTCCTTTTTGTTCTGCCTAGAAACTGACTGGAAACTGCACAGATGCCCATCAATTGGAGAATAGCTAAATAAATTGTGGTATATGAATGTTATGAAATATTATTGTTCTGCAAGAAATGACAAGCAGGATGATTTCAGAGAGGCCTGGAGAGACTTATATAAACTGATGCTAAGTGAAATGAGCAGAACCAGGAGATCATTATACATGGCAACAACAAAATTATATGATCATCAGGTCTAATGGATGTGGTTCTCTTCAACAATGAAATGAGTCAAATGAGTTGCAATTGTTTGATAATGAAGAGAGTCAGCTACACCCAGAGAGAAAACTATGGGAAAGAATTGTTGACCACAATAAAGCATTAATACTCTTTCTGTTATGTTTGCTTGCATTTTTGTTTTCCTTCTCAGGTTTTTTTTTTTTTTCTTTTGAGGTCACATTTTTTCTTGTGTAGCAACTGTATAAATATGTATACATATATTGAATTTAACACATACTTTAACATAATATGAATTGGACTACCTACCATCTAGGGGAAAGGGTGAAGGGAAGGAGGGGAAAAGTTGGAACAGAAGGTTTGGCAAGGATCAATGTTGAAAAATTACCCATGCATACATTTTGTAAATAAAAAGTCATAATAAAAAAAAATTCTACTTTAGACAAAGAAATAGAACAAGCTATTAAATCAGCTCCCTAAGAAAAAATCTCCAGGGCTAGATGAATTTATATGTGATTTCTACCATACATTTAAGAAACAATTAACTCCACTGATAAACTATTTGAAAAAATAGGGAAAGAAGGACTCCTACCAAACTTCTTTTATAACACAGACATGGCACTGATATCTAAACCAGCTAGGAAGAAAACAGAGAAAGAAAATTATAGACCAATTTCCCTAAGGGATATTGATGCAAAACTCTTAAATAAAATATTAGCAAAGAGATTACAGAAAGTCATCCCAGGATAATATACCATGACCAAGTAGTATTGATACCAGGAATGCAGGGCTGGTTCAATATTAGGAAAACTGTTAGCATAATTCACCATATCAATAACCAAACTAACAAAAACCATATAATTATCTGTATAGATGCAGAAAAACATTTGATAAAATCAACATCCATTCCCATTAAAAACACTAGATAGCATAGGAATAAATGGACTTTTCCTTAAAATAAGAAGCATCGATTTAAAACTACCAGCAAATATCACATGTAATGGGGATAAACTGGAACTATTGCCAGTAAGATTATGGGTAAAAGATTGTTGTCCATTATCACCATTATTATTCAATACTGTATTAGAAATGTTAGCGTAGGCAATAAATGAAGAAAAAGAGATTAAAAGCATTAGAAACCAAATTATCACTTTTGTTTAGGTTTGTGTTTCTATTTTTAAAAATTAATTAATTATTTTTTTACAAAGCATATGCATGGGTAATTTTTCCAACATTGACCCTTGAAAAACCTTTGTTCCAAATTTTCTCCTCCTTTACTCCACCCCCTTCCCTAGCTGGCAGGTAGCCCAATACATGTTAAATATGTTGAAATACATGTTAAATCCAATATATGTATGCATATTTATACAGTTATCATTCTGCACAAGGCAAAAAAAAAACTAAAAAAGCAAGAAGGAAGGAAAAGAAAAAATTGAGAAAGAAAACAAAATGTAGGCAAATAACAACAGAGATAGCAAGAATGCTATGTTGTGTTTCACACTCTGTTCCCATGGTTCTTTCTCTGGGTGTAGATGGCTCTCTTCATCACTGAACAAGTGGAATTGGTTTGAATCCTCTCATTGTTAAAGAGAGCCACATCCATCAGAATTGATCATTGTATAGTATTCATATTGCCATGTATAATAATCTCTTAGTTCTGCTCATTTCACTTAGCATCAGTTCATGTAGGCCTCTCCAAGCATCTTTGAAATCATCCTGCTGGTCATTTCTTACAGAACAATAATATTCCGTAATATTCATATACCATAGTTTATTCAGCCATTCTCCAATTGATAGGCATCCACTCAGTTTCCTGTTTATGGCCACTACAAAGAGGGCTGCCACAAACATTTTTGCACGTAAAGGTCCCTTTCCCTTCTTTAAGATTTCTTTGGGTTATAATCCCAGTAGGAACACAATTGGATCAAAGGATATGCAGTTTGATAACTTTTTGAACATAGTTCCAAACTGCTCTACCGAATGGTTGGATCCATTCATAGTTCCACCAACAATGTATCAGTGTCCCAGTTTTTCCACATCCTCTCCAGCATTTGTCATTATTTTAGCTAATCTTAGCCAATCTAACAAGTGTAGAGTGGTATCTCACAGTAGTCTTAATTTGCATTTCTTTGATCAATAGTGATTTGGAGTATCTTTTCATGTGACTATATATAGTTTTAATTTCTTCATCTGAAAATTGTATGTTTATATTCTTAGGCCATTTATCAATTGGAGAATGTCTTGAGCTATTATAAATTTGAATCAATTCTCTATTTCAAATTATCACTTTTTGCAGATGATATGGTGGTATATTTAGAGAACCCAACTAAAAAACTATTAGAAATAATCCATAACTTTAGCAAAGTTGCAGGATACAAAATAAATCCACATGAATCATCAGTATTTTTATACATCACTAACAAAATCCAACAGCAAGAGATACAAAGAAAAATTCCATTTAAAATACCTGTAGATAATATAAAATATTTGGAAATCTATTTGCCAAGAGAAAGTCAGGGACTATACAAGTAAAACTACAAAACACTTTTCACACAAATAAAGTCAGATCTAAGCAACTGGAAAAATACTAAATGCTCTTGGATAGGTCAAGCGAATGTACTACCTAAACTATGACAATAGTACCTAAACTAATCTATTAATTTAACACATACATTGTTGTTAGAATTGTGAATGCATCCAACCACTCTGGAGGGCAATTTGGAACTATGTTCTGAAACTTATCAAACTGTGCATATCTTTTGATCCAGCAGTGTTTCTACTTAGCTTATATCCTAAAGAGATTTTAAAGGAGGAAAAGGGACCCACATGTGCAAAAATGTTTATGGAAGACCTTTCTGTAGTAGCAAGAAACCGGACACTGAATGGATGCCCATCAATTGGAGAATGGCTGAATAAATTATGGTATATGAATGTTATGGAATATTATTGTTTTGTAAGAAATGACCCATAGGATGATTTCAGAGAGGCCTGCAGAGTCTCACATGAACTAATATTAAGTGAAATGAACAGAACCAGGATATCAATAACAAGATTATATGATGAACAATTCTGTTGGACATGGCTCTCTTCAACAATGAAATGATTTATACCAGTTCCAATTGTTCAGTAACGTAGAGAGCTATCTATACCCAGAGAGAAGTCTCTGGGAACTGAGTATGGTTCATTGTAGTGTTCTTCTCTAAGATACAATATTCTCTGGGAGCAAGTTTCTTAGGGGCTTCTGAAGGCAGCCTTTGTTTAGTTCAGTGTAATAATCATCTCAAATGCATCCAGGAGTTAAAGTCCAAATACTTTACTGTCTCTTTCCAATCTTATCTCCTTCATTTGGAGCTTGGCTAGTTTTCTGGAGGCCTTCTGGATCTTGGTTTCAGTGTTCTCCACAGGACAGCCTGCCACCACTTCTCTGTCTTTGTTCATTCTGCCCAACCGAGTTCTCTGACTTGTGAATCTCCTGAGTCCTGACTTGTGAATCTCCCAAAGTGCAAACTGGTTGAGGCTCTTAGCTTATATATGCTCTCTTAAAGGTGTGAATTCTAATAAGTACTAAGTACATCTAGAGAACTGTTAAGCACCCTGCTAAATAACCATTGTCTCTATCAATTCCACTGATTTAGTACTTTGTAAGAATTCTAACAGCTCATAACATATCATTTTCATTCTTTTTGTTGTTGTTTGCTTGCATTTTATTTTGCTTCTCTTTTTTTATTGTTTGGCATGATAATTGTATAAATAGGAATCTAATAACATATATTTCTACTATCTTTAACATACATTGGACTACTTGCCATCTTGCAGCGGGTGTGGGGGAAGGAGAGAGAAATTGGAACACAAAATTTTGCAAAGGCCAATGTTGAAGAATTGTCCGTTCATGTTTCAAAAATTAAAAAAAAAAGCTTTAATAAAAAAAAAAAATCCTTATGTATGGTTTTCCATGGATTTTCCCAAGTAGATTTACTTTTCAAACCAAAAGTATTCCTTCAGTTCTTTTTAATATTCCTTGGATATCACTTAACTCTTTTGACTTTTTATCTGCTATTCCCTTCTTTTGCTCCATAGCTAACCTTTTAAAATTTCATTTTTCTATCATACATCTTTGATTTTTTTTTTAAATTAATCATTTCTCACATGCAATTTTCATTCATGGAAATTTTTGAGATTTATCCTACTAATCATAATTTTACAATGAAAGATTTATTTTTGACTTATTATGCCCTTATTAAAACTTATCCTAGGAAATCTCTAAATATATCTAATGTATTGCTCGGTTCTAGATTTACCCAAAGACATATCAGAATAATCTCTTATCAATTAAGGCAACAAATATACATATATATCAGATAAAAGCTTTCTATCTCAAAATATGTAATAAAAATATGAAATATATAGTTTTTCAACACATTGATATAGTTTCTTTCCAACTATTTTATTTTAATTTTTTTTATCAATATTCACTTAGAATATTGGTTTATGGTTAACTTTCTCTGTTTTGAATTTCTCTGGTTGAGATATCTAGGGATTATAAGTGTAAATATCAAAAAAGTATGATAAAGTCAATACTTTTTAATAGATAATTTCATATTAATGTGTTAGAATAATTTGAAATCTCATTTTACATTATAAAATTAGAAAACAAGATCCTGTTGAAGAGTTCATGTGACTATCTGTGTCTTGTTTACATTTTTCTCACTATGAGATCAATTAATCACCAAGTAGTTCTAAAATAATTTCTGGACTAGCAATTATGCCAAATATGGACATAACAGATATCAAAATGAAACAGATCCTGCTGCCCTCAAGGAGCTTACATTCCACTGGGGAACAAAAGATGTGCATATGCATATACATGCATATATATGTATGTATATATATATATATATATATATATATATATATATATATATACACACACACACACACACATATATATGCATACAGAAAATGTACATACATACATATATATAGATCCAAAATATATGTAACATAAATACAAATAAATTGGTGACAGTGAGGAAACATTAATGATTTGAAGAGATCAGAAAAGGTTATATATAGGAGATAACTCAATCTGAGAACTTAATGAGAGATATTCAGGATTATGAATGGGGATATAATAAAAGAAACAAATTCATGTTTGCAATTTGTAAAATAATCTTGATTGTAATTTTTCTTATAAATCATACATGTGATTAAATTTCCTCTTCATTCTTTTGACTATCCACAATATCCTCATTTATAGTTTTATATTTCTCTCCTCACTGTACTAGAAAAAAAATGACCCCAGTCAACTGATCTTTGTCAATCTCTAATATATTGAAATTTAAAATGAGCTCAGAAAATTGGAAATGTATTCATCTCTTTATAAACTCCACAACAATCAACAATCTAATTAAATTATTATTTGTTTAAGCTCTGTAGAAGTAACTCAAAGTTCAGATATAATAGAGAAGTGTTTAGCTGAGGAAAACAGAATTACTGAGGAGACTGCAAACAACCAGCAAAGACAACCCATAAAAACTGAGCTATGGCTTTATACTGGACTAGTAAGAAGAAGATTTTGATATAATGGAAATATATATATATATATATATATATATATATATATATATATATATATATATAATAAAGTACCTTCCTTCAAGAATTTAATGGAGGAAGCCAACACACAAAAAGGAAGTAGGGACATAGGCATGGAATGGGGAGAACAGGAATTATCCAGCAAGGCTGCAACTTGTTATATGTAGGTGAAACTAGGAATGGCAGCATATGCAGAGTAGAGGGAGCCAAGAAGTTAATTTCCTTCCCTCAATAAAGGAATACATTAAGAACATTTTTTTTTTAACTTTACCTTCCATCCCTCCAATGAAAAAAAGAGAAGAGACTAAAGGGGGTAGTGAGGTCAAGGTTTGAGTCACAAGCATCCTGATGAGATTAACTAAGTAATGCAGTGTATAGAGAGATGGTTCTATAGTCAAGATCTAAGTTCTGGAGGATTCTGGGAAGATGAAAGTATAGATAGGTAAATTTCAAGCTTTCCAGATTTCCCCTACAAGTGGAAAAAAATATTGGGCCTTGAGATGAACATGGACTGCTTAAAAATCAAAATTTGGGGTAGAACAGGGTTCTTCCTGATCCTGCTGACACAATCTAAGATGATCTAAAGAAAGACCCTAGGCTAGGATTAACTAATGTGAAGTGAAAACACCTCCAGACTAGCTCTACAGAAACACCAAGTGGGTACAACTGGGGCTACCTGCATTGGGTTGGAACCTCAGCCTTAGCTTCAGGAACTTTCACCTCTTCGACTTCATGTGGAGTCAGGGGTTTGAGTCCTGGAAGTGCTGGAATCACTTCAGGTGATTAGAAACACCAGACCTGGCTATGCTGCAGAGACAGGATCTTAGGTGAGAAAGAACCAGCACAACTGCTGAATGCAGAAACACTGGAGCACTGGTGCTTCCAGGAAGGGAGGAGCTCTTGGTTTGGGGCTCTACGTCAGAGTGAAGAACTGAAGTGAAGCTAGAGGTATCATCCCCTCACCCCATGATTAGATTAATACATTAATACTTTTCATTAAAAAAAAAAAAAATGAATGGGAAAAGGAGAAAAAACTCAACCACAGAAACTTACTGTGGAAACAGGGAAGATTGGAGTTCATCCTTAGAGGAGAGCATTGAGTAAAAGAAGCTTCTTCTGGCAGAGCCAAGAAGGTGGAGAGGACATGTGGCTTTCGGGGATCTCCTCTGATGTTTTCTCCAACCAATAGCAGATTAAACTTTTGAACTGGTTTCGGACTGACAGAACCCACAAGTACTTAAAGTACAACACATTTCCAGAAGAAGATACTTTGGAAGAACTTCAGAACACATCTGTTTCAATAGGGCAGGGGGACAGTCTGGCAAGCCCAGATTGCAGCATAGGATGCCCAGGGCAAGGAACTGGGGGCAAGGAGTTAGAACCTGCAGCTTCCAGTGGCTGGGGAATCTTCTATGAGGCTCTTAGGCTACTCTATCCTGGTTGCCAATAATATATAGAAATGCTAATGATTTATGTGGATTTATTTCATGTCCTGCAACTTTGGTAAGCTGTGAATCATTTTCAATATGTTTTTGCATGATTTTCTAGGATTCTCTAAGTATGTCATTATTTCATTTGCAAAGAGTCATAGTTTTATTTCCTCATTCATTGCCTATTCTAATTGGTTTAATTTCTTTTTTATTTTCTTATTGCTAAAATCAGCATTTCTATTATAATGTTGAATAATAGTGGTGATAATGGGCTTTCTTGTTTCACCCCTGATCTTATTAGGAATGCATCCAGTTTCTCTCCATTACAAATAATGCTTGCTGTTGGATGTAGATAGACACTGCTTATTATTTTAAGGAAAACTCCTTTTATCTTTGTGCTCTCTATTGTCTTTAATAAGAATGGGAGCTATATTTTGTTCAAAGCTTTTTCTTCATCACTTGAGATTATCATATGCGTATTGATATAATAAATTATGGTAATAGTTTTTCTGATATGAAACCAGCTGTGCATACCTAGCAGAAATACCACTTGGATATAGTATATTATCTTGCTGATAAGTTGCTATAATCTTTTTGCTAAAATTTTATGGATAAAATTATGGATATTTTCTGTGATGTTATTTGACACTCAGTTTTTTAGAATTAGATTATTTAATTTCTAATTGGCTTTTAGTCTATCTTTCCATGACCTTTTGTTGAATATATTTTTTATTACATTGTGATCTGAAAAGGAGGCATTTAGTATTTCTTAATTTCTCCAAAACAATGTGAGGTTTTTATGCTCTAATATTTGGTCAATTTTTGTATAAGTGCTATGTACTCCTAAGAAAAAGGTGTCTTCCTTTGGGTCCTATTAAATTTTCTCCAGAGATTGTCATAGCTAGGTTTTCTAGGATCCTATTAACCTTCCTAGTTTCTTTCTTGTTTATCTTTTATTAGATTCGTCTAAGTCTAAGAAGAGAAGATTGTGGTCCCCCACCAAATAATTCTGCTGTCTATTTCTCCCTCTACCTGGCTCAATATTCTCTAGGAATTTGTATGCTCTACCACTTAGTGCAAATACATTTAACATCATTTCTACTTCATTATTTATGATATTCTTTATCTCTTTTAATTAAATCTAGTTTACTTTTGCTTTATCTGATATCAGAATTGCTATCCCTGTTTTCTTAAGCATAATGAGTTCTGTTCCAATCTGTTACCTTTAATCTGTATAGGTCTCTTTGTGTCAAATGTGTTTTTGTAAACAACATATGGTTGGATTCTGTTTTTTAATCCACTCTGCTATTTGCTTTCATTTTATGGAAGAGTTCATTCCATTCACATTCACAGTTATGATTACCAGCTCTGTATTTCCCTTTATACTCTTGTTTCCCCTGTATATAATTAATTATTTCTTTCCATCCTATCCTTAGTAGATACCTCCTTAGTAGAGGTTTTTTTTTTTTTGACCACCTCACCTTATCTCCTATCACCCCTCCTTTTTTTTTAATAGTGTGTTTTTTTTAACATACTGCCCACTACCTCCACTGTTTTCTATCAACCCCCCTTCTCTTACCTTTTTATTCTAGTGTTTCTATACTCCCTTATCTCCATTTCATTTCTTCTCTTTCCTCTTTCTCCTCCTCCCTTTTTTAATAGGGTTAGATAAATTTCTATACCCTAGCAAATTATTATTTTCCCTCTTAGAGGCAAAACTGATGAGATCAAGCTTTTCACAATACTCATCTCTCTCTTCTTTCCCTCTGTTGTAATAGGTGTTTTGTGTCTCTTCATAAGGTCTAATTTGCCCCATTAACACCCCCATTTCTTCTTCTAGTAGAGACTATTACCTGCCCCTTAATATATTTTTCTTTGATATCTTCACATCAGAATCTATTCATACTTTCCATTCATGTAATGCCCCCCTCCCCATCTGCAGCAGTAACAAATACATTTCTCAAGAAATACAGATTTTCCCATCTAGGGATGTAAACAGTTTAACCTTTAAAGTATACACACACACACACACACACACACACACACACACACACACACACACATTTCCTGCTGTTTATAATTCTATGCTTCTCTTGAGACCTGCATTTAAAAATTATATTTTCTGTTTAGTTCTGTCTTTTCCAATAGAAATGATTGAAAGCCTCTTATTTCAGTGAAGATCCATGGCCTCCCCTGAAAGATGATGCTGAGTGTTGGTAGGTAACTAATTCTAGTTGTAAACCTAAGCCCCTTTGCTTTCCATAACATGGTATTCCAGACACTCTAATCTTTTATTGTAGAAGCTGCCAGATTTTGGGTAATCCTAACTGTTGCTCCTTGATTTTTGAATTGTCTTTGTTTGGCAGCTTGCAGTATTTTTTCCCTTATGATTGTGTTTTTCAATTTTCAGATGAAGAACTTAAAACCATTTATAGTCATATGAAAAAATTCTTTAAATCACAACTGAACTAAGAAAACACTGAGGTACTAGTATACTTCTCAGACTGGCTTAGATGACAGGAAAAGGTAAAAACAAGTGTTGGAGAAAATATATGAACAGTGGGACACTAATACATTACTGATGGAGTTGTGAACTACTCTAAACATTCTGGAGAGTAATTTGGAGCTGTCCCCAAAGGACTATCAAATTATGCCTACTTTTTGATCCAGCATTGTTTCCACTGGGTCTGTATCTCAAAGAGAACATAAAAAAGACAAAAAGACCCACATGTGCAAAAATGTTTGTAGCAGCCCTTTTTGTAGTGGGAAGGAACTGGAAACTGAGTGGACACCCATTAATTGGAGAATGGCTGAATAAGTTATGGTACATAAAAGTCATTATTATTGTCCAATAAAAATGATCAGCAGGTTGATTTCAGAGAGCTTGGAGAGATTTATATGAACTGATGCTAAGTGAAGTGAGTAGAGCCCAGCAAACATTGTATGCAACAACAAAGAGATTATATAATGATCAATTCTGATTGACAGGGTTCTTTTCAACTTGAGGTGATTCAAGATAGATCCAATATCTTGTAACGAGAGCCATCTGTACCCAGAAAGAGGACTGTGAGGACTAAGTATAAGACAAAACATAGCATTTTCACTTTTTTGTTTTTATTTGTTTGTATTTGGTTTTTTCTCATTTTTTCCCTTTTGATCTATTTTTGTGCAATATGATAATTGTGGAAGTTTATATAGAATAATTATACATGTTTAACTGTTGGAATCCTTACTAACTGCTAAGTAATTAGAGTTGATCTAATCTTACAAGAAGTTGTTTTGGCCAGAACCTGAAACAAGGTACTAAGTAGAACTAATCAAGACAAGGCTTGTGTTCCCACCTTTACTCATTGGACTCCACAAGTATGCTAGCTTCACAAAGTACACTTTCTAACTTCAAGAGAGTTCACACCTCCCTTAAAGTCATTGGGCCAGAGAGCACTATGGGAGAAAACCCATAATCCCATTCTCTCAGAAGGTTCAGATATAAGGCGAGACAGCCATTCCAGAATACACTTTTTTCCTCTTGGCTGGCTGATCGCGCTAGACTCGAGAGAAACGACTCTGCTGCAGAGAACACTTTTGACGGACTTCAGTGGAGCTACGCCAGAAGCCCTCTCTCCGCGGCAAATTGGTGCCTGGGCCCCCCAGAAGGAGATAAGAGAGATCTTCCATCTCTGTTGGAGGCAGAAGAAGGCAGAGGCAGAGGCTGAAGGACAGAACCTTTGGATTTGGAGACATCCGAAGGGCTCTAAGCCTCTAAACCGGCTGTCCTCTGAGAACAAACTCCAACATTTGAACTCTAACATTTGGCGCCCAAGCGTGGGAACCAAGGACCCTACTTTCACAAGAAGTCTCCAGTGACCAGGAACTGAGTGAGTACAACCTTTTTTGGCTGAAATGGGACAGATCCTAGGTAAAGATTCTCCATCCCCCACCCCAACCCCCCCAACCCCAGACCCACCCAGGAGTGGTGCTATAGAAAGCCTGCTTAAGCTGATAGAAGATCAAGGGCTACTTGTAACTTGGGGACAAGCAGCTAGACTTCTGGCTACATTAAAACGCACCTCCCCTTGGCTCTTAGAGGAAGAGAAAATCTCTCTAAAAAACTGGGCATTGGTTGGTCAACAGCTCTCCGCATATTACAATGAAAACGGTCCTCGTTCAGTTTCCATTGAAGTATTCTTTTTATATAATACGATACAGATGGCCTTAAAATACCGTACTTGTTCTAGGAAAAAAGGAAAAAACTCTAGGAATAGCCAAAAGGGGAAGCCTGAGATAAAGGAGGAAGACAAAGAACAGATTAATGGCCATATCCCCACAGGGCAGGGAGACTTAAGTGAGGCTCAAGGGTGGGGTGAATCTGAGGCAGCCTCAGCCCCACCTGAGGAGCAGGTAATTGACTTTCCTTCATCAACTCCACCCTCCTGGATGGAGGGAGGAGGGGTAGTGGGGGGGCAGTGACAGCAACAGCACCTCCCCCCCAGCATCCAGCACCTCCCCCCCATTATCCAGCACCTCCCCCCCAGTATCCAGCACCTCCTCCCCGGCATCCAGCACCTCCCCCCCAGCATCCAGCTGCTCCTTTGACTAGATTGCAAAAGGGACTAATTAAGGCCAGAGAAGAAGGGAAAAATGTAGCAGAATTTCAACACCACATTTTTCCTGTAATTCAACAGTTTAATTCTTCAGGTCAAGAAAGTAGAAGATACTCACCTTTTGATATAGAAATCCTCAAAGACCTGAAAAAAGCTTGCACTCTTTATGGGGCTACATCAGCTTATGTTAAGATGCTATTGCAAAATTTGTCTTTTGAAATCTTGACCCCTAATGACTGGAAATCGATAGCAAAAATATGCCTAGAACCTGGACAGAACTACTTGTGGCTTTCTGAATATAGTGAGCTCTGTAGGATACAAGCCCAACAAAATATTCAAAGTGGAGTTCATACTGCAATCACCTGTGACCTACTAACAGGTACAGGTCCTTATGCAGATGTCGCAGCACAAATTGGTTATTCTGTAGCAGCATATCAGCAAATTGCTGATAATGCTATCAAAGCGTGGGCTTCTCTTCACAATAAAGACGACAAAGGGGGGGCCTTCACAAAAATAACACAAGGGCCAAATGAACCCTTCGCTGACTTTGTGGGACGCTTGCAGACAGCTATCATAAGAACAAATGGAGAAAATGCAATAACAGACATCTTGATAAGGCAACTTGCTAAGGAAAATGCTAATGAGGTTTGCAGAAGAATTATACTAGGACTGCGCAAGGATGCTCCTTTAGAGGAACTCATAAGACGCTGTGCCACAGTGGACACAGGTGCCTTTTATAGCCAGGCTATGATGCAGACTTCCCAAAATCCAAACATGAGAAGACAGAATCCCTCTTGGCAAGGGACTTCCAGAGAGACTCGTAGATGCTTTCAGTGTGGAAAAGTAGGACATCTGAAAGCTCAATGTTGGTATAGAGATAGAATGGGAAGACAAGGTGGGAGAACAAGACCCCAAACCCCATGTCCAAAATGCAACAGAGGCTTCCATTGGGCCTCAGAATGCAGACAGATTCAGGGAAACGGGATGAGGGGCCCAGCCCCAGGGCCCAAGGCAAAAAATACTTGGGGCATGATGGCAGCCAATGGTGCACCCAGAGAGTGCCTAGAAGTCCAGTACCCAGACATGACCAATCAGCCAGAAAGCTATACGATGGGAGAAGGGGATTACACAGTCAACCAGCCAGGAAGCAACCTGATGGCAGAAGGGAATTACAATTGGGGAGAATAGAGCTATATGCAGCTGGGACAACTGAGATACCCCCTGGAGAGGTGAAATCTGTTCCTCTCCAGCCTATGGATCCCTTACCTCCAGGCACAGTAGGCTTGACCATTTCACCTTCTTGTATGTACAAAACAGTGTCCATCCACACACTGATGTGGGAAACTGGGGAATGTGTAGATAATATCCCAGTCACTAATACAGGTAGTCAATGTGTGACTTATCACCCAGGAGACGTAGTAGCATCAGGGTTACTCATACAGAATCCTAATAAGCAGCCTCGTGATAGTCACCCAGGTTCTGACTCCAGACCACAAAAACCAGAAATATATTAGACAGCAGCAGTAACGGCTGACCGACCTATGCTCACGATCTATATAAATGGCCTACCATTGGAAGGATTGGTAGACACAGGTGCGGATCATACAGTTATTAGAGGTGCCAGTTGGCCCAGTCACTGGCCAAAGATTAAAGCAGATACCTATATGTCTGGAGTAGGAGGATCAATAGCAGCTGAAGTTAGTGCTGCCCCTATGAGATGGACTTTTGAAGGCAAAACAGGAGTTTTTACTCCTTTTATAGTTGAAAAAATCCCCATCAATCTGTGGGGAAGAGACGTTTTACAACAATTGGGGTTAAAAATGAGTACTTCGGTTTTTTAAGCAGGGCTGCTGATGAAGGCCTGCCAACACTTTCACCTATTCCTATCCAATGGAAAACTGATACACCAGTGTGGATAGAACAGTGGCCCTTAAGTAGCGATAAAATTCAGGCCTTATTAGATATAGTACAGGAGCAGCTTGAACAAGGGCATTTACAACCTTCTCTAAGTCCTTGGAATTCCCCAGTGTTCGTTGTAAAAAAGAAATCAGGAAAATGGAGGATGCTCACTGATTTAAGAAAAGTGAACGAACAGATGGAAACTATGGGAACTCTTCAGCCTGGACTTCCATCTCCTACTCAGCTTCCTAGAGAATGGCCTCTTTGGGTTATAGACATCAAGGATTGTTTCTATTCCATTCCTCTGGATAAGGAGGATATGAAGAGATTTGCCTTTTCGGTGCCCAGTGTCAATTTAGCTGAGCCTTATAAAAGATATGAATGGACGGTTTTGCCACAGGGTATGAAGAACAGCCCCACTATGTGTCAAATGTATGTTGCTGCTGCTCTTGCTCCAATAAGAAAAGCATTTCCAAAAGTTATGCTATTACACTATATGGATGATATATTGGGATGTGCATCGGAGGAACAAATTCTAGAAGCATGTCTACAAAAAACCATAGAAACACTAAGATACTACAAACTTCATATCGCTACAGAAAAAATTCAAAGACATGCTCCTTTTCAATATTTAGGATATGAAATATATCCTAAGGCACTTACACTACAAAAACTGTCTTTAAGAACAGAGAGGTTGAACACCTTAAATGATTTCCAAAAATTAATAGGAGATATCCAATGGATGCGTCCAGTATTAGGTTTAACTACCAATCAATTGCAACCCCTATATGACATTTTAAGGGGAGACACTGCTTTAAATTCACCACGCCGGCTTACAAAAGAAGCTCAAGAGACCTTGAGAGAAGTTGAACTGGCTTTATCCAATGTAGTTGAGAGAGTAACTCAAAAACCCTTGGAAATATCGGTTTTTGCTACGAAAGAAGCACCCACAGCAGTCCTTCATCAAGGAGACAATGTGATAGAGTGGGTGAACCTCCCAGCACAACCAGAACAAAGCCTTACGCCTTACCCAGTGCTTGTGGCTAGAATTTTATTAAAGGCCATTAAGCGAGCAGTACAATTATCTGGGACAAGACCTGACAAGATATATACCTTCTATACAAATGCACAAATTAATGTATGCTGTGAAACCATCCCAGAGTGGCAGATTTTATTGGCCATGGCTCCAAATTTTGCACATGGATCTCCATTAAAGATAACCAGACTACTGCATAATTGGCAATGGATTTTTGAGGAGAAGGTTTCTAAGGTTCCTCTTGAAGGACCAACCATTTTTACAGACGCAGCCAAACAAAATATTTGTGCTGTATACTCTCATGATCTAACTGTAAAAAGAGTAGTCAGAACTCCTTTTCAGTCCACTCAGCAGAACGAATTATATGCGATCATGCTAGCTCTCACTTATTACCCAGGCGACATAAATATAATATCTGATTCAGCCTATTCAGTAGGTGTGGTACAAAGAATTGCCACAGCCCAAATAAAATTTGCAGCTTCTAATATATATCAGCTCTTTAAGGAACTTCAAGAGCAAGTGAGAAAGCATCCAGGAAAGATTTATATCCTGCATGTCCATTCACATAGTGGACTTCCAGGTCCTATTTTTGATGGAAATTCAAAGGCAGATAGCCTTTTAACTATGTTGGCCAGTACGCCTTTATTTCAGGAGGCCCAGGAATCCCATTCTAAATACCATCAGGCTGCTCGAGCTTTGCGTTTACAGTTTGGGATTACAAAAGAAGAAGCTAGGAGCATAGTGAAAAGCTGTACAGCTTGCCTTCCCTTCCACGCTCCTACACTGCCTCCAGGGAAGAACCCTCGTGGTTTGAGACCCAATGAAATCTGGCAAATGGATGTGACTCATTATAAATCTTTTGGTCGTCTGTCTTTTATCCACGTTGTGGTAGACACCTTTTCAGGATTCACTTTTGCCATACCAGCAGCAAAAGAGACAGCCCGAGTGGTCACTGAATTCCTCATTCAAGCATTCGCAATTATGAGTGTGCCACAAGAAATAAAAACAGATAATGGACGGCATATACCTCCAAACATTTTGAACACTTTTGTGCACAGTATAAGATTCTACACACTACTGGCATACCCTTCAATCCTCAAGGTCAAGCAATAGTAGAAAGAAGAAACAGAGACATTAAGACACTCCTCCAAAAACAAAAGAAAGGAGGAGCCACGGGTAACCCTAGAGAACTTCTAAATTTAGTTCTCTATACCATTAATTTTTTAATCTTTGATAAAGATGCACTGGCTCCAGCAGACAGGTTTTATAACCCACCAGAAGAGCAGTGTCCAGTGCGAGCAGCTCCACTATCTTTAGATAATCGCCAGGTGATGTGGAGAGACCCAGAAAGTGGTGAATGGAAGGGACCAGATAGACTAACTGCTTGGGGGAGAGGATTTGCTTGCATCTCTACAGGTGGAGAAGGAATCAGATGGGTGCCTACGAGCCGCATTCGCCTTGTCCATCGCAGAAAGATGGAGCAGACCCTTGAAACAAAGGAGAAGACCCAAGAAATATCGGGTGGTTCTGTTGCTGATTGTGCTCATAAGAATTATTAGATTCCTGGCACATGAACTAATGGACAATGGAATCCTATTGGACTGTTTCTAGGACTTATGGACATGTGTAAATTTTCAGATTGATTCTTGTTATTTGTTACATTACTACTAGCCTGTGTTATATTGCTATGTGCTCATGTAAATTATGTATAATGCCTCCCATATTGATGGATTTATGTATACCATGTATATCTGTTACAAAGTTCTGGCCCATATTGATGGATTTATGTGTACCCCCTCAGAAACCCCCTATGTTTTAAAACAAAAGAAAGGGGGAGATGTTGGAATCCTTACTAACTGCTAAGTAATTAGAGTTGATCTAATCTTACAAGAAGTTGTTTTGGCCAGAACCTGAAACAAGGTACTAAGTAGAACTAATCAAGACAAGGCTTGTGTTCCCACCTTTACTCATTGGACTCCACAAGTATGCTAGCTTCACAAAGTACACTTTCTAACTTTAAGAGAGTTCACACCTCCCTTAAAGTCATTTGGCCAGAGAGCACTATGGGAGAAAACCCATAATCCCATTCTCTCAGAAGAGGCAGATAAAAAGCCAGCGATGAAGGATCTATGGCAGAATACATTTTTTCCTCTTGGCTGGCTGATCGCGCTAGACTCGAGAGAAACGACTCTGCTGCAGAGAACACTTTTGACGGACTTCAGTGGAGCTACGCCAGAAGCCCTCTCTCCGCGGCAAATTGGTGCCTGGGCCCCCCAGAAGGAGATAAGAGAGATCTTCCATCTCTGTTGGAGGCAGAAGAAGGCAGAGGCAGAGGCTGAAGGACAGAACCTTTGGATTTGGAGACATCCGAAGGGCTCTAAGCCTCTAAACCGGCTGTCCTCTGAGAACAAACTCCAACATTTGAACTCTAACATTTAACTTAGATTACTTGCCATCTAGGAGAGTGAAGGGGAAAGAGGGAAAAATGTATAACACAAGATTTTGCAAGGCTGCATAGTGAAAATTATTTATGTATATGTTTTGAAATTAAAAAGCTTGAATAAAAATGAGGAAACTTAAAAAAAAAAAAGAAATTGTAATTCTGGAGTTTGACAGCAACATTCCATGGGGTTTTCCTTGTTGGATCTCTTTCCAGAGATGATTGTTGGATTCTTTCAATGAGTATTTCCCCATTTGTTTATGGAATATTAGGACAGTTGTTTTTGATGATCTCTTGAAGATTGTGATCCAGGTTCTTTTTTTGGTCATAGTCTTCAGGTAGACCAATAAATTTTTAAATTTACAATTTCTTTGTTTTTAAGTTTCCTCATTTTTATTCAAGCTTTTTATTTTCAAAACATATACATAAATAATTTTCACTATTCAGCCTTGCAAAATCTTGTGTTATAAATTTTTCCCCCTTTCCCCTTCACTCTCCTAGATGGCAAGTGATCTAAGTTAAACATGTATAATTCTTCTATATAAACTTCCACAATTATCTCTTGTACAGATATTTTCCACATTGGTTGTTTTTCTAAAGACATAGTTGACATTTTCTTCATTTTTTTCATTTTTTTTTTTAGTTTGTTTTACTGATTCGTTGATTTTTTAATATAGATTTTTTTTATTATTATAGATTTTTTTGTTTACAAGATATATGCACAGGTAATTTTTCAGCATTGGCAATTGAAAAATCTTTTGTTCCAATTTTCCCCCTTCTTACACCCACTTCCTCCCCTAGATGGCAGGTTGACCAATACATCTTAACTATGTTAGAGTATAAGTTAAATACAATATATGTATACATGTGTCCATACAGTTATTTTGCTGTACAAAAAGAATTGGACTTTGAAATAGTGTACAATTAGCCTATGAAGGAAATAAAAAATGAAGGTGGTCAAAAATAGAGGGAATGGGAATTCTATGTAATAGTTCATAGTCATCTCCCAGAGTTCTTTCCCTGGGTGTAGCTGGTTCAATTCATTACTGCTCCATTGGAACTGATTTGGTTCATCTCATTGCTGAAGAGGGCCATGTCCATCAGAATTGATCATCATATAGTATTGTTGTTGAAATATATAATGATCTCTTGGTCCTGTTCATTTCACTCAGCATCAGTTCATGTAAGTCTCTCCAGGCCTTTCTGAAATCATCCTGTTGACTATACTGTTTGAGGATGTATTCTGATGGAAGTGGATCTCTTCGATAAAGAGAGCTAATTCAGTTTCAATTGATCAAGGATGAACAGAAGCAGCTACACTCAAAGAAAGAACACTGGGAAATAAATATAAACTGCTTGCATTTCTGTTCTTCTTCCCGGGTTATTTATACCTTCTGAATCCAATTCTCCCTGTGCAACAAGAGAACAGTTCAGTTCTGCACACATATATTGTATCTAGGATATACTGTAATCTATTTAACATATAAAGGACTGCTTGACATCTGGGGGAGGGGGTAAAGGGAGGGAGGGGAAAAATCAAAACAGAAGTGAGTGCAAGGGATAATGCTGTAAAAAATTACCCTGGCATGGGTTCTGTCAATAAAAAAGTTATAAAAAAAAAAGAATATGAAGAAAAAGAAAAAAGAAAAAAAAAAAGAAATCATCCTGTTGGTCATTTCTTATAGAACAATAATATTCCATAATATTCATATACCACAATTTATTCATCCATCCTCAAATTGATGGGCATTCACTCAGTTTCCAGTTTCTGGCCACTACTAAAAGGGCTGCCACAAACATTCTTGCACATACAGGTCCCTTTCCCTTCTTTAAAATTTCTTTGGGATATAAGCCCAGTGGTAACACTGCTGGATTAAAGGATATGCACAGTTTGATAACTTTTTGACCATAGTTCCAAATCATTCTCCAGAATGGCTGGTTGAATTCACAATTCCACCAACAATGTATCAGTGTTTCCCACATCCCCTCCAACATTCCACATTATCTTTCCCTGTCAGTCTAGCCAGTCTGACAGGTATGTAGTAGTATCTCAAAGTTGTCTTAATTTGCATTTATCTGATTAACAATGACTTGGAGCATCTTTTCATATAGCTAGAAATAGTTTCAATTTCTTCATCTGAGAATTGTCCATTCATATTCTTTGACAATTTATCAATTGGAGAATGACTTGATTTCTTATAAATTAGAGTCAATTCTCTATATATTTTGGAAATGAGGCCTTTATCAGAACCTTTGACTGTACAAATATTTTCCCAGTTTATTGCTTCCCTTCTATTCTGGTGTTTGACTGATTCTTTATGTCTCAGAGTCATTAGCTTCCCTTTGTCCTGTTCTACTTTTTAACATGTTATTTCCTTCAGTTAGCCTTCATGTCCGTTTTTCCATTTGGTTGATTCTCCTTTTGAAGGTGTTTTCTTCACTGAAATTTTTTGCATTAGGCCAATTGTATATTTTAAGAAATTGTCTTCCTTTTTACAAGTTACTGTCTCTGTCTTGAATACCTCTCATTTCTTTTCCCTTTTTTTTTTTCTTCTACCTCTCTTCTTTGCCTTTTAAAGTCTTTTATGAGCACTTCCAAGGAGTCTCATTGGACTTAAACCAGTTCATATCACTCTTTGAAATTTTCTCTGTGAAAATTTTGTCCTTTTCTCTGGTCAATGTTCTTTTCTATTTTTTTGCTCCCTTTCTTTTCTTTTCTTTTCTTTCATTCTTCTTCTTCTTCTTCTTCTTCTTCTTTTTGTATTTTTTTTTCTCTTTTCTCTCTTTTTTTTTTTTTAACAATTATGGATGAGCCCTACTCATGGGGTATAAGGGACATAGTATCAAGGTTCCTGTGCAGCTCTGAGCCTTGGCTTTGAGTCTAGGAGTCCCTTTGTTGGTAGGACTTTATTTTGCCTGCTCTTTTCAGGAAACAATCTGGTTTATGACAGTTTGCTTTTTGAGAATGTACTGGAGACTGCCCCACTGATCTGTCCCTCTTCTGAGCCAGGACTAAGAGTCTCAGTTGCTGATTTGCTGTGATTAATACCTTCTCAACAGCTTTCTAAGTGGCTGCTTTCAGCTGGATTGAACCACCATTCCACTTCAGTGAGACTGACATTTCTTGAAGCTTTTACAATCTGTCTTGAATTGGAGAGTGGTTTCATTCTATCAGACTCCACTCAGATATTTGGTTTCATGTGGTTTTTGAAGGGAACTGGGAGAGCTCCAGTAACTTTTTGGCTTCATACCACCATCTTGACTCCATACCTAGAAGTTGAGAACATAGTAAAAGCAAATAAGAGTTGAGAAAGTAAAGTTGTCCTTTTGGGACAATGAGAGAAAATATGAAACAAGCTACTTGGATGGAGGCTTGTGTCGCAGTAAAGTGTAAACAACTTTTAGCTAGCTCCTGAAAAAAAAAATCATTCCTTCAAAACTAGAATTGGACACAATGAAGCCAATGAAGTTTTAATAAATAAAAAGATACAGAGACAGAGAAAGACAGAGACAGAGGCAGACATGGACAGGGAGACACAGAGAGAGAGAGAGAATGAAAAAATAGAAAGTGAAACATTTTAAGAAAAAGAATAAATCTAGAGAACTGATTATGGACAGACAACATAATAATAATTGGATTACTGAAAGCTACTACCAAAAAAAATTGATATAATAAACATGAAATAATTTTTAAAAGACTTGGCAGAGGCTACAGTTAAAGACCACAGTTCTTAGAGCAATTAGGATTATGATCAGAAATATAATACCCAGCAAACTTAAACATATTTCTAAAACGAAAAAAGAAAAAGAATATTCAATGAATTACCAGACTTTCAAGATTTTGTGGCAAAAAGATCTGAATTTAGTAGGAAATTTGGGACACAAAGTTCAAAAGAAATATAAGGTAAAAATCAAAGATTAACTATATGGGATTCAATAAAAGCAAATTTTCTGTTTTATGTGTGAAAATGTAAACTATTTAAGATTATCCTTAGTAATTGAGTAGTTTGGGACTTCCGGCCAAGATGGCGGAGAGGAAATACACTTCTGTGTAACCTCCGTGTTTTTCTCTCACTATTCATTTCATTTCATGCCTCTGAATTAATGCTCGACTGAAAAAAAAAAACATACAATTACTTACCAAGAGAAACCATCCTTGAGACTCGTCAAGAAAGGTCTGTTTTTGCGCAAGGGCGGGGACGGTATTTGGAAGCAGTCTGCGGGCAGCAGCTGCAACCAGAGCACAGATAGCAGCTCAGAACCGGGTAGAGTGGAGAGGGGGTGGGACGCGATCGCAGCCATCTCTGCGGGGAGAGCTTTGCTACAGGAGCAAGTCAGCAGCCCAGCAGAGAAGCTAAAAACACCGGGGGTGAAGAATAAAACCCCAAACAGCTGGAATCTCTCGGGACCTGGCCACCCCTCCCCCACAGTGTCTTAGCCCGCTGGGATCTCAGAGCGCTCGGAGCTCAGCGCGCAGGCGCCATAGCACAGTAGGATCCGTGCCTCACGAATACCCTGCCCCTCCCCCAAAGAAAGCAGCCTCCATTCAAGGGGTTTTTTTCCTTCTGTTTCTTTGATAGTTTGTCTTTGATAAATGAGCAAGAAACTGAAAAAGAATTTAACCCTGGACAGCTTTTATACAGATAAAGAGCAGACTCCAAACCCTGAGGAGACTAAAAACAAACAGTCCCCAGGTGATTCCCCAAAGGAGGAGACCATATGTCCCTCAGCACAGATGAATCTCATGGAGGAAATTTAAAAGGCTCTCACAAGGGAGCTAGAAGAAAAATGGGAAAAGGAGAGGGAGGCTCTGCAAAAGGAGAGGGAGACTTGGCAAAAGGAGAGAGAGGCTCTGCAAAAGGAGAGGGAGGCTTGGCAAAAGAGCCTGGAGAAGTCAGTTAAAGAGAGAGTGGATAAAGAAACCAAATCCTTGAAAAATAGGATTGGTGAACCGGAAAACAAAATTGGCGAAATGGAAAAAAATTCCACAGAACAAAAGAACTCAATTGGACAACTTGAAAAAGATCTTAAAAAAGTGAGTGAAGAAAATACCTCACTGAAAATCAGGGTCGAACAATTGGAATTGAATGACTCGAGGAGACAAGAAGAATCAGTCAAGCAAATCCAAAAAAATCAAACAATGGAAAAGAATGTGAAATACCTTCTGGGGAAGACAACAGACCTGGAAAACAGATCCAGGAGAGACAACCTGAGAATCATCGGACTTCCAGAAAAGTATGATGAAAAAAAGAGCCTGGACACTATCTTCCAGGAAATTATCAAAGAGAACTGCCCAGAAGTCATAGAAACAGAAGGTAAAATAGACATTGAAAGAATTCATCGATCCCCTACTGAAAGGGATCCTAAAATCAAAACACCAAGGAATATAGTGGCCAAATGCCAGAACCCTCAGGCAAAGGAAAAAATACTGCAAGCGGCTAGAAAAACCCAATTCAAGTATCAAGGAGCCACAATAAGGATCACCCAGGATCTGGCAGCATCCACATTAAAGGATCGAAGGGCCTGGAATATGATATTCTGAAAGGCTAAGGAACTTGGTATGCAACCAAAAATAACTTACCCAGCGAGATTGAGCATCTTTTTCCAGGGAAGAAGATGGACATTCAACGAAATAAGCGAATTTCATCTATTTCTGATGAAAAAGCCAGAACTTAACAAAAAATTTGATCTACAAGCACAGAACTCAAGAGAAATCTAAAAAGGTAAAGATTAATCTTGGGAACTATATTTCGGCTGTAAAGATGTATAAAGAATACATGTATACCTTGTTCTAGAAACTAGATGTGGAAAGGACATTGTACTAGAAAAAAGGGAAAGTGGGAGTACTACATTTCATGAAGAGGCAAAGAAAACCTAGTATATCTGAGAGAAAGAATGGAGAGGGATGAATACAGTGAGTATTTTACTGCTTTCAGAATTGGCATTAAGAGAAGAATTTTAGACATATTCAATCTATGATGAAACTTCTCCCACCTCATTGAAAAGTGAGAAGGGAAAAGTGAAAAAGGAAGGAATAAGCTAAGTGGAAGGGAATACGGTAACTGGGAGGGAAAGGGGCAAGTTGGGGGGGGGGAACTCTAAGGCGGGGGAGGGATACTGAAAAAGGGAGGGCTGTGAGGAGCAAGGGGAGCTCACAAGCTTAATACTGGGAAGGGGGGTAAGGGAGTAAGAAGGGAGAAAAGCATAAACCGGGGTTAACAAGATGGCAAGTAATACAGAATTGGTCATTTTAACCATAAATGTGAACGGGGTAAACTCCTCTATAAAGAGGAAGCGGTTAGCAGAATGGATTAAAAGCCAGAATCCTACAATATGTTGTATACAGGAAACACACCTGAAGCGGGGTGATACATGCAGGTTAAAGGTAAAAGGTTGGAGCAAAACCTACTATGCTTCAAGTGAAGCCAAAAAAGCAGGGGTAGCCATCCTGATCTCAGATCAAGCTAAAGCAAAAATTGATCTAATCAAAAGAGATAAGGAAGGGCACTATATCTTGCTAAAGGGTAGAATGAATAATGAAGAAGTATCTATATTAAATATATATGCACCAAGTAGTGTAGCATCTAAATTCTTAAAAGAGAAATTAAGAGAGCTGCAAGAAGAAATAGACAGTAAAACTATAATAGTGGGAGATCTCAACCTTGCACTCTCAGAATTAGATAAATCAAACCACAAAATAAATAAGAAAGAAGTCAAAGAGATAAATAGAATACTAGAAAAATTAGATATGATAGATCTCTGGAGAAAATGTAATGGGGACAGAAAGGAGTACACCTTCTTTTCAGCAGTTCATGGAACTTATACAAAAATTGATCATATATTAGGACATAAAAACCTCAAACTCAAATGCAGTAAGGCAGAAATAGTGAATGCATCCTTTTCAGACCATGATGCATTGAAAATTACATTCAATAAAAAGCCACAGGAAAGTAGACCAAAAAATAATTGGAAACTAAATAATCTCATACTAAAGAATGATTGGGTGAAACAGCACATTATAGACATAATTAATAACTTCATCCAAGAAAATGATAATAATGAGACATCATACCAAAATGTATGGGATGTAGCCAAAGCAGTAATAAGGGGAAATCTCATATCTCTAGAGGCCTATTTGTATAAAATAGAGAAAGAGAAGGTCAATGAATTGGGCTTGCAACTAAAAATGCTAGAAAAGGAACAAATTAAAAACCCCCAATCAAACACTAAACTTGAAATTCAAAAAATAAAAGGAGAGATCAATAAAATTGAAAGTAAAAAAACTATTGAATTGATTAATAAAACTAAGAGTTGGTTCTATGAAAAAACCAACAAAATAGACAAACCCTTAGTAAATCTGATTAAAAAAAGGAAAGAGGAAAATCAAATTGTTAGTCTTAAAAATGAAAAGGGAGAACTCACCACTAACGAAGAGGAAATTAGAGCAATAATTAGGAGTTACTTTGCCCAACTTTACACCAATAAATTCAACAACTTAAATGAAATAGAAGAATACCTCCAAAAATATAGCTTGCCTAAACTAACAGAGGAAGAAGTAAATATCCTAAACACTCCTATCTCAGAAAAAGAAATAGAACAAACTATCAATCAACTCCCTAAGAAAAAAAACCCAGGACCAGATGGATTTACATCTGAATTCTATCAAACATTTAAAGATCAATTAACTCCAATGCTAAATAAACTATTTGAAGAAGTAGGGATTGAAGGAGTCCTACCAAACTCCTTTTATGACACAGATATGGTACTGATACCTAAACCAGGTAGGCTGAAAACAGAGAAAGAAAATTATAGACCAATCTCCCTAATGAATATTGATGCTAAAATCTTAAATAAAATATTAGCAAAAAGATTACAGAAAATCATCCCCAGGATAATACACTATGACCAAGTAGGATTTATACCAGGAATGCAGGGCTGGTTCAATATTAGGAAAACTATTAACATAATTGACTATATCAACAACCAACCAAACAAAAACCATATGATCATCTCAATAGATGCAGAAAAAGCATTTGATAAAATCCAACATCCATTCCTAATAAAAACACTTGAGAGCATAGGAATAAAAGGACTTTTCCTTAAAATAGTTAGGAGCATATATTTTAAACCTTCAGTAAGCATCATATGCAATGGGGAAAAACTGGAACCTTTCCCGGTAAGATCTGGAGTGAAGCAAGGTTGCCCACTATCACCATTACTATTCAATATTGTATTAGAAACACTGGCCTCTGCAATAAGAGTCGAGAAAGAGATTAAAGGATAAGGCAATGAGGAAACCAAACTATCACTCTTTGCAGATGATATGATGGTATACCTAGAAAACCCCAGAGATTCTACTAAAAAGCTATTAGAAATAATTCATAATTTTAGCAAAGTAGCAGGATACAAAATAAATCCCCATAAATCCTCAGCATTCTTATACACCACCAACAAAATCCAAGAGCAAGAGATACAAAGAGAAATTCCATTCAAAATAACTGTTGATAGCATAAAATATTTGGGAATCTACCTACCAAAGGAAAGTCAGGAATTATATGAGCAAAATTACAAAAAAGTTTTCACACAAATAAAGTCAGACTTAAATAATTGGAAAAATATTAAGTGCTCTTGGATAGACCGAGCAAATATAATAAAGATGACAATACTTCCTAAACTAATCTATTTATTTAGTGCTATACCAATCAGACTTCCAAGAAAATATTTTAATGATTTAGAAAAAAATAACAACAAAATTCATATGGAACAATAAAAAGTCGAGAATCTCAAGGGAATTAATGAAAAAAAAATCAAATGAAGGTGGTCTAGCTATACCTGATCTAAAATTATATTATAAAGCAGCAGTCACCAAAACCATCTGGTATTGGCTTAGAAATAGATGAGTTGATCAGTGGAAAAGGTTAGGTTCACAAGACAGAATAGTCAACTATAGCAATCTAGTGTTTGACAAACCCAAAGATTCTAAATTTTGGGATAAGATTTCATTATTTGATAAAAACTGCTGGGATAACTGGAAATTAGTATGGCAGAAATTAGGCAAGGACCCACACTTAACACCACATACCAAGATAAGATCAAAATGGGTCCATGACCTAGGCATAAAGAACGAGATTATAAATAAATTAGAGGAACATAGGATAGTTTATCTCTCAGACTTGTGGAGGAGAAAGAAATTTGTGACCAAAGATGAACTAGAGACCATTACCAATCACAAAATAGAAAATTTTGATTATATCAAATTAAAAAGCCTTTGTACAAACAGAACGAATGCAAACAAGATTAGTAGGGAAGTAACAAACTGGGAAAACATCTTTACAATTAAAGGTTCTGATAAAGGCCTCATTTCCAAAATATATAGAGAACTGACTCAAATTTATAAAAAATCAAGCCATTCTCCAATTGATAAATGGTCAAAGGATATGAACAGACAATTTTCAGATGAAGAAATTGAAACTATTACCACTCACATGAAAGAGTGTTCCAAATCACTATTGATCAGAGAAATGCAAATTAAGACAACTCTGAGATATCACTACACACCTGTCAGATTGGCTAAGATGACAGGAAAAAATAATGATGAATGTTGGAGGGGATGCGGGAAAACGGGGACACTGATGCATTGTTGGTGGAGTTGTGAACGAATCCAGCCATTCTGGAGAGCGATCTGGAATTATGCCCAAAAAGTTATCAAACTGTGCATACCCTTTGATCCAGCAGTGTTTCTATTGGGCTTATACCCCAAAGAGATACTAAAAAAGGGAAGGGGACCTGTATGTGCCAAAATGTTTTTAGCAGCCCTGTTTGAGGTGGCTAGAAACTGGAAAATGAATGGATGCCCATCAATTGGAGAATGGCTGGGTAAATTGTGGTATATGAATGTTATGGAATATTATTGCTCTGTAAGGAATGACCAGCAGGATGAATACAGAGAGGCTTGGAGAGACCTACATGGACTGATGCTGAGTGAGATGAGCAGAACCAGGAGATCATTATACACTTCGACAACGATATTGTGTGAGGATGTATTCTGATGGAAGTGGATTTCTCTGACAAAGAGACTTAACTGAGTTTCATTGGATAAATGATGGACAGAAACAGCTACACCCAAAGAAGGAATACTGGGAAATGAATGTGAACTATTTGCATTTTTGATTTTCTTCCCGAGTTATTTTTACCTCCTGAATCCAATTCTCCCTGCGCAACAAGAGAACTGTTCGGTTCTGCAAATATGTATTGTATCTAGGATATACTGCAACATATTTAACATATCTAGGACTGCTTGCCATCCTGGGGGGGAGGGAGGAGGGAGGGAGGGGAAAAAACGAAACATAAGTGATTGCAAGGGATAATGTCATGTAAAAATTATCCTGGCATGGATTCTGTCAATACAAAGTTATTATTAAATAAAATAAAATTAAAAAAAAAAAAGTAATTGAGTAGTTTGAAAAAAAAGGATTGAAGTATACCTAAGTAAGATGAACCTAATTATCAAACCTGTGTAGGAAAAGGCAAAAAGATTGATTGTAGCATATGAATGAAGTATGAGGGGAGAGAAATTTTATGGGGAAGGAGAAAAGTTCTGGAACTCTACTCTTATCAGGAATGAGTTAAAGAGGGACCAGTATATATGCATATATTCATGTATATATGTGTACACACACACACATGCACACATATGTATATATCTTTTAATGTAGCCACTGCTAGGCCTGGCGTGATTTAATTGTAATTCTATATTTGAAATGTTTTTTTTTTTCCTTGTTGTTTATAATAGTTTCTCCTTGACCATAGGTTTCATGAATTTAGCTATAATTTTCTTGTAGGTTCTCCTTGTAGAATACTTTCACATGGTAACTTGTGGATTTTTTTTCTAGATCTAGTGCTCTTGTTCTCCTACATCCATTCATCCATATGAATGTGTGTGTATTTTTGCATATGTATCCATGTATAAAAGCCTACTAAATTCAGAAGGAAATAAAAGGGTAAGGGCATAGGGATGTGGGGAGGATAAGGGAAGGATTTTTTAAATTAAATTTTTTTTATTTTTGAAACATATGCATGGATAATTTTTCAACATTGATTCTTACAAAATCTTATGTTCCAAAATTTCCACCCTTCTCCCCACCTCTTTCCCTAGAGGGCAAGTAATCCAATATATGTTAAACATGTTAAAAATACATGTTAAGTCTAATATATGTATATACATTTATACAATTATCTTGCTGCACAAGAAAAATCAGATCAAAAAGGAAAAAAATGAGAAAGAAAGCAAAATGCAAGCAAAGAAGAATGAAAAGAATGAAAATGCAATGGGGTGATCCACACTCAGTTCCCATAATCTTCTTTCTGAGTGTAGATGCCTCTCTTCATCTCAAGATCATTGGAACTGGCCTAAATCACTTCATTGTTTAAAAAAAAAAAAGCAACATCCATCAGAATTGATCATCATAAAATTTTCTTGTTGCCATGTACAATGATGTCCTAGGTCTATTCATTTTACTTAGCATCATCTTATGTAAGTGTCTCCAGGCCTCTCTAAAATTATTATTTTTTAAAGAACAATAATATTTCATAACATTCATATTATGAATGTGAATGACTTCAGCCATTCTTCAACTGATGAACATCCACTTAGTTTACAGTTTCTTGCCACTACAAAAATTGCTGTGACAAACATTTTTGCACATGCCAGTCTCTTTCCCTCTTTTATGATCTTTTTTGGATACAGTCCCAGTA
Organism: Antechinus flavipes; assembly: GCF_016432865.1. Classification (NCBI taxonomy): domain Eukaryota; kingdom Metazoa; phylum Chordata; class Mammalia; order Dasyuromorphia; family Dasyuridae; genus Antechinus; species Antechinus flavipes. Next base: position 403,683,595 of record NC_067400.1, read on the forward strand.
GAGACACTGTTGGAAGAGGGGGTATATACAGTTTGATAGTCCTTTGGGCATAGCTCCAAAATGCTTTCCAGAATGATTGGATCAGTTCAAAACTCCATCAGTAATGTATTCGTGTCCCAGTTTTCCCATATCTCCTCCAACATTCATTATTATCTTTTCCTGTCATTTTAGTCCATCTGAGAGGTGTGTAGTGGTTCCTCAGAGTTGTCTTAATTTGAATTTCTCTGATTTATAGTGATTTAGAGAATCTTTTCATGTAAGTAGAAATTATTTTAATTTCCGCATTTGAAAATTTTCTGCTCATATCCTTTGACCATTTATCAATTGAAGAACATCTTGAATTCTTATAAATTTGAGTCAATTTTCTATATATTTTAGAATGAGGTCTTTATCAAAATCCTTGAATGTAAAAAACTTTTCCCCAGGTTATTGCTTCCATTCTAACCTTGTCTGCACTGGTTTTGATAATACAAAACCTTTTTAACTTAATATAATAAAAATGATTTATTTTGTGTTTAATAATGGACTTCAGTTCTTCTTTGGCTACAAATTCCTTCCTTCTTCACAGATCTGAGAGGTAAACTATCCTTTGTTCTTCTAATTTGGTTATAATATCATTCTTTATGTCTAAATCATGAACCCAATTCAACTTATGATATGATAACATTTGTGGTGTTATGTGTGGGTCAATGCTTAGTTTCTGCCATACTGATTTCCAATTTTCCCAGCGGTTTTTGTCAAATAGTAAGTTCTTATCCCAGAAGCTTGAGTCTTTGGGTTTGTCAAACATTAGATTACTATAAGATTGTTATGGCACTCAATAAGCAGAATAATTTAGGTAGTATTGCCATTTTCATTATATTTGCTCAGTCTAAAGGGAAGGATTTTTAGAGATAACTCTATTCACATCAAATCAGGATTAAAAAAATAACCCAACATATTCATTTGAAAGGAAATTAAAGTATTCTAAGTTTATAAAAATAAGAGAATGAAGGATAGGATGAGAGGGGCATAGAAAGATATGTAGGTTAATGGGAATGAGATAAAGTAGGATAATAGGATATGAAGGATGAGAAGATATGAGACAGATCTTTGAAGAAGTGAATAGGTTTAAAAGGATAAGGGAGGGATCTTGGGGGAGAATGACTTTAAATAATAACTGGGCAAAGTAGTGGGTAGAAATAAAATAGAATAGTCGGGAGGGATAGGAAATAAAAAGATACACCAACATAAAATAAATATTGAGAATATAACTTATTATGTTAAAAAACAGGCATAGTAATCATGACCTTAATCAAAATTAAAGATAAAATAAATTTAATCAAGAGGAAAAATAGAGAAACTATATTACATGTCAATGAGACTAATCTATATTGTTCTAAACTAGTTAACATAATTAGACAACATGGAATATTGCTGTAGTATAGGATATAATGAGTTGGTGGAGTTAGAGACATGGAAAAATGTGGACATATGAAGGAAAAAGGTATCCTTTATAAAGTCTGTCAATATGGGGCATATATTACACACTCTATGTTTGGTCTAGAGTTGCACAATAGGAAGAAAACATTCTAAATCGCTTTCAGGAAACTGAAAAAAAAAAAAACAAAACAAAACTTCTTTACCAATACTAAACTTGCAATGAAAATGAAGGTCCATCATTTTGGCATTCATTTGTGTGGTTACCTGGCAGGAAAATGACAACTGCCTCTGAAAAATTAAAACAAAAGCATGATTATCAAAAATAGGATAATGAAAAGATGCATGATTGGTATAAAGAAACATATGTGAAGAATAATTTTTTAAAGATGCAGACAGAGTCTAGTTTATACGTGGCTGAACTGAATAGTGACCTGGAAATAACAGCAATGGCAGAAATGTATATGGAATTGGGTAAATGGTCTAAGAAGAGACTCATATATCTGGATGAACTGGCTTCTCAGTGTTTTCAGTGGGACAAGAATCTTAAAACTTTAGAAATGTTGAAACTAATAACTGCTGATACTAAGTGAGAACTACATAAATGTTTTCATTCATGAATAAAGTTTGGAATGGCTGGACTTCAAGCTGTGATGGGACCATAAATTGCACAGATGAATTACTTAACTATTATTCAGACTACTCACGGAACTCATCAGGGAAGCTTATTCATCAAGTGTAGGTAGGAGTAAAAGGTTTGCACAGCTAGCTGCAACTAATTTTATCAGTCAGAGAATTCTTGTATATCTCTTTTCTAATATAATATCAATTCTCTTTGTGATGTATACCATCTCACATCTGAATCTTTGTGTAGGAATCATGGTCACAGCTTGCCATAATCCAAAGAATGATATTGATCATAAGGTCTATTCATATGATGGAGCTGAGGTCATTTCTCCTTATGTCAAAAGAATTCTCAAACTATTAAAGAAACTCAGGAACAAGGAACTAAAACATAGCATGATAATATAATTAGTAACAACCCAGTTCTTCTTAACCCATATTCTGCAATCAATAAATATTACTTTGTAGATTGAAAGGAACATAGCCTCCATAAAAATGCCAAGAAATCATTAGCAGTGAAATTTGTCTATGCTTCTACTCATGGAGTAGGCCATGATTTGATATAGTCTGCTTTCAAGCCATTTGACTTTTTTGCTCTTCACAATGCTGTTCTTGGATAGAAAACTCCTGACCAACAGTTTTCAACAGTTTGATATCCAAATTCTAAAGAAGGTCAAGGTATTTTGTCATTATCATTTACTTTTGCTGAAAAAAAATGCAGACTAAAATTAATTTTTATTAGATGGTTTAGTTGCTGATTGATTTGAAGTAGCAAAAAAGTTAGTTTTCTGGAAATGAGAGGAGGTTCTTTTGGGTTGATGGCTCTTTACTGGTTATAATGGGGGGGGGGAATCAAGATAAAAATTATTTTTAAGATCTGTACATGTTATCCAGCACAGTTTCTTCAAAGATCCTGAGGGCCAGTTTCAGGAAACAGTAAGTCAAACAAGTAATAAACCAGGGGAGAAATTTTCTGTTTACATAAAAGCTATCCTTTCGTTTTAGACAATGATGGTAGCAATGCTGCTGTTATAAGTGCAGAATTGCCTAATTTTTCTAGCAATAAGACTTTGTCTTTGGCACACCAGCTAAAAAAAAAAAAAAAACTATGTTGAATATAGATATCACATTCCAGGGACTTCATAGTTTACTTGTCATGACCACAATATCATTCAAAATTTATGGGAAAACCTTGGAAATTATGAGGGAAAGAACACTTAGCCAAACAATTTTGCCAAATTTGAAGTTTCTGAGTTTGGAATATTACCACAGATTATGATAAAAATCAAGCTAACAAAATAGGACATTCTTCCTTCAAGTAAAAATAGTTTAATGATTATATTTATTTTTCCAATGAGCGGATGACAGTTATGAGGACCAGTGTAACAGAATCCCCAATCAAATTCTATGCTAAACTCTGTATGTCTCCTAGAAAGTGACAATGAACAGCTAAAGAGAGAACTAGAAGATCTTGTCATTTGAGAATAATTCTTTCAGTCAGGAAAAAAAAATCACAGCTTAAGTAAGAGTAAAATATTAGTACACTGTTCATAATTATATTTTACCTGCAGTTATGCTAAACTTATAAAGCAATATTTTTCAAGATCAAATAATGCAAATTGTGACTAAAATGTTTATATTTTTACAACTAGACACATTTCTTATCTCCAGTTGGACTTTTTTCTATGAATAGGAAAGAACCATCAGGTATAGTGAATCATTAGTCTTTTCAAAACTTTGAAGTGTCGTATTATCAATGCTGCCTATGGAATTCAGATGACATTGCAGTTTAAATTCCTTATTTAAATGACTTTTCTTGATGAGATTGCCTTTCTTTCTTCTTTTTCTCTCTCCTTCAATCCTAGTTTAATGGAGAATAACTAAAAATATGGTTGTTTACATTTCTTTTTAAAGAAGACAATTCTGATTATTTTGTAGGATGAGAAGCTTTAGCTATTCTGTATATTTAGGTTTACATAATAAGTGTGATGCTACTTAAAATATGAAGAGGAAGAAGAAAATAAATGCTTTATCCACAATCAGGAGAATATACAGTTTGAGAAGACATAATACAACAGAGTCAAAGTTAAGTGCATTTCAATGAAAAGTGTTTGAAAAGTAATGATTAATTATCTATGTTTCTAAGACATTATTTTATGTTGAATAGATTTGAAAAAAATCAACATTTTATAATTATAATTATAATTTATAATCCCTTAAAATAAAATGTACTCTTTTTTTGAAATCATTTCTGTAGTTTAAAATTGTCAGCATAAATTGTTGAATGGGATGAAAAGATAGAATGACAATGAGAAAAGAATGATGGTTAGAGTAGATAGCTAGAGCATTCCAGCATTGCACTCTTGAAGTCAAGAGAAATCAAGAGTGGTTCCTGATATATTACATGGATTCCATGGCAACTTTGAAGAGAGCATGGTCAGTTCTGAATGGATTATGACTGGGTGGATTTCAGAAACCACAAAATTATAAATCCACTTGACTATTGGAATGTTGTATCCTACTTTTCAGACAAATCTGTATTAAGTTCTTCCCTAAACTCAGCATTTCTTCTCATTTTTCTATGTCATTTTTCATAGGCATGTGAAAAGGAACACATTTTTTATAAATAATTCTGGGATCTTGGGATATCTAGCTTTCTTTAAGACTTCTCTCTCTCTCTCTCTCTTTTTTTTTTTTTATCCTAAGCACCTTTCATAATGCCTTGCACATAACAAGTGCTAAATAAATACTCATTGTATTACATTTTTTAGATCTATATCAAGTGTGATATGCTCAATGAAATCTTTCTTGATATTCAAACTTTTGCTTCCCTTCCTCCTACCTTGTGAAATTAACTTTTCCTTTACTCAGTAATATTCTATTTTACCTCAGTAGATTATACTCTCCTATGCATGGTTTACTTCATTTTAACTTTGTTACCCTCAAAACTAGTGTAGGCACTTAGTTATGGCAGTTCAATAAATGTGGCTTTACTTCATTAAACTGCATCACAAGCTAAGGAAGTCTATTATTGAGTGACTTTTTTCCCTTCTCATAAAATATTTTATTTTCTGCTACTATCAACATTTTTAGAATTATTATTGCTTTTCAAAACATGATATATGATTTCTGCACTATTAATAAGATAGATTAGGCTTCTTTCATCCCAGAACAAGTCCACTAAGTTCAAAGTGGCTTATCAGCTAATTAGACATAGGATGACTAATTCCTTGGCCACAAAAGCTCTCATAGAGCATTGGATAAGTCTTAGAACAATAGCTTCATAGCTGAAGAGAGAATTCCACTGATATAAGTATGGATCATCAATGTATAGAAGTATTAATAACTAACAATTTGTCAGCTCTAAAACATGCGTCCAACTTTTATTCATTAGTGAGAAATAAATGGCTATGTTGTAGTTATCATCTTCATCATTATCATCATAATTAATTTTCATTATTATTCATCCATTATTCATCTTTTTCAATGAATTTTGATAGAAATATTCCTGGAAGAAGTTGCTATCCTGCTTTTATTCTTTTATGATCAATATTCCACCCATTATTGTAGATGGAATGTTAGTCTTAAATATGTTCACTGGAATACAATATACATTGAAACACAGTATAACTCCAGAAGCTGGAGAAAGAAGAAAATTTTTAGTTTTGTTTTAAGGCCATCTGCAACATTCTCACATGAAAGAAGGGGTCTCAGGCACTTGTAGGTTCCTCATATGTGTAAACATTTTTGAAGGAAAGACTGAGCTCACATATTAACTCTTATAAAATCTCAAACTTTTGACAATTTGCAGTTTGTCAATAGCTGTATCTTAGAAGCTGTTCATGTGCTGTCTTAGTTTAAAAGGTCAAGCGTACTGTTCTGAAAATGTGCTACTCATTCAATTATTAGCTGGACATGAAGTCAAGAGTATTGGATTCAAATCCTGGATTGAACATCTAAATAGTTGTACAACCTTGACAAAGCATTAACTTCTCTAAACCTTATGTTACACCATTGACAATATAAAGATAAAATACTTATGTTACATCATTGACAAAATGAAGATAAAAATACTTTGACCACCTACTTATAAATTACAATAAGGCTGTTTTTTTGTTTTTTATTTTTTTTTGGGGGGGGGGAATGTGAATTATCATCATTCTAGGCTATTTTATTGTATTTTACTGTATAGTTGTACTGAATCAAATAGTATATGACTATTTGCCCTCTGTTTGGCAGTTCTGCAGAACTATCCTGTTTTTTTGTGCCTTTGGCTGTAGTTACCTTTTTTGTTATTGTCAGAACATCTGCTCCTTATAGAGTCATCACAGCCACTGTTCTAACATCCTTGATGCTAGAGTATAACTCTGATTTTTAGCCTGTCCATAGCCTGTCACCTGTTATACACTTTTCTGTTCAATTTAATTTACAAGCATTAATTAAGTACCTGTTAACCTAGCCTATACTGTTAGCCTTGCCTGTGACTGTCATGTAGCTAAATCTGATTATTTGATCTACCTTTAGCTCAATCATGAGTCATGAAGTCTTGAGCAAATCCTGCCATCACTTTGTATTTGTCCACCTCTCTCCAAAACTACAGAGTCTTATAATTTGGATTTTAAGGTCCTTTCTAATTCCAAACCTTTTATGTTATGATGCCATGATTCAGTAAAATACAAACAAAAAGAGTGACTTTAACTAGTTGGGGAAAATAGAGAGTGCAAAAGAGATTTAAATCCATCTTTCAAATCATTTGTCTAATTCTCATATTCATTTATTCCCTGGGAGTTACTTAAATGGCATGCTATTGCATTTATAACATTCCTACAATGATAATTTTTGTTTATATAATCACTTAGTCATGGTCATAAGTGATATGTCAGGTCATTCTGTAATGCTTATAGATTAATGACCTCACTTGCTTTGGAGACACTCTGGGTACATTCATCAGTCCCATTATGCTATTTGTACTCTTACAAATGAGAGCTCAAACCTCTCAGGTTTCCTGATATTAAATGTTTAAGATATGATGAAAGAGTAGACTGAACAATATTCCCAGTGGATTGTTACCAAAACACATGGCTTTCCCATTTTCAAGATGTAGAAATTATAAAATTGCCAATTTGCTTACAAATGAGAATTTCCCCACAAGGCACATTATGATGTAAGAGAGTATGAGGGTAATACAGAACAAGAGTGAATTGATAAGAAGGCAAACCAATTTTTTCACATGACAATACAGTCATGGTTGATGAGTTAGAATCAGTTCTAATTCAGGCAGAGCTGTACAGCTTTTTTCCTATTCTTCATTGAATGCTGTTAACATAATGTGTCTCTTCTCCTTCTCTAATGCAAAGAACTGTATTTTTTTTCTAATTCCTTATCACCACAATGAAAGTAATCATGCTTCCTATATTTTGTCAAGAAAGTCTTTCATTTTTTTTTTGGGGGGGGATATTATAACTTAAAGCAAAACAGCACTAGTTGCAGTTGAATATACACTTCTATTAACATCTGCATCAAAACATTTATACGTTTATATATGCAGAAATGCTGTAGCAGAAAGATACTATTAAAAACAGGCTGGGTCACACACTATCTTAGTATAGCCATTAAAAACTTAGATGTCTGATATTCAGTATCAAAGTCTCAAAACTCAATGTTATCCACCTACCAAAAATTTTCACTTCAAATTGATTTATTGTGTCATGAAAATAACCCTGGGTATTTAGAAGTCATATCAGTCTAATGCAAACTTTTATAGGATCCACTTTGCTGGAAGCCATTATAGGATATCCTCAATTGCAGTGTGGGTCTGCTTTTCAAGACCCAGTCCAAGTGAATATGGCAAATCTTATCACCAGTCATCATTTGGCAATAAAAATACTACTTGATGTTATGCAACCTCCTTTAGTTTCTGCAATGATAGTAGCAGAGTGGTGGAAAAAGGGACAAAAGGTCCTACAATTTTTCTGACACTTATAAACATTAAAAACTCTTATGCATAAGAATTTGAATTTCTTGTGTTTGACCAAAAAATAAACATAATACTTGAGAAGCAAAGTCATGTCTTGATGTATGCATTTTAAATGAAACTAGAAGACAAAAATCAGTCTCCCTTGAATAGAAGAATAGTTTATAGCTTCTCATTGGAATGAAAAATGGAAGCAAAGAGTTCTAAAACTCTTTGGGGGTGAACCAAAGATTGCAGAGGAAAAGCAGGAAGCTGCTCAAGCTCTCACACTTTCCCTTGAAAACCACATGAAACCAAGACACTAAACAGAGTGTGATGGAATAAATCATTCTCCATCTGAAGCTTTTCAAGACTTCAAGAAAGGGCAGTCTCATTGGTGTGAAAAGGATATGCAGTCTAGGTCAGACAGACTTCCCCATTGGGGGAAACCCAATGGGAGGCGCTTAATCACACCAAATCAGCAAATAACACTTAGTCCTGGCTCAGTAGAGCAGCAAATCAGTGGAGTAGCTTCCAGACCCAGCTCAGAAGACAAAGTCTGGGAAACTTGGCTGTTACCTGAAAAGGCTAGGTAAACCTACTCCCTGCAAATAAGAGAGGCCCTTGTGCTCAAAGTCAAAGCTCAGAGCTTCAAAGGAGCTTGGGACAGAACTCAACTATAAAAGAAAAAAAAAAGGAACTATCAAGAGAAAAGGAATGAAAATGAGCAAAACAAACAAACAAACAAACAAACAAAAAACAGAAAAGACTTGACTATAGAAAGTTGGTGACAGGGAAGATCAAAAAAGCCAACTCAGATGAGAACAAAATGTCCACAGAAGAAATCTCAAAGAACAATATGAATTGGTTCCACCTCCAAAGAGCCTTCTTAAAAATGCTCAACAATGACTTAAAAAAGTAAATAAGAGAGGTAAAAGAAAAAAAAATGAGAAAAGAAATGAGAAGTATTCGTGAGAGAGTCAATAGCTTGGAAAAGGAAGGAAAAAAAAAAAACTGACTGAAGAAAACAATTCCTGAATAAGTAGAATTATCACATTAAAAACTAGAATGGGGCAAATGGAACCTAATGATTGTGTGAGACAAGAAGAATCAACCAAACAAATTAAGGATGAAAAAAAAAATGGAAGAAAATGTGAAATACCTCCTTGGAAAATCAGTTGGACTTGGAAAATAGATCCCAAAGAGACAATTGAAAAATTATTGGCCGATCTGAAGACCGTGTCAAAAAAAAAGAGCCTGTATAGCATTTTTCAAGAAATCATTAATGAAAAATACCTTAATATTCTAGAAACAGAGAGGAAAATACTCATTGAAAGAATCCATCAATCATCTACAGAAACAGATCTCCCCAAGGAAAATCCTAAGAAACATTGTTGTGAAATTTAAAAATGACAATCTCAAGGAAAAAATAATGCAAGCTTCTAGTCAAAAGCAATTCAAATATCAAGATACATGAGTGAGGATTATTCAGGATCTGTCAGCTTCTGCAACAAAGGATCAGAGGGCTTGGATTACCATATTCCAGAAGGCAAAAGACCTTGGGTTACAACAAAGAATTAACTATTTATTAAGATTCAACATCAAATTTTCAGGAGAGTCAATGGAGTTTCAGTGAAGTAAGAGACTTTTAGTCATTTCTATTAAAAAAAAAAAAGAACTAAAGAGAAACTTTAATCTATAAACACAGAACTCAAGAGAAACATAGAAAGGTAAACAGAGGAAAAATATATATTATCTAAAAATTAATTCACACTCCTAGATGGGAAATCAATATCTGTAATCCCCCACTTCTTTCTCTTCTATCACTCTTTCTTCACTGCTCTTTTCCCCTAGTATTTCTACCCTTTCTTCTATGCTGAGTCTCCCCTTTCTTTCTTCTTTTTCCTCCTACTTCTTTATAAAGTTAGATAATCCATACTCAATTGAATGATTAAGTTATTCCCTTTTAGAGCCAAAGCTGATGAGATCAAGCTCCTTACAATGCTCATCTCCCTCCCTTTTTTCCTCTGTTCTAATAAGTGGGGGTGGGTAAAAAAAAAAAAAGAAAGCACTATTTGCTAAGTGAAATGATCAAAATGAGGAGATCATTATACACAGCAACAGCAAGATTGTATGATGATCAATTTTGATGGATGTAGTTTTTCTTCACAATGAGGTAATTCAGGCCAGTTCCAATGAGCTCATTGTGGGAAATGAGTATTGATCACAATATAGCATTTTCACTTCTTTTGTTGTTGTTGTTGTTTGCTTGAATTTTATTTTTTCTCATTTTTTTTTTCCTTTTTGATCTGATTTTTCTTGTGCAGCAAGATAATTGTATAAATATGTATGGCTATATTGGATTTACCTATCTTTTTACTACATTTAACATATATTGGATTACTTGCCATCTAGAAGGAGAGATGGGGGAAAGGAAGAAAATTGGAGTACAAGGTTTTGCAGGATCAATGGTAAAAAAAATTATACTTGCATATGTTTGAAAATTAAAAAAAGCTTCAATTAAACAACAACAACAAAATACTACTAAGAAAAGGAATGGTTATAGGGGATGTTAGTGGCTTGGATGGGTGAAAAACACTATTAAGAACAGGGTGGGAAGAGAGAAAAAAATATACAGGGGAGAAAATAGGACGGAGGGAAATGTAAAGCTGGTAATCATACTATGAATGTGAATAGTATGAACTTACTAATAAAATGAAGCACTTAACAGAATGAATTAAAAAAACAGGATCCTACAATAAGTTATTTACAAAGAAAAAATATCGACACAGAGAGACACATATAGAGTTAAGGTAAAAGTCTGGCACAGAATTTATTATGCTTCAGCTGAAGTAAAAGAAAAAAAGTAAATGTAGCAATTCTGAACTCAGATAAAGGTAAAGTAAAACAAGATCTAATTAAAAGAGATAAGGTGGAAAAGTACATCTTGATAAAGGGTACTGTAAACAATGAAGAAGTAAGAATACTGAATGTGTATAAACAATGAAGGAGTAAGGATACTAAAAATGTATGCACCAAGTGTGGAGCAGCTAAAATTCTAGGGAAGATTTTAGTCAGTAACAGGAAGAAATAGACATCAAAACTATACTAGTAAGACAAAACTATTTTAGTTGGGGACCTCTAAAGTCTCCTCTAACAATCAGACAAATCTAACCATAAAATAAACAATAAAGAAACTAAGGAGGTAAAGAGAATCCTAGAAAACCTAGATATGACAGACCTCTGGAGACAATTTAATAGGGAAAGAAAGAAATCCACCTTTTTCTCGGCAGCACATGGCAACTACACAAAAACTGACTCAGTATTAGGGCATAAAAACCTTACACTCAAATGCAGAAAGGCAGAAATAGTAAATGCTTTTTTTTTTTTTTTGGACTATGATGTGATAAAAATTAATTTAATAAAGGGCTAGGAAAATATAGACTGAAAATCAATTAGAAATTAAATAATCTTATGCTAAAGAATGCATGGATCAAATAAGAAATCATAAAAACAATCCATAATTTCATCCAAGAGAATGACAATAATGAGAAAATATACCAAAACCTGGGGATGTAACTAAAGCAGTTCTTCAGAAAAAAATTTATATCTCTAAATAGCAACAAGAATAAAATAAAGAAAGAAGAGAGCAATGAATTGGACATGCAACTAAGAAAGATAGAAAAAGAATAAACAAAAACTCTCAGTTAAATACTGAATTAGAACTTCTGTAACTCAAACAAGAAATTAATAAAATTGAAATTAAGAAAGCTAAGAAATTAAGAAGTGTTGGAATCCTTACTAACTGCTAACTAATTAGAGTTGATCTAATCTTACAAGAAGATGTTTTGGGCAGAACCTGAAACAAGGTACTAAGTAGAACTAAGTTCAATGAGTTCACACCTCCCTTGAAGCTCGTTGGGCCAGAGAGCACTATGGGAGAAAACCCATAATCCCTCTCTCTCGTATCCCACAAAATTTGTATTCGGAAAGTGCTTACAATTTGATTTAAGAAATATAAATGAAGGTTTTCTGCAGCAGAGTCGTTTCTCTCGAGTCTAGCGCGATCAGCCAGCCAAGAGGAAAAATATGTGTATTCTGCCATAGATCCTTCATCGCTGGCTTTTTATCTGCCTCTTCTGAGAGAATGGGATTATGGGTTTTCTCCCATAGTGCTCTCTGGCCCAATGACTTTAAGGGAGGTGTGAACTCTCTTGAAGTTAGAAAGTGTACTTTGTGAAGCTAGCATACTTGTGGAGTCCAATGAGTAAAGGTGGGAACACAAGCCTTGTCTTGATTAGTTCTACTTAGTACCTTGTTTCAGGTTCTGGCCAAAACAACTTCTTGTAAGATTAGATCAACTCTAATTACTTAGCAGTTAGTAAGGATTCCAACAAAGAAGAAAAAATAAAAATTTATTATTGAACTAACAAATAAAACTAAGAGTTGCTTTTATGAAAAAAATCCAGAAAAAGGAATGAAAAAAAAATACCCGCCAGCATCAAAAATGAAAAAGGTAAATTTAACAACAATGAAAAAAAAAATTCAAGCAATAATTAGGAGTTATTTTGCCTAACAGTATGGTAAAAAGTTTGACAATATAACCAAAATGGATGAATATTGACAAAAATATTAATTGTCCAGATTAACAAAAGAGGAAATGAATTACTTAAGTAGTCCCATTTTAGAAAAAGAAATTTTAAAAGACATAAATGAATTCCCTAAGAAAAAAATCATTAGGGCCAAATAGATTCACAAGTGAATTCTATCAAACATCTATAGAACAATTAATTTCAATATTACATAAACTATTTGGGAAAAAAATAGGTAAAGAAGGACTCCTTCCAAATTCCTTGTATGACACAAATATGGCACTGATTTCTGAACCAAAAAGAGGCAAAACAGAGAAAGAATATTTCAGACCAATCCCTCAAATGAACATCAATATAAAAATTTTAAATCAAGTATTAACAAAGAGATTGCAGCAACTTATCAGCAAGATAATGCACTTTGACCATAGTATTATAGCAGGAATGAAGACTGGTTCCATATCAGGAAAACTATTATCATAATTTACATAAAAAGAAGAAAACCAACAGAAATCATATGACAATCTCAATAGATACAGAAAATTTTTTTGACAAAATACAATGCCCATTCTCATTAAAAACACTAGTGAGAACAGGAATAAAGGGAGCTTTCCTTAAAATAACAAGCAGTATCTATCTACAACTAACAGCAAGCATTATTTGTAATGAACACATTTCCAATAAGATTGGGGTGAAAAAAGGATGCCCATTATCATCACTATTATTCAACATTGTACTATAAATGTTAGTTTTAGAAACTTTTCTAGAAAAGAAAAAAAATAGAGGAATTAGAATAGATAGTGAAGAAATAAAACTATGGTTCTTCAGATGATATGATGATATACTTAGGGAATCCTAGAAAATCATCCAAAAACGTCCTGGAAACAATTCACAGCTTTAGCAAAGTTGCATGAGATAAAATAAACCCACACAAATCATCAACATTTCTATATATTACTGCCAAAGTCCATAGGTAAGAAATAGAAAGATAGAAAGAGAAATTCCCTTTAAAATAACTGAAGACCAAGTAAAATACTTGGGAATCTACCTGCCAAGACAAACATAAAAACTATATGAATACTTCTCACACAAATATATTCAGATCTAAACAACTGGAAAAATATCAATTGTTCATGACAAGGCTGAGCTAATGTAATGAAAATGACAATTCTGCTTAAATTAGTCTATTTGTTCAGTGCCATACCAATCAAACTGCCAAAAATTATTTTATAGAACTAGAAAAAATAATAACAAAATTCATCAGGAAAAACAAAAGATCAAGAATATCAAGGGAATTAGTGAACTTAATTTTAAAAATTAAAAAAAAAATTACAAAGGATGGTGGCTTAGGAGTATCAAAACTAAAACTATAATATAATAAATCAGTAATCAAAACTCTTTTACTGGCTAAGAAATAGAGTAATAGATCAGTGGAATAGATTAAATACAACTATCACAATAATTGAGGTCAATAGTAATCTAATATTTGATAAAACCCCAAACTCCAGATTCTGGAATAAGAGCTCACTATTTGATATACCCTATATAATACACCCCAGACTAACAAAAGATCAAAATGTATACATGATTTGGGCATGAAGGATGGCATTATAAACATACTAAGAGAGCAAGAGATAATTTATCTATCAGATTTTTGGACAAGGGAAGAATTTATGACCAAAGAAGAATTAGACAGCTTTGATTATACTAAATTAAAAGTTTTTACACAAAGAAAACCAACCTAACCAAGCTTAAACTGGAATTAAAAAGCTGGGTAAAAAATCTTTATAGCCAGTTTTTCTGATAAAGGTCTCATTTCTAAAATATATTTAAAAAGATGTCAAATTTGTAAGAATACAAGTCAATTCCCAGTTGATAAATAGTCAAACGATATGAACATAACAATTTTCAGTTGGTGAAATCAGAGCCATCTCTAGTCATGTGAAAAGCATAGTTGAGTAGAGAAATATGAATTAAATCAATTCTGAGGTACCACCTCACATCTTTCAGATTGGCTAAAATGACTGAAAAAGAATGATAAATGTTAGATGAAATATGGGAAAATTGGTACACTAATGTATTGTTGATGGAGTTGTAAAATGGTCTAACCATTCTGGAGAGCAATGTGAAACTATGCCCAGAGGACTATCAAACTGTGCATACCTTTGATCCAGCAATATCACTATTGCATCCCAGGGAAATCATAAAGGAGGGAAAGGGACCCACATGTTCAAAATTGTTTGCAACAACTTTTTTTTTTTTTTATAGTTGCAATGAGTTGGAAAATCAGGAGATGACCATCAATTGGAGAATAACTGAATATGCTTTGGTGTGTGAAGTTAATAGAATGTTATTGTTCTATAAAATGATGAACAAGCTGATTAAAAAATGACTATAAAGATTTACAGGAATTGATACTGAGTGAAACAAGGGGAACTTGGAATACATTGTACACAGTAACAGCAAGAATGTGCAATGATCACCTATGAATGACTTTGATCTACTCAGTGTTTCAATGTTCCAAAGCAATCCCAATCGACTTTGGACAGAAAATGCCATTTGCATCCAGAAAAAGAACTATGGAGAGTGAATATAAATCAATACATCCAATGTTCATTTCTTTTTTCTATTTTTATTTTCTTTCCCTTTTTTTTTTTGCTCTGATTTTTCACTGTCAATGTGATTGATAAAGCAATGTTCATTAAAAAAAATTAAAAATAAATGAAACTGATTTTAGCTTGTATTTAAAAACAACAAAATGCATTTTCTGTGGAATATTTAGCCATCTTGCATTGCAGAGCTCAGGAGAAGCATGTGTAAAAAGATAACCATGAAAATGATTACAGCTTATTCCCTAACATCTGTTACAGAAACTGATGAGGTAGAGTGATATACAAAGAACTCCAAATTAGATCAGCATATACCTTAATGACTAAATGGAAAAAAATAGAAATAGTGGAGGGTGACAAAAAGTAGAATTTTTTCTTGAATAAGAGATAAAACAAGTCTAGGGTGTGTAGAAATTTTGCTCATAAAGGAAGGACAATACTATATTTAAAGAAGTGTGGAAAACTATGTAAATGGTGAGCATAATATATAAAAACTGTGAAACTTATCATTCCTTAATAAAAGAGAAATATATGGGTTTCAATTCGGGACTCATTTCCAAATCAAGTCTTTGTGTACAAACCAACAACTTGTTATAAGAAAGATAAAAATCAAAAATAAAATTGAGAAAATAGGGCTTAAAATTAAAATTAGTCTGACTAAATAGATATAAATAAGTAATCATCGCTGAAAATGGACAATAAGAATCTATGTCAACATAAATTATAGCCATTTAAAAAATAATTTTGTCCATAATCACTACTGCTATTCAATTTGCATAAGAAATGCTAGCCTTGGCAATAAAAGAAGCAAAAGAGATTAAAGGAATTAGAGTAAGTAATGAGAAACCAAATTATCACTCTTTGCAGATAACATGGTGGTATACTTAGAAAACCCCAGAGAATTAACTAAAACGCTATTAGAAATAACTTTAGCAACTTTAGCAAAGTTGCAGGATACAAAATAAATCCATATAAGTCATCGGCATTCTTATTATACATCACTTACAAAATCTAACAAGAGATACAAAGAAAAATTCCATTTAAAAAACTGTTGATAATATAAAATATTTGGGAATTTATCTACCAACAGAAAGTCAGGAACTAAATCAGCAAAGCTACAAAACACTTTCCACACAAATAAAGTCAGATCTAAGCAATTGGAAAAATATCAAGTGCTCTTGAATAGGTCAAGCAAATATAATAAAGATGACAATACTACCTAAACTAATCTATTTACTTAGAGCTATACCAAACAAACTCCAAAGAAACTATTTTACTGACCTAGAAAAAATAACAACAAAATTCATCTGGAAGAACAAAAGGTCAAGAATTTCAAAGGAATTAATGAAGAGAAAAAAAAAAAATGAAGGTGGCCTAGTTGTACCAGATCTAAAACTGTATTATAAAGCAGAGGTCATCAAAACCATTTGGTAATGGTTAAGAAATAGAGAAGTTGATCAGTGGAATAGGTTTGGTTCACAGAACAAAATAACCAATGATTATACTACATTGATATACTACAATGTAGTATTTGACAAAGCCAAAGGCCCCAGCTTTTAGGATAAGAATTCACTATTTGATAAAAACTGCTGGAAAAAAATGGAAACTAGTATGGCAGAAAGTAGGCATAGACCCCCACCTAACACCCTATACCAAGATAAGGTCAAAATGGGTTCATGATCTAGACATAAAGAATGATACTATAAACAAATTGAAAGAACATAGGACAGTTTACTTCTCAGATTTGTGGAGGAGGAAGGAATCTGTGACAAAAGAAGAACTAAAGATCATTATTGATCACAAAAGAGAAAATTTTTATTATATCAAATTGAAAAGTTTTTATACAAACAAAACTAATGCAAACAAGATTAAAAGGAAACCAATAAACTGGGAAAACATTTTTACATCCAAAGGATCTGATAAAGACCTCATTTCTAAAATATATAGAAAATTGACTCTAATTTATAATAGTTCAAGCCATTCTCTAATTGATAAATGGTCAAAGGATATGAACAGAAAATTTTCATATGAAGAAATTGAAACTATATTATATAGTCACATAAAAAGGTGCTCCAAATCACTATTGATCAGAGAAATGCTAATTAAGACAACTCTGAGATTACACTACACACCTGTCAGATTGGCTAAGATGACAGCTAAAGATAATGATGAATGTTGGAAGGTATGTGGCAAAACTGGCACATTGATACATTGTTGGTAGAGTTGTGAATGTATCCAAACATTCTGGAGAGCAGTTTAGAACTATGATCAAAAAGTTATCAAACTATTTGATCCAGCAGTGTTTCTACTGGGATTATATCCCAAAGAGATCTTAAAGGAGGTAAAACAACCCACATATGCAAAAATGTTTTTCTCAGCCCTTTCTGTAATGGCTAGAAACTGGAAACTGACTGGTTGACTATAATTTGGAGAATGGCTGAATAAATTATGGCATATGAATGCTATGAAATAGTATTATTCTTTAAGAAATGACCAGCAGGATGATTTCAGAGAGGCCTGGAGAGAACTACATGAACTGATGAAAAGTGAAATAAGCAAAACCAGGAGAGCATTGTACATGGCCTCAACAAGACTATGTAATGATCAGTTCTGATGGATGTGACTCTCTTCAACATTGAGGTGATTCGAACCAGTTCCAATTGTGCAGTGAAGAGAGCCATCTACACACACACAGAGAACTGTGGGAACAGAGTGTGGAATACAACATAACATTCTCACTCTCTCTGTTGTTATTGCTTGCTTTTTGTTTTCTTTCTCAGTTTTTCCTTTTCTTCCTTCTTGATCTGATTTTTCTTGTACAACAAGATAACTGTATAAATATGTACACATATATTGGATCTAACATGTATTTCACTATATTTAACATGTATGGAACTGCCTGACAGCTAGAGAAGGGAGGAAGGAGGGGAAAATTTGCAACAAAAGGTTATGCAAAGGTCACTGTTGGAAAAATTACCCATGCCTATGCTTTGTAAATCAAAAGTTTTAATAAAAAAATAAATAATAAATAAATTTATTTTCCTAGAGGAAGCTGATTTCCTTAACTAGCAAAAACTCAGTCTGCTTGTGATAAAGCAAGGTGTTGCAATATGGGATCTGGGTAATCATGAAAATCTGAATTCAGATCTGACATCAGACATTTACTAGCTGTATTATCTGTGTAGGCTTGAACAAATAATAATCTTTATTAATCTCAATTTATACATCTTTAAAATAGGAATAATAGTAACAGCTACTTCAAATGGTTATTTTGAGGACCACTGTTACATAACATATATAATTTACTCTGTAAACATTAAAATGCTAAGTAAGTGCTAATTACCATTAGCAGTATTATTTGTAAATTTGTGGAGGAAGATGGTGCAATGTTATGAATAACACCATCTCAAAAAACAATAGTTTGTAGAAGGAAAAGCAAACCTATCTAAACTTATTAAGAGACTAAACAAAAGCAATATATACCCAAAAAGCATTTAGGAATGATACTTAATGGAGGAAAATAGTCAAAACTTGGCATTTATATAATAGGATTGCTACAACAATATTTTTCCAGCAATGATATAAATGCCACTACATATAAATTTTAACCTCACATGAAGTTGATATGTCACTAGAGGAAATATATATGAAAAACAATTGAATTTGATGAGATTGATACAGGGGAATTCTATTGATGTCAACATAAAGGTACTTTTGAGCACCTTAAAGGATCTGATTGAGAAAAAGATACTGAATGATAAAAAAAAAAAAAAAAAAAAAAAAAAAAAAGTAGATTGTATTATTACTGAAAAAGTGAGAAAACATCAACTAACAATATGGTACTTTACATACAGGGATAAAATGGTATTCTATACCAGTAATGAGATTACACATAATTTTTTTCTTTATGAAGTCATGAGAACTAAACATTCTGTAGCAGACCACTTCCCAGAGCCTAATAAAAGATTGTAAAGCTCAGAGAATGCAAGACCATTGTGATTACTTTTGGCTATAAAAACATTAGAATCCATGTCAGAAAAAAGGCAAATCCTAAAATTCTACTTCTAAATAGTAACCATGCATGCATTGGTTAAAATCTTAAAAGTTCATTTGAAAGATTCAATGATAGAAATTACTTTGTGCATCTCATATTATTAATATTAATTGAACTATAAAATAAGGATGCAGATGCTCACCAAAGGTATTTATAAACATCATGGAGGCCATCCAGCTTATACTCCAGATGGAGGAGGAGTTCTAGTTTCCACTGATGCTACTGTTTCTCAATGATTGATGATTTAATTAACATAAAGAATGTTGCAGAGATTCCTAATAAGGTCGATAATCATTAAATTCAATTTAATTGCATGAGGGGAAATAGGGTTAACAACTCTTTCTACAACCATGTAATGCAAGTAGAAGGACATTTCATAGGCATGTGTTAGTACATATATCTTAAGTGCACCATATAGATATATAAACTATACAAATGGTTACAATGGCCTGAATTTTATTTGGAAATTTTAATAGTTCTTTTGAGGATCACACACTTTTCCTTGAAACAAAAATCCACTTTTAAAATATCAATATTCTAAGTATTTTTTTCTATTTGACTATAAAGTATAGCTCCATCAAAGTAAAGTAAATCTGAGAGACTGAATAAGATACTGAAGGGGTTTGCCCTTTTCTTTCTCAGTCTATTTTATAGATGAGGAAGCTGAGGCAAACAGAAATAACTGGCCCAAGGTTGTACAGCTACTAAATGTCTGAGGCCAAATTTTAATTCAGTAAGATAAATTTTCATGATTCCAAGCCCAACACTCTATTTATTATATTATCTACCTATTCCAGAGGTGACTAGTCATACTTTGGAACTACTTCATTCTAACCAAACACACAAGAGATTGATGAATACAGATTCCTATTAAGTGATTTATATTAATTGATATAACTCCCAAGAAATTCGAAATATACAAGTCAAGAGATTGTCTCCTAGTAGAAAGGTTTCATTGGAGATGGGGGTGGGGAAGGAGAAATTACCAATAGAAGTAAATTTGCTTGATGAGAGGAGACTTAGAATCAAGAGGGTTGGATGATCTACATTTTCATGAAACATATCTTTCTATACACTAAATGACCTTTTTCTGAGGTGACCCACAGATTGATCCAGAATTTTGTGAGAACATTCTTCCTTATACATACATCTAGACATAACACTTTATTTAAAATTTCCTGATGGTTCTCTATTACTTTGTCTGGGAACATTTAAATTATTTTGCTTCCCAGTGAAAACTATTCTACCTATCCAGTTTTATTACATATTACAGAACCCTGCCCTTCCTTCAGCCAAGTTGAATCTATGGATCAAAATAGCAGGAAATAAATAGCTCTAAACTTCACTATTCATAAAAGATAAATAGTTATAATGTATATAATTGTAGAAACATGCAATTTTTTAATGCAGCTAAAACTCAAATACCATAGGATTTCAGTAGAACATAAGAAATGACACAAATAATGTATAATATATGTAATATATATATGTTATATTTATTATATTGTATTTATATTTATAACATATATATACATACATATATATACATATAAACATGTATATGTATATATGTGTAATTTAGATCTATATCTAGAAACATTTAACTTGGTACCTTTCTGTTTCTAATGTATGTCTTTTTTGACAGTACTCCTTCCCTACAGAGTTAGGTTTCCATGGATTAAGTTTCCATGGATTACCTAAAGTTTCCTCATAACCATTGATTTAGAGAAAATATGGGAGAAGAAAGTGAGCCTGATGACTTTGCACAGCCCACCCTCATTTAAATCTAACATTTACATGTTGTGATATCACTTCCCTTTTATCAGCTACCTCACTTAGGACCCAATTGGAATTAAGCAGTTGGGCAACACAGATCTTCCTTCTTTTCTTCTTTCTGCCTTTTTTCCTTCTTTGTTTTCCTTGCCCAAAGAAATTCAATTTTATTTTTAAGCAGTAAAACTTACCAACATATCTTGGGGTTCCCTAGCTAACAGAACCATCTTTTAAAATCAAATTATTCTCTGACTCTCATTAATTGGCCAATAATAATCCCAGACCAGTTCTCAGTTGGTCATTGTTTGGGCCCAGATTGACTAACAGTAAATGTAAATATCAATTGTTTTTATTTTGCCAGAAATCCTGAGGGTCTTCTTCTTCCAGATTAGATTTTTTTTTTTTTTTTTTTTTTTACTAGATAACCTAGGCCATTTTTTGTCTGGATTCTTACATAGGCTTACTTAGTGAATGAGCATTGCCTCAATCAAACTGAGAGCTGTTAAAGATCTTAACTTAAAGAGACCAAGGTCTTCCACAGCATCCAGTACCATCTCCACTTATTTTGATCTATATCTTGCTGTTGCATCAAGAGGGACAAAGTGAGATTGGTGACATTGCATTGCCCACACTCACTTGAATCCAACTTTTTAGCATCATGACATCACCTTATGTCATAGTTCTCTTTAAAAATGAAGAACAAACAACAATAAGAGGAAACACACTTAAAAGAATATTGGTAAAGAGGTCAAGATTATCATGGTAAGTAGAGCACTGAGTTTGGAGTAAGGAAGTTATTGTTCAATAGTATTTAAATTTTGTCTGACAATGACTGCATTTGAGATTTGCACACATAGGTCCTTTTCCTTTTTTATGATCTCTTTGGGATACTGATTCAGTAAAGACACTGCTGGATCAAAGGTTATGCACAATTGGATAGTTCTTTGCACATAGTTACAAATTGGTCCTCAGAATGGTTAGATCAGTTCATAATTCCACCAACAATATATTAGTATCCCAGTTTTCCCACATACCCTCCTACATTTATCATTGTTTTTTCCTGTCATTTTAGCCAGTCTGAGAGGCATATAGTAGTACCTTAGGGTTGTCTTAATTTTCATTTCTCTAATCAATAGCGACTTAAAGCATTTTTGGTATGAATAGGAAGGGTTTAGAAAGAATTTTAATTTCTTCATCTGAAAATTCTCTGTTCATATCCTTTGATCATTTATTAATTGGAGAACGGCTTATATTCTTACAAACTTGAGTTAGTGCTTTAAGTATTTTAGAAATGAGATTCTTCCAAAGAACTAGAGTACATTATAAAATGCAAAATAGATAATTTTGAGTATATTAAGTTAAATAATTTTTGTATAAACAAAATTAATGAAGAAAAGATTAGAAAGGAAGCAGAAAACTAGGGGAAATTTTTTTAAATCCAAGGGTTCTGATAGAGGTCTCATTTCTGAAATAATATATAGTTTTGGATTAGTTTCTTTCTCATTTATTTTTGGTTGGATTTATTATTTATTTCTGATAGGTCCTCCACTGGTACTATTATACTGTATATCTCTTCCTCTTATTTACTTAATTTTCTTCTTTAACAATTTGGATTTTATATTACTTGGTGCCAAAAGAGACTATGTTATTCTATGGAAATTTTTTCCCCATTTCACCAATTTTATTTTTAAAGAGCTATTTTCTTTCCAATTCACTAATTTTTTTTTTTCAGAGAGTTGATTTATCCACTCTGTCTTTTAATGAGTAACATGACTTATCCAGACCCTCTTTCAAAGTTTCCTTTTTCTTTCCCCATTTTTCTTCTAGCTCTTTTAAAGAGTCTTTTTAATCTTTTCTATGAGAGCCTTGTATGATGGGGACCAGGTTATATCATCATTTGGGGCTTCATCTGGAGACAATCTGTTTTTAGTCTCCTCAGGATTTGAAGTCTGCTCTCTTTCAGTATAGAAGCTATGTATAGTTAGAGCCCGCTTTGCCTTTTTATTCTTTTTGACAAAACAACAACAACAACAAGAAGACTTGTCTACAGAAGTAACAGAGAATCAGCAGTGGGACAGCAATGGCTGTACTGGGATCAGCTTCTGTGCTGGAATCAGCAGTTGCTTTCTGATATTGTGCTGAATCCCTCCTGGTGCTGGGTGGGTGAGGCCAGATCCTTCAAGATTCTAAAACTTTGGGCTTATAGTCTTTACCTCCTGTGTTTATGACTTCTCTGTTGATCTACTGGCTTGCTGCCAGACCAGAGTAGCTCACACTTTAGTAAAGTTCTCCCCACAGATTTTCCATAGGCTGAAACCACACCCCACCCTCCTCCAGTCTGCTCAGAGTAAGCTGCCTTCTGTGCTCTCACTGCCAACTTACCTGACATTGCGCCTGGCCTAGCTGTCCCCACTGGTGAATAAAACCAGACCTTTTCTGGTGAATTTTGAGATTATCTTTTGTTTGTAATGCATTGTATTTCCAATATTCGTGGTTTTTGACAGTCAAGCACTAATTCTGAGGCCATTTCACAAAAAAGTAGTCTTAGAGTAAGGGAGAACTTAGATACATGTATGTGTCCTCTCCACCATCTTGACTCTGCCCCCCTAAAAGTCTATTTTTTTTTTTAATTTAAAAGAACTTACATAAGGCGGCTTTACATGATGGCTTCAAAAAGCCATACAAAAACATTCCTAAGGTCTCTCTGAGGAACTTTGGAATTAATTGTAAGACATGAGACACTGATACAAGATTATACAAAATGGCATGCTCACATAAAAAAAAAAAAACCTCACTCTGCTCTTTGAGCAAAGAATTGCAGAAGCTCAGAAGAAATGTGAGGTGGGCAAATTTAGAGATTTCTTTCTCCTAAATCATCATACATACTAGTTGAGCTTGAGCTGTGATAGAATCTTTTGAGCTTATTTCCTTGCTAAAGAGTTTGGTGGCTGAAAGGACAAAATAAAATTTTTTGTTCACTAAAAATCGCTTTATCAAGAACAAGTTTTCAGATGAGATTTGAGCTATTTGATCATCAGAAGGACTAGAAAATTGACTTTTACTTCAGCAGGGATAGAGATTAGTCTTATAATTTCATTGTTATAGTCTTTTAAGAACTTTAGAATTAAATGTATGGCATGTAGAACACTGGCATAGGATCACCAAGCATAACATACCTTCATTAGAGAAGGTGCTAAGCTCTATAAGCAAAGCATAATTGAATTATCTAAAAAACACACACACATGATGCATAAGGGGAGAGAAGAAACCCCAAATGTTCATAGGAACTATATGTGTCTGAACTGTGATAGAGCATCCCAAGTTTGTATTGGTCTCATCATCTACAATTCGACATTGGTCTCATCATCTACAATTCGACACACTGAACATGACTCTAATATATTGATATCATTGAAAATAACCAGAGGTCAATTGTGTCAAATTCAAGTAGAAAGAGAGGCCACTAGTCTTAATTTAGAAATCACTGTGGTGGAATATTGATTTTGTTTTACAAGTCAGATATTTATACTTTATTGTATTTGTTATTTATTTTAAAAATATTTCCCAATTGTGTTTTAATTTGGTGTTCCCTACTCAGAATATTGTCAGCTCATGAGGACTGTCATGAGGGCCTCAATTTGTGGTTCCATTTGCTTGACACATATTGAATGTAATCTAACCTCTTCAATAGAGG
Organism: Antechinus flavipes; assembly: GCF_016432865.1. Lineage (NCBI taxonomy): Eukaryota > Metazoa > Chordata > Mammalia > Dasyuromorphia > Dasyuridae > Antechinus > Antechinus flavipes. The sequence goes on from NC_067400.1 coordinate 403,708,310, forward strand.
CTATTCCAAAACACATGGTTTTGATCTATTGAATCTGTACTAAATCCATTTAATCTATTAAATACATACATATGCTAAGTAGTAATTCTGAAATTCCAATACAGATCCTTTGACTACTCCTGCCATCAGGTTGTGCTGCCTTATTCTATAATTAGAAATTTGTTTCTTTCTGCCTATTGAGACATTTGAGTTCACTGGTTTAGAGGTGAAAAGTATCTCTACTGCAAGGGAACAATAATTCATATATGTTATATAGATTTGGAAAATTTATTGTGAAACTGAAATGTTAAGTGACCTATCCAACTGGTTAGTGACAGTTAGAATTTGAACTCAGATATTTTTGTTTTTGAGAACTCAGTCTCCTACAAAGATTCTCTTATAATCAGAATCATAATGTTTTGTCTACAAATAACATATTTGGAAACAAACTAGAAAGAAACTTATTCATATGAAAGTTTACCCAATTGATAACAGATTTCTTTTTTTTATAACAAAAGACAGTTAGCAAATAGATAGTGGATGCCTAAAGAAAGCTAAGTATTACTTCACCCGGGCCAATTGAAAACTGAAGGTGGGAAAATTGTTTATATGTTTCTTTATTATTATTATTATTATAGCTTTTATTGACAAAACATATGCATGGGTAATTTTTCAACAATGACCATGGGAAACATTTTTGTTCCAAATTTTCTCTTCCTTCCATCCATCCCATCCCTTAGATGGAATGAAGTCCCATACATGTTAAACATGTTAAAGTACATATTAAGTACAATATATGTGTACATGTTTATACAGTTCTCTTGGTGCACAAGAAAAATCAGATTTAGAAAGGTAAAAATAATGTTGAAAGAAAAAGAGAAATGCAAGCAAACAACAATAGAAAGAGTATAAATACTATGTTGTGGTCCACACTCATTTCCCAGTGTTCTTTCACTGGGTGTAGTTGGTTCTGTTCATCACTGAGCAATTGGAACTAAATTGGATTCCCTCATTGCCGAAGACAGGCACTTCCAACAGAATTGATGCTCATATACTATTGTTGGTGAAATGTATAATGATCTCCTGGTTCTGCTCATTTCATTTAGCATCAGTTCATGTAAGTCTCTCTAAGCCTCTCTGTATTCATCCTGCTGGTCATTTCTTACAAAACAATAATATTCCATAACATTCATATACCATAATTTGCTCAGCCATTCTCCAATTGGTGGACATTCATTCAATTTCCAGTTTTTAGCCACTACAAAAAGGGCTACTACAAACATTTTTGCACATGGAGGTCTCTTTCCCTTCTTTAATATCTCTTTGGGATATAAGCCCAGTAGTAACACTGCTGGATCAAAGGATATGCACAGTTTGATAACTTTTTGAGTATAGTTCCAAATTGTACAAATTCCTTCCTCCTCCATAGGTCCAAGAGGTAAACTATCCTATGTTCTTCTAATTTATTTATAATCTTATTCTTTATGCCTAAATCATGAACCCATTTTGAGCTTATCTTGGTGTGTGGTGTTAAATGTGGGTCAATGCCTAGTTTTTGCCATATAATTTTCAATTTTCCCAGCAGTTTTTGTCAAATAGTGAATTCTTATCCCAAAATTTGGGGTCTTTGGGTTTGTCAAACACTGGATTGCTATAGTTATTGACTATTTTGTCTTGTGAACCTAAACTATTCCATGGATCAACTAGTCTGTTTCTTAGCCAATACCAAATAGTTTTGGTAACCTCTGCTTTATAATATAGTTTTAGATCAGGTATAGCTAGGCCATCTTCATTTGATTTTTTTCTCTATTACTTCCCTTGAAATCTTTGACCTTTTGTTCTTCCAGTTTGTTGTGGTTATTTTTTCAAGTTTCTTGGAGGTCTGATTGATATAGCACTAAATAAATAGATTGGTTTAGGTATTATTGTCATGTTTATTATATTTGCTTGACCTATTCAAGAGTACTTAATGTTTTTCCATTTGTTTGGATCTGACTTTATTTGTGTGAAAAGTGTTTTGTAGTTTTGCTCATACAGTCCCTGACTTTCTTTTAGCAGATAGGTCCCCAAATATTTTATATCAGTTATTTTAAATGAAATTACTCTTTGTATCTCTTGCTGTTGAATTCTGTTAGTGATGTAGAAAAATACTCATGATTTATGTGGATTTATTTTGTATCGCCAACTTTACTAAAGTTGTGGATTATTTCTATTAGCTTTTTAGTAGAATCTCTAGGGTTCTCTAAGTATACCATCATATCATCTGCAAAGAATGATAGTTTGGTTTGCTCTTTACCTACTCTAATTCCTTTAATCTTTTTCTTGATACTAATTGCTGAGGCTAGCGTGTCTAATACAATATTGAATAATAAAGGTGATAGTAGGCAACCTTGTTTCACTCCTGATCTTACTGGGAAAAGTTCCAGTTTTTCCCCATTGCATATGATGCTTACTGACAGTTTTAAATAGACGCTACTGATTATTTTAAGGAAAAGTCCATTTATCCCTATACTCTCTAGTGGTTTTAATAGGAATAGGTGTTGGATTTTATCAAATGCTTTTTCTATATCTATTGAGATGATCATATGTTTTTTGCTAATTTGGTTATTGTTCTAATCAACTATGTTAATAGTTTTCCTAATATTAAACCAGCCCTGCATTCCTGGTATAAATCCTACTTGGTCATGGTGTATTATTCTGGGGATGATTTTCTGTAATCTTTTTGCTAGTATTTTATTTGAGATTTTTGCACCAATGTTCATTAGGGAGATTGGTTTATAATTTTCTTTCTGTGTTTTCATCCTACCTGGTTTGGATATCACTATAATGTCTGTGTCATAAAAGGAATTTGATAAGACTCCTTCATTCCCTATTTTTTCAAATAGTTTATATAGCATTAGAATTAATTGTTCTTTAAATGCTTGGTAGAATTCACATGTAAATCCATCTGGTCTTAGGGATTTTTTCTTAGGCAGTTGATTAATAGCTTATTCTATTTCTTTTTCTAAAATGAGCCTATTTAATCAATTTACTCTTCCTCTGTTAATCTGGGTAACCTATATTTTTAAAGATATTCATCCATTTCATTTAACTTATCAAATTTATTGGTATAAAGTTGGGCAAAGTAACCCCTAATTATTGCTCTAATTTCCTCTTCATTAGTGGAAAGTTCTCTCTTTTCATTTTTAAGACTAATAATTTGATTTTCCTATTTCCTTTTCTAATTAAAGTTACCAAGGGTTTATCTATTTTTTTTTCATAAAACCAACTCTTAGTTTTATTTATTAATTCAATAGTTTTTTTTTAAACTTTCAATTTTATTAATCTCTCCTTTTATTTTTAGAATTTCAAGTTTAGTGTTTGATCTGGGGGGTTTTAATTTACTCTTTTTCTAGCTTTTTTAGATGTAAGCCTAATTCACTGGTTTTCTCTTTTTCTATTTTATGCAAGTAGGCCTCTAGAGATATAAAATTTCACCTAATTTCCATTTTGGCTGTATCCAACACATTTTGATATGATGTCTCATTATTGCCATTCTCTTGGGTGAAATTATTAATCATGTTTTATGATTTGCTGTTTTACTCAATCATTCTTTAGGATAAGATTATTTAGTTTCCAATTAGTTTTAGTTCTATTTTCCCCTGGCTTTTTACTGAATGTAGTTTTTATTGCATCATGATCTGAAAAGGATGCATTTACTTTGTCTACCTTTCTGAATTTGAATTTGAGGTCTTTATGTCCTAATATATGATAAATTTTTGTATAAGTTCTATGAAGTGCCAAAAAGAACGTGTACTCCTTTCTGTCTCCACTTAGTTTTCTCCACAGATCTATCATACCTAACTTTTCTAGTGTTCCATTTACCTCTTTTACTTCTTTCTTATTTATTATGTGGTTTGATTTATCTAGTTCTGAGAGTGCAAAGTTGAGGTCTCCTACTGTTATAATTTTGCTGTCTATTTCTTCTTGCAGCTCTTTTAACTTATCCTTTAGGGATTTAGATGATATACCACTTGGTGCATATATATATAGTATTGATATTGCTTCATTATCTGATACCCTTTAGCAAGATATAATTTCCTTCCTCATTTCTTTTAATTAGACCAGCTTTTGCTTTTGCTTGATCAGAGATCAGGATGGCTATCCCTGCTCTTTTTACTTCATTTGAAGTATAGCAGATTCTGCTCCAGTCTTTTACCGTTACTCTGTATGTATCACCCTGTTTCAAATGTTTCTTGTAAACAACATATTGTAGGATTCTGACTTTTAATCAAATCTGCGATCTGCCTCCTTTATGGGGGAGTTTACCCCATTCATATTTATGGTTAACATTACTGAATCTGTATTTCCTGACATTGTTTTAACACCATATTATGCTTTTTTCTTTCTTTTCCCTCTTACCCCATCTCCCCAATATTAAACTTGTGAACACCATTTGCCTTAAGCAGCCCTCCCTCTTTGTGATCCTTCCCCTCCTAGAGTTTCTCCCCTTTTCTTAAACTTTTCCCTTACAATTTCTTTATTAACTTCTTTTAGCCTACTCCTTCCCTTTTCATTTTTCCCCTCCCACTTTTCAATAAAGTGGGAGAAGTTTCTTTGTAAATCAAATATATCTAATATTTTCTCTTTGAGCTAATTTTGATGATAGTGAGATTTACATTATAATCACCCTTTCTTTCCCTCAGATATAATAGGTTTCCTTTGCCTCTTTGTGAGATATAATACTTCCAGTTTTCCCTTTTTCTGGTAAAATTTCCTTCCCATCTCTAAAATATATATATATATATATATATATATATATATATATATATATATATATATATATATATATATATATATATTATATTATATTATAACAGTATTTTTAAAATATTATAACAGTAAAATGAAATTATACATATACTCTTTAGGTATAGTCATAACAGAAATATAGTTCCCAATATTTCTTTTTACCTTTTTATGCTTCTCTTGAGTCCTCTATTTGGAAGTCAAACTTTTTGTTTAGTTTTGGTTTTTTCATCAGAAATAAATGGAATTCACTTATTCAATTGAATGTCTATCTTCTACCCTGGATGAAAATGCTCAGTTTGGCTGGGTAAGTTAGTTTTGACTGCATACCAAGTTGCTTAGCCTTCAGAATCTCATTTGCCAGGCCCTTTGATCCTTTAATGTGGGCACTGCTAGATCCTGAGTAATCCTTATTTTGGTTCCTCTGTATTTGAATTTTTTTCTGACTGCTTGTAGTATTTTTTCCATAGTCTGATAGTTCTGGAATTTAGCCCCAATATTTTGGGATCTCTTTCAGTGAGTGATATATGGATTCTTTCAATGTCTATTTGACCTTCTGTTTCTATAATATCTGGGCAATTGTCTTTGATGATTTCCCAAAAAATAATGTCTAGGCTCTTTTTTCATCATGATTTTCAGGGAGTCCAATAATCCTTAGATTATCTCTCTTAGATCTGTTTTCCGGGTCTGTTGGTTTCCCAAGTAGGATTTAACATTTTTTTTAACTTTTTTTTTTTTTTTTTTTTTTTTTTTTTGGTTTTGTTTGACTGATTCTTGGTGTCTCCTCAAGTTATTTATTTACATTTGTTCAATTCTGATTTTCAATGAATTATTTTCTTCATTTAGTTTTTAAAATTTCTTTTTTTGTAATTGTCCAGTTGAGTTTTAAAATGAGTTATTTTGTTCTATGGAATTTTTTTTTTTCCATTTTGCCAATTTTATTTTTTAAGTAGCTATTTTCTTTTTCCAATTCACTAATTATTTTTTCAGGGAGTTGATTTCTTTATTCCCTCTATCTTTTAATGAGTTACTTGACTTATTCAGATCCTCTTGTAAAACTTCCCTTTCCTTTTTCCATTTTTCTTCTAGCTCTCTTTTAAGAGCTTTTTTAATTTCTTCTAAAAGAGCTTTGTATGATGGGCACCAGATTATATCAAAATTTGGGGCTTCATCTGGAGACAACCTGCTTTTAGTCTCCTCAGGGTTTGAAGTCTGCTCTTTTTCAGTATAAAGACTATCTATAGTTAGAGCCCACTTTGCCTTTTTAATCTTTTTAACCAAAACAAAACAAAATAAAACAACAAAATAAACTTCAGTCTGTTTTTGGGACAGTGTGATGTTACTAAGCTTCTTCAACAGAGAAAGTAGCAGCAAAGTAGCAGTGGGACAGCAATGTCTGTGCTGGGATCAGCCTCTGTACTGGGATCAGTGGTTGCATGCTGAGATTGTGCTGACTCCCTCCTGGTGCTGGGTGGATATGGCCAGGTCCAGAAAGACTCTAGCATTTTGGGGTTATAGTCTTTCCTCCAGTGTTTATAGCATCTCTACTGATCCACTGGCTTGTTGCTAGAGCAGAGTAAAGTTCTCCCTGCAAATTTTCAGATGGGGAAGACCACACCCTGTCCCCTTCTGGTCTGCTCAGAGTGAGCTGTTTTGCATCCTCTCACTGCTTGCCTGATTCTGTGCCTGGTCTAACCATCCCTGCCCATGAGCAAAAATAAATGGTGAATTTCAAGATTATCTTCCGTTGGTAATGTGCTGTACTCCCAATATTTGTGGGTTTTGGCAGTCAAGTACTATTTCTGAGGCTGTTTCATAAAAAATCATTTGTGGGAAAAAGAGAGCTTAGATAAATGTGTGTTTCCTCTCTGCCATCTTGGCTATGCCCTGTTTATATCACTGATTTCACCAGGGTTACTCTTATTTACCTTTGCATTGATCAATAAATAAAAGCTATCTTCTTTAAAGACTTAAGCTAGACTTCCAGTTAAGATGGCGGAGAGGAGGCACACAGCTGTGTAACCTCCACGCTTTCTCTTACTATCCATTTCATTATAAGCCTCTGAATTAATGCTTAACTGAAAAAAAAACCCACAAATAGTTACCAAGAGAAGCCATCCTTGAGATTCGCTAAGAAAGGTCTGTCTTTACTGGAGGGCTGGGGCGGTTTTAGATCGGGCGCAGGCGGCAGGCAGCAACAGTGAGAGCACGGGAGCAGACTGGAGAGGGGGTGGGGAGTGATCGCAGCCATCTCTGCGGGGAGAGCTTCACTACAGGACTGGATACTTTGCTCCGGCAGCAAGTCAGCAGCCAAGCAGAGAAGCTAAAAACACCGGGGCTGAAGAATACAACCCCAAACAGCTGGAGTCTCTTGGGACCTGGCCCCTACCCTCCCCTCCCGCCCCCCCCACAGTGACTCAGCATGCTCTGGGATCTCAGAGCGTAGGCGCAGCACAATCGGGCTAGTGCCTCACTGCTGCCCCCCGCAGTCTGGAGAGGACGCTCGGTAACACATCCAGCCCCTCCCCCAAAGAAAGACTCCAGTTTTTTCTGTTTTTCTTTGGTAGTTTGTCTCTTATTATTAGACAGAATGAGCAAGAAACTGAAGAGGACTTTAACCCTTGACAGCTTCTATACAGATAGAGAGCAGACTCTAAATCCTGAGGAGACTAAAAACAGATAGTCCCCAGGTGAATCCCCAAAGGAGGAGATCATCTGTTCCTCAGCATAGATGAACCTCATAGAAGTAATTAAAAAGGCTCTGACAAGGGAGCTAGAAGAAAAATGGGAAAAGCAGAGTGAGGCTTGGCAAAAGGAGAGGGAAGCTTGGGAAAAGAAGAGGGAGGCTTGGCAAAAGAGCCTGGAGAAGTCAGTTAAAGAGAGAGTGGATAAAGAAGTAAAATCCTTGAAAGACAGGATTGGTGAACTGGAAAACAAAATTGGCGAAATGGAAAAAAATTCCACAGAACAAAAGAACTCAATGTGACAATTAGAAAAAGATTTTTAAAAAGTGAGTGAAGAAAATACTTCACTGAAAATCAGAATTGAAGAATTGGAATTGAATGACTCGAGGAGACAAGAAGAATCAGTCAAGCAAATCCAAAAAAAAATCAAACAATGGAAAAGAATGTGAAATACCTTCTGGGGAAGACAACAGACCTGGAAAACAGATCCAGGAGAGACAATCTGAGAATCATTGGACTTACAGAAAAACATGATGAAAAAAAGAGCCTGGACACTATTTTCCAGGAAATTATCAAAGAGAACTGCCCAGAAGTCATAGGAACAGAGGAAAAAATAAACATTGAAAGAATTCATCGATCCCCTACTGAAAGGGATCCTAAAATCAAAACACCAAGGAATATAGTGGCCAAATGCCAGAACCCTCAGACGAAGGAAAAAATATTTCAAGCAGCTAGAAAAACCCAATTCAAGTATCAAGGAGCCACAATAAGGATCACCCAAGATCTGGCAGCATCCACATTAAAAGATCGAAGGGCCTGGAATATGATATACTGAAAGGCTAAGGAACTTGGTATGCAACCAAAAATAACTTACCCAGCGAGAATGAGCATCTTTTTCCAGGGAAGAAGATGGGCATTCAACGAAGTAAGCGAATTTCATCTATTTCTGATGAAAAAGCCAGAACTTAACAAAAAGTTTGATTTACAAATATAGAACTCAAGAGAAATCTAAAAAGGTAAAGATTAATCTTGGGAACTATATTTCGACTATATAGATGTATAAAGAATACATGTATACCTTGTTCTAGAAATTGATGTGGAAAGGACATTGTACCAGAAAAAGGGTAAAGTGGGGGTAGTACATCTCATGAAGAGGCATAGAAAACCTATTATATCTGAGAAAAAGAATGGAGGGGGATGAATATAGTGGGTATCTTACTGCTTTCAGAATTGGCTTTAAGTGAAAAATCTTAAGACATATTCAATCTATGGTGAAACTTCTCCCACCTCATTGAAAGGTGAGAAGGGAAAAGTGAAAAGGGAAGGAATAAGCTAAGTGAAAGGGAATACGGTAACTGGGAGGGAAAGGGGTAAGATAGGGGGAGGAACTCTAAGGAGGCGGGGAGGGATACTATAAAGGGAGGGCTGTGAGAAGCAAGTGGTGCTCACAAGCTTAATACTGGGAAGTGGGGGAAGGGGGTAAGAAGGGAGAAAAGCATAAACCGGGGTTAACAAGATGGCAAGTAATACAGAATTGGTCATTCTAACCATAAATGTGAACGGGGTAAACTCCCCCATAAAGAGGAAGCGGTTAGCAGAATGGATTAAAAGCCAGAATCTTATAATATGTTGTTTACAGGAAACACACCTGAAGCGGGGAGATACATGCAGGTTAAAGGTAAAAGGTTGGAGCAAAATCTACTATGCTTCAGGTGAAGTCAAAAAAGCAGGGGTAGCCATCCTGATCTCAGATCAAGCTAAAGTAAAAATTGATGCAATTAAAAGAGATAAGGAAGGGCACTATATCTTGCTCAAGGGTAGCATGGATAATGAAGCACTATCTATATTAAACATATATGCACCAAGTGGGGTAGCATCTAAATTCTTAAAAGAGAAATTAAGAGAGCTGCAAGAAGAAATAGACAGTAAAACTATAATAGTGGGAGATCTTAACCTTGCATTCTCAGAATTAGATAAATCAAACCACAAAATAAATAAGAAAGAAGTCAAAGAGGTAAATAGAATACTAGAAAAGTTAGATATGATAGATCTCTGGAGAAAATGTAATGGAGACAGAAAGGAATACACTTTCTTTTCAGCAGTTCATGGAACCTATACAAAAATTGACCATATATTAGGACATAAAAACCTCAAACTCAAATGCAGTAAGGCAGAAATAGTAAATGCATCCTTTTCATACCATGATGCAATGAAAATTACATTCAGCAAAAAACCAGGGGGAAGTAGAACAAAAAAAATTGGAAACTAAATAATCTCATACTAAATAATGATTGGGTGAAACAGCAAATCATAGACATAATTAATAACTTCACCCAAGAAAACGATAATAATGAGACATCATACCAAAATGTATGGGATGCAGCCAAAGCGGTAATAAGGGGAAATTTCATATCTCTAGAGGCCTATTTGTATAAAATAGAGAAAGAGAAGGTCAATGAATTGGGTTTGCAACTAAATATGCTAGAAAAGGAACAAATTAACGCCCCCCCAGTCAAACACTAAACTTGAAATTCTAAAAATATAAGGAGAGATCAATAAAATTGAAAGTAAAAAAAACTATTGAATTAATTAATAAAACTAAGAGTTGGTTCTATGAAAAAATCAACAAAATAGACAAACCCTTAGTAAATCTGATTAAAAAAAGGAAAGAGGAAAATCAAATTGTTAGTCTTAAAAATGAAAAGGGAGAACTGGCCACTAACAAAGAGGAAATTAGAGCATTAATTAGGAGTTACTTTGCCCAACTTTATGCCAATAAATTCGACAACTTAAATGAAATAGAATAATACCTCCAAAAATATAGCTTGCCCAAACTAACAGAAGAAGAAGTAAATATCCTAAACAGTCCCATCTCAGAAAAAGAAATAGAACAAACTATCAATCAACTCCCTAAGAAAAAATCCCCAGGACCAGATGGATTTACATGTGAATTCTACCAAACATTTAAAGAACAATTAACTCCAATGCTAAACAAACTATTTGAAAAAATAGGGATTGAAGGAGTCCTACCAAACTCCTTTTATGACACAGACATGGTACTGATACCTAAACCAGGTAGGCTGAAAACAGAGAAAGAAAATTATAGACCAATCTTCCTAATGAATATTGATGCTAAAATCTTAAATAAAATATTAGCAAAAAGATTACAGAAAATCGTCACCAGGATAATACACTATGACCAAGTAGGATTTATACCAGGAATGCAGGGCTGGTTCAATATTAGGAAAACTATTAGCATAATTGACTATATCAATAACCAAACAAACAAAAACCATATGATTATCTCAATAGATGCAGAAAAAGCATTTGATAAAATCCAACATCCATTCCTAATAAAAACACTTGCGAGCATAGGAATAAATGGACTTTTCCTTAAAATAGTCAGGAGCATATATTTAAAACCATCAGTAAGCATCATATGCAATGGGGAAAAACTGTAACCTTTCCCAGTAAGATCTGGAGTGAAGCAAGTTTGTCCACTATCACCATTATTATTTAATATCGTATTAGAAACACTAGCCTCAGCAATAAGTCGAGAAAGATATTAAAGGAATTGGAGTAGGCAACGAGGAAACCAAACTATCACTCTTTGCAGATGATATGATAGTATACCTAGAGAACCCCAGAGATTCTACTAAAAAGCTATTAGAAATAATTCATAATTTTAGCAAAGTAGCTGGCTACAAAATAAATCCCCATAATCCTCAGCGTTTTTATACATCACCAACAAAACCCAAGAGCAAGAGATACAAAGAGAAATTCCATTCAGAATAACTGTTGATACCACAAAATATTTGGGAATCTATCTACCAAAGGAAAGTCAGGAATTATTTGAGCAAAATTATAAAAAAGTCTCCACACAAATAAATTCAGACTTAAATAATTGGAAAAATATTAAGTGCTTGGATTGGCCGAGCGAACATAATAAAGATGACAATACTCCCTAAACTAATCTATTTATTTAGTGCTATACCAATCAGACTTCCAAGAAAATATTTTAATGATCTAGAAAAAATAACAACAAAATTCATATGGAACAATAAAAAGTCGAGAATCTCAAGGGAATTAATGAAAAAAAAATCAAATGAAGGTGGCCTAGCTGTACCTGATCTAAAATTATATTATAAAGCAGCAGTCACCAAAACCATTTGGTAGTGGCTAAGAAATAGATTAGTGGATCAGTGGAAAAGGTTAGGTTCACAAGACAGAATAGTCAACTATAGTAATCTAGTGTTTGACAAACCCAAAGCCCCTAACTTCTGGGAAAAGAATTCATTATTTGATAAAAACTGCTGGGATAATTGGAAATTAGTATGGCAGAAATTAGGCATGGACCCACACTTAACACCATATACCAAGATAAGATCAAAATGGGTCCATGACCTAGGCATAAAGAATGAGATTATAAATAAATTAGAGGAACATAGAATAGTTTATCTCTCAGACTTGTGGAGGAGAAAGAAATTTGTGACCAAAGATGAATTAGAGACCATTACTGATCACAAAATAGAAAATTTTGATTACATCAAATTAAAAAGCCTTTGTAGAAACAAAACTAATGCAAACAAGATTAGAAGGGAAGCAACAAACTGGGAAAACATTTTCACAGTTAAAGGTTCTGATAAAGGCCTCATTTCCAAAATATATAGAGAACTGACTCAAATTTATAAGAAATCAAGCCATTCTCCAATTGATAAATGGTCAAAGGATATGAACAGACAATTTTCAGAGGATGAAATTGAAACTATTACCACTCATATGAAAAGTGTTCCAAATCATTATTGATCAGAGAAATGCAAATTAAGACAACTCTGAGATACCACTACACACCTGTCAGATTGGCTAAGATGACAAGAAAAATTAATGATGAATGTTGGAGGGGATGTGGGAAAACTGGGACACTAATGCATTGTTGGTGGAGTTGTGAACGAATCCAACCATTCTGGAGAGCGATCTGGAATTATGCCCAAAAAATTATCAAATTGTGCATACCCTTTGATCCAGCAGTGTTTCTATTGGGCTTATATCCCAAAGAAATACTAAAGAAGGGAAAGGGACCTGTATGTGCCAAAATGTTTGTAGCAGCCCTATTTCTATTGGCTAGAAACTGGAACATGAATGGATACCCATCAATTGGAGAATGGCTGGGTAAATTGTGGTATATGAATGTTATGGAATATTATTGTTCTGTAAGAAATGACCAGCAGGATGAATACAGAGAGGACTGGCGAGACTTACATGAACTGATGCTAAGTGAAATGAGCAGAACCAGGAGATCATTATACACTTCGACAATGATATTGTATGAGGACATATTTTGATGGAAGTGGATTTCTTTGACAAAGAGACCTAACTGAGTTTCAATTGATAAATGATGGACAAAAGTAGCTACACCCAAAGAAAGAACACTGGGAAACGAATGTGAACTATCTGCATTTTTGTTTTTCTTCCCAGGTTATTTATACCTTCTGAATCCAGTTCTCCCTGTGCAACAAGAAAACTGTTCGGTTCTGCAAACATATATTGTATCTAGGATATACTGCAACATATCCAACATATAAAGGACTGCTTGCCATCTAGGGGAGGGGGTGGAGGGAAGGAGGGGAAAAAAATCGGAACAGAAATGAGTGCAAGGGATAATGTTGTAAAAAAAAAAAAATTACCCTGGCATGGATTCTGTCAATATAAAGTAATTATTAAATAAAAATTTAAAAATAAATAAATTAAAAAAAAAAAGACAAGCTATACAGACAGTGGTAAACTAAATCTCTCTTGTTAATGAAGAAGTGGGAGCATTATTTTAAGTTGTATAAACATTCATATTTATATTTGAATCTCGTGCAACTCATCCTACTGAAAATACTGAAACCCTGAATACTAGAATTGAAGTATCTATCCTTACTGCCTTGGTTTTTGTCAAATAGCTGAATGACTTAAGGCATTTTCAACACCACCTTTATTTATTTTTGGTTCTTTGAAATGTATTCTATTGTTCCATCTATTGCCAAAGTAGCCCAAATATATCTTATCTGACAATATCATTCTGTATAATAGGCTAGTCTCAGTACATCTGCATGCTTTAATATTCTTCAAGATCCTTCATTTGTCATGTGGTTTTACAAAAATGTTTTATGTATTTTCTTCCTACTGATGACTGGGTCCTTTGAAGCATCTGGAATTCATATTGCATTATGAATCCCTATAAGCAGCACTATGAAGTGGAACATTTCTGTCCTAATCTCCATGGGCACCTCTTCATTGAAGAATAATGTACAGAACAACAATGAGTATAGAATAACTATTATATTTAGATCCATTCTCTAACCATGATATTTTCTTGTATATAATAAGGAACAAAAATAACAAAACACTACTACACAATTTAAGAAGGTCATTGTTAACTTCAAAAGCATTTTGAGTTGATCAGCCATAACAGTGAAAGGCTTTGAATTGTCTGTCACATAAGAAATCACTTAATGGAATTGACAATGTTTAGCATTCAGATGGGAACACTCTCTTCAAGTGTATGAAAGCCTATTATATAGAAGAGAAATTAGTCTTGGTTCCATAAAACTATGAGAAACACCAAAATTGCAAAGTTTACTTATATTGTCACAATATCAGACTACTTCAAGGATTCCTAAAATCAGACCACCAAAGACACTGGTTTTAATGAGTTCTGAATCATCAGTGAGCCAACTTGCTGCTACTATAGCTAATGGCTTGGAGAAAACATGTTAGTAACAAGATAAATATGTTGATCTTTGATCCTAGGGGTAGTACTTTTGATGTCTCAAGTCTTACCATTTAAAGATTGAATTTCTGAAGCCAAGTGAATAGCTGGGGATACACTATTACATGGAGAAGACTTTGGCAATTGTATAGTCAATCATTTCTAAAATCAAGAAGGAACTTAAAAAGGATATCAGTGAGAACAAGATGGTTGTCCTCCAATTCTACATTGATTATGAATGTACAAAATATACATAGAGGGAAATTGACTCCCTCTATGATAGTATTAAATTCTATGTTTCCATTATCTGTATCTTTTTTGAAGAACTAATGACTGACCTCTTCCACTCTGGAAAAAACCTTGAGGAATATGACAAATTAAATATTTCAAAGATTCATGATATTATCCAGATGGATAGTTCCTCTCATATACTTCAAATCAAGAAACATCTGAATGATTTCTTCAATGATAAAGAGTGATACTAAAAAAAAAAAAAAAAAAAAAAAAAAATCCACCCTGATGATATTGTCGACAATGGTGCAGCTGTCCAGCCTGCCATCTTGAACAGAGATAAGTCTGAGAAAATTCAGAATTTGTTGATTTGTGATGTCATATCTCTTTCCCTGGGTATTCAATGACTAGTACAATTATGACAATTCCGAACAATTCTGGTCTTGTTATGTCTAACAAGAAAAGAATTTAGCCACATACTCCATCAACTAGCTTTGTGTGTTTATTCATATTTGTGAAAGTGAGAGAACAACAGCAAAAGATAATAAAACACTTGAGTTTGGATTAATGAGAATCCCTTCTGCCTCCAAGGATAGTCCTCAGATTGCTGTACCATGTGAATTGTTGCAAAAGTCATCATTAATGTGTCTACTGAAGATGACAGAACACAGTAAAGGAGAAAACAGTAACCATCACCAATGATAATGACCAACAGAGATCACCATAATCAGTAGCAAAAATCCTCATTTGAGCAAATATATTGACTTTATGGTTCAGAAAGTTGAGCTGAAGATCAAAAGCAGGAACAAGATGTTTTCCATGAGCTCACTTGAATCTTGTGTGCTCAAGATGAGGGGTTTCAGTAGAGAATGAGAAACTTTGAGGCAAAATTAGTGATAAAAACATATGGTTCTTGATAGATGTAAAGAAATAATCAACTTACTAGAGAAGACCTACATTGCTAAGAAGGAAGAATTTGAGCATCAATAGACAGAATGAATTGTGAAAGTCTATAAACTCATCATTACTAAGCTGCATCAGAGTTTAGGAGGCATTCTAGGAGGTATGCCTTGTGAATTTTCTAGGAGTGAAGCAGTGGAAATGTTTCTTCTGGACCAACCTCTAGAGTCAAGTAAATATACCAGAAAAAAAAAAAGACCATCCCACACAGCTTTTCAAGAATAATTAAAATTTGTAACCAAGGCATTAAGAGTTCAAGTAACATTTAAGGTGCTGTGTAAATCTGAGCATTCTGGATATTTGAATAGAAGCAGAAACAATAACACTTTATTTTATAAGTACTATAACCAAATGGAAAAACAATTCTTGTTCTGGAGAATAATATCAATTTAAATTGGTATCATAATTTTTTTTTTTTAAGTTTAATTCATGTTGATGTAGTAATGTTTTCCTGATAAGTAAAGTTCCCCCTAAGTGAGATGGGATGCCTTGAGCAGTAATGTTTGTCTGGTTTTTATTGAATTCACAGGTATTCTATCATTGTAAATATCCACACAATTTATCAAATCTTTTTCATATTTAGTACAGAAAAATTCTTTTTCTAGTATTGGTTGCCTCACTTTAAACTTCTGATTCTATGTTTGTTTGTTTGTTTTTTAATAAAGAAGGTTTATTCCATTACGATAACATTGTGTCTAACTATGCACATCAATTATAAAGTGATCTTAGTCTTTTTAAAACTGTAATTAATCATGTAGAATTTGTGCATTGAACAACAAATGAGCTGTAAACCTATAATACATTACAAAATAAATAGATATAAGGCAATGCATCACATTTTGTACTTAAGGACTATTTATAGGAAAGCACATTGAATAGTTCTTCATTTCATTTATTTTCATAAACATCTGAAATAATAGCTATAATATGGTATACTAAACACATATACAAATATATTTTAGTTTCAGAAAGAGCTTTATTCATTAGACTTGAGTTCAGCATAATAGTTTTCTAATAGTGAACTTTATCCAACTTTGTTACTTTTGACATTGGGAAAGCAGAGAAATATTTTTTAGCAAAAAAGAAACATAGAGGTCATAAAATATCTACACTATTTTGTAGTTGGTAGAAACTGAGACAATTCTGTAGAACAAAATTTAACCCTTGCCCTTTATTATCTCTCATATTTAAGGTTTAAAACAACCTAATTTTCTCATATATTATTATTACCATTATTACCATTTGTTACAGTTTGACATAGAGTTGTCTTATATTCTCTATTATCATATCGGCTTTGTCCTTGTCTGTATCTCATTTCATCTTTTAACCCTATCCCTTCGCAGTGTACCCTTTATATTTTGGGAACTTAATAACTATTTATTGAATTTTAACAAAAATCAAAAGGGAAAATAAATGATTTCTAAGAATTTCTTCAACATCAATGTTGTACAATGGATAATGGTATTTTGTGCTTTTAATATTATACATGTATTATTTCTTCCATAAAGTATATTTTATTTAATAAGGTTATTCATGCTTTGCAAATATCAATATAGATAAAAGGAAGAAGAAAGGAAGATAACTAAAATTGTATTAAAAAATACAAATGAATGGAATATTTTAATTGAATTTTAGATTATTAAATTTGCATTTACATTTTATATACAATGAAATATAATTCAACTTGAGTTATGAAGAACTTACTATATATAAAGTACTATGTTAGACACTGAAGATGAAATGAGAAAATGAAAAAAAAAAAAAAAAGCTTACTCTTGGGGTAGCTAGTTGGTGTAGTAGATAGAGCACCAGCCCTGAAGTCAAGAGGACCTGGCCTTAGACATTTAACACTTCCTGTCTGTGGGACCCTAATTGCATCAGGGAAAAAAAAAATCTTACACTTGGTGGGGTATTTTTGAAGGGATTCAACATTTATAGGGAATGATAAATTTAAGATAATTACTGAAAAGATAAATTACACTAACAACTAGGGAATCAGAAAAATTCTTTTTAATTTTTTAAATTTATTTTTTGTTTATTTTTCCATTGAAAGATTCACTTAAGCCATTAATGACGGTAAACTAAATGCCCAAATATCCATATGGACTATTTGTACCTGATCTGTAGTAGAGTCTTCTAAGCTTATATTCATCTGAGCAACAATAGTCTGAAATTCTATGCCTTGATTTCACTATAATGATATCATTTTGGTTCTCTTAAAGAACAAAGGACAACAACCAAACAAATATTATAAGAGGCGAAGACAGGCAGGAAGAGCATTCTAGGAACTGGAGAAAGCCTATACAAAAACAAGGAAGATTGAATTGGAATGTTGAATTTGAGTAATAGCAAATACATTGGTTTAATTAAAATGAAATATGATTAAGGCAAATAAAGTGAATATGTCTGGAAATCTAAGTGGAAACCAGATTGTGAAGCATTTGTAATTTATCCTATATAATAAAGAGAAACAGTGAAATATAAATCTTTCTTTCTATACACACACCCACACATGCATAAGTACACACAAATATCACATCTCAAGCCCTTTACAACTTGAATATTGATCCCAGAATTTGACTAAATCCTCTATTTTTGCCTATCTCTTATCATTTTAGTCCTCCTGCAAATTTCAAAAAGTAAATAGAATTGTTTATACACACAAACACACAAATATATGTATACATATATATGTACACATTCAAACACATACAATATAGGAAAAATATACTTGACTATAAAGTCTATGTAAAAATAAAAAAAATAAAATTTTACAATTAATGTTGAAAGAAGTGATACTTAAGTGGATTTATTAAGTTCAAAGTAATTTTATTAAATAATGTTTCATTAGTACTAAAACTTTATCTTTTTTATATTGAAAAGATCTAAATCATGCACACACTCTATGTGTGTCTGTAAAATGAATGTAAAACAGTCAAAATACCCTGGTCTTCGTGAAAAGAGATTTGCAATAGAAACAGAGAAACATAGTCTGCAATTAATTATCAGAGGGAGAAAAAAGTCCTCAAAGGTTTTTATTCTTCTTGCCCTGTTTTCTTTTATATAGAATTTTTTTGAAAAATGATTTTTTTTAATTCATATATTCAATTATCATGGAATATATTCATGAAGGTACTCAGAGAAAAAAAATTTTGAAATTATGCTTTGTATACAAGTTTGAGGGTCAGTTGAGTCAATCACTAAATCACTGTTCCTCTTAAACAACCCTAGCTTTGATACTTATGTCAAGTGAAAATACCTTTTAGATCAGTAAAATCAACTGAAGGCGTTAAACTGAGGCAAACTAACCATACCCTATAGGTTTGTAGAAAAAAGATTAGAACCCAGGTTTTTTAGTATCTGTCATCAGAAATTGCTGAAAGGAAATCACATAGTGGGGAGCAAGTAGAGTTTAGGTTTTATCTTCCCCTTCCCTACCCTTAATCAGACAACCTGACAGTTTTATGAAATTCAGTGCATATGAAGATTTAGATTTTTTATCAATACCTGGCAAAATTTTAGGAACAGTAGTGACTTGAAGCAGTTTCTCCATCAGTTGTTGATGATAAACTATACATTAAACACATTGAAAAAGGCAGCTTTAGGGCTGTACAAGAATCCAAAGAGAAAGATATACCATGCCTAAAGTTATATATATATGGTATATATATATATGGTATAAATAAAGGTAAAGAGTGTGAAACACTCATTTAGTATCTATATTCTTGGATTCCATATATAATAATAGGAGAGTGTATCAGAATTTGAGGGGATATATTGTAGCAAATATTCTATTTAGCTATTCTAGTGAGCCAGTCATCATTTATATCCTGAAAAGTATTTTACACAAGTTATCTCTGAAAAATGATTATTAATAACCAATATCCTGGGGATATTCGGAGGCTCTCCCCTTTTTCTAAAATTCTCATTTTAAAAAGTTCCTTTCTCTTGAAGGACATTATTGATGATGCCCTTTATTTTAATGTACTCCACCTTCAATTTGATTGCTTTTTAGTGGACCACCTACTGTTCTGGGTAGGTTTATATAACCTGAGTTTGCCCCATGATTATCCTTGGCCTATGTGAGATGGCCAAATGAGCACCCTTTATCAATGACCTGTTAGCTTTATTAATTAAGTTATTAAGTTAGCCAGAAACTATTTCTCTCAGATTTTTTAAATGACACCTTTCATTTGGTTTTCACAAAAGCCCTATGAGATTGTTATGCCACAGTTCTCTTTAACTGTCCTGACTCAGTTTCCCTGTATTAGTTTCCCTTGTCTCAGTTTCCTTAACTGTTCTGTCTCAATCCCCTAAATTGTAATCCCCCCTCTGGGCCATTAAGACTGAGGACCATTTGCTCTAAGGTTATAAATTGTTAGCAAGATAAACAAGACAGTAGACCCCTTGATTCTTTTCTGTCCTCAAGAATTTACAATATCCCTCTAAAATATTCCAAGATACATCACTGATATCTTTATATCTGTGTATTCTGACATCCTGTCTCTGGGTTTTTTAGGATTTATGGCCTCCCCTATCCTGACAGAAGTTTTCCTGCGCTTCTTACCCCTTCCTTTGTTTAGAGAAAAGGTATTTAAGAAGTTGGGGTTCCTCCATTCATTGTGGGATGCTGTCTGCTGAATTCTTTGAGATGACAGTCTCTTCCAGCCCTGGGACCAACATGGATTCCTTGGTCCCAGTATATCTTTATCTCCGTCTGAATTTGAGGCGAGAGTTCTGTCCAGTCAATTATACTCTCCCATTAATAAAATATTTAAAAACTCTCTAATCTCTCTCCTGCCTCAATTTCTCCGGCATTACAAGATAAGTGTAATTATCTCTGTTTTACTTAAATTTTGAAATGTATAATTTTTTATTTGAAAACCATTAATTTTTTGGTTCTGGTTTTCCATGTTTAATTTTTAAATTCCATGTTCAATTCATGAATCTGTTCCTAATCTCTTTCGGTATTACTAAGGCTCAAAAACAACTTTACACACTATTCTCACTATATCCCACATATTGTGGCATTTGGATTAATTTTCATTATTTTTATATTTTGTGATTCTTTAATCACTTACTATTTGCTATAATACGTAGGTATTTAGTTTATATTGAGAACTTTATTTTTTATTAATTTTCCCAGTTTAGTAACAATTCTAATAGATTTGGGTTAATATTTGTGCCTTTCTGCATTTGTCATGATCTCTTCATGACTTATCATATACTGAAATATAAGAATTGCCTTTAAAATTGTTATTCAATATTCATCACAGAGCTATCAAATTTAATTTAATTTAATTTTATTTAACCAGCATCTTGTTTATTCCTATAATAAGCATCTTATTTTTATGTGATAAGGCTTAGGAAATTTAAGTTTAAAAAATCATCTAGAATTATTGTCTTCCTATACAGGTCACTTTGAAAACCTGAAATCAGTATATACATCATAGATTTAGAACTAAAAGCACCATCAAGGTCACATATTACAATGTATTTTTTTTTTTTTTAACCTAAGAAGAAACAGGCTTAGAGAAAAGTGACTTGGCCAACTTCTCAGAGTTAATAAATAGTGGATCTGAAACCTGTTTTAAATCCTTTTTTAACTCCAAACCTAATTCTCTTTTCATTAATCTACACTGCTTATTATTGCTGTTACTTAATCGATTTAGACATATCTAACTCTTCATAACTTTTTGGGGGCGTTTTTGGCTGAGGTGCTGCTTTGCCTTTTCCTTCCTCAGTTCATTTTACAGATGAGGAAACTGATGTAAACAAGGTTAACTGACCTGCCTTGGGTCACATAGCCAGTAAATGTCTGAGATTTGAACTCAAGAAGATGAGTGTTTCTGACTTCAAGGTCAGCATTCTATATACTGTATGACATAGCTGCCCAAATAGCTTGTTAACTTTTAAAAATCTATTTTATTTTATTTTATTTATTTAGACACTATGTTTATCACTTAATGATATACACACATCCACATACATATATACTCACATATATATATACACATATGATATTGTTTCAATAGTTATCGTACCTTTAAGCACTGTGAAATTTTCTCAAAATCAAGAATTTTAAATGACTGACCCAGGTCTTCACAATTATTATCAGAGATAGGATTCTAATCATGGTATTCTTGACACCACATCCAATGCTCTATTAGGTATAATACAATATCTCCTGTCTCCCCTTTATTTGAAATCTTATTATTCTTTATTTGGAATCATTATTATAATAACTGATTTTTTTAGATTTGATTTTTAGCAAAATAAATTTCATTTTAGCCAATTATTTTTTCTCTATGTGCATTATATTATAATTACATACATATATACATACATATATAAGCATAATTTATGAGATTGCCTGTTAGTTCTTTATTTTAATAGTCTACAAGGCAACAGGAACTATAAGTTTTTTTTTTTTTCCTACCCCTTGAAGCTATCATTCTATATTGTCCTGTTTTATGTATAACTATAGCATAGAATGGATGAAGACCAGAAAGCCAGATTATCCAGTTATAGACTCAGAATGGAAATTGGTGTCTATCTCTCTTATATTTGTACGTTGAATTTAAATATATATATATATATATATATATACATATATATATATATATATATATATATATTGTTCAATATAACTAAAGTATTCTTTTCTCTTTCACTATATTCACCCAAGATTTTGTTATTGGGATACTTTGAAATAAACAATTTATGGATAAACAGATAATTTGTGACAGGTCTCTCAGAGATAGTATAAATAACATAATGGAGAGAGGTCTAATCTCTAATCAACTGATTTGTGAGATGGGACTGACTTTTAGATATTGTCACATGTTATTCAAGAGTTCTTTCAAATACTATGCATCTATTTACTATCTACCTCTACTTCTTTTACCTAAAATTATTGCACAAATTATGATGAAAATATTTTAAGTATAGTATCCACTTCCTCCAAAAAAAGATAAAAAACAGAAAGAAAATGTTAGAAAATTGTATAACTTCTCAAAAAACAAAGGCAATACAAACAACAAAATTTAAAAAGCATCTTTAGACCTAGTTATAGTTGTCTAAACTTCCAAAGTACCCCAATTTCAACCTTTTTCCCCTCTCATATAGACTCAGCTGGGAAAAAGGATTACACAAAATTGAGTCACTTTGATAAATTGAAATAGTATCCCTTTCTTTGTTCTCCAACATAGGGAATAGATTCTTCTAGTTTTCTGTGGAGATCACTAATTTGTATCACCTAAAATATAGTTATCACAAAGTCCAGGTTACCAGATTACTTTCAGATTCTTTCCATGAAAGGAGGATTAAATTTGCAGTTGAAGTAGCCTCCTCTTAACAGTCAAATGTCCCTGTACTTGTAAATAAAAAATAAGGAAAACTTTCATGTGGTTTTCTTTCTAGATAATGGCAGTCGTAATGGTTTATAACTAGCTTCCCATTCCCTTTAATATTGAGACAACATCTATTATCTATTTACTGAAATACTTAAAGCATGGCTGATTTTGTGGGTTCAATTACTTCCTCCACAGAGACTCCATAACTTTGTAGATGGTCTTGCTAAAATATTATGACTGGGAAAAATAAAGAACAACAACTACTACTACTATTTTCCTTATTGGCTGGCAATAATTCTTTTTTGGTTATATGGTTATTTCATGATAGACATTCAGGAGAGGGCATTTGATTTGTATGTGAGTATAGATGCTTCCAGCTCCTGATTTTGCAATTTACTGTCAAAACATACAGGAACCTCTTGGATCATCCAAAACTGTACAAAAAAATTAGAGAATTATTAAAGGGCATATTTTCTAATGAAGAGAAATTACATTCATTTGGACAGTGTGCTGACTTATTACAAGGTCTGACACATAGTAGGCACTTAGTAAATGCATGACATTAGACTTCAGATATCAGAAAGGCAAATGTTGGGGCAGCTAAATGGCATAGTAAATAGAGGCCTGAAGTCAGCCTGAAAGACCTGAGTTCAAATGTTGTCTCAGACACTTAATCCGTTCTAATTGTGTGATCCCTTGTGACCCCAATTGCCCAGCAAAAAAAAAAAAAAAAAAAAAAAAAAAAAGGAAATATCCAGCCTCAAAATAAATCCCTTTAGAAGCTTTAAACAAAAGAGAAACTTTGCTTTTGCTTTTATTGGTTTCAAAAGGTTGGACTATGGACTGGAAATGTACTACTTATGGGAAATCCAATTTTCATCAATATAAATAATAGCTAATGTGTACATAATACATTTTTAAAGTCTTAAAATAATTATCTTCATAGTGACTTAGAAAGTTATGTCACACAAATATTTCTATATCCATTTTAAAGATGATGAAAGTGAGACTCATAGAGGTTGAATGCCCAAAGCTTCATACTTCTTAATTGGCAGAATTGGTATTCAGATCTATGTCTTATAACTCTAAATTCAATACTTTTCTTATTTAGCATGCTGCTTTCTAATTATTAGTAGATTTTTGGGGGGCAGGGAGAGGGCGATTTAAGAATAAAGAATATTATGATGTGCCCACAAGACCTTTTATAGAGCTAACTCTTCAAATAATGGTTTCTGGGCATTCACTTCTTTTCTAGATTACTTCATCACCAGACACTAGTAATATACATTGTATCTCAGTGTTTGTTTTGAAACTAAGCCAATTCAGTATTCCACACATTTTGATGAGGGGAAAAAAAAAAAAATGCTTTAGCATTTGACACTTGCTAAGCACTGCCGCATTTGGTCTTGCCTTGGTTGAGCAGGTAAAGAAGTAAAGTTGGCAAGACATACTGCCTAACCCCATTACCATGCTATTGTCTTCTGCTGCAAATAGTTCCTCCCCAGTGAAGACAGCAGTGTTCAGGACTAACAGGTTGGAGCCCATGATTGTGAAATTGTGCGTGTTGATGGACAGATCACAAGTGGATGGGGGGAAGAGTGGGGTGGCAGTTCCTGCAGGATGATGCAGGCAGTTGCTGCAGTATACAGTTCTCTGGCTCCCAAAATAATAGTACTTAATGGAGCAAAGAGCAGACCACATCCTCAGCAGGAGAAGCAGCAGAAGAAGGGATTGTAGAATGAGCAGTGGCAGCTGGAGGGTACAGAACTCCTGGGTTAAGCTGGACTGGCTTGCTTCTCTGCACTTGAGAGCCTTACTTGCCCTTTTGAGGATTTGAGGGGCGAGGAATAGGTTAAATGGTAGACTGAATATATACTTCTTATGGGAAAAAACTCATTTGTACTCAATAGTTTTTGCCACTAAAGCTGTGATCCCATTTGTCCTTCACTTGGGACCAACTCAGAATTTCCCTTTCTATATATCTAACTCTGTTATCTATCTGTTTTTCTATCTATCTATCTATCTATCATCTATCTATATATGTAACTACCTACCTACCTATCTATCTATGAAAAATGAATGTATATTTTGGTTTCCACAGTTAGGGAAATTAAATTGGAGAAATGAAACTTAAATTTGAAAACTGGAACCTACATGGATATCAAGGAATAATAAAGGGTGGGAAGTTATCTTCTCCCAAAAGAATGTAAGCTCCTTAGGGACAGGGATTAATTTTTGCAATCAGGAGTGGTAGTCTGAGATTTGAAAAGAATCTTTTGTTCTTTGCCCTTGATCCTCTGTTATCTTCCCTTCCTTCTAGAATGGAATCTCCTTTGGGCAGGGGAGAAAAAAAGTCCATTTTGGGATTTAAAAGCACATTTAAAATGGAAACTAACTTGAATTTTTCTTAAACTTTCAAGTTTCTCTCCTTAGAGATGACTGGGAATGGCCAGGGGTGCTGTGTGTGGACTTATGTCCAGTCCAGCCTCCCCAAAGAATGATAAGCTCTCCCCAAACACCATGCTCTGGAGTCAACCTCAGTTTCTCTCTAGATGGATTCCTATGTTCCCCAACCCCCTTAGAGTTCCAATTTCTCAGGGGACTGGATTCTGTAAAAAGGTGTGGTCTATCTTCACAAAGTTTAGGGACATCAGAGAGAAAGGATGTTGGGGAGAGAGAGAGGAAAAGATGTTGGGCAGAGAGAGAGAGAGACACAGAGAGAGGCAAGCATAATGCAGAGAAAGAGAAAGAGACCGGAATTTTATATAGAGAGAAAGAGATGGACATGTTGGAGACAGACACACAGAGACAGGTTGTTAGAGAGAGAGAGGAATAAAATATTGGACATAGACAGGAACTTTTGTCTGGCACCAAAACATGTGGTTTGAGGATCCAAAAACGAAGTGGGTTATGTAGACACCAGATGATGATAGGCACTAAAAAAAAGGTGGGTTTTAGTCATATGAAGAATTCACATTGACTCCCCTCTTTGCAAAAGGTATATTTATTTAGGGAAGAGTTTACAGACAAAATGGAGGGATAAAATAGACAACAGGAATGATAAATATGAAATAGGGTGGGAGAGCATAAAAAGGGGTTTTAATAATTAATGATAGATAGGGCAAGTTCCTTAATCGGAATTTGCCATTTGCTAGGGGGAAAGGAAACACCCCTTATCTACCAGACTAAATCCTTAAAGGGATTTAGCACTCTAAAAGAATTACCTATAAAGAGAAGTGAGATCAGAATGTATAGTGAAGTCAGGAGAGATGCCACGTGGCATGGGGGGAAGGGAAAAAGGGGAAAGACATCACAGAATAGAGGCCCTTGGTAAACTGACACAAAGGAAGGCAGCAGCTGTGAGGTGCTTCATAGGTAGATTTTATGGGGAGGATTTGACCTTAGGGACATGACTGGGATTTCTGGCAGGACATGGCAAGGTGAGACTCTTAGGGACTGGACCACATCCTCAAAGGGTGGGACCATGGAGTTAAACTGAACTCTATCAGTGCTTTTTTCCAGCCTCTGAGACTCTAAAGTGGGATTAGATAAACAGGGGAGGTAGACTTAAATCCCTACTCTGGGCTGTGAACTGGCTGGATTTGGGAAAAGCTTAGTTCTCAGTGTAGAGTTCCAGCCTTTTTACCTTGAAGATTTTTGATTGAGATTTTTGGTAATTAATCTGAAATTTAGGATTGAAAACTGTATTTATTTTGCATGATGATTTGGGAAAGTGAAGACTTAGTCTACCCTTCCCTCACTGGGTGTAAATGCTCCTTAAATATGGGAAAAAACAACAACAACAAACCCACACACTAGTGCTCCTCCAACCCCTGCCCCTCTTTGCTAAGTGAAATTGTTTTAACATTAATTTATTGTTTAAATGAATAGCTTACATTTACATGGTGTTAACTGAATATTTGCTTCCCTCCCCCCACTACCCCTCTCTCTATTCCTCCCCCCATTCTGTGGTTGTTTTAAGTAAAAGTCATTTGTGATAATATATCAAAGATTTTACCACTTAGCAATGCAAGTGTATGGGTCAGAAACTATTTAATAAAAAAAGGCTAGAGAGATCTCTAGGAGCAAAGCAAAGTTTATTATAAGTTCTCCCTAGAATCGGGTCTCCCACCCAAGCAGACAATCAAGGGAGGAAGCACCATAGGGGGCAGGGTCAATGCTTTTAATCCCTAACGCAAATTCCCCTTCCCACCACGGATCCTCATCCTTATTGGCTGAGGATCTTACATTCTAAAGGTGGGAACTACTCAAGAAATTGAACTTGAACAATAAGTACATATTTGCCCATATTTGGTTGAAATAGGGAGGATAAGAAGAAGGGGACTTAAATATGCCCTTAGGGGGATAACAGGGAGTAGACTTTAAGTATGCCCTTAGGAGGATAGCAGGGAGGAGACACTTTAAGTCCTTGACTTAATGCTTAAAGTCCTTCAGGCCTACTCAAACTTTGAAATAGATGAAGCCTTACTTGATTTTCACAACTGTCTTGAAAGATCTCACCTTATCTCGTTCACAAGGAATTTCTCAGAGAAGTTTGTCAGATTTCTGGTTAATTGAAAATTCTCTGAAAGTGGTTATTTTAAAACCCATTCAGCAAATTATCTAATATTTATTAAATACATCATAGTCTCATTGTTTAATGAATAGGATCTATAACATTCCTGCTCTCCAAGCACAAGTAATAAACGATTTTTAAACTGGTTAGTGAAACTTGCTATTGAGATGAAATCTCTTGGGATTCTAACTATTTGTTGTTTTACGTTTTAAATCTGAGAATGATAATCTGATGAGTTATTAAGTTAGTAGCCCACCATTTGAGAGCTGAGTTGACTAAAGTTGGATTGTTACTACATGACTGGTTGTCAATTGTGTCTTCAGGATGATGCCCTGAAGGAACAGTGTTGATGTTATTATAAGCATTCCCCTGCTTTTTCCCTTGATAGCAAATTTGTATAATCAGAGTAAGTGGTCAATAGAAACCATAAACATAGTTCAAGCACATAATATCTTGCTGTTTTCATACTGAACATATGTAATATATTTTATGGATATGTAATAAATGCATCTTATAATTTGGTAGATAAATGTTTGGTCTGATCATCTATCTATTGTTAGATGTATGTGTCTGTATGACACAAGGTCCTTTAAAGACCTTATGTAAATGTAAAAAATAATTGATACAACTGTAGGACCTGTTATTTTATTGATTGTTGAAACTAAAGCTGAAATATCTTTTGTATGGTTTAGAGAAGAGGATTTTAGTGTACTCAAGTTTCTTAGGGGGATGTAATTTAAAGAATATTTTGTTACCTCAATGGGAAAATCACTTTTATTTTAGTTTGTCACTAATATGGGGATAACATTTGTTTATACAGTGTTGTGTAGTGTGTATGATGCTATATTGGCCTTTCCCAGTCCATCCTACTTCAATCAAAAGAGGGGGAACATATTGTGTGTCTGTATGTGTGTGCGTATACATATAGTGGAAGAGGCTTTACACATATATTTTGTGCAGAAGTCTGGATTAATCTCTATCTCAATATCTTGCTTTTAACAGGTGAATGAGACCTGTTCATGAAGGATTTTGTGAATACCTATTATTTTGATGGGATTCTTCTTTACTCAAAATTGCTTTTGGATTGTAATGTAATCTCTTTTAAAAGAGATGATGTTTAACTGACAATTTGCAGAATATTAAGGGAAAAACTTAAACACACTCCCCAAGATTGAGAGTTCTGTTTTTTGTACTTCCTCTCTCTCTCTAGTTTTCTTAGGTTTGTTTTCCTCCAGGCTTTGAGCAATTGACCTTCAAATGACCAGCATTAGACAATTATATTGACCAGCTTCAGGGGTCTGACTCAACCCTCTGGATCTTCAATCAGCTCAAGCCTCTTCAAATGGGACCCTGTAGGACAACTCAGTCAAACATCCATTCTCAGCAGGAAGTAGTTTCAGAAAATGAAATTATCAACTCATACCCCAAAAGATTTTGGACCCCATTTGTTTGGGAAGAAACTGGAATTGCTTGGTGAATGGACCTCAAGCTAATCATTATCTGAGTGGGTTCCCTTTAAGAAGTCCATCAATCCTGTGAAGGGGGAGGTTATGTAGGATCAATGCTATTCCTCTGCTGCAGTAGAATTTGGGGTTTAGGATGGGGACATCAGGTTAAGATCTGGATTAATATTACTGGGAAAATACCACATAAAAGTTCAGTTTGTTGCTCACAAATTATAGAATTGTAGAGATTTTACTAGCCTTGACATGTAGGTATAATTGTGTCCTAATAGAGAAAGAGGATTTTATGAAACTGCCTGTCTAATTTGGAATAATGTTTGGCTTGCTACAAGGGTTGTTGTTTAGAAAATGCAGATCAAAGAGTAAGTTGGTTATACATATAATAGATATTGATCTCTTAGGAAGATTTGGAATCTTGTTAAGAATTTGAAGATATGTGATAGGCATCAATGCTTAGGTAGAACTGATAAAGTATTGTGTAAAGAGTCTGAACAAAATGCAATCTTTATGTCTGTGCTATTGGTTTCCTTATGCCCAGATAGTACCTTTCCCTTTGGTATAGAAAAACATGAGAGTGAATTTCCCTATTCCCAAAATATCATTCCTGGGGAGAATTGCAATGCTTTATACTAACATTTTACCTCTTGAGATCAATCAGCTTGTCTTTCATGGCAGGGTGAAAAATTACAAAATCCAGGGACTGTAGTGGTTAATACCCAAGTCTGGAATGTAATTTGGGATAGTTCTGGAAATTTCTAGGATGAGCATACCCAAAGAAAATCTTGGATAGTGTTGTGAAGGCAGCATTCTCAAACCTGCTTTGTCCAGGAACAGAGTGAGCACCTGTGTACTGACCCAATTGACTATTCTTTTTACCCTGACATTCGATGAAGAAAGTAAGATTGAATTAGGAAGAATTAAGTTAAAGATAGTAACAGATGAATTCAAGGCTCGAAACCTAGTTTGGGATCCTATACTTGTGAGTACGTATCATTGGAAAAGTGACACCAGAAAAACAGTGCAGGGAATACCAGAGTAGATAGATGTTACTAGCAGAATGGCACTGGTAAAATAGAATGACTCTAGAATTGTGGGCAGGAAGAGGAGGAGCTTGTATTACAATTGGAAGTAGTTTCACTCTTAGTATAGCCTTATCAGAAGAATTACCCATCCTGTGTAAGGAGATGTGTGCAACGGTTAATAGACTCTTTTGAAGTGGGATGTAGAAAGTATTAACCAAATTTGTTTTTTTATTTTTAAAATTTTTATTTTTATTTTTATTTTTATTTTTTTAATTATTTTTTTTAAATTATTATTTTTTAAAATTTCAATAGCTTTTTATTTACAAGTTAAATGCATGGGTAGTTTACAGCATTGACAATTGCCAAACCTTTTATTCCAATTTTTCCTCTCTTTCCCCCCACCCACTCCCCTAGATGGCAGGATGACCAAATACATGTTAAATATATTAGAGTACAAATTAAATACAAAAGAAGTATACATGTCCAAACCATTATTTTGCTGTACAAAAAGAATCGGACTCTGAAATATTGTACAGTTAGCCTGTGAGGGAAATCAAAAATGCAGGCGGGCAAAAATATAGGGATTGGGGTGATGGTTCTTAGTCATCTCCCAAAGTTCTTTCGCTGGGTATAGCTGGTTCAGTTCATTACTGTGGAGACCAAATTATTAAAAAGAAAAGAAAGTGGGGAATTGTGAGGAACTGATGAGCATTTTGGTTTCCATAGTTAGAAAAATTAAATTGGAGAAATAAAATTGAAATTTGAAAATTGAACCCACAAGGACATCAAAGAATAACCAAGAGTAGAGGTCATCTTCTCCCAAAAGAATGTAAACTCTTTGGGGGCAGAGATTGATTTTTGTAATCAAGGATTATGGATTGAGATTTGAAAAGAATCTTTTGTTTTTTTCCCTTAGGTGTGCACTATTATCTCCCCCCTTCTAGAATGGAAGCTCCATTGGGGCAAGGAACAGCTATGTAATGAGTGTAACTTCTGTAACATCCAATAGGGAATCAGGGGAGAGAGTTGTGTTTCAGGACAGGAAATAAAATACAGTCTTTTGAGTTTCAAAGGTGTGTCTACCCACTTAGGCAACCATTCTTGCAAAAATGTAAAGTATATTTTTCCTTCATTCATCAGTGAATCAGTGAAATTCTTGGTAAAATATTTTGTTTCTTATATTGTGCCACAGTTGTCTCTTAAAGTCCTGAACCAGTTTCCCTAATTGTCCTATTTAGTTACTCTGCCTCAGCTTATAACCATTCCCTCTTAATGTTTGATAGCATAAAGGTCTTATATCTTAGATTTTAGGCTATACTTATCCCATCTTAAGGTTTAATGGGATAAAGGTCTTTATCTATTTTAGACATCATTAGAATATCAGGGGCCTCTCTAGTATCTCCCTCCATTATGCCTGCTTCCATTATGTCATCCTCATCCTAGGTTCCTCCCCCCCATTATGTCATCCCCATCCAGGTACCTCCCCCATTATGTCATTGTTCTTGTTATCCTATAAAAAAATCTTGTATCTGACATTCACTGCTGGATTCTTTGAGATGATAGTCTCATTCATCCCAGGGACCAAACATGGATCCATTTGGTACCAGTAAATCTCTCCATTTAATAAATTATTAAATACTCTCTAATCTCTATCTTGCTCAGTTTCTCCAGCATTACAATATACCTATTTATCTATCTGATAGTCACATTTTAAGACTTTCTTTGTGTTAATTTAATAGATTTTCATGATTAAGAATGTGAATTTTGGAATTCCCTGTAGGATTCAGTTATTTATTAATATATTTCATGAAGTAACTTGAGAACAGTTGGGTTATTGATCAAATTCTCTCTTAAGTGTATCCCAATAAAGATATGCTCAAGTTTTCTACTCTGGTTTCTTTCTCTTGTGTATATTTTCTCAATTAATTTTAAGTAATAGCACACATTATGCATTGATGATAATGAACAATTCAGATATCATTTGAAATTAAATCTGTCAGTTGATTCTGTTAATTTAGTGAGAGATAGTAAACAAATTGACATAATGCAAACCAAACTCTTCATCAGTCGAATTTTCCACATTTTTACTGGTTATGTTTGTATTACATAATCTAACTAAAAAAAATGGATATCTCTATTAGGTTAATTGATGATACACATAACAATTCCTACTTAGTTACAAAGAATACTTTCATATACAGAAAGTATTTAAATAGGGCTTCATTAGATGATGGCATAACAACATATTCATATAAGTAGAATCAAAATATATAATAGGATTCTTTAGTCCCCTGATTTTAGGGGAAGCCTTTTGTTTTGGCAGTAGGTCAGTAAATCCTAAATATTCTGACTTTGAATACTATTTTAGGAAATTCTGGCCACTCATTAGCCAGATAGCTACTGGCCTCAGGAAACTTCTATGCTCAATACCACTTTAATTCATCTGGATATTACTCCCTAACTTTGGGTTATAAAATCAACACAACACTTTAGGCTATGGGGGACTGGATATAGCTTTTCTCTCTTTCAGTTCTTTTTTATTCATCTAGCTTGATGAATTCTCAGCTTCAATAAACTCTTTTTGCTAACTTTACTTGGAGACTGGGTCTGTGAATTCTTTTGCAATACCTGCAACACTGACTTGGGCATCCCAAACAGCCCATACACGGATCCCCCAAAATTTATATCTTCCTTAAGGTAAGCCTCTTTTTTTTTTTTTTTTTTTTGCACCTATTCTATAGCTAGGACAACCCAAGCACCTAGAAAGGCTTGGGAATGTCAGGAGCTTCACACTTAGCAGACTCCCTTAACTGGGGATGCCTAGACTTAGAAGGATTCACACTTCTTGTTGCAAGTACCCTTAACTGAGGAACATCTGCCATTTATAATCCTCTCTGGGACATCTAAAGAGGATAGACATTATAGAAGAGGAAAATCTAAGGTTTGTGGCAAAAATGGGAAAATCTATCTCTGTATCACTATGGATTCTCTCTTAGGCTGTCTCTTAAAAAAGAGATAAATCTGGCCTGAAATATCTCAAAACTAAGAAATTTATTTTCTTTTGCAATACTTCCTGGTCTCTCTCTATATTGGGGAACCAGGAAAAAAAAAAACAAAACAAACAAAAAAAAAAAACGATCCTTAACAGCTCAATTAGCTATAGCATTATCCTGAACCTTGACTTGATTTGTCAAAAACAAGGCAAGTGGACTGAAGTTCCTTATGTCCAAGCCTTTACAACTTTGTCTCAAGATCCTAAATGAAGATAGCACTGCAGGATACAGCTGGTAAAATTTACTGGAGGGGAATTAAAAATAGATACTGATTTTCTTCATTGTTGTGCCACAGTTCCCTTTTAATGTCCTGACCCAGTTTCCCTAATTGTCCTATTTAGTTACTCTGCCTCAGATTATAACCATTCCCTCTTAATGTTCCATAGGATAAAGGTCTTATATCTTAGACCTTGGGCTATACTCATTCTCTCTTAATGTTTGATAGGATAAAAGATTTTTATCCATTTTAGACATCATTAGAATATCAGGAGCCTCTCCAATAGCTTCTATTATGTCATCCTAGGTGCCTCCTTCCCCCATTAAGTTATCCCCATGAGGGTACCTCCCACATTATGTCATTGTTCTTGTTATCTTACAAAAGAGTCTTGTCTAATATTCAGGGCTGGCTTCTTTGAGACTATAGGCTTGTTCAGCCCTGGGACCAAACAAGGATCATTTGGTCCCAATAAATCTCTCCATTTAATAAACTATTAAATTGTTCTCTAATTTCTATTCTGCCTCAGTTTCTCTGGCATTACACCATTAACCTCTTAACAGTCATAAAAATGTTTAATTTTCTAACTACCAGGGATTACAGGGTTTCCCTATCCAAAGCCCACGTCACCTGCCAGTCTGTCAAATATTTAAGCCATGAGATAATTTTCACCTTTATTTCTCCAAGAGAGGAGAAAAAGCAGACAATCTTATCTCTCCCTGAATCTGTCTCAAAGAAAGAGCTGTGCACTTTTCTGGAAACGGCTGGTTTCTGCAGAATTTGTATACCTAATTTTGGTAATATTGCTAATCTCTTCTTTCAATCTATTCAAGGCCCTGACAATTTTCCCCTTGACTGGGGCTCTGAACTGGGCAAAGCTTTTAAGATCCTGGAAACCAAATTGACCTCTGCCCCTGCCCTGGCCCTATCTAACTTATAAAAGGCTTTCACTCTGTGATGAAAAAAGGGGTCAGGCCTTGAGGGTCTTAACTCAGGCTTTTGGGCCTGATACTAGACCAGTGGCCTACTTCTCAAATTAACTGAATTCAGTATCCTTAGGATGAACCTTTTGCCTTAAAGCAGTGAATTATATGGCCCTTCTAATTGAAGAAGTCTTAAAACTCACCCTAGATCAGCCTTTAGAGCGTCAAAGCATTCTAGAAACTAAAAGGCATCAGTGGCTTGCTAGTGGGAAATATCACTAGATATCAGGCTCTCCTTCTAGACAACCCTGACTGACTCTCTAGGTGTGTCACACTCTTAATCTGTCACTCTGCTGCCTGACAACACTCAGTCGGTGACATTGGTCATAATTGTGAGGAAACTTTAGATTCTGTCTACTCCAGTCAACCTGACTTG
Organism: Antechinus flavipes; assembly: GCF_016432865.1. Lineage (NCBI taxonomy): Eukaryota > Metazoa > Chordata > Mammalia > Dasyuromorphia > Dasyuridae > Antechinus > Antechinus flavipes. The sequence continues at coordinate 403,742,748 of NC_067400.1, forward strand.
AGGGACATTGCTCTTGTCAACCCAGATGGTGAATGGTTTACAAATGGGTCCAACTTTTTTGAAAATGGGGAAAGAAAAGCATGTTATTCTGTGGTGACCCACAATAGCACCCTTGAGATGAAGCCACTGCCCCTTAGAGCTTCTGCCCAGAAAGTTGAACTCATTGCCCTAAGTAGAGCTTTGGAAAGGATTGAGAATGAACATCTATACACATTACAAATATGCTTTTTCATATTTCACGTGCTCATGGGGCTATATGGAAAGGAAAGGGAATTTTGACAGCAAAAAATTCTCCTATTAAATATGCAGGGGAAATCCCCCAACTATTGCAAACTGTCCACAGACCTAGAGAGGTTTGTCACATTTTGTAAAGGATACCAGAAGGAAGATTCACTTCAGGCCAAGGGGAATCGGTTTGCAGATTCAGCTACTCATGCTGCTGTCCATTTATCCCTGACTATAGCATTTTTAACTCCATAGCTTCCTGATTCTTACACTTCATATAGCTCACAGGAACAAACCATGGCAGAAGAAAAGGGATACACCCTTTTCCACTTGGCTGGTTTCAAATATCCTCAGGCCAACTTTTAATTTTAGAGGCAAGTCAATAGAAATTTGTTTTTGGCCTATACCATGACACCCACTTGGGAAGAAATGCTCTTCAATCCCTTGTGCAATATATTTTTCTGTCACAAGCTAGGAGAAACAACTGGACAGGATTGCCAGGCCTGCCCAGTTTGTGCCCAAGTAAATCCTGAAGGAGCTGTCAAAACTGCTCCCTTCCTGAAGCCTCTTCAGAAAAGGGGCACATAGCCAGGGGAAGACTTGGCACATAGATTTTACACATATGCCCCTTTGCAGAGGTTTTAAGTTGCTTTTAGTCTTTTTTGACACCTTTATTAATTGGGTAGAAGTTTTTCCCTGTAGGGTTAAGAAAGCTTAGGAGATATCAAAGTGCTTCCTAAAAGAAATCATACCTCCTTTGGCCTGCCTACCTCTTTGCAGTGTGACAGTAGTCTGGCCTTCACTTCTCAGGTAACCCAAAACATGGCTGAGGCACTTGAAATTACATACCACCTTCACTCTACCTGGCATCCTCAATCTTCTGGGAAGGTGGAGCAAATTAATCACACCCTCAAGGGAATTCTAACTAAATTGTGCCTGGAGACTGAAGAGGACTGAGTAAAGAATCTCTCTTTAGGACTTCTTAGAATCTCTATTGCATCTTAGAAGAACATTAAACTTAGCTCCTTTGAACTTCTGTATGGGAGATCCTTTTTAAACACTTACATTCTTATAGATCCAGAACAGCATCTGGTCACTCTGTCACACAGCTTGATGCAGTCCAGAAAGCCCTGTCTGGATACCCAAATGAACATCTCCCTAAACCTACTCCTACTCAGACTGTCACCACTGTAAATTCAGACATGATATACTTGAAATCTCAGAAGCCTCAAGATGCTGACTCTCTGGATATAAAGCAAAAAGGACCATATAAAGTCATTTTGAATACTCCAACATCAGTCAAACTGAAAGAGTTCCCCAGATGGACTCAGGTTTCTAGGATTAAAAGTGCTGCTTCTGTTACTTCTTCCTCAAATATTTCTGAATATTCCTGTGAATTCATAGAGGGCCTGAAGCTACTCTTCTGCAGGACCCCTGAAAACACTCTGGAGAAAGAAGGATGAAATTGCCTTTTTCCTTCTTTCTCTCACTCTTGTCTTCTTTCTTGCTATTTTCCAGTCCAAGGAAGAAAACTGTATATACTTTCTCCCATTTTTCTATTGTCACTTTGTGGCCCCTGCCAGTGGGGAGATAACTCTTTAGTCTTTAGTCAGGATAGAGAACTCTGTGGACAGTGGTGGCATTCAGGATTGTTGGGTGTGCCATCAGCATCCCCAAAGAGGCCCACAGATGTGACCTAATGCATTTTTTTCATTTTGCATTTTTGATATCATTCCCAAATGTTGCCATCTCTCCCCTGGATGCCACTTTTTTTTTTTTTTCTACTTGTAAGATTTGTTTCCTCTAGGCTCCAAGGTACAAAATTCCAGCTACTCGTTTTAGTCTGAAAATCATGGGCTGACTGACTCCGCTACTCAACATTCCCTAGATGTTGCTGCTGCCATCTTCAAATTATGAACTTCCCCTCCCTGTCTGAATATAAGGACAACTTTACTCACCTTGTCAGCCTTGAACGAGATGAGGTGAGATCTTTCAAGACAGTTGAGAAAATCAAGTAAGGCTTCTTCTACTTCAGAGTTTGAGTAGGCCTGAAGGACTTTGAAGATTGAGTCAAGAGCATACTTAAGTCTCCTTCCTGCTATCCTCCCATGACATCATTTTCTCCCTATTTCAGTCAAATATGGGCAACTATGTACTTATTGGTCAAGTTCAATTTCTTGGGTAGTTCCCGTGTTTAGAATATAAGATCCACAGCCAATGAGGATGAGGGTCAGTGGTAGGATGGGGTATTTGCATTAGGGATTGAAAGTGTTAACCCTGCCCCAGAAGGTGCTTTCTCCCTTCCATTGTCTGCTGGAAGGGTGGGATGCCCTTCTTGCAAGAATGTATGATAAACTTTGCTTTGCTTCTAGAGATCTCTCCAGCTTTTTTTCATTAAATGGTGACCCCTTCACCATTTCTGAACCACACAACCTGAAGAAGCTCCAGAAGATGAGACTTCTGTCCCCTTGTCCCAAATAAATTTGGGGATGACTGTTTGATGTAATAGGATTTTTTGGTCTCCTGATTTTAGGGGTGGGGGGCTTCTGTTTTGACAGTAAGTCAGGAAATCCTTAATCTTCTGGCTTTGGAATATGCTTTAGGAAACTCTGACCACTCTTTAACCAGATAGCTTTTGTTTTCAAGAAACTAATAAACTCAGTACCACCCTTAATTCTTCTGAAGATTACTCCTTCCCTAAGGTCTTAGAATCAACATGCTAATGATAGACTCCTTAGCTTTAAAGTATGGGAAACTGGATGAAGATATTCTCTGTCTTTCAGTTCTTTGTCATTCCAGTCTGGAATCTAGCTGGCTGAATTCTCAGCATCAATAAACCCTTTTTGCCAACTTAACATGGAAAATGGGTCTGCGAATTCTTTTGCAATATTTGCAACACCAACCTGGAGACCCCAAATATTGTTAGGGTGTCTCATGCCTCAACAGTATGCTAACACAGAGTTTTTATATTTTGAATTTGTATTCCATTAGTATATGTAAAAGTCAGGTTAATATGAATAATAATAACAAAGATATAATACCTTGAATTTAATTTAATTTTTTCTTTATACAAATCAAACAATTTTGTTTCATTTTTTTAATCTAGTGAATCTAACAATTTTCTATAGATCTGAGTAAATTAATAGTTTACCTAGAAATAGTTCCTTTATTTTTATTTCTTATATTTGTAACAGCTATTTTCATTTAACTTCTTCAAACAGTGAAACATTAAAGCTAAATGATTAATATTCAGTGTCTAAAACCTATTGCCAGACATCACAAGTTTACTCTAAGGTCTCAAGTGATATCTAGATATAAGTATTTACAATAAAAATGTCCATTTACACATAACTAAATATAGTGTCAGAGAAACAGTGTGAGATTATGTGCCAAATACTGAATACATTATTTTTAAAATGCAATTCAAGTTTAAATAATAAAAACTCTAATGATCTGGTGAGCTAAGAGCTAAATGCTTCTTTTGAAATATGAATTGGTCTAGCCCAAGGACATCTGAGAGCAAATTTTTTTCTCTGTAGCATTAGAAAGGGACTATTATTATTCCACTTAGAAATAAGTGCTATTTCCTACAGAAATGAATCTTATCAGACTATTACAAAACAACAACAACAACAAAACAAAGTTACTTTTGTCATTTGTTTGAATCAAAAATGTGTTATAGATCAAGAGAAGGCATGAGATATTTTCAGTCCAGCAAGTAGATCACTGAAAATCATCTACATAAACCTTTATGGACAATAGATTTAAATTGCCATTTTCTCTCAATAAGTTGAAGTCTCTTGACATTAAGCCTTCCTCCTCTATTCCTGGAAATAAAAGTACTATATTACTATTTCATACCTATATCGTTTGACTACACCGCAACAACCTTATCTCCATTTCACTATATAATTTATGTATAATTCTCAAAAAAACTGTATATAACTGTATAAATCAAGTATTTCTCAAATTTTACATCTTTAACCTTCAATACAGAAAAAAATACCCTTATTTGAGTGTGGCAAAGATTATTACAGACATGAATGAGAGATGTGATTAATTGTAGACTTTGCATCATAATGGAAATATAATTCTTATTATTTTTCTAACAATTAAAATGAATAAATATAAATTCTTATTTCAGATTTTGACAATTAAGCACAAGATAAGAGAGGTGTTCCTTCAACAATTTTTCTTTGAAAAAAAAGTACAGGCTTTTATTTCCATTTAAGTCAATCCACAAGCAAATAATAATCAATAATTAACTACTTTATGCCAAATATTGCTATGCATTTAAGACAACATTTATAGGTATATTAAAAAACAAAAAAGAATGCAGCCCTTACATAAGGAGCAATATGGTGCTGAAAGGGACAGAAATGCTTTGTTTTGTTTGGTTCTTACATAAAGAAAAAAAATCAACTGGTAAAACATATAAGATATTTATAGGTGAAGAATTTAACATTTGAAGGGAATAGGACAAAAGCATGGGTTTAATTTTTTTAAAAAGATACTGAAATCTATTTGTAAAGAAAGTTTTCATACTGGCAATGAGTTTGATTGAAAAAAGTAAAAAATGATCTGTGGCATAATATAAAGGTTCAATTTATCTTGTAAATAGTGTAGAGTGAAGTCACTTATGTACAAAAAGTTTGTAGTGTAATGCCGAAAAAACTGAGCAAGATAGGGATTAGAGAACAATTTGATAATTTATTAAATAGGAGAGATTTACTGGGACCAAATGGATCTATGGTTTGGTCTCAGGGATGAATGAGATTTTTGTCTCAAAGAATCCAAGAGTGAATGTCAGATACAAGATTCTTTTATAAGGTAACAAGAAAAATGACATGATGGGGGAGGTACCTGGATGGGGATGTCCTAATGGGGGAGGAACCTGGGATGACATAATGGAGGGAGGTACTGGAGAGGCTCCTGATATTCTAATGATGTCTAAAATGGATAAAGACCTTTATCCTATCAAACATTAAGAGGAAATGGTAATAATCTAAGGCAGAATAACTGAATAGGACAATTAGGGAAACTGGGTCAGGACATTAAAAAAGAACTGTGGCACAACATTCCACACTCTCTCTCTTCTAACTATTCAAATCATGGAATTACTTTCCTCTAAAAGGTCTTAGCATCATAATTTTGACCAACCCTATGTGAAGTAAATAAACCAAATAAAAACCAAAATAAAGCTAGAACAATGCAAGGACAAGTCTCTCCCTGATAACCCCAGAGTTAATCAGCAATACACAAAGCTCCTCATTGCAATCATGTCAGGTCTTCTGCCATTGGGAAGCATATGGACAATTCACTGTGAGTTAGGTCTGTGGTCATTTGTGCATTTAACTCAGCTTCTGCTTATAAAGCAGCAGGGCTCAAGACAGTTGTGCTGCCCATTCAGAGGGGCACCCCAAGTCTGTTAGGGGGAAAAGTGGGGCCTGGAGTAGCTCCACCTGTCTTCTCAATAGAACAGGAGCTGCTACTAGGATCCAGATTTCTGAGTAGTGTATGCACAGTTAGACCAAGGCAGACAGCCTCGAACTTTTAGAGGTCTAATACCAAACTGCTACAAGGTCCCTCGAGAATGCTGAAATATTAATTAAGGAATTGGGGTTACAGGAGTGAAAAAACAGATAAGAGAGACTGACAGTCCCAAAACAGGTGTCTGACTTCTGGTTGTTTCTGAAAAACAATCCCCAAAACCGAGTCTGCCGGGGCAATTCAACAGAATAAGGGATTTCAAAGTTAAAGCATAACCAGCAAATCATAGTCCAGTAAATTTAAGCAAGGAGTGAAAAATGAAAAGGACTATTTAAAGGACTTTCAATTAAATTTGAACTAGTAAGATAAGGGGTAGGGCAGAAGTGCCTAAGAAAATATACCAGTTTCCCCAATTTCCTATGCCTTCCTCCTTTTTTTTTCTCACAGAAAGGAATGATAAAATAACCATTACCACATATAAATCCCCAAAATGAATCAAAATTCCTATAGATATACATATACATAACAGACTAAAAATCCCTCAAACATAGCAGCAGTAGTTACACAAGTTTAACAATTTCCACCCCAAGTCCTAAACACACAGTAATACAGTTAAAATTTTACAATTCAACCACTTTCCTATTCCCCCATATCAGTCTAAATTACATGAGGAGCAGGGGCAATGGTTTTCTCAAAAACTGCTTCCTGCTGAAGATGAGCAGAAATGCTCAGTCCAGGGAAGGGGATGGGTGTGGCATGGCGTGTTGACAATCACAGCTCGATCTCACTCCCAGAAGCAAGTCAATATAGTTGTAATTTGTCCAAATCTAGAAAGAAAAACAAATCTAAAGAAAACTTAGAACAGTCTGAAATAAAAAGACTGCTCCACAAGGACTGCTTACAAGATGTGGCCTCTCATTAGTTATAAACCTTAAAAAACAAAAAAACAAAACAAACAAACAAACAAACAAACAAACAAAAACAAAACAAAAAAAAAAAAAACTTTAATATCCAGACACAATATCTAGTAACCAATAGATGACCAGACTAAATACTTATTTTCTCAAGTATTTAGGGTATAATGATTACAGATACCAAATTGGAAACAGCAAGGAACAGTAATTGAATTGCATTAACAGTTTCTTATTGACCATTACTCTGATTAAAGAAATCAGTTACAAGAGGAAAAAATGCAGTGACATAGTAACTACAAACTCAAGAAATTTTACCTCCAATAACAAATCCCATTAACCAAAGTTTCAGATAAATCCTAAACAGATATTTACCATAGCCTTATATTTAGACAAATCAGTTTGCTCCTTTTAGCCAAGAATCAGGTGGCTACAACTTGATAAAAAAAATTGTGGGGGCGGGGGGAGGAGAAAATTCCACATGGCCACCCTTCTCCCCACTCCACCTCCAAAGAGGCAGGGGGGATAGAAGGCAAACCAAACTGCAGCCCAGGTTACGTAGGTGTTCCATAGCTGAAGTACCAGAGAGCAGTGTGGGGTATTGGGGCGGGGGGTGGGGAGGGGGAGAAAATCCATAAAACCCACATGTCCAGCAGAGTTGGATTTAAAGCATAACTTACAATGTTATAATATAGGTAACAAACTCTGAACCAAAATACAGCTTTAAATTCCCAATAATATAAAACTACTTTTCCTATCATGTTTCAAATAATGAAACAGCATAGTTTCTTTCTCTCCCTCTGGCCCCATCCGGCCATTATTCCCAATGGGCTCCTCCTAAGCTCCAACTTGGCCAAAGTTGGAGCCTTCAGAAAAGTCAGATCCTTTCTGCTACATACTTTACCTAATTAGAGGCATATGATCCCTTTCAGGCAAGTTAACAGAACTTCTTTAACAAGCTATTATTGTTCTTTTAAGATGCTATAATTAAAGATAACGAAATCTAACCTGCATAGGCAACAGTAAAATTATTTCCCACAATTTTAAAACTGCCCAAAAGAATACTTAGAACAAATCTGGCATGCAAAGGCATTCCCAAATTTACAATCATCCTAAAATTCCTAATCAAATGTTTTCTCCAGCTGGAGTTCAGAATTATACTAAGTACAGTTGCAACACTGAAATAACCAATTCTCAAATTTGATCATTGTTTTTTAATTTAACAGAGCTTTTAAATGAACAAACAGACAAACAAATCACACAGAACACAGAATACACATAGACTGTGTAGTCAAAATATTTAACACAGACCAAGGGCTATCTGAAAAGAATAGACCTGAGGGAAGTTGTAGGCTCTAGTCTTCCCTCGCATAATCCAAATGGAGCCTCTTTTTTTTTTTTTTTTTTTTTTTTAAAGCCGGATAGTGTCCTTAAAAAAGACAGCCAGATTTATACTCTAGAATGCTCAGAGTTGTGCCAACTGGCACACAGATGAGTCTTAGACATCCAGGTAGGATCCCCTGAGTCCAGAAGACCCTACTCCCAGAATTTATGCCCATCAGCATTTCATAATTCTGGGAATACAGATGCTAGCACACAGAACAGAACAGAACAGAACAGATCTTATACAGACAGAATAGAACAGGTCTTAAGACTTAATCAGATAGTACCCCAGAAGGTACCCAGACAGACTTACTCTCCTGTGGCCTAAATGGGGGTGTCTACCATCAGGCTGTTGTGGCTGGAAACTGCTCTTTTTCCCAGAGGCTCTGGAAAAAAAATTCAGTGGGGCCCAGTCTCTCCAGGCCAAGAATTCAGATCCGTAGCCATCCTGAAGCACAAGGCAGAAACTGGAAAGTCTCTTATCTCTAATCCTGCTCATTTTTTAACATCTCACTGGGGAGCTCCAAAATGTAATGTTGGACAAACTCAGCAAGATAGCTATTAGAGAACAATTTAATAATTTATTTAATGGAGAAATTTACTGGGACCAAATGGATCCATGGTTTGGTACCAGGGCTGAATGAGACTATTGTCTCAAAGAATTCAGCAATGAATGTCAGATACAAGATTCTTTTATATGGTAACAAGAACAATGAAATAATGGGAGAAATACCTGGATGGGGATGACCTAATGGGGGGAGGCACCTAGGATGACATAATGAAGGTACTGGACAGGCTCCTGATATTCTAATAAAATGGATAAAGACCTTTATTCCTCTGGAAGAACAAAAAGTCAAGAATATAAAGAGAAATAATGAAAAAAAAAATGTACAAAGGATGTAGGCCCATGTAGTGTGCTTTTTAGTTCTCCACACTGGGGAGCCAAAATGTACTGTGCTTTCTAGAGCCCCACTTTGGGGTGCCAAAAATGTTCCATATGGACTAATTCTCTAGAATATTTTGGGACCAGCTTGAGTCCTTTGTCTTAGAGGAGGAGTGGTCAGGCAGAGACTCATGTGGATAGTCAAATTTAGAGTCTCTCAGTTCTTTCAGCCTTAAATACCTTTATTACAATTACCTCACCACAACACACAGAACATGTGCTAACTATAGTACCATTATATCACCACAGCACACTATGCATATGCTAATTATAAACACTGCTATTAATATGTAAATGCCTCTTTACTGTTTCCACTAGAACACAGATTGTCATGACCCTCTGACTTCTCAAGAAGGCTGAGATGCTCACAAGGGGAGATGAAAGCCGAACCAGACATTGTCATCAGGTTCCCTTTGGGCTGAAGGGTCTTATATCTCATTGAGAGTTCCCCCATTGGCTGTGGGTCCAGACCCACAATTCTATTATAAAGCAGTACTCATCAAAATCATTTGAAACTGGTAATAAATAGAGCAGTGGAACAGTGGAACAGGTCATATACACATAAGAGAATAATCAATGACTACAGTAATCTACCATTTGATAAACATCCAAAATCCAGCTTCTAGGATAAGATCCAACATTGATCATTATATTTTCTTCTCATCTTAGTCAGTCTGGGTGTGGGGTGGTACCTCAAAGTTGTTTTAATTTGCATTTCTCTAATCAAGAGCTATTTAGAGCATTTTTTTCATGTAACTATAAATGGCTTTAATTTTGTCATCTGAAAATTGTCTTCTCTTTTTATGTTAGTTCTGTTGGTTTTGTTTGTGCAAAACCTTTTTAATTTAATATACTCAAAGTTTCTCTTTAATAATCTTCTTTAGTTCTTTGATCATAAATTCCTCCCATCTCCATACATCTGATAGGCAAAGTACCCTTGCTTTCCTAATTTGTTTAAGGCATCTTTTATACCCAAAACATGTATTCATTTTGACCTTATTTTGGTATGGAATGTGAGATGTCAGAATTTGCCAAGTTTTTGACATATTATTTTTAAGATTTCCCAGCAATTATTGTCATATTTTGAGCTCTTATTTTAAAACCATTCAATTTCTTAGCCAGTATCAGATAGTTTTGATTACTGCTGCTTTATAATATAATTTTAGATTTGATACTAATAAACTACCATCCTTTTTATTTTTTTTCTTTAATTCTCTTGATATTTTTGATCTTTTAAAGTTCTTCCACATGAATTTTATTTTTTTCTAGGTGTGTAAAATGTTTTCACAATTTGATTGGTATGACATTGAAATAGTAAATCAGTTTAGACAGAATTGTAATTTTTATTATATTAATTCAACCTAGACATGAACAATTGCTATTTTTCCAATTGTTTACATCTGACTTTATTTGTATGAAAAGTGTTTTGTAATTGTGTTCCTATAGTTCTTGGTTTTGTCTTGGCAAGTAAATCTCCAAGCATTTTATTTCATCTACAGTAATTTTAAATGGAATCTCTCTCTCTCTTTTTAAATTAAATTAACTTTTTTAATTTTAATTTTTTTAAATTAAATTTAATTTTATAATAATTGTATATTGACAGAATCCATGCCAGGGTAATTGTTTTACAACATTATCCCTTGCACTCGTTTCTGTTCCGATTTTTCCCCTCCCTCCCTCCACCCCCTCCCTTAGATGGCAAGCAATCCTATATATGTTAGATATGTTGCAGTATATCCTAGATACAATGTATGTTTGCAGAACCGAACACTTCTCTTGTTGCACAGGGAGAATTGGATTCAGAAGGTAAAAATAACCGGAGAAGAAAAACAAAAATGCAAATATTCTCAGTGTTCTTTCTTTGGGTGTAGTTGCTTCTGTCCATCATTTATCAATTGAAACTCAGTTAGGTCTCTTTGTCAAAGAAATCCACTTCCATCAGAATACATCCTCATACAATATCGTTGTCAAAGTGTATAATGTTCTCCTGGTTCTGCTCATTTCACTTAGCATCAGTTCATGTAAGTCTCTCCAAGCCTCTCTGTATTCATCCTGCTGGTCATTTCTTACAGAACAATAATATAAATGGAATTTCTTTATCTCTTGCTGATAAGCTTTGTCAGTTGTAGATATATGCTGATGATTATTGTGGGTTTAATTTATATCCTAAAACTTTGCTGAAGCTATGTATTGTTTTCAGTATGTTTTTGGGATGTTTTCCTAGTATTCTTTAAGTGTACTGTCATATCATCTGCAAACTGATCATTTTATTTCCTCATTGTCTATTTTAATTCCTATATCTCTTTTTCTTTTTTTTTTTTTATTGCTAAAGCCAAAATTTTTAGTACAATGTTAAATAATAGTAGTGATAATGAATATTCTTTTCATTCCTGATCTTATTGGGAATGTATCCAGCTTTTCTCCATTACAAATGATGCTTGGTGTTGGTTTTAGATAGATACTGCTTATTATTTTAATGAAAACTTTTTTTTTTTTTTTTACCCCTATGCTCTCTAGTGTTTTTAATGGGAAGGAATGTGGTATTTTGTCAAAAGCTATTTCTGCATTTACTGAGATTATAATTTGATTTCTGCTGGTTTTGTTGTTGATAAGGTCATTTTTGGTAATAGTTTTCCTGATTTTAAACCAGTTCTGAATTCCTGGTATAATGCCACTTGATCATACTATATTATTCTGCTGATAAATTGCTATAATCTCTTTGTTAATATTTTATTTAAAATGTTTGCATCAATATTCATTAGGGAGATTGGTCTATAATTTTCTTTCTATGTTTTGGCACTTCCTTTTTTAGGTATCAGTAACATATTTGTGCCATAGAAGGAATTTGGTAGTTCTCCTTCTTTTCCTATTTTTACAGATAATTTACATAGTATTGGAATTAAGTGTTCTTTAAAAATTTGGGAGAATTACTTGTAAATCCCTCTGGCCCTGGAGTTTATTTTAATGATTTCATTAATGACTTGTTCAATTTCTTTTTTCTAAAATGGGACTATTTAAACATTTTCTCTTCTGTTAATCTGGGTAATTTATATTTTTATGAATATTCATCCATTTCAGTTAGATTGTCAAACTTGCTGCGAAAGAATTGAGCAAAATAGCTCCTAATTATTGATTTAATTTCTTTTTCATTGCTGGCGAGTTCATCCTGTTCAATGTGATGCCGATGACATATTTTTTTTCTTTCCCTTTTCTGATCGAATTAACCAAAGGTTTATCTATTTTGTAAGCTTGTTCATAAAATCAACTTTTAGTTTTGTTTATTAGTTCAATAGTGTTCTTTGTCTCTATTTTATTTATTTCTTCTTTGAGTTTCAAAATTTCTATTGCAGAATGGGGACTTCCGGTTAAGATGGTGGAGAGGAGGCTCACAGCTGCATAAGCTCCACGCTTTCTCTCACTATCCATTTCATTACAAGCCTCTGAATTAATGCTTGACTGAAAAAAAAAACCCACATATAGTTACCAAGAGAAGCCATCCTTGAGATCTGCCAAGAAAGGTCTGTCTTTACTGGAGGGCTGGGGCGGTTTTAGATCGGGCGCAGGCTGAGGGCAGCGGCAGTGAGAGGACAGGAGCAGACTGGAGAGGGGGTGGGGAGTGATCGCAGCCATCTCTGCGGGGAGAGCTTCGCTACAGGACTGGATACTTTGCTCCGGCAGCAAGTCAGCAGCCCAGCAGAGAAGCTAAAAACATTGGGGCTGAAGAATACAACCCCAAACAGCTGGAGTCTCTCGGGACCTGGCCGCCCTCCCCTTCCCCCCCCACAGTGACTCAGCACGCGCTGGGATTTCAGAGCCCACGCGCACACAGTCCTGCTAGTGCCTCACTGCTGCCCCCTGCAGTCTGGAGAGGAAGCTCGGTAACATACCCAGCCCCTCCCCCAAAGAAAGACTCCAGTTTTTTTCTTTTTTTCTTTGCTAGTTTGTCCTTGATTTATTAGACAGAATGAGCAAGAAACTGAAGAGGATTTTAACCCTTGACAGCTTCTACACAGATAGAGAGCAGACTCTAAATCCTGGGGAGAATAAAAACAGACAGTCCCCAGGTGAATCCCCAAAGGAGGAGATCATCTGTTCCTCAGCACTTTGGGAAAAGGAGAGGGAGGCTTGGGAAAAGGAGAGTGAGGCTTGGCAAAAGAGCCTGGAGAAGTCAGTTAAAGAGAGAGTGGATAAAGAAGTAAAATCCTTGAAAAATAGGATTCGTGAACTGGAAACAGAAAACAGCTCTCTAAAAAACAAAATTGGCGAAATGGAAAAAAAATTCCACAGAACAAAAGAACTCAATTGGACAATTAGAAAAAGATTTTTAAAAAGTGAGTGAAGAAAATACTTCACTGAAAATCAGAATTGAACAAATGGAATTGAATGACTCGAGGAGACAAGAAGAATCAGTCAAGCAAATCCAAAAAAATCAAACAATGGAAAAGAATGTGAAATACCTTCTGGGGAAGACAACAGACCTGGAAAACAGATCCAGGAGAGACAATCTGAGAATCATTGGACTCCCAGAAAAACATGATGAAAAAAAGAGCCTGGACACTATTTTCCAGGAAATTATCAAAGAGAACTGCCCAGAAGTCATAGGAACAGAGGAAAAAATAAACATTGAAAGGATTCATCGATCACCCACTGAAAGGGATCCTAAAATCAAAACACCAAGGAATATAGTGGCCAAATGCCAGAACCCTCAGATGAAGGAAAAAATATTGCAAGTGGCTAGAAAAATCCAATTCAAGTATTGAGGAGCCACAATAAGGATCACCCAGGATCTGGCAGCATCCACATTAAAAGATCGAAGGGCCTGGAATATGATATTCCGAAAGGCTAAGGAACTTGGTATGCAACCAAAAATAACTTACCCAGCGAGAATGAGCATCTTTTTCCAGGGAAGAAGATGGATATTCAACGAAGTAAGCGAATTTCATCTATTTCTGATGAAAAAGCCAGAACTTAACAAAAAGTTTGATCTACAAATATAGAACTCAAGAGAAATCTAAAAAGGTAAAGATTAATCTTGGGAACTATATTTCGGCTATAAAGATGTATAAAGCATACATGTATACCTTGCTCTAGAAACTGATGTGGAAAGGACATTGTATCAGAAAAAGGGTAAAGTGGGGGTAGTACATCTCATGAAGAGGCATAGGAAACCTATTATATCTGAGAGAAAGAATGGAGGGGGATGAATATAGTGGGTATCTTACTGCCTTCAGAATTGGCTTTAAGTGAAAAATCTTAAGACATATTCAATCTATGGTGAAACTTCTCCCACCTCATTGAAAAGTGAGAAGGGAAAAGTGAAAAGGGAAGGAATAAGCTAAGCGGAAGGGAATACGGAAACTGGGAGGGAAAGGGGTAAGATAGGGGGAGGAACTCTAAGGCGGGGGGAGGGATACTAAAAAGGGAAGGCTGTGAGAAGCAAGTGGTGCTCACAAGCTTAATACTGGGAAGGGGGGGAAAGGGGAAAGAAGGGAGAAAAGCATAAACCGGGGTTAACAAGATGGCAAGTAATACAGAATTGGTCATTCTAACCATAAACGTGAACGGGGTAAACTCCCCCATAAAGAGGAAGCGGTTAGCAGAATGGATTAAAAGCCAGAATCCTACAATATGTTGTTTACAGGAAACACACCTGAAGCGGGGAGATACATGCAGGTTAAAGATAAAAGGTTGGAGCAAAATCTACTATGCTTCAGGTGAAGTCAAAAAAGCAGGGGTAGCCATCCTGATCTCAGATCAAGCTAAAGCAAAAATTGATCTAACTAAAAGAGATAAGGAAGTTCACTATATCTTGCTAAAGGGTAGCATGGATAATGAAGCAATATCTATATTAAACATATATGCACCAAGTGGGGTAGCATCTAAATTCTTAAAAGAGAAATTAAGAGAGCTGCAAGAAGAAATAGACAGTAAAACTATAATAGTGGGAGATCTTAACCTTGCACTCTCAGAATTAGATAAATCAAACCACAAAATAAATAAGAAAGAAGTCAAAGAGGTAAATAGAATACTAGAAAAGTTAGATATGATAGATCTCTGGAGAAAATGTAATGGAGACAGAAAGGAATACACTTTCTTTTCAGCAGTTCATGGAACCCATACAAAAATTGACCATATATTAGGACATAAAAACCTCAAACTCAAATGCAGTAAGGCAGAAATAGTAAATGCATCCTTTTCAGACCACGATGCAATGAAAATTACATTCAACAAAAAGCCAGGGGGAAGTAGACCAAAAAAATAATTGGAAACTAAATAATCTCATACTAAAAAATGATTGGGTGAAACAGCAAATCATAGACATAATTAATAACTTCACTCAAGAAAACAATAATAATGAAACATCATACCAAAATGTATGGGATGCAGCCAAAGCGGTAATAAGGGGAAATTTCATATCTCTAGAGGCCTATTTGTATAAAATAGAGAAAGAAAAGGTCAATGAATTGGGCTTGCAACTGAAAATGCTAGAAAAGGAACAAATTAACCCCCCCCCAGTCAAACACTAAACTTGAAATTCTAAAAATAAAAGGAGATATCAATAAAATTGAAAGAAAAAAATCTATTGAATTAATTAATAAAACTAAGAGTTGGTTCTATGAAAAAACCAACAAAATAGACAAACCCTTAATAAATCTGATTAAAAAAAGGAAAGAGGAAAATCAAATTGTTAATCTTAAAAATGAAAAGGGAGAACTTGCCACTAACAAAGAGGAAATTAGAGCAATAATTAGGAGTTACTTTGCCCAACTTTATGCCAATAAATTCAACAACTTAAATGAAATAGAAAAATACCTCCAAAAATATAGCTTGCCCAAACTAACAGAGGAAGAAGTAAATATCCTAAACAGTCCCATCTCAGAAAAAGAAATAGAACAAACTATCAATCAACTCCCTAAGAAATAATCCCCAGGACCAGATGGATTTACATGTGAATTCTACCAAACATTTAAAGAACAATTAACTCCAATGCTAAATAAACTATTTGAAAAAATAGGGATTGAAGGAGTCCTACCAAACTCCTTTTATGACACAGACATGGTACTGATACCTAAACCAGGTTGGCTGAAAACAGAGAAAGAAAATTATAGACCAATCTCCCTAATGAATATTGATGCTAAAATCTTAAATAAAATATTAGCAAAAAGATTACAGAGAATCATCCTCAGGATAATACATTATGACCAAGTAGGATTTATACCAGGAATGCAGGGCTGGTTCAATATTAGGAAAACTATTAGCATAATTGACTATATCAATAACCAAACAAACAAAAATCATATGATCATCTCAATAGATGCAGAAAAAGCATATGATAAAATCCAACATCCATTCCTAATAAAAACACTTGAGAGCATAGGAATAAATGGACTTTTCCTTAAAATAGTCAGGAGCATATATTTAAAACCATCAGTAAGCATCATATGCAATGGGGAAAAACTGGAATCTTTCCCAGTAAGATCTGGAGTGAAGCAAGGTTGCCCACTATCACCATTATTATTCAATATCGTATTAGAAACACTAGCCTCTGCAATAAGAGTCGAGAAGGATATTAAAGGAATTAGAGTAGGCATTGAGGAAACCAAACTATCACTCTTTGCAGATGATATGATGGTATACCTAGAGAATCCCAGAGATTCTACTAAAAAGCTATTAGAAATAATTCACAATTTTAGCAATGTAGCTGGATACAAAATAAATCCACATAAATCCTCAGCGTTTTTATACATCACCAACATAACCCAACAGCAAGAGATACAAAGAGAAATTCCATTCAGAATAACTGTTGATACCATAAAATATTTGGGAATCTATCTACCAAAGGAAAGTCAGGAATTATATGAGCAAAATTATAAAAAAAGTCTCCACACAAATAAAATCAGACTTAAATTTAAATATTAAATAAAAATTTAATAATAATAATAATTATTATTATTATTTATTATTATTAATTATTAATAAAAATTAATTTAAAATAAATATTAATAAAACTTTAAATTTTAATTTGGGTATTTGTCCTTGAGACCAATTTATCTCACTCATTGAGAGTATTTCTGTTTCCTCATCTGACTTTGAGTTTTTGTCTGCCCTGTTACCATTATAGCTTTCTTTGTTAAAAGTGTTTTTGTTTTTGTTGAATCAATTCACAACTCCACCAATAATGTACTAATGTCCTAGTTTTTCAGCATCCCCTCTAACATTTGTCATTATATTTTCCTTTCATTTTAGCCAATCTGAGATATTTGTAGTGGTACTTTGGAGTTGTCTTAATTTGCTTTTCTCTGATCAATAATGATTTAAAGCACCTTTTGATATGACTACAAATGGTTTCAATTTTTTCATCTGAGAATTGTCTGTTCATATCCTTTGACAATTTATTAGTTGGAGAATGGCTTTGAATTCCTATAAATTTGAGTCAATTTCTCTCTATATTTTAGAAATGAAGCCTTTATCAGAACCCTTGAATGTTTATTACTTCCCTTCTATTCTTGTCTGCATTGGTTTTGTTTGCACAAAACCTTTTTAATTTAATTTAATCAAAATTATCCATTTTGCATTCAATAATGTATTCAATTTCTTTGGCACAAATTCCTTCTCCAGAGATCTGAGAGTTAAAATTTTCTTTGTTTTTCTGATTTGATAGTTTTTGTAACTAAATCATGAACCCATTTTGAAATTATTTTGATATAAAGTGTTAGATGTGGGTTAATGCCTAGTTTCTACCTCACTAATTTCCAATTTTCCCAGTAATTTTTAATAAAATAATGGATTTTTTTATCCCCAAAACTAGGGTCTTTGGGTTTGTCAAATGCTAGATTTCTGTAGTCATTGATTATTGTATCTTGTGGATTTGACTTATTCCACTGCTCTACTGCTCCATTTCTTAGCCAGGACCAAGCCATCACTTCTTTATAATATAGTTATAGGTCTGGTACAGTTAAGCCCCCATTCACTTTCATTTTTTTTTCCATTAATTCCCTTGAAATTCTTGACATTTTGTTCTTCCAGATGAGCTTTGTTATAATTTTTCTAGTTCTGTAAAATAATTTATTGGACATTTGATTGGTGAGGTACTGAATAAATAGACTAATTTAGCTAGTATAGTCATTTTTATTATATTAAGTCAGCCTACTTATAAGCACTTGATATTTTCCCAAGAGATTAGATCTGACTTTATTTGTATGGAAAGTGTTTTGTAATTGTGTTCATATATAGTTCCTGACTTTGCCTTGGCAGGTAGACTCCCAAATATTTTATATTGTCTAAAATCATTTTAAATGAAATTTCTCTTTGATATCTTGCTGCTGGACTTTATTGGTAATAAATAAAAAATGCTGATGATTTATGTGAATTTATTTTGTATCCTGAAACTTTGCTAAAAATGTGTATTGTTTCTAGTAATTTATTTGCTTCTCTAGGATTATCTAAGTATACCATCAAATCATCTGCAAAGAGTGATAAGTTGGTTTCCTTATTACCTAGTCTAATTCTTTTCATTTCATTTTTCTTTTCTTCTTATCAAAGCTAACATTTCTAATACAATATTGAATAAAAATGGTGATACTGGGCAACTTTCAATTCTAATCTTATTTGGAATGTTTTTATATTGCTTGTTGATGTTTTAAATAGATGCTATTGCTCACTTTTAATGAAAATTCAACTTATTCCTAAACTTTGTAGTGTTTTTAATAGGAATGAGTGTTGAATTTTGGGAAATGCTTTTTCTGCTTCTAATGATAATTTTTATTATTTTAGTTATTGATATAGAGATATTCTCTTTGCTAATATTTTATTTAAGATTTTTTCATCAATATTCAATTAGGAAATTGGTCTATAATTTTTTTTCTCTGTTTTGAGCCTACTTGGTTTATGTATCAGCATCATATTGTCATAAAATCAATTTTGAAGTATTCCATCTTTCCCTATTTTTCCAAATATTTTGCATTATATTGGAATTTATTGTTCTTTAAATGTTTGATAGAATTCACATGTAAATTCATCTAATCATAAAGATTTTTTCCTATACATTTGATTAATAGCTTGTTCATTTTTTTCTAAAATGGAACTTTTTAAGTAATTTGTTTCCTCCTCTTGTTAATGTAGGCAATTTATATTTTTGTTAATATTCATCCATTTCACTTAGTTTATCATATTTATTGGCATGCAGTTGGGCAAAATAGCTCCTAAATATTGCTCTTATTTCCTCTTCATTGGTGGAAAGTTGTACCTTTTAATTTTTGATACTAATGATTTGATTTTCTTTTTTTCCTTTTTCTAACAAAATTAAGTTAAAATTTTATCTATTGTTGGTTTTTCTGTAAAACCAACTCTTAGTTTTGTTTATTAATTCAATAGTTTTTTTGTTGTTGTTTTTGTTTTTTTACTTTCTATTTTATTAATCTCCTCCTATTTCAGAATTTCAAATTTGGTATTTAATTGGGGGGATTTAGTTTGTTCTTTTTCTACCTTTTTTAGTTGCATATGCAATTCGTTGATCTTCTCTTTCTCTGTTTTATACAATTAATCATCTAGAGTTATAAACTGGTTTGGCTGCATCCCATAAGTTTTGGTATGTTGTCTCATTGTTGTCATTCTCTTGAATGAAATTATCTATTGTGTCTATGATTTCTTGTTTCAACCACTCATTTTCTAACATCAGATTATTTATTTTCCAATTAATTTTTGTTCCATTCTTGCTGGCTCTTTATTACATGTAATTTTTATTATGTAATTAAATCTAGTTTTGCTTTTGCTTGATCTGAGATCAGGATCAATACATCTGCTTCCTTTTTTTTATCCCCTTTACCTGAAGCATAATACATTCTGCTCCAGACATTTATCTTTTCTTTGTATGTATCACTGCTTTAAATGTGTTTCTTCTAAATAATTTATTGTAGGATTATAGCTTTTAATCCAATCTGCTATCTGGTCTGTTGTATAGGAGAATTCATCCCATTCACATTCACAGTGTAAACTTTTTAACTTTTAAAAGATAGATTTTTTTTTCTTTCCTTTTTATGTTTCTCAGGTTCTGTGTTTGAAGATCAAATTTTTTGTTCAACTCTGGTTTTTTCATCAGAAATAAATGAAATTCAAATATTTCATTAAACGTCCATCTTTTTCCCTGAAAGAGGATGCTTACTTTTACAAGTTCCTTTGTTTTTGAGAATATCAGATTCCAGGCCCTTCAATCCTTTAAAATTGAAGTGCTACATCCTGGGTAATCCTTATTATGGATTTTTGATATTTGAAATATTTCTTTCTAGCTGCTTGCAATATTTTTTCCTTGATATGATAATTCTGAAATTTAGCTACAATATTCCTTGGAGTTTTATTTGGAGAAATATTTCTATATTTATTTTATTTTTATTTGGAGTTGGTTATTTTATTCATTGGTTCTAGAACATTGCAACAGTTTTCCTGGATGATTTCCTGAACGATGATTTCTATCCTCTTGTTTTAACCTGGTTTTCAGGTAGTACAATAATTCTTTGATTGCCTTTCCTGTATCTATTTTCCAGATCAGTTGTTTTTCTAATGAAATATTTTACATTTTTCTTCTCTTTTTTATTTTTTTTTGGGTTTTGCTTGACTGATTATTGAAATCTCATTGAGTCATTCATTTCCATTTGTTCTATTTTAATTTTTAGTAAATAATTTTCTTTAGATAGCTTTTTTTTTCCTTTTGCATTTCACCAAGTGAACTTTTAAATGAGTTGGTTTGTTCATTGGAGTTTTTTTTTTTTTTTTTTTCTATTTCACAAATTCTGTTTTTAAATGAGTTGGTTTCTTTTCCAAAAGTATTTTCTAAGGAGTTATAAGCTTTGTCCATTTTGTCAAATCTATTTTGTAAAGTGTTATATGATTTTTCCATTTCACTAATTTTAAGGAATTTTCTTTAGATAATGTCTGTGCTTCCTTTTCCAAATGCTCTTGCAAAGTTCTCATTTCCTTTTCCCATTTTTCTTCTAGCTCTCTTTTAAGTTTTTTTTTTTTTTTTTGAATTCTTTCAAAAGAGCCTTATGAGATGGATATCAATTCATATTATCCTTTGGCACTTCATCTTGAGATGATTTGCATTTGGTGTCCTCAGGATTTGAGGTCTGTTCTCTGTTCCCCTAAAAGGTTTCTATGTTCAGAGTTCTTTTTGTGTTTTTGCTCATTTTTAAAAATAGTTGAGATCTGCACTTAGAGCAAAGGGGAGATTTTCCTAAGCTTTCTCTACAACTGACAGTGGCTTTATGTTGGCCTGAACTGGTGCTGCTGACTTCCTTTTAGTTTATAGTGGGTGTGACCAACTCCTGTATTATTCTGGGTTTCAGAGGCTCATTATTTTTCTTTTGTATTTGCATTGAATGTCTCAGAGCTAATCTGGTGATCCACAGGCTTCTAAAACAAGAGTACCCAATACTGATGTACTTAAGTTAATAATCTTCCAGTAGATTCCCCAGCACACAGATACCATACTACTCTGGGTCCCTGGGGCACTTGCACTGGTAGTTCCCCCATGACCTATTCAAACAGACCTTTTCTGAAGTACTTTCAAAATACCTTTTGGTGGAAATTTGTTACACTTTAAATATTTGTGGGTTCTGTCATTCCAAAGCTAATTCAAAGGATTGAGCTGGTGTTCCTCTGAGGAACATCAGGAAGAGTTCAGATAAAGACCTGTCTACTCTCTGTTATCTTGTCTTTACCCGCTTCCACCCAGTAATGAAATTCTTATCAAAATATCTGGCTTTGAATTCTAATTTTGCTTCTTAGTGCTGTCTAGCTTTGGAACAGTTTCTTCATATTCCTGGGCCTCAATTTTTCTATGTATAAAATTAGGTAATTGAAGCAAAGAACATCAAAGTTTCTTTTCTTCTGACTATATAACTATGATTTTAGGCCTAGTGAAGTATCCTACTTTGATATTATACTATTTCATATTTGATATTTCATCTGGTTGTTCTAGGGACTGTTATTCTTCTGTTACTTTGAAATATCTGTTCTTTATATCACATATTTAAATTGTCACTAAATATTCACTTTCCCTGATCATGATTCAAATCAGAATGATCAAGATCATTTATACCTTGCTTTATCATTATGGATTTTCCATGTTCATGTATGATCTGATCTCTTGGATTTTTATGATATTTATGAACAACTCAGTATTTTGGGAAAGTTAAGTTAAAGTGGATAAAAAATTAAATCAATGGATAGAAAATTAGATTAATTCTATATTTTCAGTACATCAAAATAACCATTTGAAAAATAAAGGATTCAATCTATCAGTTTTGGAAAGAAGTTGGCTTGACATTTATTTTATCTTAAGTTATCATTTTGGTTGTTTTGTCTTCATTTATATGCAACCTGGATGCTGTGAAGAAATAATGAAGATGATGAATATGACAGAGGAAAAAAAATGTTTTGGCACTTGTACTCTATCAGTAATTTTGTTGAATATTTTAGGTTCATTTTTTCTTTGACTTTCTTTTTCTCCCTGTGAAACTTTCTAGAAAGTTGGAAAGAACTGATGTGCCTGGTAATAAGATTTCAAAAAGAAATCTGCTGTACGCTTTTAAAATATGCAAATTGCTTTGTATTTGGGCAATACTTCTGCATTTTAATTCTATTAAATAAGAATGAGTTTATGAAGTGTCAGATACAAAGTCAAAGGGATTTATTTAAGGTCAAATAAGGTGAAAAAGCAACTACTTCCCACTTTGAAGCACATTTTTATCTATTCTTTATATACTAATCAAATAATCAAGCTAAAGCATAAAAAAAGATTAAGTAAACTGATCAGTTTCCCTATAGTCATCTCTCACTCAATTCCCCATATTTCATTTAACACCATTCCAGTTTTATGCCATGTTTATTCTCTTTATTCCCTGTTCATCTTTCAGATCATTTGCTTCCAACAGTCTTGTTGCAAAAATAAATAAATAAATAAAACAAAAATTACATAGAGTATTCAACAAACAAAGGGATATTCTTTATACATGTGCTTCTATAAGTCCGTCTATTTCTATTAGCATGACCAAAGAAGGAACATTAGATTTAAAGTGAAGATTTAATTGGGATTCTAATTAATAGTGTTAAATTGGGAAAATCACTTAACTAATCTGGAATTCTCCTTCTTCATTTTTAATATGAATGGATTAAACTAGATGGTCCTTAATATACCTAAATGTATAACAGTATAATGCAGATTTAATTTAAAAAATAGAAAATTCTAAAGGATTATCATTGTCAGAATACAAAACAATCATCTAATTTGGTATAAACAGAAACAAAATAATTTAAAATAGCTTTTTGATATCATATAGATATAACACTAGTTACTTGATTAGCATGATTGTTTAATGAGTCTGGTTTTGAAGTCTCTTAAGTTTGAATTAATTCTGCCCTTGGAAAGACATGATTAGAAGCAGATTCTTTTCTTTTCTTTTTTTTTATATAGCTTTTTATTTACAAGTTATATACTTGGATAATTTTACAGCATTGACAATTGCCAAACCTTTTGTTCAAAATTTTCACCTCCTTCCCCCTACCCCCTCCACCAGATGGCAGGTTGACCAATACATGTTAACTATGTTAAAGTATAAATATAAGTATACATGTCCAAACAGTTATTTTGCTGTACAAAAAGAATCGAACTTTGAAATAGTGTACAATTAGCCTGTGAAGAAAATCAAAAATGCAGGCGGACAAAAATAGAGGGACTGAGAATTCTATGTAATGGTTCATAGTCATCTCCCAGAGTTCTTTTGTTGGGTGTAGCTGGTTCAATTCATTACTTCTCTATTGGAACTGATTTGGTTCATCTCATTGCTGAAGATGGCCACGTATATAATGATCTTCTGGTCCTGCTCATTTCACTCATCATAAGTTCATGTAAGTCTCTCCAGGCCTTTCTGAAATCATACTGGTCATTTCTTACAGAACAATAATATTCCATAATATTTATATGCCACAGTTTATTCAGCCATTCTCCAATTGATGGGCATCCACTCAGTTTCCAGTTTCTGGACACTACAAAGAGACCTGCCACAAAACATTCGTGCACATACAGGTCCTATTCCCTTTTAAAAAATCTCTTTGGGATATAAGCCCAGTAGAAACACTGCTGGATCAAAGGGTATGCACAGTTTGATAACTTTTTGTGCATAATTCCAAATTGCTCTCCAGAATGGCTGGATATATTCACAATTCTACCAACAATGTATCAGTGTCTCTGTTTTCCCACATCCCCTTCAACATTCCGCATTATCTTTCCCTGTCATTTTAGCCAATCTGACAAGTGTGTAGTGGTATCTCAGAGTTGTCTTAATTTGCATTTCTCTGGTTAATAATGACTTGGAGCATCTTTTCATATGGCTAGAAATAGTTTCAATTTCTTTGAGAATTGTCTGTTCATATCCTTTGACCATTTATCAATTGAATAAATTGATTTCTTATAAATTAGAGTCAATTCTCTACATATTTTGGAAATGAGGCCTTTATCTGAACCTCTGAATGTAAAAATGTTTTCCCCGTTTATTGCTTCCCTTCTAATCTTGTCTGTATTAGTTTTGTTTGTACAAAAACTTTCAATTTGGTATAATCAAAGTTTTCTATTTTGTGATCAATAATGATCTCTAGATCTTCTTTGGTAATAAATTCCTTCCTCTTCCACAAGTCTGAGAGGGAAACTATCCTATGTTCTCCTAATTTATTTATAATCTCATTCTTTATGCCTAGGTCATGAACCCATTTTGACCTTATCTTTGTGTATGGTGTTAAGTGTGGGTCAATGCCTAGTTTCAGAAGCAGATTCTTTTCACACTTTTATGAATTTTATATTCTTATGAAATAAGGCAAGAACCAGAGGTAGAGACTAACAGTTTATCTTTATTTTTTATTTGCTTGTTTATTTTTACCTCAGGATTCCAGCCACTTGAATGAGCAACCAGGTTTAAAAACAACAAGAACAACACCACTTTATACTTTTTTCCCCTATCCCTTTAACTTTTAACTTTTATTGCCTTCCTCAATTCCCTTGAAGGATTGAGTTTGAGGAAGAAAGTTGTGGATGTCACTACCATGAGACCATCAGACATGGTGGTATTCCACATGTCAACCCTACTCTTTCTCATCTCT
The DNA here is from genome assembly GCF_016432865.1 of Antechinus flavipes. Taxonomy (NCBI): domain Eukaryota; kingdom Metazoa; phylum Chordata; class Mammalia; order Dasyuromorphia; family Dasyuridae; genus Antechinus; species Antechinus flavipes. The sequence continues at coordinate 403,767,849 of NC_067400.1, forward strand.
GGATTCTCTCATCTCTTTTAAGAGATGTTTAAAATAACCGCCTTGCCATTCTGCTTTCAGGATATGATTATCTTCTTTGTAAGCAGGGAAAAGATAAAATGTATGTGGTTTTTAACCACTTAAATTATTTTCTAACAATGTCTGGTCTACTCTTTGTCAGAAGAACTGTTATACAGACAAAAGAAATAATTACTTTTATGTATTTTCTATTTTCCACACTTTTAAAAATTGTCTTGATACATTTTTATTACTTTTCCACTTGGTCTTTTTTTCTCCTCAAGGGTAGAGACACTGTAATTATTTGTTGTTTTTCAGTCATATTCTGCTCTTCGTGACACCATTTGTGGTTATGTGATAAAGGTACTGGAGTGTTTTGCTATCTACCTCTCCAGCTCATTTTACAGCTAAGGATCTGAGTTAAACAAGAATACATGACTTGCTTAGAGTCATATAACTAATAACTATCTGAGGCTAGATTTAAACTCACGTTATCCTCACTCCAAGCCCAGAGCTCTGTCCATTGCATCCCTTAGCTGCTTTTATTATTATAGAATATTTTATTCTGTGCACCTCACATGGTACTTTGAATTTAATTGATGCTGAATAACTCATTGTATGAATTAATTGCAGAAAATTTATTGATAAGCATTTCTCTGTAGTTAGCACAGAAGAATTTTAAAGCTATTTTGTATTTTGGACTGTGGTACAGAATAGAAGTTTATTGTCTATTGATTACTTTGAAAGAACTGTCAAATCCATATTTTTTATGAAATATATCAATATCCATGAGGGTAGCCACTAAAAGAGAGCCCATATTTATTGTACAGTATTCTAAATAGTAATAACCCAGACATTAGTACTCACATAGACCAAAGTGACTCTGAGTGTTGAAAAGGTTTTAAGAAGCCTGAGTCTAAAATGCCATCCAATGCCTGACTCACTTTAAGACTCCTTGATATTTTGGAGTTTAAATATGTTATGGATTTTTCTTCAGATGATTGACATGTGTTTCCTGGATGCCATCCAGGCACAGCTGTATCATGCTGTACAGAATATTTTTCTTTAGCCTCTTTATAATTAGAAATAGGACATGTCTAGCACTCTGCCTGATGTCTGCAATGAGATAATCACTCAGGAAATTAGATAACCAAAAAAGTCTCCAAGAATGTGAAGATCTCATGCTCCACAAAACATCTGGTTTAAAATAACATAAAGAACCTTAACCTCTTATTTAATTAGTATGAGAGGCACCTAATGAAGAAATTACATTTCCAATGTAGGTCTGCAACTTCTTTTCAACTTTTCTCCTCAGAATTGCTTAGAATATTGAGATGCTAAGTGATTAATCAAGGTTCCTACAGTAAATATGTTTTGAAAACGGACTTGGAATCAAGTCTTACTGACTTCAGTGTTAGCTCTTTCTTCACATTGCCATTCAAAAACATATATGTAATATAATATGTAGATATAAATGATGAAGTTTAATGTACTTTAAAGTAGTTAGATATGATGAATATTTTTAGAATACCCAAGTTTGGGATTTTAGAATAATGAATAGAGAGCAGGCCTTAGAATTAGGAATACCTCAGTCTGAGTCATGTCTCCAATACCTACCCACTAAACTAGTTTTGTAATCTTGAAAAAGTCACAATTTATCAACATCCTATGAAATTGTCTGGTCCAAAGTTTTCCTTCCTTCCTTTCCTCCTTCCTTCCTCCTTTCTTTCATTCTTTCTTTCTTTCGTCCTTCCTTCCTTCCTTTCTATTTCTTCTTTTGTTTTGTTTGAGCATAGACCTTTCTGGAAATCTCATGAAATTTATAGACCCATTCTCAGAAAAACAATTTCAAGTGCATAAAACAAATCATATAAGATTACAAAGAAACAAATTATTTTGAAATAATTATCAAAAATATACATTAAAAAAACTCAATTTGTGTTGTGTTATGGGAGCCACCTGCCAGTCGCTACTGGAGGTCTAACTCAGACCTGTAGAATGGATCTCTTCATGTGAGAGGATGATGATCATACAAGGAGACTGAGAGGCAGTTGCATTCTCTGACCTCTCTCCTCTTCCCTCTTGCCTCCAATTTGTTTTATTCCCAATCCACAAAGAACACCTGATCAGCAAAGGCTGCTTTGTAACTCCATAGTGTTATGACTGACAGCTGTAGAAGCTTTCAGAGAATTGACCTGCCTCTTCACTTAGGCATGGTTCTTAACAAATTTGTAATTAGAATCAAAGGGTTTTCAGACATTGCATCTTTGATATCTTTGATGCAGCAATACAAAAATAGCTCTGTATACCAAAGAGATTTTTTAAAAATGACCAACTTTGGTACCTGTAGATTTTCTCAGCAATACAATAATCTAAGATAACTCCAAAAGACTCAGGGAAAGTATCATCCAGAGGGAAAAAGAAAACTACAGAGTCTAAATGAAGCTTATTATTTTAACTTTTTTTTCCTTTCTTGCAATTTTTGCCTTAAATTCTCTTTTTTTTTTCACAACATGACTAATGTGGGAAAATATTCATATGGTTGCATATGTATAATCTTTATCATATTGCTTGCCATCTTGAGGAAAGAGAAAGAGAATTAATTCCAATTAATTGGAAAAAATAAAATACAATTAAGGAGGGAGGAAACATAGCTCCACCATATTCATATCAAGAAGCCTCACTCTAGTCCAAGGCTATGACTATTGCATACTATGCTATTACAAAGTTGTTGGAGATTTAAGTCGTGGAAATAAGTTGTCTGAATCAATGAAAGCACATAAAATCACAAATCTAGTCCATTTCCTCTGACAGACAAAACGACACATACACGCACGCACACACACACACACACACACACGGAAACACACATGCACACACACAAATAGAGAAAAAGGGAGAGAGAGAGACAGACACACAGAGAGATTAAATGGAATCAAACACCAATTTCTTCAAAATAAACACGTTTTATTTATTTTTGATTATTCTCTGATGAAGGTTTTTTGCTTTGCAATCCAATTAACCACTAGTTATAAATAAATAAAAGTTAGGCCACACCATCAACTCTTATACCTTTACAAATGTCATGTTTCTTTGCTTTAATTGTAGTTGTGTGGGAGCTTGAATTTTCATTTAACATTTTCTCTCCCCTACTCTTCTGATCTTTCCCCTTTGTAAAGAGATTAATGTGAAATGGTATTGGCATTGGTCCAGTAATCCAAAACTATTAAAGAGGAAGGATATAACTTTGAATCGAATATTTCACTTCTCTTAACTGTGCTACTTCAAAACAGACCTGCATCAAGTACAGAAGTGCTTACAAATTGAATAGGAGTTGTCAAAGAGAAAATTGTCCTAAGTGATTGACTGAAAATGTGAAAAAGCAATTGCATTGCCCTGTTCCCATGAGCTCAGTTTTCAGAGTGGAAAACCCTCTCTGTGTATGAGATCTTTGTATTGATAAATAAAACTTAGATACAAAAATCAACCTATTTCCCAAATATTAAAGTCAATGTATTATCCTGTACTTCATTGTTTTAGTCTACAATGCTCTCTCTGGGAAAATTGTCAAGGAGTTCAACACACTGAATTTTGGACCAGAGAATTGGGGCCATTGACTTCTGAGTGAATTTTCCAATTCCGATTCATATATTAGATCACCATGATTAATTGAAATTCCATAGGTTATGTGTGCAATACTCTGTCTGTTGCAACTATAGTTTCATGGGACTTTCTGCAACTGCTAAATTGCTGAGTCAATATAATTTGTTGTTGAGATTCTGCAAAAAATATCTGACTGTATTTGCTTTAGAGGTCGCCTTTATTCAGACAAAAATCTCAATGTCTACTAAAAAAGTTATTGTATGAAGTATATTTTTTTAAAAAGGTATAAAGAATAGGTGACAGTTGTGATTTCATTGGTATAATGACATTTTTAAAGGTACCAAACAGTACCAACATGTTCCTGAATTTATTGATTTTCATTCTAACAACTTCAATATTTGTGTGTCAAAGAAAAGAAATCCAAATACATCTTCGAGAAGATCATGCTCATATTTTTTAATTATTTTGACAGATAAAATATTTTCTAAATCTAAAGCTTGAAGTGAAGAAAACTGTGCTTTTTTCACTTTTAATATTCATAGTTTTAAAATCTTTATGGAGTCATTCAATAGCATCTACATCTTTGCAAGCATGCATCATGGTTTAAATGAGGGTTGGTAAGAAGCTTTTGGGTTTGCTATTTAGGGCTATGACATCAGATACATCTCTAATTAAGATTTTTTAAAAATCAAAATCTCCACTCAATTCTTCATTATCCACATTGAAATTGTAATTAGGTCAGGATAATCAGGGCTTTATCGCAAGCCTTTGAAAATTAGAAGGTACAGAAAATCATATATACTCCTTTGGTAGTTAACAATAATTGAATTTAGTACCTAGTTAGTGAAAATTAGTTAAAATAGAAAGTTGCCAGATGGTTCTTTCTCTGTGCATGGGGCACTACCTTAGGCAACTTTATCATCAGAACAAACTCTCTGCTGCAGTGGAAATCTCATTAACAACAGTCTAGAATCACAGCAGAAATCTGCTGTAAATAGAAACTGAGACAGAACTCTGAGCATGATCAATTTATTAACAAAATTATCAATTACCACTAAATGGGATAAAGGATTCCTCTACAGTCAATGATGAATCTAATTGGCAAGCCAAATCTTTTATATTTGGTAAGGAGAAACTATCAACCTACAAGATCTTGAGTGATATAAGCATATTTTATTTCTGATTGTTTTGTGCTGAGATCACTAACCATACATAGAGTCATCAGGTAGACATCTGGACACTATCCTGGAGAAAGTCATCTAAGGGAAAATAGGAAGCTTGAAATCTGGTTAACACTCTGAGGGGATATGCTATTGATTCATAATTGAATAGGTATTTTTTAGTTGAAAAGTAGTCAGGAAAGGGGATTAACACTCAGGATTGTAGTTTTGGTTATTAGGGACATTGCTTGTACTTTGGTGATGGAGGATGGCTTGTATGTCACATAGTGAGTTTGCAAGTCACAGGTTTAAGTTCATAGAGAGAATTCCGGTTCATGTATTAAGGGAGAATAATTAATACATAGCAACTTGATAATTCATAGTAAATTGAGTAAGCCTTAATAATATAATACCAAATAAAACAGGATATCAACTTTCAATTCTACACAACTATTCTGTCATTTTTTTTTTTTTAACTGGGGACTAATGTTCCAGGACATTTTCCTTCTCCTTACCCCCTGACATGACTTTGTATCATCCTGGTGACTACTGAAGTTCAACTAATCTATCCTTTCTCTCCAAATTTGTTCTTTTGGTCAGAATTTCTATTCATCTCTGATGCATATGGAGACATATTTCAGGGAATAATGAATAAATAGAAGATGATCCTTTGAACTGTTTAAAAACTATAACCTGTGTAACTGTTGAGAGAAATTAAAAAAAAATAAAAAAGAAACATCTGATTAAATACTAGTTATTGTTGGCAGATGGTCACCCCTTCTATACACCCTTTATCCCTATACATATATTATATATAACCTGAAACTGCTTAATCAGAAATGTCGGAAAGGATATTACTGTATTTCACCATTTGTGTGACACTTCACAGTTTTCAAAGTGTTTTCTTATTTTTATTCTGCATTTAATTGTGAGGTGTTCAATGCTCTAAAGAACAGTCATTTTTAGTGTAGGTGCCATGTACTACTGAGAAAATTATTTTCCCTTTTTTTGTTACTTTTCTGGTCAAGCTCTGCTCCTAGGATAAAGGAAGTGCTGCCTCAAGCTTTCAGTGAAGCTCTGAGCTTTGTTTTTGAGCACAAAGAATACTTGTGTTTGGTATTTTGCTCATAGCAGAGGGTAGCCCTACCTAATCTTTCCAATACATGTCTTCTTTTCCCAGAATTTGACTTCTGAACTAGGATTCATTGTACTATTTAGAGGGTTGTTTTATGTGGTTGTCAAGGAAAACTGGGAGAGTTCAGATAGTTTTCTGGCTTCCCTTCACCATTTTACCCTCTATTTTGAATGTTATTTTGAAATGCTTTTTTTTTTTTATCACCAGTTTTTCTTCTCCCTTCTTTTCCAGCAGTAAAGGTTTGTCTCACAATAGTAATGGTTCAGTCTGGAGAAAGGGATAGCATAAGCCATGCCTAGAAAGACAGATGGAACAAGTGATCAATCAGTAGGTAGATGCATGAACAAATAAATCATTTAATTAACAAAAATGAAGCAAAAGAAAGATTGGCAGAATAAAGATAAAAATAGTAATCACGTTATACAAATGTCATGCAGAGGAAGAATAGACACAGAAGCATTAGAGGAGAGGAGAGAGCTTGTAGTTCTGAAAACCTACTTACATGAGGAATGGGTTCAAGAGATAACACTACATATAAGCCACGAAGAGTATAGTATCCTCCAAAATCTGTAAATTTTGGAATTAAGGGGGAAGCTATAGGTAATTGAGAAAGCAAAGTTTGAGGGAAGAAGACAAGAAAGGGATTTCTGGGGGGGGGAGGGGAGGGGAGATTAAGTAATAGCAAGCCAAGTTATGGAACAGAATTTAATGACAGAATCAGTAGGAATAGGAAAGACATGTGTGTATGTGGGTATGTGTGTGTATGTATGTATCTACATATGTATACAAAATATATTTCTCTTACCTGTAGTTTGATTGGGGTGGTGGGAGGATGAAAGGAAGATATGTGTGTATGTATATATGTGTGTTTATATATCTACATATGTCTATGTAAATATATTCTTTCTTAATTACAGCCTATATATAAAAAAAAGACAATGATAATAATGAGACAATGTCCCAAAATCTATGGGATGTAGCCAAAGTAGTTCTTAAGGGAAATTTTATATCTCTAAATAGTTACATGATTAAAATAGAGAAAGAGGACATCAATGAATTGGGAATGCAACTAAAAGGGCTAGAAAAGGAACGGATTAAAACCAACCAATTAAATACCAAATTAGAAATTTTGAAAGTCAAAAGAGAGATTAATAAATTTGAAACTAAGAAAATTATTGCAATAATTAATAAAACTCAGAGATGGAAAAACAACAAAATATATAAACCTTTGACCAATTTGATTAAAAAAGAAATAAAAACAAATTACCAGCATCAAAAATGAAAAGGATAAACTTTCCCCAATATCAAACAAATTAAAGCAATAATTAGGAGCTATTTTTCCCAAATGTATGACAACAAATCTGACAATCAAATAAAAATGGATGAATATTTACAAAAATATAAATTGCTAAGATTAACAGAAGATGAAATAAATTATTTAAATGATATCATTTTAGAAAAAGAAGTTGAACAAGCCATCAATGACCACTAAGAGTTTCATGGCTAGATAGATTTACAAGTGAATTCTTCCAAATCTTTAAATAACAATTAATTCCAATATTTGGAAAAATAGGTAAAGAAGGAGTCCTACCAAATTCCTTCTATGATACAAATATGGTACTGATATCTTAACTAGGAAGAGCCAAAACAGAGAGAAAATATTATAGACCAATCTTTCCAATGAATATTAAGGCAAAAAATTTTAAAGAAAAAGCAAAGAGATTATAGCTTATAAATTACTGGCAGGATAATATATGGTAGCTAAGTAGGATTTATCTCAGGAATGCAAGGCTAGTTCAATATCAGGAAAACTATTGCTGCAATTGATCATATTAACTATTTTTGTAGAGCAATTTAGATTTATGCCAAGCAATTTAGATGTATACCAAGAAGGCACTAAATTGTGCATACCCTTTGACCAAATCATTCCATTATTAGATTCATATTTCTGAGATCAAAGAAAAATTTGTAAGATCCATATATGCTGAAATATTTATAAAAGCTCTTTTGTTGTAATAAAGAGCTAGAAATAAAGGGTTTGTCCATTAACTGAGAAATGACTGAAGAAATTATTCTATATAAAAGTAATATAATATGATCATTTCATAATCATTTCATAAGAAAGAAAGAAAGAAAGAAAGAAAAAGGACATTTCAAAGAAATCCAGAAATACTCATATGAAGTGATTAGTGAAGCAAACACACAAGGAGAAGACATTTTACAGTTAGAATAGGATTGTAAAAAAAAAAAATTGGAAAAATGCTCAAGAGTTCAGATAAATACATTTATGAAATATGACTCTAGAGGACTAATGATAAAGGATGCATTATAGTTCCAAGGTGCATGATTAGACATAAATTTATGCTCATGGAAAATTTTTGGATTGGTTTTGCTTGTCTCTATTTATTTGTTATATTAACTTCCAAGCCCACATTTTCCCCTACCATATCGCCTTTACCTTTATTTGAGGAGATAAATGGAAGCTCGCTAGTATATTTCTCTTTTTTTCCCCCAGTGAAATGTGAAGTAGGTTTCTCAGCTGAGAGGATGAGAGCACCTTATGAGTTTAAAGAAGGTTAAAAAAGTTTGGAAAAAATCAATGTAATGACTGCAATAATGAATCAGGTAAAAAGATATGAAATAGTTGCTTAGCCACTCTGAGTACTTAGTTGAGATTGCACAGCATGTATTTATAGTAGAGTCAGCAAACATGACTTTGTGATGTTCACCATTTTTGTTCAACAATAAATGTGTAAATGAGAAGGCTGAAAATAGTGGGAAACATTCAAGGCTGTGGCTCAGACAAGACATAACAATAGTACTGGGCACAATGAACTCAAGAAAAAGAGACAATATTTCACTAGGGAGTCAGGTTGGAAAAGATAGCAAGTATGGATGTTTTGTCCTTTTTGCTGGGGAGCAGAATTAGCATCATCTCAATGATGTTTCTTTCTTCAGATGTAGTGTGGCCTCTCACAAATTATGGCATCTTACTCCTGTTCTTTTTCATAATTCTCAGGTTGAACATTGTCCACTACAAAGGAAGTATCTTACTTTCCTTTACCTTTACCACTGTGCTGCATGTTTGGAGTGGGATGCAGAGTTGAGTTAAATCTCAAACTAATGGATTAAATCGTGCTGTATTGTAAAAAATGTGAGCGTACATGTAGGAAATGGTATGGGGTGAGTGCATTAGTGATTCCAGTAGAGCCTTCTCTGATGTTAGTTACTTGGGGTTTTACCACGTTAGGTTTCTTAGTATCTTAGATGAGAGCTTCTTAAACTTTTGCCTCTCATGAATCCTTTGTACCTAAGAATTTTATGTGGCTCCAGGTATAGAGGTATATAAAATGGATATAAAAATTAAACAATTACTGATAATAAATCATATTTTTGTGACTCCTACATTTAGTTATGAGAACCCATATGGGGTGGGAAACCACAGTTTAAGAAGTTTTGTCTCAGATGATGAAGATCAGTAACACTGATTTGTTTTTTGAGCATAATTACTATTTTAAGAGGGTTGAAAGTCATGAGGATCAGACAAAATATCTAGACCTCCACCATGTTATTTGGTTCAGAAATTTTAAGTCAATTTGAATTTTAAAGTAGGCTACTTGTAAGTTTAATGAGGCAATTTAAACCAGATTGAATAAGATTTTAAAGGCAACTAGATTAAAGGAAGCAAAGTCACCTAGTGCTGTTTCCTTCTTCAAATCTTTATCCAAGAAAAGGAAGAAGGATATAATTTTATAGTTAGTGGGAATAAAGTAGAATGGTTGTGTTTTTTTAACCTAACATGTGAGCAAGTAGGCAGCAAATGCTAACTGGTAGAAAGGAGGGGATTGCAGATTAAAGAAAGAATGTGGCTGACATCAGAAAAAAAGAGATAGGGTGAAATAATATAAAATTTTAGTGGACCAATCAGTATACTTTTATGATTTTTCTCTAGCTTCATTTAGTATCATGTGAATAGAAAATAGATATAGATAGTGTGTATAATGCAGGGATTATGCTTTGGCAAGGAATAGTCAGAAATTACTTAGTGTTTAACAGATTTAAAAGTAGAAATTTGAATTGATTCACTAAATGATTATGGTAGAGAAAGAAGAATATTGTAACCACAGAACTAAGGATTGAAGACCACAGAAGGTTTAGTGAGACCTAAGAATGGGATTATAAGTATTAAGACAGGGGGAAGATGGAAAGGTTAAAAAAAAAATGACCAGACAAAACATTTTAGAAGTTTGTACACATTAAAGTAGAAGATGTAGATGATGGCAAAATTCAGAGTCTGACTGAATAGATTAAGAAATTAAACTCTTTTTCTATCTCTTTCTGTCCCTATCTCTCTGATTCTGTGTCTATGTTCCTATTCTTTCTCGAAGTGAAGATATACTATGAGGCAAACATTGGATTCACCAAGAAAGAAAGTAAAACCTACTGGAATTGGTTGATATCTGATTGCCTTATCATTGGTAGTGAGTTGGGGGGCACAGTGGGCACAAAAATTAATATACTCAGTATCAGAAAGGGTGACTGGGAAAGTGGTCTCATCAGGAGGTAGTTAGGCCTTAATGAATATCAAAAGACAAAAATGGTAGAAAAAGTTTTAAAATAAAACAAATTATTAATTATGGAACAAAAGAACCAGAAGCCATAAGGGTAAAACTAGCACAAACACTGTAGGATGTTGGAATCTTTACAAACTACTAACTCATTAGAGTTGATAACGACAATAATTATCTAACTTAGCATGGTTCAGTATTATTGATCTGATCTTACAAGAAGATGTTTTGAACCAGAACCTGAAACAAGGTACTAAGTAGAACTAATTGATACAATGCTTGTGTTCATACCTTTACTCATTGGAGTTCACATGTTTGGGAGAATTCAGGGTTTAGTATGAGATATCCGAATTCACACCTCTCTTGAAGCTCTTAGGGCCAGAAAGCACACTGGGAGATATCCCCCAATCCCACTCTCTCATATATAAGAAACAGACAGAGAGAACTGAGAGAAACTCTCAGAGAGAGTTCAGCTGAATTAGATTGGAGAGGAGCACTCTGGGACAGACACAGAGCACTCTGGGAGATTGAGAGCCAGAAGCCCTTGCGGAGACAAGACAGATTCAACTTGGTGCCGGCAGGAGGCTGAAGAAAGCAGAGGCAGAAGCAAAGGACAAAGCTACAAGAGCTCTTAGAACCAAGCAGAGAGATAGGCCTCAACTAACCGGGCTATTTTGGAAGGAGAAAATAAACGTTTGCATTTTATCACCTGGCTGTGCTTTGAGGTGATTATTACTTTCAACTGCAACTAAGGCTTGCCTCCAGAAAACCTCCCCAAGAAACCTGCTCTCTCCCAGAGAGAACCTTTATATTTTAAAGAAGAAGAATACCACAGTAGGATATGGTAGAATGGTTAAACTGAGTGGGAATAAAGGATTGAGCAGCTGGAAATGAGGTGAGGAGTTAGTATATATGTGGTGGAGGAGAAGATCACAATCACTCAACAAGGAATAATATAAAGAGAAATACTTCCAAGCAAAACATAAGTGATTGAAGCAAGGTCCATCAAGGGAGGTGTATAAGTATATTATTTAAGATCCTAGTTCCAACATCTTCCCATCTATTAATAGTCTCCTGGAAGTCCTTTGTCACAGAAGGCAAGAATAGATAAGACAAAGCTTGAAAGGCATAAAATGGCAGTTTGGTAAGGCCAGAAAGGTCTAAAAGGGAAAATATTGAAGTTAGAGGATGGGTGATGAGGTCAGTTCTTGGGTCACTTGCTAAAGTATTTGGGGGCAAAGACTATTATTTTGTCTGCTAGAGAAAGCTATGAGGATTGAAGCAGAAAGAGGCTTTCTCCTAGGAATTGGAGAATGTCATTAAAGTTCCTTTGCCACATAATTCTATGACTTTAATTTGCCATTTCTTAATGTTCTTCAACAAAAGATACACTTTTCAGATTTATCTATTCTATTGGGTTTTTGAATCCAAAGAGGGTTAGTTTAGGCATCATAGTTTTAAATTCTCTAGAGCAAAATTATACCTAGGATAAGCTGACAATTGATGTTCCAGAGTTTCAAGGCACAGATATCACATGTTTCAGCCAGAAAGCTTGACGATATTCTTGATGTTTTTTCCTCTGAATTTACTATAATAGTCATAAGTAAATATGGCAAGGAAATAGAGAAATTCAAATGTTTCATAAAAAACCAAATATCGCTGGTAATTCTAAGAAGCAATTATCTTGAAAAGAAATCTTAATAGCTACATTTTAAAAGAGGTCCTTTATTATACCTACTTTTTTTTCTTCCCACAACTAGTTAATCATAGATTTGGATGGACACTTGTGCACTTAAAATGAAAAGTAAATGAGTTCAAGGGACCAATTACACCCACAGTCATTTGTATGCACAAATTTAAACTCATAAGTGATTTCAAGGCATAAAAGCATGAAAAACAAGTAATTCATAGCAAGAATCTAATAAAATGAGATTTCCTTTGAGTCCCTATGTCCCCTCCACATGTGCCAATTATTAGTGAATTTGTGAACTCAGTAGGATCTGTCTTTTTGTCCCTTTAGCAAATGCAGTAAAAATCAATTGCAATGCCTTCCCAAATTACTATCACTAGTTTTTACCTTACTTCTGAGTGGAGTAAATATATTTTACTGACACATTGTATTTTATACAATATTGGACTAGATATCAATTGTTTTCATAAAATATATAGAATTTGCATTCAGAACAGGCACTTTATTCAAATTCATCCATAAGGTATTATATTTAATACAGTATTACTTCACAATAACCACCAGTTTACAAAAGTCAAAATTAAGGTCTAAATCCTTTTAAACGAAGTACTGAAGAAGGAACTGCCTATAGTATACAATACATTTAGGGAAAATAAAAAACAACTTGAATTAATTATAATGATGTTAAAAACATTGCATGCAATTTGAGACTAAGAGCAAGGGCTATAGATTACTTGTATTAGCTTTCCCTGTCCCTAGTACAGCCTCCCCAATCTCCTGTGTATTCTTTGGATTTTGTGATAGTGCTCTCTCCCAATGCTCCTGTATCTGACAACTACTTTTTGGTTTCCTTTTCTTTTTCACCATCTAATTATCTATCTTTTGTCCCCTTTTAAGGTGCGCACGCGCGCGCGCGTGTGTGTGTGTGTGTGTGTGTGTGTGTGTGTGTATGTGTGTGTGTGTATATGTGTGTGTGTTTCCTAAGGCTCTGTCCTGAGCCTTTTCTGTTTTGTTTTCTCTATTGTTTCTTAGTGTTGTATTAGTTCACATGGCTCAGTTTTCATACACAGGTAGCCCTAATCTTCATACTTAATTGCATTCTTATATTGCCAGTAAACTGTTGGCCATCACCATGTAAATGGAAGTCAGGTTTAGTTCTTACTGTCATCATATGTATATGCATACACACATTCTTCCATCTATTTATATCATTTATATTCATATCATCAATATATATCTATTCTTATTCCTCCCCTTATTTAGTCAAGTATCAAATCTTGCCATTTCATATTCATAGCATCACATAATTTCCGTTTTACTACTCATATAGTCAATATCCTAGTTCAAATTCTCATCACTTTTCTCCTGAACAGTTGCCACTGTGTATTGAATCTTTGTTTAAAGATTAAATGCAATTTTTGTGTCATGTTCTTGTTCGGTTTTCTGGAGGTCTTGGAGCAACCTTCCTTTCAGTTAAATAATCACCATAAGAATAGCCAGGTGTTGAAGTCCAAATCCTTGATTATCTCTTTCCAAGTGTTGTCTTCTTTCCTGGGGCCCAATTAGCTTTCTTAAAGGCCTTCTGGAGTCTTGGTTTCAGTGGAGAAAATACAGGAGCCCAGGCCAGCCATCAGGAGTTTGACTAAAAATGGAAATGAATTTCTCTCTACTTCTTCTCCCAGCTTGAGCTCCCAGCTTATATGCTCTAGACTGAACATAAAACAATCTATATCACTAGGAAACCATTATTTCTTGTAAGATTAAATCAATCATACTGGATTTAGAGAGCTATTAAGCACCATGTTAAACTAGATAAACATTGTCTCATCAATTCCACTGACTTAAAATCTTGTTAGAATCCTTGTTTCAGAGTTCTGTCCCATAACATCTTCCACTTTCTTTTGTTTTAGAACATAAGGTGATCACACTCTCCCTGACTTCTCAAGGAGGAGAGAACCCCAAAAAGGAGGGGATCATGCCTTCCCTGGCTTCTCAAAAAAGGGGTAAAAACACCATAAAAGGAAGTATTCTTCCCAATTGTAATCCTTTTCATTCATCTGATTGCTTTTTGGCTGATTTATCATGCAATACCTTTCTGTCATCTGATTGCTTTTTGGCTGATTGATCATGTAATCCCTTTCTGCCATCTGATTGCTTCTTTGCTGATTGATCATATTAGAGTTCTGAACTTCTAAAAACTCTGGGTGTAAACTTGGTTGCCATCATGCTCAATCTGTCTTTTGTTTGAGGTCTTGGAGCTGGGCCCTGTCTTTCATTTCCCTGGGTCAATCTACATTCTGAGGCCCTGTGGAAACCGTGGTTGCATTTTGGATTTTAGGTCTTCTCTCACCCTTTCTTCTCACTCTATCTCTATATCTATATTGGGCTTTCAGATGTCCAATTTTTCCACACTGAAAGCATTGACAAGTTTCTCTAGAAGTCCCTTGTCAAGAGGGACCCTGTCTTCCCATGTTCTGCATCATAGCCTGGGTATAAAAGGCATTTGTGTCCACTGTGGCACAGTGTCTTATGATCTCCTTTAAAGGAGCATCCTTGTGTAGTCCCAGAATAATTTTTCTACAAATCTTATTAGCCTTTTCCTTAGCAAGTTGTCTTATCATAATTCCTGTAGCTGCATTTTATCCAATGGTTCTTGTGACAGCTGTTTGCAAATGTCCCACAAAATCAGCAAAAGGTTCATTTGGACCTTGCTCTATTTTTGTGAAGGCTTCCTCTCAATCTTGCTTTCCTGGGAGGGAGCTCCATGCTTTTATAGTAGCAGCAGCAGCAGCAATTTGCTCACATGCTATTAAAGGATAGTTAATCTGTGCTAAAGTGTCTATATGAACTTTACCTGCTAGTTGGTCAAAGATGATTTGTATATTAACTCCAGTTTGCCTATTTTGTTGGACTTGCATCCTATAGAGTTCACTATATTCAAAAAGCCACAACAAGTTTCGTCCAGATTCTAAAAATGTCCTTGATATAGATTTCCAATCACTAGGGGTTAAAATTTCATAAGCTAAATTCTCTAATAACATCTTAACATAAGATAATGTAACCCCTTAAAGAGTGAAACTCTTTAAAAAAAAAATTGATAATTTCCATATCAAAAGAAGTATATCTTCTCCTGGCTTGACCTGAAGAGTCACACTCTTCAATAGTAAGGTATGCCTTTATCAAATCAGATATATCCTGTCCCTTTTTTTTAGCTTTAACTAGTGCCTTTTGTAATCTTTTCATAAGCTGCTTCATAGGTAGTGCTGATTGTGTCACTGCCCTTCCCCCTCCTCCTTCTCCCTCTACCTATGAAGGGTTAATTGGGGGGGGTAGGGCAGGGCTTTGAGAATTCTCTAAAGGCTCCTGCTGTGAAGGACCACACTCCTTAATTTCATCAGAATTGTACTTAACTCCATTCTTATCTGATTCTTCATCCTTTTCATGTAGTTTGTCAGTATTGGTTAAGAAATAGATTAGTTGATCAGTGGAATAGCTTAGGTTCATAAGACAAAATAGTCAACTATACCAATCTAGTGTTTGACAAACCCAAAGATCCTAACTTTTGGGATAAGAATTCATTATTTGATAAAAACTGCTGGGATAACTGGAAATTAGTATGGCAAAAATTAGGTATGGACCCACATTTAACATCCTATACCAAGATAAGATCAAAATGGATCCATGATTTAGGCATAAAGAACCAGATTATAAATAAATTAGAGGAACATAGGATAGTTTATCTCTCAGACTTGTGGAGGAGAAAGAAATTTGTGACCAAAGATAGAGACTATTACTGATCACAAAATAGAAAATTTTGATTATATCAAATTAAAAAGCCTTTGTACAAACAAAACTAATGCAAACAAGAATAGAAGGGAAGCAACAAACTGGGAAAACATCTTCACAGTTAAAGGTTCTGATAAAAGGCCTCATTTCCAAAATATATAGAGAAATGACTCTAATTTATAGGAAATCAAGCCATTTTCCAATTGATAAATGGTCAAAGGATATGAACAGACAATTTTCAGATGATGAAATTGAAACTATTACCACTCATATGAAAGAGTGCTCCAAATCACTATTAATCAGAGAAATGCAAATTAAGACAACTTTGAGATACCACTATACACCTGTCAGATTGGCTAAGATGACAGGAAAAAATAATGATGAATGTTGGAGGGGATGCGGGAAAACTGGTCGGACTGTTGTGAACGAATGCAACCATTCTAGAGAGCAATCTGGAATTATGCTTTGTAAAAAAGCCTAGCCTTCTTCTGATTTTTGTCTTGCTATTTACAAGTCAACTGCTATAACTCAGAACTTTTCCATGCAATTAATCCTGTATTTACTCCAATTCACATATAAGAGCTGATACAATAATAATTTCCCATCTCTCTCATTCCACTTATTAATTTACTTCATTATATATTATATTATCATTTAATTAATAATTAATAATTCCTTTCAAAATTTTTTCTCAATACTTTGCGAGAGATTTCTTATCACATTTTAAATTTTTCAAGCATAGTATTCACATACCCACAACATGTATGGGACTGCCTGCCATCTAGGGGAGGGGATGGAAGGAAGGAGGGCAAAAGTTGGAAAAGAAGTATTTGCAAAGGTCAATGTTGAAAAATTATTCATGCATATTTTGTCAATATAAAGCTATAATAATAATGATAAAAGATTAATTGCAATGTGAGCCTTCTCAGCCCTTTTGTGGTAATGTAACTTTCTTTTAAGTATACTACCATCACCTCTTGTCCAAACAATTTAAATAGAATTTTGGTTAATCTGATTATAATTGTTTACTTTTTCAACATATTCCTCATATTGTTATTAAACTGATATTCTTAAATCGCAGTTCTGCCTGTATCACCGACTCACTCAAAAATTCATGGATGACTCTCTCTTCTTGATAATATGAAATGTAATGGGTTGCTCTGTGGTGATCTTCTCCCCAAATGTAGCCAGGTAATAAAAGTTCAGATCTTTTATTATCTCCAATATAGCCCGGTTAGCTTAGAGGCCTATCTCTATGCTTGGTTCCAAGAGCTCTTGCTGCTTTGTCCTTTGCTTCTGCCTCTGCTTTCTTCAGCCTCTAGAGCCAGCACCACTCTTCATGTATTCCGGTGAAATCTCGACTTGTAGCTTCTTCACTCAGAAGAACTTCTTCGACTGGCCCATTGGCCTATTTATGCTCCTTCCAGAGAGAGGGATTATGGGTTTTCTCCCATAGTGCTCTCTGGCCCAAAGAGCTTCAAGGGAGGTGTGAACTCATTGAACTCCAATGAGTAAAGGTGTGAACACAAGCCTTGTATTAATTAGTTCTACTTAGTACTTTGTTTCAGGTTCTGCCTAAAACATCTTCTTGTAAGATTAAATCAACTCTAATTAGTTAGCAGTTAGTAAGGATTCCAACATCTTCCCCTTTCTTTTGTTAGATGAAAACACCAAAGGAAATAGGAAATCTAATCAGATTAGTGGGTTTCTGAAGGGGTGCACATAAATCCATCAATATGGGCCAGAACTTTGTAACCGATATACATGGTATACATAAATCCATCAATATGGGAGGCATTATACATAATTTACATAAGCACATAGCAATATAACACAGGCTGGTAGTAATGTAACAACATGAATCAACCTGAAGATTTACACATGTCCATAAGTCCTAGAAATAGTCCATAAGCAATCCATTGTCCATTAGTTCATGTGCCAGGAATCTAATAATTCCTGTAAGCTCTGAAGTACTGCAAAAGGTCTCATCAACAATTTTTCATCGCAGGGAACCCAATGATTCTTGCTGGTTTTTCAAGAACTAAAACAGTTTCATCTTGTGTCAGGAAATCCAATGATTCCTGAGATTTTAAAAAGTTCTTTTAATAGTCTCATTGTCAGCTATCTGATTCTTTCTCCATCTGTGGAAATATAAGCAGATCCTCTTCCCCAAGCAGTTAACCTAATTCCCTTCTATTTACCAAATTTGGGATTTCTCATCATCATCTGGTAATTACATTGGAGCTGTTTGCACTGGATATTGCCTTGTTTTCTTAAAAGGCCTGTATTCTTCCCAACTGTAATCCTGATTGCTTTTCTGTTGGTTGATGACATCAGAGTTCTGAATTTCTAAAGGCTCTCTGGCTGTAACCTCAGCTGCTATCATGCCCCACCTGTCCTTTGATTGATACTTTGGAGCTGGGCCTTGCCTCTCCTTCCTCTGGGTCAATATACATTTAGAGGCCCAGTGAAAGCCTTGGTTACATTTTGGACATGGGGTTTTGGGTTTTCTCTCACCCTGTCTTCTCATTGTATCTCTGTATCTACATTGGGCTCTTAGATGTCCAATTTTTCCACATTGAAAACATCTACGAGTTTTTCTAGAATTCCTTTGCCAAGAAGGACCTTGTCTTTCCATGTTCATCATAGTTTGGGCATAATAAGCATTTGTGCCCACTGTGGCACAGCATCTTATGATCTCCTCCAAAGGAGCATCTTTGTTTAGCCCCCATATAATTCTTTTGCAAACCTCATTGGCATTTTCCTTAGCCAAATGTCTAGTCATTATTTCTGTTGCTGCATTATCTCCAATGGTTCTTATTACAGCTGTTTGTAAACATCCCACAAAATCTGCAAAAGGTTCATTGGGACCTTGCTCTATTTTTGTGAAAGCATTATTTCCATCTTTCTGTCCAGGGAGAGAATTCCAAGCTTTTATTGCAGCCTTAGAAATTTGCTCATATACTGTTATGGGATAATAAATCTGTTCTGAACTCTCTGCATACTGACCTTGACCAGCTAGTTGGTCAAAAGTTATTTGTCCTGTTTGCCTATTGTGTTGGGCTTGAATCCTACATAATTCATGAAACTCTGAAAGCCACAATAAATTTTGTCCCGGTTCAAGACATGTTTTAGTGGTGGATTTCCAGTCATTCGGGGTTAAGATTTCATAAGACAAATTTTCCAGTAACATCTTCACATAAGATGATGTAGCCCCATAAAGAGTGCAACCCTTTTTCAAATCTTTAATTTTTCCCAAATTAAAAGCAGTGTATTTTCTCTCTTTTTGACCTGAGGAGTTGAGCTCTTCAATCACAGGATATGCATTTATGAAATCAGATATATCTTCTCTTTCATTTTTTGCTTTAATTAATGCTTTTTCTAATCTTGTCAAATTCTGCTTTACAGGAGAAGCTAACTGTGTTTCTGTCTCTCTCCCTCCCCCTTGTTCCACCCATGAAGGGTTAATTGCGGGGGGAGGTTCATGAGATGTGGAATCACCTAATTCCTCCTGCTGTGAAGTATCATACTCAGAATTGTAATTAACTCCATTCTCATCTGATTCGTCCTCCTTTTCACCTAGTAAAGTTGGCACTTCTTCCTCCTGCACTTTCCTTTTCATCATTCTATCACTTAAATAACTTCTTATAGACAATTGTATTACATTATATGTATTAATTATTGAGTTAGGCCCATTTTTATCATAGAATTGACAAAGATCCTCTCCAACCAAATTCCATTCATTTAGATCTAATTCCTTATCAAGAGAGAAACAAGGACATATGTCCTTTACAGTTTGTAAAATTTCAGTGATTTGCTGTAAACTTATAATTAAACCTTGGCTTTCCATAACTTTGACAATGCTCTCTAAACATTTTCCTTGAACAGAAACAGGCTGTTTTCTAAATATCTGTCCCATTTTAGCTGAAATTCTACTTTAACTATTCTAACAAAATTTCTTTGTTGCACTCACCCTAATTTCTGGGTTGAAGAGTCTTTTCCACTGGATCAGGATCAGAGGCTTTTCCACTTGAATCAGGATCGGAGCTTTTCCACTGAAATCCACTGAGGGGGGGTCTGTTAGCCCCACGTTGGATGCCAAAATGTGGTGATCTTCTTCCCAAATGTAGCCAGGTAATAAAAGTTCAGATCTTTTATTATCTCCAATATAGCCCAGTTAGCTTAGAGGCCTATCTCTCTGCTTGGTTCCAAGAGCTCTTGCCACTTTGTCCTTTGCTTCTGCCTCTGCTTTATTCAGCCTCCAGAGCCAGCACCACTCTTCATGTCATTCCGGTGAAATCTCGACTTGTAGCTTCTTCACTCTGAAGAACTTCTTTGATTGGCCCATTGAAGCTCTATTTATGCTCCTTCAAAAGAGGGATTGTGGGTTTTCTCCCATAGTGCTCTCTGGCCCAAAGAGCTTCAAGGGAGGTGTGAACTCATTGAACTCCAATGAGTAAAGGTGTGAACACAAGCCTTGTATTAATTAGTTCTACTTAGTACCTTGTTTCAGGTTCTGCCCAAAACATCTTCTTGTAAGATTAGATCAACTCTAATTAGTTAGCAGTTAGTAAGGATTCCAACATTGCTCTGATATTTTAAGTTCACAATCTTACTTCCATTATTTTTCTGATCTTTTTTTTTTTTTTTTGTATACACTTTATAGAGTTGCATATATTTTATACTTTCTCCATTTCAGATTTCTCAACTAGTTATTCCATCAGCATTGTATCTCTCATTTCCATGAGCTTTCATATGTATTCTCAAATTATATTTATAATAGATCCCCTTCTCCCTTCTGCTTTGTAAAAAAGCCTAGCCTTCTTCTGATTTTTGTCTTGCTATTTACAAGTCAATTGTTATAACTCAGATCTTTTCCATGCAATTAATCCTGTATTTACTCCAATTCATATATAAGAGCTGATACAATAATAATTTCCCATCTCTCTCATTCTACTTATTAATTTACTGCATTATATATTATCTTATCATTTAATTAATAATTAATAATTCCTTTCAAAATTTTTTCTCAATACTTTGTGAGAGATTTCTTATGAGATTTTAAATTTTTCAAGCATAGTATTCACATACACACAACAGAAAAGAATGCCTATACTTTAACAAAATGATAAAATAAATTTTCATTCCACTGCTTAATACAAGTAAATTATCATAGACCTAGATAAAAAGTCATATATTTCAATCTCTTTATTTTGCATGTGGGAAAACTGATGCTCAAAAAAGTTCAGTGATTTCCCCAAAGTTACACAGATACTAAACATCTGAAGAAGGACTCAAATCCATGCCCACTGTATTCTATTGACTTCCTTAATCTGTTCATTTTTTATCTCCAAAAAAGCATGTGTCTAAGTAAAAACTTTATGAAAGTAAAGCGTCTTTCCAAATATAATATCTAATAATTGGCACTCAACAATAAAGGCTAATGTGTATGTGTGTGTATGTGTGTGTAGGCATATGTGTATTCTAAAGATTGTTCATGGACTTTTACTTGAATGAAAGATACTGAGTACCTGGAGGATGGATGATGATTAATATTTTTTTTTAATGCCACATTGCAAGCTTATTACGTTTTTCTTCTTGGAAGAAAGATGTCATTATCCATGACCATTTACTGAATACCTTTTTTGTATAGAACTCTGTCCTCCTTACAATACAGTTGCAAAGATATAAAAATCATCCTTCCATAAATGCATCACAGATTAGAGTTAATAATGCCCCTAGATGTTGAAAGTATGCCATTTGATCTTGACTTAGAAGGAATCCAAATTAATTATTTACACATTTTTATTTGTTTCCCTGACTTTAAAAGAATAAGCTGGCATTTCACATATGACATTTCCTTTGTGGCTTGCAACCAGAAATAAAAAAGAAATTGATTATTTTAAAATATAATTTTTAGTTTAGCGATAGTGTCTGGATTAGGACCAGTGGTGGTTGTTATGGTAACCTTTTTTAAAAACGAGAACAAGCTGCCTACTGTAAGTACAATTTGTTAGTTCAAATTATTTCAGTGATTTTTTTTTTTACATCATTCTTCTGCAACTAAAGTGTTCCTTATGAAAAAAAAAATCTATTCTGTGGGAAACTGTAACAGAGCCAACTATGACTGCCTTTGGTATAAGCATAAGGTTTAGAGAAGTTGCCAACTTATCATTCAAAAAAGTACTTTTCAGCATCCGTACATTACTTAATAGTCATCATAAATAGCAAATCATAGCTATTTAGAAATTCAATTGCTTTTGATCCTGGCCTTTAATTCAGAGATATCACTATTAATTGGACAAACAATAGGAGAGCTTTGAGGCAGTTGAAAAGTTTCATTTTCCTAGCCTGGCACAGTTGATAGAGCACTAGGTTTGGAATCAGAAAGACTTATCTTCAGGTCAAAACTATCCTCAGACCTTTGTTAGCCATGTGACTTTGAGCAAGTCACTATTTTTTTTTTTACCTCAATTCTCTTATTTGTAAAAGTAACCTAGAGCAGAAAATGAAAAACAACTATAATATCTTTGCCAAGAAAATTACAAATGGAATCATGAGAATGCAGAAACAACTGAAAGTATTCACCAGCAATAACAAATTTCTTTAAATACTTTTATCATTCACTTGGTTAAACATTTTTTTTTCCTCCCAGGTAACTTGTGTCTTTCTATATACTATTCAATATGTCTCATTTATAATGAGAAGTCAATTAACTAGATTATTTTAAATTATTGTCTTCTGAAAGGATTTGGATTTTTGCAAGGAAAAATATGTAATCAGGAAGATTGAATGGAATTGAAATGGTAATCTGAATTTTCAATGTGAGTAAAAAAGTGGAGAATTCTGTAGGATTGTGTAATTCCCTTAAAAGTATATCTCAACTAACAGATTTAATCCTCTGTATGTGTTCTCTTAAAATTGACTCTGAAAAAAATGATAACCTTAGTATCATAAATTTAGAGTTAGAAAAGTTTTAATATGTCATCTTGACTACCATCTTCATTTTACAAATATGGAAGCAGCTCACAGAAGTTAAAAGACTTATCTACATCCACAAAAGTAGTAAGTTGTTGAGCCAACATTTGAACTCAAGTCTTATGATGAAAAATTCTTCTCATTTTCCACCAGACTAATTTTTTTCTTTTATGTCAATCAAAAATCTTATCAATCAGTGAGCACTTGGTAACCCAATCACGCATTTTTGTTTGTTTTTTTGTTGTGTGTGTGTGTGTGTGTGTGTGTGTGTGTGTGTGTTTTGGAAGAAGAAAAAAAAAACAAACATTTGTTAAAGTTTACTAAATTCCAAATCCCAAGGTAAGAGCCAGGAATTTAAATCCAAGAAGAAAGATAACCCTTACTTTCCAGGAGTTTATATAAATAATGTGGGATGCCATACTTAAAGAGAATCTAAAAGTAAGTAAGGCACGATGGGAATGGGGACAAGGCATAGTCGAGAGTCTTTCCAGTTTGGAGTGCTACATGTTTGGCCTAGAGATTTCAGGTGAAAGGAGAGGCTGAAGGGGCAAAAGAATTTCCAGTGTGTATATTTCAAGCTTGGATTTTGCTTCCCATGTAAAGAGGTTTCTGTGGTATGGCAGAGAAATTCTAGAGGTCAAGATTGATGTCTAGAGAAGAATAATGTCCTTATTGCTCTATTCTAAAATTTAGTATAGTGCTGGGCATAATATTAGATTAACAGCATTATTAAGATTAAAAGACCATTATTACCCACTTGCATTTTTTGCCTATCTACAATAGTGAAACCTCTTATGTCCAGAGATTCTCCATGGAGATATTGGCTGCAAATATTCTTTCTTGGACAGCTATGCTGTCGATGCCATATTGGATCTTGTCAAAAGGACAAATATATCAGCTCACAAGGAGCTTACATTTTATTTAAAAATTTAAAATTATGAACTTGAGAAATGTTAATGAACCCTGATTCTTAAATATAAAAAGAGAGAGAGATGAGCTTTGAAAAAAAAATTAGGAATATTAAGAGGTAGAGGTGAAGATAAAATATCTTCCAGGAATGAAGTAACATCTTTACAAAGGAAATTAAATAGAAGGTGTAGCTTCCAGTGTAAGGAACAAGAAATAGGCCAGTTTAGTGGAATCATAGAGTGTATCAAATAAAGTAATGATTTTTTACGGCAGCTCAATGGCTCAGTAGATAGATCACTGAATATGGACTCAGGAAGACCTTATTCTTAGGTTAGAAAAGATTATTGAATTGGAGCTAGACTGTGAAGAGTTTTAAATACTAAACAGAAGAGCTTATATTTGGCCATAAAGTCAGTAGAGAGAAAATAGAATTTATTGATTAGGGGAGGGATCTGGTCAATGAAAAAATCTGCAGAAAAGAGAGTTTAGGTAAGCCCATCAAATAGAAGGATATGATGGTAGGCTGAGCAAAAGCTGATGAGTGCTAAAACCAAAATTATTGGCATGAAAGAAGAAAGAAGAGGACATCTACAATGGATGTCATAAAAAATAAAATGTATACAATATAACATTCAAATGAATATATAGAGTGAGAAAAATATGGCTTTTTAATTATGAATTTCAGTTATTTGAAGTATGGCATTTCATTTAATATGATTCAGGAAATATCATTGTAAAATTCTCATTACACCTTCACCTTCACTTAAGTGATAAACTTTTGCTCAACTCAATAGTATTTGGTAAGAGACAATGCTTTAGGAGATGAGGCAAGGTCATCTCCACTCTTAAAAACATGAAAAAAAAATATAGTTTCTTGGTAGCAGTTCTTGGACCTTACATTTAGTCTTCTCAAATTTAGATGAAGAATATTGGAGCCTTACACTTGATGAATTTAAAAGGTCATGAAGCAATGATGACTACTTAACCTAAATGTGCCAGAGGGTGGTTTGTGGGCTTTTTTCTTTTCATAAGTAACTATCTGCATAGGTGGCCAATCATTAATTCATTTAATATTTATTATTGTTATATTAGTCCTAAGAAACACATTCAATTTTAATGTGGTTGTATATGGTAAAAAATTACAGCTTCAGAGGAAGAACATTCAGAAGAATACAGAAAATGTCACAATCACGATCTATTTCTCAAACAGCATTTATTATACTAGGAAATAGAAAGACACAGGAGATGAACAATGAGAAAAGGCTACTATATTTTTATGTCTGGGTAGCAGAAAGTATAAGTAAAGGGGAGTTTATGAAAAAAATGGATTTATTTATCAATTATTCATAAATCAAGCTACCAACATTTTATAAAGGAAGCTTAAATCTAGTTAAAACTTGTATATATTTATAATTGGACTCTACTTTTATGATGAGATAATTACTTTAATCTTTACAAAATGAGGCCCCAAGTACCAGGGCAAAATGTATTACTGAACCCCAGACCTAAGTGTTTAATCCAAGACCACGGGATCCTTTCAGATACAAATAGCTTTCCGATTTTGTGTTTTTTTTATAATTTACAAAAGAGTTTACTGTTGCCCTTGAAGCCTGTGATATAGGTAATGTGGTAGTCATGCAACCTATGGGAAGGAATGTAGCTCATTATCACTGCAGTATTAGGAAGTTCATTAATTAGGAGGGATTTCCTTACAAATAGAATTGGAATTTATTATATAATTGTTTTAACTAGTCTTTAGGTCATTAATAGACATTATTCTTTACTTTTGTGACATATAAAATTAATGTAACAACTTATTATATAATTATTTTGTGTAATCCCATAATTAATTTTTGTATTGAGAAGTCATTGATGTAATCATAATGGTTTTGTTTTTTAAATTACTCTTATCTAATGATTGTATTAATTGATACTATAGTTATAGCAAGGAGAAGAAAGGCTATTTCTTAAAAAGTATTTTCTGACTTTTTTTTCAGATGAATAAGACAGTGGAAAGCACACTGAAAAAAGAAGCTAAGGCAGATTCTGTTCTTGGATATGACACTGATGAGCTGTGTTAACTTGTATGAGCCATCTGGGTTCTGTGAACCTCAGCATCCTCATTTGTAAAATGAAGAAGTTAGAGTAGATGATCTTTAAATTCTTTTTCTGTTTTGGTATTCAAGATTATTAGCCATTATAAATTGTCCATTTGTTTAACATGGCAAAGTTAAGGGGGCAAGTTATTCAGGACTAATATTGGATGTTGAGATGAACAAAAATGGTAAAAAGAAATTAATTGGGATTGAAATACTTAGTGTTTTTATATAAAGAAAATTCAAAAAGTGAACAACAACCAACAAAATACAAGATTTTATCATCAGGATTGAATTTGGTACATGATTTTTAGGGCTGACTTTAAGCAGCCCACTTTCATCAACTCCCATCTTTCTAAAAGTGACTATGTTTAGAAGACATTTGTGTAAGAAAGAAAGAAATGCTCCATTTGGCTGCATCAGAAGTTTGGATCATTCATTATCATTTGTAACATTTTTCAGTGGAATAAAGAGTAAAAGGATAGGTTGTACTTGGGGGAAGGGAGAGAAAGCACTTCATATCTCATAAAGACATCTTTTGGAAAATATGAAATTTCATGCTTGTTAGGGACCTTATGCAATGTGAATTTATATGTTAAAGCAAATTATGACTTTTACTACCACCTGCCTGCAAAGCTTCCACTTTTACAAACCCCAGAATGCCCTTTAGGAAAGTATTTCTTTCTGTTCATCTAAATGTCACATGGGAAAGTCTTACTGTATTGCTGTTGATTCAGCCTTTAACAGCTCTGGAATTTTGCTTTGACAATGAATGCCAGGGAAACCACTTTTGTGCATTGCTGAATATTTAAAGATGTTGATTTTCATGGAGCTGACATATAATAGGTAAAAAATATTGCTTGTTGATCCAGCTGCTTCCTAAGCTTTATTATACATTTTGACTACCAGTATCTGGATTAAAACCTCATTTCTACCCTTGAAATAGCGTGATATTTCCTTTTCCCAGCTTCTTTCTGGCTAGATCTACATCTGTTTCTTCAAATTATTTACAAACATAATTAAAGGAATAGATTTTCCAGTTGCACACCATCAAAGTGAAGACCATTGGCTGGAACTACATTTTCTTGATCTACCATCTCAATATTACCAAAGGGATAATTTCAGTCAAAACTATAATGAGAGACAGATGACTATATTTTGTGTATCTGTGAAATGATTGCTATCTTTGACAGAATTGCATTTGAGTAATTTAATAACTCAATGTCAGGGGATCTTGCATTCTTATTTTAAGTAATGTAAAATCCAGAAAGAGTGAAGACTGTACAACTAGAGAGTTTTAGCATTTTAAAATAGGCATGTAAATATTACTAATATTATGTTTTTCCCTAAAGCTATATAATATAATAAGCTGTAATTACAAAGTAAATAATACATGAAACAAATACATAGTCGCTAAGAATCCTAGAAGTTTGAACTAGTAGATAATATATTAGACAGGTCCAAATCCTGTTGTAATCATATATTATTTACATATTTATGGGTAAGTCATTTAAATTCTTGAAACTCTAATTTCTTTATCTGTAACATAAGAATGCAAATACTTAAAATATAGAAAAAAATATTGTTTGGGAGTATTTATTTATATGCATTAGTTTCTCTGATTTACAAAATACCAGTATTATAGCTCTGAATTTTTTCGAAGAAAAAGGTCAGGGGGTGTAGGGGGTGTTCATAGAAGACTAATACCTCTGGTGTGAAGGCTGCTGTGCCCTTTACAAGGCTACTTTCCACCTTTGGTGTCCACCTGATCCGCCTAATTGTCACCTGTGGCTCCAAGAAATCGCAGTATGCATAGTGGCCACAACTGGATAAACTGTTTTAGCACATGGGCTAAATCAAGTTGAAGGTAATCAAAGTGTCTTAAACCCTATAGTGGTTTGGGGGGGGGGGTGTTTCCTACTCCAGGCATGCAAAAACTCCCCCTGATAGTGTATAAAGCCTCTATGGCTATAATTCTATGTATTGTATGCCAAAACCAAATACTAAATAGTATGGCAAACTATTCCACATTGAATTCCATTGTAAAATTGGTAGACAATTATATAAATATTTAGATGAATTTAAAATGAATAATGTTTATATATATAAAATTTTACTTTATAATAACTTTATATCGACAGAATTCATGCCAGGGTAATTTTTTTACATTATCCCTTGCACTCACTTCTGTTCCGATTTTTCCCCTCCCTCCCTCCACCCCTTCCCCTAGATGGCAAGCAGTCTTATATATGTTAGATATGTTGCAGTATATCCTAGATACAATATATGTTTGCAGAACCGAACAGTTCTCTTGTTGCACAGGGAGAATTGGATTCAGAAGGTAAAAATAACCCGGGAAGAAAAACAAAAATGCAAATAGTTCACATTCATTTCCCAGTGTTCTTTCTTTGGATGTAGCTGCTTCTGTCCATCATTTATCAATTGAAACTGAGTTAGCTCTCTTTATCGAAGAGATCCACTTCCATCAGAATACATCCTCATACAATATCGTTGTTTAAGTGTATAATGATCTCCTGGTTCTGCTCATTTCACTTAGCGTCAGTTCATGTAAGTCTCTCCAAGCCTCTCTGTATTCATCCTGCTGGTCATTTCTTACAGAACAATAATATTCCATAACATTCATATACCACAATTTACCCAGCCATTCTCCAATTGATGGGCAGCCATTCAATTTCCAGTTTCTAGCCACTACAAACCGGGCTGCCACAAACATAAAATGAATAGTGTTTAACACAATAAGCATATGCAGTCTCTGGAGAATGATTAAGAAATAAATTGAAATTGCTGGCATCCAAATAAATAATATTTAAGTTTGTTGTTGTTGTTGTTGTTTTGTTTTGTTTTGTTTTGCATTTAAAAATTGTCAGATGATGAATGATATGCTATTTGTGTATCTGGTGTGACTTGTCTTTTTGGAGTCCCACAATGATTTTAATAACTTGTGTCTATCTTTTGCATATCTGTTTATTAGATTGCCTGTTTTAATTATGGCTTTTTGAAATGAAGCCCCAACTAGATCTTCTTAATAGTAGTTTATTCATAATAAAATTATTTACTATCATTATGTACAGTGAATAAATATCTTTATTAGTAATGTTTTACATATATTGTCTTATTTGATCCTTATTACAATCCTGGCAGCTAGTTCTTATTATTATCTTCATTTTACAGATGAAGAAACTCAGATGAATAGAGGTTAAGGGATTTGCCCAAACTAAGCAAATAATCCATATTTAAGGTTCATTTTGAAGTTGTGTCTTTTAAACTTCAAAATCTAGACCTGCATACACTATTCCACCTCTGCAAAAGGCAACTAGAATTTTAGGTCTGGATAACACCTAGAAAGGTTATTGAGTC
The DNA here is from genome assembly GCF_016432865.1 of Antechinus flavipes. Lineage (NCBI taxonomy): Eukaryota > Metazoa > Chordata > Mammalia > Dasyuromorphia > Dasyuridae > Antechinus > Antechinus flavipes. The sequence continues at coordinate 403,797,149 of NC_067400.1, forward strand.
TATTCCTATATCATCATGATGTTTTATCTAAGATTATTTGAATGTAGAGAAGAGACAGAATGGTTCCATAAAAGGAATGCCTAATTTGGATTCAGAATGACTGAATTCAAATATTAAATCTGCTACTTATTGCCTGTGTGGCTTAGGCAAATGATTGAAGCACTTTGGACTTAATTCTCCGAATCTGTAAAATAAAAATATTAGATGAAATTGCCTCGAAGTTTCTTTACAATTGCCTCTAAGTTTCTTTACAATTGCAACTTCTAGGAATTACCAAGAAAAGACTCATTCTGTCCCTTTATTTAGGATTTATAATGTCAAGGCTTCTGAATCTCAGAATACATTTTATATATTGTTTCTCTAGTAACAGAGATGATTTAACACAGAGACATCCCCTTTCTTAAGAAGCCTTGCAAACTATTCCACATAAAGATCAAATTTATAGCATCAATATCAATAATAGCAAGCTCTTATTAACTGAATGACTCTCTTAAAGGGCAGCTGAAAACGATTAATATAAAATTATCAATTTCATCATGTCTATGAATCCCTTCATCTTTTAAAATTGTTTTAGTACTAAAATAATCATGTCAGATTAAGTCTGTTTTATTTGCTATTATACTAAAGTATTTTTAAACCCTAATTTCATATGCAATATATAAATAATTTAAAAAATTTTCTCTATCTGCTGACATTATATCTCATATTTGTACAAACCACTGTGATTTCAGTGAGAGATTTGTTGGGCAATCTATTAAGTTATTTAACAAAGCCTTCACTTCTAGCATTTCCTTTTCTAATCCACACGACTAGTAAGATAATATCATTAAGCTATTTTTTTCTGCTCAAGAAACTCTATGGCTTCTTTGTTAATTATCACAGAAATGAATAATAAGAATTTTTCTATCAGATTTAAATTCTTCAATGAAATACTCAGAAATCTGCTCCATCTGTTAACATCCTCCTCTACTTCACTAGCAGGAATTATTTCCTTAGACCAACTCTGCCCCAGACACAACGATCAGTGTATATCTAAACTATTCCTTTGTTTATGCTTCTTTGACTTTTTTGTTGCCTGTAAATATTTTCATTTCTTATTTCCAGAACATTCACATTCTTCCTCGAATTAGTCTTATAACTTAGCACTTGGGGACTTCTGGTCTCCCACTACAAAATATCCTGATAATCTCTCATGAGGCCTGAAATTTTGAGCTTGTAGAACTGAAGAGGAGGAGACCCAGGTATTATAATTTAGGATTAGGGTTAGGCTATGAAGTATAGAAAAAAAAATTGATTTTCTGAGCTCTTTCAAAATGAAGGTAGAGAATTTCCAATTCAATTAGAAAATATTCCAGGTTTTTATTTCTTGTATAAAGAAGACTGAGAAAGTCAATACATTGGAGAACAGACTGATTCTAACCATGAAAAACCAATTATATTTATTTTTAGTGATTGAGAAGACATGCTTGCATACAAGATCCAAAACAATCTCAAAAATTAACTACCATAAAGTGATATGTATTCCCAGTTGCAAAAGATATGCTTGCAGAGTTAGAAATGCTAAAAAATACTATTTTAAAATAACTTTAGAGAATATCCAAACTAATGTCAGCCTTGGTTCACATATGGCTAGGGGAGAAAATTCTTTCAAGTGTAAATGTAGGTGAAATAAAATGTGGCAGATTTTAAAAAGTAAAACATCACTAAAATAGCTGACCATGGGGCAATCACCTTAAAACAGTTCAGTGTTGTGAAGAACTAGATAGAGTAGGAGGAGTTGAATGACTGAAGTTCTTTGTGCGGGTGGTTTTTATGAGAAAGGAAAAGTGAGAGACATAACAAGAACTTTTAGTCACAAAAAAACACTAAGGCTGTGATATTTAAAGAAAAGCAGTGCCTTGTGTGGACAAAGTATAATATATGACTATGTTGATATATAATAGATGACATAGGTGAAGATTAATACAATTAAGGAAGAAAAGAATGACTATGTAAAGATGCATGATTAGTTATCAACAAGGATAATGAAGTCACTAATAAGGATGAGGAAGAGAAAAATGTGAGCCAGGTGTTGAGCTTGCTATTAAAGTGGAATATATTGTGCAGAAAATAGCAACGCTCATTTAGGAAGGATTATACATGTGTATTAATTAACATCAAATCCTATCCTGCCTTTAACTTGTTTGTATTAGCATGCTGTGTCCTCCATTATATTACAAATTCCTTGAGAATGAAGACTGTTTTTTCTTTGCCTTTGTTTGAAAATGTAGCATGTAGCACAATGCCTAGTATGTAATAATACTTAATACATTTTTATTGACTAGTTGACAAAAAATTTAAAAATTATAAGAGAGTCAAAATTGGCATCAAGAAAACTCTTCAAAAATATGATTCCATACTAACCCCATCTAATTTTTCTCTCTCAGATTATGCAATATAAACTTGCTTATTTATTGAAACATATAGTAATGAGGATTGATTAAAACATTCCTGATTCCTACCAATTCCCAAGTCTATTTGATGAAATCAGATAAATTAAAGAGCAGATAACAGACAAGAATGTCTTAAGGTCTCAATCATTGTACAAAAAATGGCTCAAACTTTTATACTCCTTTATGAGTCATGAAGAGTCCTGTTAAAAAATTAACAAAATCTGAAAGACATCTAGATGATGCAGTGGAGAGAACACTGAGCCTGGAGTCAGGAAGACCTCAGTTCAAATCCAGCTTCAGATCCTTATTAGCTACATGGCCCTGGGTGAGTGACAACCTAGTTTGCCTCAGTTCCTTTATTTATAAAATAATCTAGGGAAGGAAATGGCAAATTACTTCAGTATCTTCCCAAGAAAATCCTAAAAAGGGTAACAAAGAGTTGGACAAAACTACAACAAAAAAGAGACATCTTTCCATTATGTTTCCTATTATAGTTAAAGATAGTTTTCAGCATTCATTTTTGTGAGATTTTGAGTTCTGATTTTTTCTCCCTCCCTTCTTTACATCCCTCTTCCCAAGAAAGAAAGCAATTTGATATTGGTTATATATGTATAATCATTTAAAATATACTTCCATGTTATCATGTTGTGAAAGAAAAATTAAAACAAAAGAGAAAATCCACGAGGAAAAAAAAAGCAAACAAAAAGATGAAAATAGTATGCTTTGATCTACACTTAGACTCCATAATTTTTTCTCTGGATGCAGATGGCATTTTCTATCCCAAGTCTATTGAAAGCCTTGGATCACTGAATTCCTCAAGAGCTAAGTCTATCATAGCTGATAATCACATAATTTTGCTATTAATATTGTTCTGCTTACTCCACTTAGCATCAATTCATGTAGCCTTTCCAGACTTTTCAATTTGCTCATCATTTCTTATAGAACAATAATATTCCATGACATTCATATATCACAACTTATTTGTCCATTTCCCAAATAATGAACTTCCAATTAATTTTCATTTTCATGCCAGAACAAAAAGAATAGGTACAAACATTCTTTAGATATATAGATCTATCCTTCATTTTTATGATCTCTTTGGAATATAGATTCAGTAGTGACACTGCTGCATGAAAGGACAAGCACAATTTTATAGTCCTTTGAACATAATTCCAAATAGCAATCCTGAATGGCTAGATCAATTCACAACTTCAAACAATATATTAGTATTTCAGTTTTCCCACAGACCCTCCAAAATTTATCATTATCTTATCCTATCATCTTAGCCAATCTGATAGGTACAAACTGGTACCTCAGAGTTGTTGTAATTTATATTTCTTTAATTAGTTCTGATTTTGAGCATTTTAAAAATTTGACTATAGATGGTTTTCACTTCTTCATCTGAAATTTATCTGTTCAAATTCAATGACCATTTATCAACTGGATAATGACTTGTATTCTTATAAATTTGACTCATTTCTTTATGTATTTTAGAAATTAGGCCTTTATATTTAGAATGGAAAAATTTTGGAAGTCTTTTGAAAATGAGAAACATTCTCTAAGGAAGGAGTTATAACAACAGATAGTTTTGAGGAAAGCAAACTCTAGTAGAAGAAATGTAGCTACGTAAGAAAAAGTCATCTCTTGAAAGGCATTTTTCCTTCTATTATTTTCTCTATAACTCCACCTCCATTAAAATAATATCTAATAGGAGCATAAATTACCAACCCCCAGAAGGATCAGACCCAAGGAATATAGCCCAGGTACTCAATTAAGAGAGAGTTCTGACATATCTAAACAGAGAAGATCCAGTTCTGAATGTCAGAGATTGACCTATATAAATATATTTGTCTGGGGATCTCAATTGAATGATCTATTTGGGAGATAGACTACATTTATAAAAATCAGTATGGAGTATTCTAAGAAGGATAAATACATTGGAACATTACACTTTGGGTATTTAAGTTGCTTGGGCTATATTTACTCTCTGAAATTTACCTGTTTTCTAGTGGACTTTATGCTTATGCCCACTCTTCTCATTTAAATTGTTTGTGGAAAGATAGAGAATGCTTTGAATATGTAGGAGAAAATTGATTACTAGTTTTCTAATTATGACATCTCAGTAACTGCTTTTGGTTTATCTAATTTTATCTACTGATTAGCTATTAAGGTAAGAGAACTACTGGGAAAATGTCATCTATTGTTTTAAATTCATGTTACATAGAATAAGCTGAATCTTGGGGGATGCACCCTACAGAAATTCAACTTTTAAATATGAGTTTAGGGATAACTCAGAGAGAATATTACAGCATTATAATAAAGACATTATATAACAGTAGTGTCATAAAATATATCATAAGATAAATATATTTCTAGAAATAAAAATGATGAATCAGTAACATTAAAGGTAGGGATGACCAACATAGGAGACACATACTCCAAATACTTTGATATTCACAAAATGAAGAGATAAACATTGTTAAGTGACTGCTTTGTGCCGGGCACTCTATTTTAATTAGATACCCATCAATTGAAAATGGGTTGAATAAATTGTGGTAAATGAAAATAATGAAATATTATTGTTCCATAAAAAATGATGAATGAGCTGATTTTAGAAAGGCCTGGGAAGATTTACACAAACTGATGGTGAATGAAACAAACAGAATCAGGAGTACATTATGCATTAGCATAGTAACAGCAAGTAACAGCAAGTTGTGATGATCAACTATGAAAGACGGCTTTTTTTTTTTTTTTTTTCTTTTTGGTGGCTCAGTGAGCCAAAACAATTCCAATAATTTTTTTTGTAGAAAATGCCACTTGCATCCAGAAAAAAGAGTTATGGAGATTAAATGTAAATCAACACATGCTATGCTCACTTTTTTTCCTGTTTTTTTTTTTTCTCTTTTTTTTTTTTCCTTTTTGTTCTCATTTTTCTCTTCCTTAATGATTCATGAAGAAATGAGTATTAAAAAAGTTAAAACACATGCATAACCAGAAAAAAAAAACAATTAAAATTTATTTACTCATTCCATTAATCATACCTTTTCTACATCTTTTGTATATAATCTTGGAGAATTACATTAGCTCCATTTTAGTGATTTGGAATTAATATCTATCTCACTGCAGTGGAGGAGACTTGTAAGATATTGTCTGTACAAAGTCAGTTTTATCAAAAGGTTTTTAATAGATAGTGGCCTGTACTTGAACATGGTCAAATTTCAGCATTAATCATTATTTGTTTTAAAATATATAACTAATATGTTAACACTTAATTTGCAAAGAGGTAATTAGCTTCTCATTCTCATCAAACATATTTTTATACAAAAGATATTGTCATGGACTCATTTAGTAAGAACTCTATCTAGATCAAACTAATATTAACATCATAATACTGTGAGTTCACTGATATACATGGATTTAATTGTCATCCCTCTATCATTAGAAATGCAATTTTCCTATTTAAGTCTTATATTGATTTTGTATTACCTCAAAGTTTCCATGTTATTTTAGAATAACCGAACTCAACTTTCTTAATATTTTATTCCACAGATCAATAAATTATTTCTATCATTTAGTTTTGATCCTCTCATTGACTTGTTATTAAGTGTTCAGGGAAGCATGCATAAGAGGCAGCATGATATAGAGAAAAGAATAGTGGCTTTAGGATCAAAGAACTAGCATTCAAGTTCTACCATTGGTAGGACTTATGTGACCTTGTCCAATTCCCTCAATTATTTTAATTCTCAATTATTTTATTTGTAAAGTTGGGGGATCATTAGCTGTCTCATGAGTTTCCTTCAAACACTTCATTATGTATTTATCATTTGCCCCCATTTAATTACAACCCCACCATTAATTATATTTTTCTTATCATGAAATGTTTATGAAATTCAATTTCAAAATTATTATTTATCAAATTATTAAAGGATATTAAATAACTAAATATAATTAAATTATTTATCTTTATTATTTATAATTTCTCTGTGCACAGGCAGATGATATATTTTTATACCACATGCTTAAGCATGAGCATCAAATTTTCTAGTTCAGAAGAACACATCTTTTATTTTTTTACTATAAAAGTAATTATTTCAGTTCTATATTTTCTTTTTTTTCATACTAACAGATTTATTTATACCTAACAGGAAAACATTTAAGTCTCCTACAGCTATTTCTTAATATAATTCTGGGGCCTTTTGCCTTATGGATTCAGATATTATGGTATATAGCAAATCAATATTTATACACATACACAATTTTAATGACACATTTAAACATAATTGATTACTTTTCAATGATATAAAATTTGCTTTGATTGATAAGATGATGTCAATTTCTTTATTTTTGGAATGATTAGATTATGCTACATTTTATTTTAACCCCATATTTTTATTTTATATATTTCTCTATATTTAAATGTGTTTAATCTATATATTTAAATTTTGTTTTGTTATTTCTTCTAACACTTTCATTCTGTTGCCTTCTGTATAAAATCTATCAATTGTTAATGTTATTATTGTTGATATAAAGGTGTGGCTTATTTGACAAAATTGCTCTAATATACACATTATAATAATAATAAATTTTACCTTAGCAAACAGGAGATACTAATCAATTAATAAATATGTGAAATTATTTAATAGATGGTTTTGATCCTCTCATTGACTTGTTATTAAGTGTTCAGGGAAGCATGCATAAGAGGCAGCATGATACAGAGAAAAGAACAGTGGCTTTAGGGTCAAAGAACTATCATTCAAGTTCTACTATTGGTAGGACTTATGTGACCTTGTCCAATTCCCTCAATTATTCTAATTTTCAATTATTTTATTTGTAAAGTTGGGGGATCATTAGCTGTCTCATGAGTTTCCTTTAAACACTTCATTATGCATTTATCATTTGAGTTACTCTCTAACACAGATGTACTCTCTAAATTTAAGCCAGAAACAGTGTGTAGGACTTATTACTTAAATATTTTGTAAAATAGATAATAATGTTCAGATTAATTACTTCTTAGATTTGGTAGAATTTACTTGTAAATCCAATTTTTCCCTTAGATAACTCATTTAGGGCTTGCTTAATATTTTTTTTTTCCTAAGAGAGGGTTAAGTATTTTATTTCTTCTATTGCTAATCTGAATATTTAATTTTTTGGCAAATATTAATCTATTTCGAATGGATGGTTAATATTAATAACATATACTCAGGCAAAATAGCTACTAATAAATACTTTAATTTCATCCTCATTGGTGGTGCACTCACTTTCTTCATACTTCTATTGATAATTTGTTCTTTCATTTTTTTTTATTAACCAATAGCTTACTTATTTTAATTTTGAACAAACTCTTAGTTTTGTTTATTTGGTTTTTTAAAATTTAAATTTTTATTATTCTTTTCTTTGAATGTCAGAATTTCTAATTTGGTGTTACATTGCAGTTTTTTTTTTTTCTTTTTCTACTTTTTTAAAGTTGCATGGTCAATTTGTTGATCTGTTACTTATCTCAGGAACATAATATTTCCTAGAATGGCTGCATTCTTCAAATTTTGTTATGTTGTCCCATTGCTGATATTCTCTAGTGAAATTAATTGTTCTTTCATCCACTTTTTTTTTTAAGGATTAGATTGTTTAATTTCAAATTTTTAATCTATGGTTCTACCACCCTATAGTACATCTAATTTTTATTGCATTACAATCTGGAAAGTGTGTATTTAATGCTTCTGCTTTCCTGTATTTGGTTTTGTAGTTTAATTTCCTGTTACACAGTCAGTTTTTGTGAACATGAAATTTAAAATTATGAGGAAAAAGGGGTATGTAGCTTATCTTTCCATTCAATTTTCTCCAGATGCCTACATAAAATTTTCAAAGATTCTATTCATATCCATAATTTCTTACTTTTTTATGTTTAATTTTGCCTAGTTCTGAGAGGGCGTGGTTGTTGTCACCTACTATGTAGTTTTATTTTCTCTTTTAATTCATTTATATCATTCTTTAAAATATGGATTCACTACCATTTCTTGCATATGCAATTTATTGACATTGCTTCACTTTCTAGCACACTTTTAAGCAAGATGTAGATTCCCTGTTTATCTTTGTTAATAAGTTATATTTTTCCTTTTGTTTTGTCTGATATCATGATTATTATCCTTGTCTTTTTTTCTTACCTGAAGCATAATAAATTCTGCTCCTTCCCTGTATTTTAACTCTGTATATCTCTCTTTGAAATGATTTTTTTTCCCTCTGCCAACAAAATTTGCTCATTTGTTTATTTTTTTGCTGCTAAGACAATTTTTATTTCTTAATTTATATTTATTATTATATTATATTATATATGATATATAATTATTATATAATTTAATTTAAGGAATAAAATAAGTATTTCCATAATATAGTATTACACACAAAACTGCAATTCTATTGTTTATAACTTGCTATTCCTTTCAAATATATAATAAATTTATAATGTAGGTTTCTGTTTTTCCTTTCTTTATTTCCCTTCTTCTCCTCATCATAGAAATGAGAGAAAAAAGAGTGAATCTTTTCCCTCCTTTCCTCCCTATTGGATACAAATATATATATTTTTGCATATGTGTGTGTATATACATATATGAGAGACACTAACACAAGACTGTCCAATATGATGTGCCCTCTTTAGAAAGTGATGTGCCCTGTGGGCAAAGCAGAACTGGATTAGCTCACAAGAAATGCAAGCTACATTTCAAATTTGTAGTGGTCTGATTAATGACTATTTTATAGTGTGATTTGTGATTGTAGTGACTGATTTAGACCTAGTCAGATACACTGTAATTTGACTCTAAAATAGTGATACCAATTTTGTCCTCTTTGAGAATGAAGTACAACACCCACTCAAATAACAATTTATATATAATATAACACACATATAATATAAATCATTCCATACCTTCTTCTATATTAAGATTCCTAACTTCATTTTTCTCTGTCATATTTTCTTCTGTATATTCCTCAATTTTTATTCTGTTTCTATTCTAAAGTCTGTTTTGCTTCGGAGCTCTGACATCATTTGTCTACCATACTTTTTTGTCATACTCACCAGATTTTCACTTAATCTTTTTCCCTTTTACTTCCCTCTTAGGTAATATAGATTTCTATTACAACTTAGTGTGTGTATATAAAGTTTTTATCTTTCAGTTTGTTTAGATGACATTGGAGTTCAAACATTCTCATCCTTCCACCAATTTTCCCTTTTTTTATAAGAACTTTCCTTACACACTTTTATTTTAATGAGAGATAATTGTTACTTTTCTTTCTCTCCCTTTTCCCCCTTTCCTAGGATGTCTCTCTCCCCATCCTTTGTAAAATCATCCCAACATAATCAAACCATCTCTATGATCTATGTCTATGTAGAATCTTTCTAATTGCCATAAAAATGATAAACTTTGTAGATATTACAAATATCAATTAAAAAGTTTACACTTTTTGAGTCCTTTTTTGGTTTGCTTTTTTATACTTCTTTTGAATCCTGCACTTGCTAGTATTCCTATTCCTTCTATCAGAAATTTTTTGAAAGTCCTCTATTTCATTAAATATTTATTGTTTCCCTGAAGGCTTATACTTATTTTTTTCTGGGTAGGTTGTTTCTAGTTGCAACCCTAGACCCTCTTTTTTTCCCACAATATCATCTTCCAAGCCCTCTATTCTTTTAAAGTGCTAGCTATTATCTCTCATGTGATTTTTGACTGTGGCTCAATGATATTTGTGTGTGTGTGTGTGTGTGTGTGTGTGTATATATATATATATACATATATATATATATATATATTTCTATTTGACCTGGGAGCTCTTTAGTTTACCTCTAATATTCATAAAAGTTTTCATTATAGCAACTGTTTTAGATGGCAATTGTATTTTTCCCAGTTTTAAATTTATGGTATGCTTTAGGATATCAGAATATTTTTAATTCATTTTATTTTTTAGTGTTTTGTTATAGCTTTTTATTTACAAGATATATGAATGGTTAATTTTTCAGCATTGGCAATTGCAAAACCATTTTTTCCAACTTTTCTCCTTCTTCCCCCCCACCCCTTCCCCCAGATGGCAGGTTGTTAATTGGGTTACATGTTAATACATGTTAAATATGTTAAAGTATAAATTAAATACAATATATGTATACATGTCCAAACAGTTATTTTGCTGTACAAAAAGAATCAGACTTTGAAATAGGGTACAATTAGCCTGTGAAGGAAATTAAAAATGCAGGCGGGCAAAAATATAGGGATTGGGAATTCTATGTAATGGTTCTTAGTCATCTCCCAGAGTTCTTTTGCTGGGTGTAGCTGCTCAGCTGCTCTATTGGAACTGATTTGGTTTATCTCATTGGAGTTCAAACATTCTCATCCTTCCACCAATTTTCCCTTTTTTTATAAGGGAATTGATCATCATATAATATTATCAAAATATTTTTAAATAATTTCTTGATATATGTCTATCAGAATTGATCATCATATAGTATTATCAAAATATTTTTAAATAATTTCTTGATATATGTCTAGATTATTTATTGGATCATGGCTTTCAGCTAATCTAATAATTATTAAATCACTTCAAAAGGTTCTATTTTACAAATCAGTTATTTTTTCAGTTGTGTTTTTCACTTTTTCTTCTGCTTTTAATTTTTTTTATTTAAAAAATTGATCTTGATATCTCATCGAATCCTCAGCTTTCACTTGCTCATTGTTATAAATAACAATTATAAATTATAATAAATAATTATAAATTATGTTATAAATAAGTATTATAAATAACACTTAAGGAATTCCCACCCCCCCCTCCCCATGGTCTTTTATACTTTTTTTTTTTTCCATTTGGCCTTTAAGTGGCATTTTCTTCAAAACCTTTTTTTGTCTTTTTCACCAACTTGTTAATTGTCTTTTCACAATTTTATTCCTTTACTTTCATTTCTTCACTTAATTTTTTCTTTAATTCTTATTTAATTTTGAAAATCATCATTTAGCTCTATCAAGAGTTCTTGCTATACTTGTGTTCAATTAACTTTATTTTTCATTTGAGACTTTGCTAATAGCTATATAAATTTCATAGAGTTTTTGTTTGTTTGTATCTTGATCTTCCATATAACTATGGGAGATATTTATAGTCAGATTATTTTTTTATTGTTGTTTGCTCATTTTTCTACTATGTTTCTTGACTTTGATGTTGGATTCTGTTCTTAGCCTTGTCAGGAAAAAGGAACTACTAAACTGGGAGGTGTGGTGGCAAAGTTAAGGACACTGTCCCAAATTTAAGACTTTTTTCTTCTATTTTCAGAGCTAGTTCTAGGGACACGGAAGTTTTGTTGTTTTCAAGGTGATCAGGGAAGAGGTGTAATCCCTATCATCATTGACTATATTCCCTATCTAGGAAAAATCCTGACACTGGGGATTTCAATAAATATTTCTTAATGCTACCACTCAACTGAGATCAGACATTATAGTTTATATCAAGTATACTGAGATATGGTTTATCTCAGTATACTTGATCACTTATTACCAAAAATAATACTATTCCTCAGGCCTCTTATTCCTAATGATCAAATGTGCTACTTTTCACTCTTGAAATGTAGATCAGGAGTGGGTATAGGAAATGCAATTGCTAAACAACATCCAGTCCTGACCATTGTGTTAGGAGAAAGGTTTCTAGTAATCTTTTTCTGACCTCTTCCCTGATTTCCTTACCATCTCTGGCTTGAGGTATCCAGAAGCTGTTGTTGTTGCTATGTCTACCATCAGATCTTACCATTGATTTTGTCTTAATGTGGCCTCTGGACCAGCCATGTCACATATCTTTCCTTCAGATGTCCTAAATTGTGAACTAGAAGAATATCTCATTTTGATCTTTTGTTGATACTATTGCTTTTCAACTGTATTTGAGGTTTATTTTTTTAATAGTTGTTTGAAGTAGAAAATTGCAAGGCAAATTATTTTACCCTGCTTTTTTCAAAGATTGTTCTGAAAGTTTAGAAGTTTTCAGTGTTTCCAAGATGAATGTGAACTGGGGATCGGTATGCTCTCTTTGTCAAATCTCTAGTCCTCACTCAGGAAGAACTTCAGTTTCCTTGCAAGTCCAAGTGATAAAACTTCCCTACTCTCTTGAGACAAAAAAAAAAAAAAATGATACTATTCCTCAAAATTCCCATGGAATTGGAAGTATTCCTCTTTTTCCTGGAAATGTGAACCTGAAGGCAAAATTTAAAAAGGCAATATATCTTCCAAACAGTGCTCCCAGTAATCTCATTTTGATTCCATTTAAAATATATAGTGAAGCTGCTGCTGCCGTTTTTGGTAATGCTTAGGTCCATAGCTGTTGTTGCTATCACCTGAACTCTCAGCCAACTCCTAGCACAATATCATAGAACTTGCCTTTCTAGTCTTTAAGATTCATTGGGATGTGGAAATGAGGACATACTTCAGTCTAGTACAGATCAGTAAAACTTATTTAGAACAATAAATCTATCATTTTTATTTATTATGAGAAATAAGTAGACCTATGTAATATATATTATATGTATGTATGTATACTGTCAATAATACCTTTCAATTGATAATTCTTAACTGTCTAAACATACAATCTAAAGTTAGAAACTTTAATGACTCACTGGTTAAATTGCAGTTGATAGAAAACTTGTTTGTGTAAAAAATAATATGGATATAAAATGAAAATATCTATTTTTAATTTTTTTTCTGGTTATAAATGTGCATTCATCTTTTCAACACATTATTTGGGAGAGAAAAATTAGAACAAAAGGCAAAAGCCATGAGAGAAAAAATAGGAGAAAAAGAAAAAAAAGTATGCATAACATGTGCTGATTTACATTCAGCTTCTATAGTTCCCTCTCTGGAGACAGGTGGTGTTTTCAATCCAAAATTTATTAAGATTGCCTTGAACTGTTGATAAAAGCTAAGTCTTTCATAGATGATCATTGAATAATCTTGCTGTTATTGTATACAATGTAATCCTGGTTCTGCTTCTTTGACTATCAATTCATGTATGTCTTTTCAGGCCGACCTAAAATCGGCTTGTTCATCATTTTTATAGAACAATAATTTTCCATTGCTTTCATACATCATAACTTATTCAATCATTCTTCAGTTGATGGGCATCTACTCATTTTCCAATTTTTTACCCAAAAAAAGCGCTGCTACAAGCATTTTTGCACATGTAGATTTTCTGAGTTTATGATTTCCTTGGGATACAGACCCAGTATGACACTGCTGGGTAAAAAGTTAAACATAGTTTTATAGCCCTTTGGGCATAGTTCCAGATTGCTTTCCCAAATGGTTGGATCATTTCACAACTCCACCAATAATACATTAGTGCCCCAGTTTTCCCATATCCCATCCAACATTTATCATTCCTTTTCCTGTCATTTTAGCTGATTTGAGAGGTGTGAGGTGGTATCTCAGAGTTGTTTTATTTTGCATTTCCCTAGTCAATAGTGATTTAGAGCTCTTTTCCTATGGCTATTAATAACTTTAATTTCATCATGTAAAAATTGTCAGTTCATATTATTTGATGATGTATCAATTGCCAAATGACTTGTATCTTTATAAATTTGACACAATTCAAATATTTTAGAAAATGTATCTAATTTTCTTATATTATCACCCTTTATGCCTAAATCATGTATCTATTTTGACTTTATTTTCATATGGGTTATAAGGTGTAGGTCTATACTGAGTTTATGATATATTATTTTCCAGTTTTCTCAGAAATTTTTATGAAATAGTGAGTTTTAATCCCAAAAGGGGTTTATCAAATACCAGATTACTGTAGTCATTAATTATTGTGTCATGTGTATCTAACCTATTCCACTGATCCACCATCCTATTTCTTATCCAGTACCACATATTTTTGATAACTGATGCTTTTATATAATGGAGTTTAGTTCTGGTATTATTAGACCAACATCTTTTGTTTTCCACCCCCCTTAATTCCCTTGATATTCTTGACATTTTGTTTTTCCAAATAAATTTTGTTACTTTTTTCTATCTCTATAAAATATTTTTGGCAGTTTGATTAGTATAGTACTGAACAAGTAGACTAACTTAGATAGAATTGTCACCAAATATATTTCTGTACCTTTTTCAATAATTCTTCAACGTTACCTGTGTAAGGCCATTGTATAAAGACACACACACAATGTGCCTACATTGAAACCAATATCATAAAGCAAAACCATTTAAAAGAAATTGTATGTGACAGACTTGGACAAAAATATAACAAAGTTGAATTTGTTTTTATTATTTTTATTTACTCTTTTTTCATTTTTAATTTTTTTATTATCATAGCTTTTTATTTACAAGTTATATGCATGAGTAATTTTACAGCATTGACAATTGCCAAACCTTTTGTCCTATTTTTCCCCTCCTTCTCTCCACCCTTTCCCCCTGATGGCAGGTTGATCAATACATGTTAAGTATGTTAAAGCATATATATCCTAACAGTTATTTTGCTGTACAAAAAGAATCAGAGTTTGAAATAGTGTACTATTAGCCTGTGAAGGAAATCAAAATTACAGGCAGATAAAAATAGAGGGATTGGAAATTCTATGTAAAGGTTCATAGTCATCTCCCAGAATTCTTTCACTGGGTGTACCTGGTTCAGTTCATTAGTGCTCTATTGGAACTGATTTGGTTCACCTCATTACTGAAGATGGCCACGTCCATCAGAATTAATCATCATATAGTATTGTTGTTGAAGTATATAATGATCTTTTGGTCCTGCTCATGAAATTGTTTTTAAATGGTCTTTGATAAAAACACGATATAAATATCAACTTATGATACTTAATTTTTTTAATTTTTCAATCTTTTCAAAATTATTCTACTTTGAAATCAAACTTAACAAATTATGATTAAGTATCACATCCATAAAAATATTATTTTGACAATCTATTATATTGATAATTTCTGAATTAATTGTCCAGGAAAATGCTTATAAGAATCATGAACAAAAAGCATATTATTCATTTTAAATGGGTTTGTCAAAATGCCAACTTTTTATTACAATTATGCTAAATAATTCTATCAGAATTTAAGAAAGTATTAATGTTTTTTGTTTTTGTTTTGGTTTTGGTTAGCACCAATATAAATGGACTGATTATTTATGCTTGGAGATAGTAACCTTATAAAGTAGATTTTGCTACACAGTATCAATTTCAAACATTCTAAATTATTTTGTCCTGAAATCTTTGATGTGATTCAAAATGTAATATTTTGACAAAAAATATAAGAATAAAGTCAATAAGCATTACAACAATATATCAGAAAAAGATTGAGAGCTAGATAAGATAAATGCAATCTAAAGAGATTTTGTAAACACTTAAAAAAAAGAAAAGACATTCATAAGCACATACAAGCATTATTATAAAGAAATAATGTGTGTATGTTGAGTATGACTAGAACATTTATTCTTAGATAGTGCCAGTTAGCTAGTCAGCTAGTATTTACAAAGCACCTACTGGCCCAATAGACTGTTGGATCTAAGTCAGAAATAACCGCATTTAATTCCCTCCTCAGATATTTACTAGCTGTGTAATCTGGAGAAATTCACTTAATCTCTGTAAGTTTCAGCTTCCTTATTCTTTAAATGAGAATAATAACACCTACCTTCAAGAATTGTTGTGAGCATCAAATAAATTAATTTTCATAAAGAATTTATCATATGTCCTGGTATATTAAGCTCCTAAATACTTATTACCTTTTTGTTTTCTGTCCCTATTACATATCAGGCATTGTGCTAAATACTAGGAATAAACAAATAAAGCAAAAAAGACACTACTCTCAAGGAGATAATTTGTTAATATTAAAGGACAATTGATTTTTAAGGGATAAACCGAGATAGCTCTCCCTCAAATCCCTCCAAAAACCTTTTTACAAAGAATTTGTGGAGTGGCTGAACCCACCCATAAAAGGATAGGATGAAATATTTTTTTTCCAGGGAAAAACAATTTAGAAGGTCATCACAAAAAAAAAAAAATCCATCATAGCTGGATGAGAGTGAAGAAAGTCTAAAACACAGGACTTACCATCACATCCCTATCCCCAGTCCCAGTCACAACAAACCAGGAGCTGGTTTATGGAATCACTGTATCAGCAATAGCAACAGCTGCTTCTGAATTTCTCAGCCTATTTATAGATAGTAAGAAAGTAAAACCACAGGTCAGAAGTTTATAAGAAGTCACTTTGGTAGCAATGAGGCAAGACTTTATTGATTTGCTTATTGGATGGCAGTTCTAAAGCAAGAAGGACTAGTAGCACAATCGATCTTGCTGTGACAGTTGAACAGGGACCTTTGTCACAGTTCTGGTGCAAAAAAAAAAAAAAGTCCTTGCAGTCACTCACAGACCAGAGCATAGGCCAGTAGAGAAGTAAACATATCTCTCCATAGATTATACAACTTTAGAAAACTGGAAATTACAACTCCCTAGAAGTATCTCTTTTTTCCCATTTATTATTATTATTATTATTATTATTATCATAGCTTTTTATTTACAAGATATATGCATAGGTACTTTTTTAGCATTGACAGTTGCAAATCCTTTTGTTCCAACTTTTTCCATCCTTCGCCCCATATATATAAAACTTTCCCCCAGATGGCAGGTTGAACAATACATGTTAAATACATTAAAGTATAATTTAAATACAATATATGTATACATGTCCAAAAAATTATTTTGCTGTATAAAAAGAGTCGGACTTTGAAATAGTGTACAATTAACCTGTGAAGGAAATAAAAAATGCAGGCAGACAAAAATAGAGGGATTGGGAATTCTATGTAGTGGTTCATAGTCATCTCCCAGAGTTCTTTCCCTAGGTGTAGCTGGTTCAATTCATTACTGCTGTATTGGAACTGATTTGGTTCATCTCATTGTTGAAGAGGACCCGTCCATCAGAATTGATCATCATATAGTATTGTTGTTGAAGTATATAATGATCTTCTGGTCCTGCTCATTTCACTCAGCATCAGTTGATGTAACTCTCTCCAAGCCTTTCTGAAATCATCCTGTTGGTCATTTCTTACAGAACAATAATATTCCATATTATTCATATACCATAATTTACTCAGCCATTCTCCAATTGATGGGCATCCACTCAGTTTCCAGTTTCTGGCCACTACAAAGAGGGCTGCCACAAACATTCTTGCACATACAGATCTCTTTCCCTTTTTTAAAATCTCTTTGGGATATAAGCACAGTAGTGACACTGCTGGGTCAAAGGGTATGCACAGTTTGATAGCTTTTTGAGCACAGTTCCAAATTGCTCTCCAGAATGGCTGGATGTATTCACAATTCCACCAACAATGTATCAAGTGTCCCAGTTTTCCCACATCCTCTGCAACATTCTGCATCATCTTTCCCTGTCATTCTAGCCAATCTGACAGGTGTGTAGTGGTATCTCAGAGCTGTCTAAATTTGTATTTCATGGTTTAATAATCACTTGGAGTCCCTTTTCATATAGGTAGAAATAGTTTCAATTTCTTTGTCTGAGAATTGTTTGTGCATATTCTTTGATCATTTATCAATTGGAGAATGGCTTGATTTCTTATAACTTAGAGTCAGTTCTCTATATATTTTGGAAATGAGGCCTTTATCAGAACCTTTGGCTGTAAAAAATATTTTCCCAGTTTATTACTTCCCTTCTAATAGTGTCTGCATTTGTTTTGTTTGTAGAAAAATTTTTCAATTTGATATAATCAAAATTTTGTATTTTGTGATCAATAATGATCTCTAGTTCTTCTTTGGACATAAATTCCTTCCTCTTTCCCAGGTCTGAGAGGTAAACTATCCTATGATCTTCTAATTTATTTATAATCTCATTCTTTATGCCTAGACCATGAGACCATTTTGACCTTATCATGGTGTACAGTGTTAAGTGTGGGTCAATGCCTAATTTTTGCCATACTAGCTTCCAATTTTCCCAGCAGTTTTTGTCAAACAGTGAGGTCTTATCAAAAAAGGCAGGTTCTTTTTGTTTGTCAAACACTAGATTATTAAAGTTATTGATTATTTTGTCCTTTGAACCTAACCTATCCCACTGATTAACTAGTCTATTTCTTAGTCAATACCAAATGGTTTTGGTAACAACAGCTTTATAATATAAATTTAGATCTGGTACAGCTAGGCCACCTTCATTTGATTTTTTTTTTCATTAGTTCCCTTGAAATTCTTGACCTTTTGTTTTTCCATATGAACTTTGTTATTTTTTCTAGGCCATTAATATAATTTTTTGGGAGCCTGATTGGTTGGCTAAATAAATAGATTAGTTTAGGTAGCATCTTTATTATATTTGCTCATCCTATAAGAGCATTTAATATTTTTCCAATTTGTTAGATCTGACTTTATTTGTGTGGAAAGTGTTTTGTAGTTTTCCTCATATAATTCCAGATTTTCCCTTGCCAGATAGTTTTCTAAATATTTTATATTATTGGTAGTTATTTTAAATACAATTTCTCTTTGCATTCTAACTATTGGATTTTGTTAGTGATATATGAGAATGCTGATGACTTATGTTGGTTTATTTTGTATCCTGCAAGTTTGCTAAAGGAGTAGTTTATGTCTAATAGCTTTTTCATAGAATCTCTGGGGTTCTCTAAGTATACCATCATATCATCAGCCAAGAGTGATAATTTGGTTTCCTCATTACCTATTCTTATTCCTTTAATCTCTTTCTCAACTCTTATTACCAAAACAAGCATTTCGAATACAATATTAAATATTAATGGTGATAGTGGGCAACCTTGTTTCACTCCTGATCTGCGAATGTTTCTAGTTTATCCCCATTACATATGATGCTTACTTATAGTTTTAAATAGATGCTGCTGATTATTTTAAGGAAGAGTGCATTTATTCCTTTACTCTTCAGTGTTTTTAATAGGAATGGATGTTGTATTTTATCAAATGTTTTTGTTTCCTGCATCTATTGAAATGATCATATGTTTTTTGTTTATTTAGTTATTGATATGGTCAGTTATACTAATAGTTTTCCTAATATTGAACTAGCCCTGCATTCCTGGTATAAATCCTACTTGGCCATGGCCTATTATCCTGTGGATGATTTTCTGTAGTCTTTTTGCTAATATTTTGTTTAAGACTTTAGCATCCATATTCATTAGGGAGATTGGTCTATAATTTTCTTTCTCTGTTTTCCACCTACCTGATTTAGGTACCAGTACCATGTCTGTGATATAAAATGAATTTTGTAGGACTCCTTCTTTCCCTATTTTTTCAAATAGCTTTTATAGCATTAAAATTAATTGTTCTTCAAATGTTTGGTAGAATTCATATGTAAATCCATCTGGTCTTGGAGACTTTTTCTTAGGGAGTTGATTAATAGCTTGTCTATTTCTTTTTCTGAAATGGGACTATTTACGCAATTTACTTCCTCCTCTGTTAATCTGGGAAGCCTATATTTTTGGAGGTAGTCTTCCATTTCACTTAGGGTAGCAAATTTATTGGCATAAAGTTGGGCAAAGTAACTCCTTATTATTGCTCTAATTTCCTCGTCATTGGTGGAACATTCTGCCTTTTCATTTTTGAGACTAATAATTTGATGTTCTTCTTTCCTTTTTCTAATCAAATTAACTACAGATTTGTCTACTTTGTTGGTTTTTTCATAAAACTTTTTGTTTTATTTATTAATTCAATATTTTGTTACTTTCAATTTTATTAATATCCCTTTTTGTTTTCAGAATTTTAAATTTGGTATTTAACTGGAGGTTTTTAATCTGTTCTTTTTCTAGCTTTTTTAGTTGCATGTCCAATTCATTGATTTTCTCTTTCTCAGTTTTATGCAAGTAATCATCTAGAGTTATAAAGTTTCTTCTAATATATGCTTTGGCTAGATCCTACAAATTTTGGGATGCTGTCTATATCATTCTCTCAAATGAAATTATCGATTATGTCTACGATTTCTTATTTAACCGATTCATTCTTTAGGATTAGATTATATCATTTCCAATTAATTTTTTCTCTATTATCCCCTGGCATTTTATTGCATGTGATTTTTGTTGGATCATGATATGAAAAAAAAATCATTATTATTTTTGTCTTTTGCATTCCTGTATCACAATGGTATGAATGTGAATTGGATGACCCTTCCCATAAAATGGAAGCACATAGCAGACTGGATTAAAAGCCAAATTCCTACCATGTGTTGTTTACAAGAAACTCATTCAACACACAGTGATACATACAGAATCTATTATGTTTCAGGTGAAGTAAGAAAAGCAGGGGTAGTGATCATGATCTCAGATAAAAAAAAAAGCAAAAATCAACCAAATAAAAAGAGATAAGAAAGAAAGCTATATCCAAATCATATTCATACTGTTATGTTACCAGAACCACCTGCCAGTGGCTGTCGGAGGTCTAACTCAGACCTGTAGATTGGATCTCTTCATGTTTGAGGATGATGATGATACAAAGAGAATGAGAAGCATTTGCTTTCTCTGACCTCTCTCGTCCTCCCTCTTGCTTCAAATGTATTTGATTCCCAATCCACAAGGAACACCTGCATCAGCAAAGGGTGCTTTGCCACTCCTTCAAGTGTTATGATCCACAGCTGCAGAGACTCTTGGAGAATTGATTTGCCCCTTCACTTATGCATGGTACTGAACACACAGTTAAAATAACTAATTCTCTATTTCCTGTCATATTACCTACCACAGGTTATGCTTTTCTTTCCCCTTCCCTCTGCCAGACAGCCTTCCCCTTTTAGAGCCCTTCCCCCTTTCTTACAATTTTTCCTCTATTACTTCTGTTTCTCTTCTATTCACCTTCCCCTTTCCTCTTCCACTTCTCTACAAAGAGAAATAAGTTATGTGTGATATTCTCTCTTTGAACCAAATTCTCTCTTTGAACTCAATGAGAGTAAAATTCACACAACACTCATCCCTCTCTTATTTCCCTCAATTATAACAGTTCTTGTTTGCCTCTTTGTGAGTTGTAATTTCTCTCCTTTTACCTCCATTTCCCTCTTTTTCCAGTTCAATCTCCTTTCCATCTTTATTTTATTTTTTTAATATTACCACAATAAAATCAAATTATATCTGAACTCTCTAAGTATACCCATAACAGACATATAGTTCTCAAGAGTTATTTCCCTTTTAACTTTTTGTACTTCTCTTGAGTTCTGTACTGGAGGTATTTTTTTTTTAATTCAACTCTTGTCTTTTCATCAGAAATAAATTAAATTTACCTGTGTCATTATTATTCATCTTCTTCCCTGAATGATGATGGTCAGTTTAGCTGGATAGTTGATTCTTGGCTTCAATCCAAGTTCCTTTGCCTTTTAAAATATGAGATTCCAGACTCTTTGAGCATTTCAGGTAGAAGCTACTAAATCCTGATTGTGGCTCCTCAGTATTTGAATTGTTTCTTTCTGGCTGTCTGCAATATTTTTACCTTGATCCAATAATCCTAAAAGTAAGCTACAATATTCCTTAGAGTTTTCATTTTGTTGTTTTAGGAGGTGATCGATGAATTCTTTCAATTGCCATTTTACCTTCTGATTCTAGGACATCAAGGCAGTTTTTCTTTATGATTTTCTGGGTAATAATGTCTAGGCTCTTTTTTTTTCATCATAGCTTTAAGGAAGTCTAATAATCCATAGATTATCTCTCCTAGATCTATTGCCTAAGTCAGTGGTTTTCCCAATGAGGTATTTTACATTTTCTTCTATTTTTTTTTCATTTTTTGGTTTTATTTGATTGATTCTGGAGATGACTTATTCTGTCATTCATTACCATTTGTTAAGTTCTAATTTTTAGCGAATTATTTTCTTCAGTTACCTTTGTCAATTCCTTTTATAATCGGCCAATTGGATTCTTAATTGAATTGTTTTATTTATTGCTTTTTTTTTCCATTTTACAGATTTTATTTTTTAACAAATTGGTTTCTTTTTCATATCTATTTTGTAAGAAGTTGTGTGCTTTCCCCATTTCATCATATCTTTTTTTTTAAAAGTAGTTTAGATAATTTCTGATTTCCTCTTTCCATACCCTCTTGCAAAGATCTCATTTTCTTTCCTCATTTGTCTTCTGTTTTTTAAGTTTCTTTTTGAATTCTTCCAAGGGTGTCTTGTGAAATGGGGATCAATTCATATCATTTGGGGCTTCATCTGGAGCTGTTTTGTCTTTAGGAACCTCAGGGTTTTAACTCTTTTCTCTCTCTCCATAAAAGCTGTCTATGCTCAGAGTTCTTTTTGCTATTTGCTCTTTTTGGTTTTTTTTTTAAAGATTGAGCCAAAATTTCAGACTGATTTCTAGTTCTAGGTAATCTTGGCCAGGTCTTGCATTCTTTCAGGGCTCTGTGACTTACAATTTGCCTTTTGTATTTGCTTTTTGGTGTCTTACAGCCAATTTGCTAAGCCACCAGCTTGCAAACAAGACAGAGTAACCTTAGAGCCCCATAATAGATTTTCTGGTGCACCAACACTGCAAAGCTCTGGCTCCCTAGCTAAGCTTTATACCCCAAGCTCCCTGCACTGTGCTCTGGGCTCAGCAGACTGTCCTTCTGCGTGATTGAAACAGACTTTTCCTGAAGTTCTTCCAAAATATTTTCTTCTGGAAATTTATTGCACTCCAAATATCTGGTGGTTATGTCACTCCAAAAGCATTTTAGAGGCATAATCTGCTCTTAATTTGAGGGAAGGTTGAGGAAGGTCACATATAGCTGTATCTACTCTCTGCAATCTTGCTTCCCTAAGCCTTCCTTATAATAATAAGCAATACACATTTATTTATTCAATTTTTTTTACATTTGTTTTTAAGGTTTGTTTTTTAAGTTTCTGTGTTCTCTTTCTTCTCCCCATCCACAGTTAAGAAATCATATGTAAAGTTATACAAAACATTTATAAAAAGTCAAGTTTATAAGAAAACATAAATCCCCCACCCTAATAAAAATAAAGACTCAGGAAAATTTAAGTTAAAAATAAAGAGAGCGATAAGAGAAATAGAGAATGCTTATATTCAGACTTGATTAGCTTCTTCTCTGCATATGGATAAGAATTTCCATCATAAGTATTTCAAAGTAGTTGCAAATGATTGTACTACTGAGAATAATATCATTTGCAATCGTCCATCCCAGAACATTGCTATTACTTTGTGTACAATATATTTCTTTTTTTTTTTTTTTCATGGAGGAGATTTCAGATTTCTTTTTCCCCTAAGAGCATGCTTTTCATCATTTTCCAGAGAACAACAATAACCCATCAGAGAAAATTACTTTGATTTTTTTTTTTACAATTGCTATTGCTAATTGTATTTTCCCCCATTTATTCTCTCTCTCCTTTAATCCTGTCCCTCCTCATTCCTCCCACATTCCCTCTGGTTTATGACCTTCACTTTCTCTTATGTCATTCCCCTTCTGTTTTCCTGCAAGATAAGATAGAATACTAGATCCCTATTGAATATGTATATTATGTTATTTCCTGTTGAAGCCATTTTTGATGAGAGTAGAGTTTACTCATTCTCCCTCTCTTCTCCCTTTTTACCTCCACTGTAAAAGCTTTTCCTTGCCTTTTTATGGTAGATAATGTGTACCATTCCACTTCTCTCTTTCTCTTTCTCCCAGTATATTCCTCTCTCACCTCTTAATTTCATCATTAAAAAAAAATAAGATTTTATCCCTTTATATTCAATTCACATATGTCCTCTGTCTATATATACTCCTATTTACCATAATAATAAGAATATTCTAATGAGTTCCATTTAGGAATGCAAACAGATAAATCTTGTTAAATCTCTTATGATATCACTTTCCTGATTACCTCCATATGCTTCTCCAGTGTCCTGTATCTAAACATCAAATTTTTCATCTAGCTCTGGTTTTTTCATTACAAATACTTGAAAACCCTGTTTCATTGATTGACCACTTTTTCCTCTGAAGGATTACACTCAGTTTTGCTAGGTAGATGATTCTTAGCTGCAATCCTAGCTCCATTGTTCTCTGGAATACCATATTCCAATCCCTCTAACCCTTTGAGAGAAGCTGCACAGATTGCTAGTAAGATCAGGGGTGAAATAGGGATGTCCATTATCACCACTGTTATTCACCATTGTAATAAAAATGTTGGCTTTAGCAATAAGAAATGAAAAAGAAATTAAAGCACTTATGATAGGCAATGAGGAAATAAAACTATCACTCTTTACACATGATCTGATGATATCCTTAGAGAATTCTAGAAAATCATTCAAAAACTTTCTGGAAAAAATTAACAGCTTTGGAAAAATTGAAGGATATAAAACAAACACAACAATTATCAGCATTTCTATATGTTACTCCCAATGCCCATTAGCAAAAGGTAGAAAGATAAATTCCATTTAAAATGACTGTAGACAAAATAAAATATTTGAGGGTCTATCTGCCAAGACAAATCCACAAATTAAATGAACCTGACTACAAAACACTTTTCATACAAATAAAATCAGATCTGAACAAATGGAGATAAAATCAATTGCTCCTGGGTAACTGAGCTAATATCATAAAAATGACAATTCTGCCTAAATTGATCTACTTGTTCAGTGCCACACCAAACTGCCAAAAAATGTTTTATATAGAACTAGAATAAATAATAACAAAATTCACCTATAAGAAGAAAAGATCAAGCATTTCAAAAGAATTAATGAAAAAAATACAAAGGGAGGTGGTAGTTTAATAGTACCAGACCTAAAACTACATAATAAAGCAGCAGTCACCAAAGCCATTTGGTACTGGCTAAGAAATAGAATGGTGGATGAGTGGACTAAATTAGATACATATGACACAATAATCAAGACATAATACTCTAGTATTTGATAAATCCCCAAATTCCATCTTCTGGAATAAGAACTCATTGTTTCACAAAAATTGCTGGAAAAACTAGAAAATAATATGTTAGAAAATTGGCACACCCCATATCAAAATTAGGTCAAAATGGATACATGATTTGGACATAAAGAATGATACTATAAACAAATTATGAGAGCAAGGGTTAATTTACCTATCAGGTTTTTGGAGAAGGGAGGAATTTATGATGAAAGAAGAACTAGAAAACATTATAAAAATCAAAATGGACAACTTTGAGTACATTAATTTAAAAAGTGATTACACTAATGAAACCAACCGGGATAAGATCAAAAGGTGTCGTGATCTTCTTCCCAAATGCAGCCAGGTGATGAAAGTTCAGATCTTTTATTATCTCCAATATAGCCCGGTTAGCTTAGAGGCCTATCTCTCTGCTTGGTTCCAAGAGCTCTCTCCAAATGTCTTTAAATCCAAAGGTCTGGTCCTTCAGCCTCTGCCTCTGCTTTCTTCAGCCTCCAGCCAGCTCCAGTCTTCATGTCATTCCGGTGAAATCTCGACTTGTAGCGTCTTCCTCTGAAGAACTCTCCGACTGGCCCATTGGCCTATTTATGCTCCTTCCAGAGAAAGGGATTATGGGTAGTTCTACTTAGTACCTTGTTTCAGGTTCTGCCCAAAACATCTTCTTGTAAGATTAGATCAACTCTAATTAGTTAGCAGTTAGTAAGGATTCCAACATCTCCCCCTTTCTTTTGTTTTAAAACATAGGGGGTTTCTGAGGGGGTACACATAAATCCATCAATATGGGCCAGAACTTTGTAACAGATATACATGGTATACATAAATCCATCAATATGGGAGGAATTATACATAATTTACATAAGTACATAGCAATATAACACAGGCTAGTAGTAATGTAACAACATGAATCAACCTAAAAATTTACACATGTCCATAAGTCCTAGAAACAGTCCAATAGGATTCCATTGTCCATTAGTTCATGTGCCAGGAATCCAATAGTTCCTGTAAGCCCTGAAGTACTGCAAAAGTCTCATCAACAATTTTTCATCTCAGGGAACCCAATGATTCTTGCTGGTTTTTCAAGAAGTAAAACAGTTTCATCTTGTGTTAGGAAATCCAATGTTTCCTGAAGATTTTTAAAAGTCTTTTTAACAGTCTCCTTGTCAGCCATTTGATTCTTTCTCCATCTGTGGTAATATAAGCAGATCCTCTTCCCCAAGCAGTTAATCTAATTCCCTTCTATTTACCAAATTTGGGATTTCTCCTCATCATCTGGTAATTACATTGGAGTCGTTTGCATTGGATATTGTCTTGTTGTCTTAAAAGGCCTGTATTCTTCCCAACTGTAATCCTGATTGCTTTTCTGTTGGTTGATGACATCAGAATCCTGAATTTCTAAAGTCTCTGTGGGTGTAACCTCGGCTGCTATCATGCCCCACCTGTCCTTTGATTGATACTTTATAGCTGGGCCCTGCCTCTCATTCCTCTGGGTCAATATACATTTAGAGGCCCAGTGAAAGCCTCCGTTACATTTTGGACATGGGGTTTTGGGTTTTCTCTCACCCTGTCTTCTCACTCTATCTCCATATCTACAATGAGCTCTCAAATGTCCAATTTTTCCGCACTGAAAACATCGACGAGTTTCTCTAGAATTCCTCTGCCAAGAAGGACCTTGTCTTTCCATGTTCATCATAGTCTGGGCATAATAAGCATTTGTGCCCACTGTGGCACAGCGTCTTATGATTTCTTCTAAAGGAGCATCTTTGCAAACCTCATTGGCATTTTCCTTAGCCAAATGTTTAGTCATTATTTCTGTTGCTGCATTGTCTCCAATGGTTCTTATTACAGCTGTTTGTAAACGTCCCACAAAATCTGCAAAAGGTTCATTGGGACCTTGCTCTATTTTTGTGAAAGCATTATTTCCATCTTTCTGTCCAGGGAGAGAATTCCAAGCTTTTATTGCAGCCTTAGAAATTTGCTCATACACTGTTATGGGATAATAAATCTGTTCTGAACTCTCTGCATACTGACCTTCTCCAGTTAGTTGGTCAAAAGCAACTTGTACAATAGCTCCTGTTTGCCTATTGCGTTGGGCTTGAATCCTACATAATTCATGAAACTCCGAAAGCCACAATAAATTTTGTCCCGGTTCTAGGCAAGTTTTTGTTATGGATTTCCAGTCATTCGGGGTTAGGATTTCATAAGACAAATTATCTAGTAACATCTTCACATAAGATGATGTAGCCCCATAAAGAGTGCAACCCTTTTTCAAATCTTTAATTTTTTCCAAATTAAAAGGAGTGTATCTTCTCCTTTTTTGACCTGAGGAGTTGAGCTCTTCAATCACAGGATATGCATTTATAAAATCAGATATATCTTCTCCTTCATTTTTTGCTTTAATTAATGCTTTTTCTAATCTTGTCAAATTCTGCTTTACAGGAGAAGCTGACTGTGTTTCTGTCTCTCTCCCTCCCCCTTGTTCCACCCATGAAGGGTTAATTGCAGGGGGAGAGTCATGAGATGCGGAATCACCTAATTCCTCCTGCTGTGAAGTATCATACTCAGAATTGTAATTAACTCCATTCTCATCTGAATCGTCCTCCTTTTCACCTAGTAAAGTTGGCACTTCTTCCTCCTGTACTTTCCTTTTCATCATTCTATCACTTAAATAACTTCTTATAGCCAATTGTATTACATTATATGTATTAATTATTGAGTTAGGCCCATTTTTATCATAGAATTGACAAAGATCCTCTCCAACCAATTTCCATTCATTTAGATCTAATTCCTTATCAAGAGAGAAACAAGGGCATATGTCCTTTACAATTTGTAAAAGTTCAATGATTTGCTGTAAACTTATAATTAAACCTTGGCTTTCCATAACTTTGACAATGCTCTCTAAACATTTTCCTTGAACAGAAACAGGCTGTTTTCTAAATATCTGTCCCATCTTAGCTGAAATTCTACTTTAACTCTTCTAACAAAATTTCTTTGTTGCACTCACCCTAATTTCTGGGTTGAAGAGTCTTTTCCACTGGAACAGGATCAGAGGCTTTTCCACTTGAATCAGGATCGTAGCTTTTCCACTGAAATCCACTGAGGGGTCTGTTAGTCCCTGTTCGGCGCCAAAATTTCGTGATCTTCTTCCCAAATGCAGCCAGGTGATGAAAGTTCAGATCTTTTATTATCTCCAATATAGCCCGGTTAGCTTAGAGGCCTATCTCTCTGCTTGGTTCCAAGAGCTCTCTCCATATGTCTTTAAATCCAAAGGTCTGGTCCTTCAGCCTCTGCCTCTGCTTTCTTCAGCCTCCAGCCAGCTCCAGTCTTCATGTCATTCCGGTGAAATCTCGACTTGTAGCGTCTTCCTCTGAAGAACTCTCTGACTGGCCCATTGGCCTATTTATGCTCCTTCCAGAGAGAGGGATTATGGGTAGTTCTACTTAGTACCTTGTTTCAGGTTCTGCCCAAAACATCTTCTTGTAAGATTAGATCAACTCTAATTAGTTAGCAGTTAGTAAGGATTCCAACAAAAAGGGAAGTACAAATTTAAAAAAATTACAGCCAGTGTTTCTGATATAGGTCTCATTTCTAAAATATATAATAATTATTAAATTTATAAAAATACAGTTCATTCACCAATTAGCTAATGGTAAGAGGATATGAATAGATAATCTTCAGATGACAAAATTATAGCCATCTATAGTCATATGAAAAAATTCTCTAAATTACTCTTGATTGGAGAAATGTAAATTAAAAAAATTCTGAGGCACCACCTTATACCTCTCAGATTGGCTAAGATGTCAGAAAAAAATAAAGATCAATGTTGGAGGGGATGTGGGAAAACTGGGACATTAATGCATTGTTGGCAGAAATGTGAAATGATCTAATTATACTGGAGAGCAATCTGGAACAATGCTCCAAAGACCATAAAACTGTGCATACCCTTTCACCCAGCAGTACCACTACTGGGTCTCTTTCCCAAGAAAATATAAAGTAAGGGAAAGGACTTACATGTGCAAAAAATGTTTGTAGCAGCTCTTTTCATTGAAACAAAGAATTGGAAAATGAGTAGATTCCCAACAATTGGGGAATGTATAGAAAAGTTATAATATATGAAAGTAATGGAATATTATTCTATAAAATGATGAACAAGTGTATGTTAAAAAGGCCTAGAAAGATTTACATGAACTGATGCTGAGTGAAACAAGCAGAACCAGAATTACATTGTACCCAATACCAATAACAATGTGCAATGATCAACTATGAAAGACTTTGTTCTTCCCAGTGGTTCAGTGATTCAAAGATATCCCAATAGATTTTAGATGGAAAATGCCATCTGCATCTAGTGTTACTATCATTAAGCCAAGTCGGCTGGATGTGGAGAAGGCTACGATTTTTTTAATGTTGTTTTGGGTGATGGCACAGATAGCAGTAAATGAGGTTGTGATGCTTCCTAAGCATAATATAATGGTTAAACCTATTTGGTTGTTTTCTATAATAGGATTAAATCCTATTTTTTTTCTTTTCTTTTTGTCCTCTACCCTCATTTTTCTTTTTTGGTCTTATGTTCTCTCCCAACATGATTCATAAACAATACATATAAATAATGTGTATTGAAATGAATGAATAAACTTTTAAAAAATGAAATAATCTCCTGATCACCTCCTGAAAATATTACCATCTGAAAATTCTCAGTAATATAGTCAAATTCCATAACTGCCAATTGAGGAAGAAAATATTGCTAATAGCTGGAAAGAAAAAAAAAAATCAAGGATTTTGAGACCACAGCTCAGGTTAGCAATAGATTTAGTAGGCTGTACATTAAAAAAACTGAGGGCTTGGAATATGATAGTCCAGAGGACAAAAGAGCTAGAATTATAAGGAAGAATTGCCCACCCAGCAAAACTGAAAATAATCTGTCTGGTGGTAGTGGTGATAAGGAGGAATCCTATTCACTTAAATAGAGGGCTTTTGAGATTTCTTGATAAAAAGAAAAAAAAAATGAATAAAAACTTTGGGTCATAAGATTCCTCCCTAAATATACTCATGTCCAATTTATATTCCTTCCAACTGATTATATGAGCATATTTTCTCTAAACATTCAGGATTTGGTCATCATTATAAGCTTACTGTATCTGTGGTACTCAATGTTTTTATATGACATCAACACTTTAGTCAGTGTAAGAAATGCTTTTAAGGGGTGACATGGAGAAAGAAACTATGCCTAATGCAGACTTTTAAAATAAGAATGAAATGACAATTGTTGGGGAGATTCAGGAGACTTCAATCAATGTATCTGCCTGATTGTTAAATGAAGAATAAGACAAGATCAATATTTATAAGTCTTTCTTGTTATCTCTTTCCTATAAAAAAGGAAAAGAGAGGAAATATTTCAAGAATACACAGCCATGAATGTTTTATTTGACTCTTCACAATGTTCAATTTTTACTTCATACAACTAATAAACACTGACTTTTTTCATGTTATTGCTAAGCAGTTTAAAATGACAATAAAAATATCTTAAAGGAACCTATGCATGGTGAGGCAAGGGAGGTATGGAAAAGGGACAAGTGTAACATTTTAATATGGTATCTTAGTAATTTTCTTTTGTCATGTGTGTATGTGTGTCTACATGTGAGCATGTGTAGATATGCATTTGAGGACATTTGTGGAGAAGAGAAGGCCATTTCTGAGAAGGTGAAAAAAAGTTCCTACATCTGCTAAGTTTCAGTTTCTAAAAAAAAAAAAAAAAAAAAAAAACATACCTGCAAGTCTGCTGACATGGGACAGAGTTGCTGCAATGCTGAAAATTTAAGGCCAGCTGGTGTTTTTCTAGTTGATTTGCATTTTTTTTAGCTCAAGGTGATCCCTTTGTTACTAATATTGATGAGTCAAAGAAAGGGCATTTATATTGAGTAAATATAAAATTGACATTTTATATTGAGTAAATACAGCACAGTTAGCTCTTATAAGGAGACAAAGACATGAAATCTCAGCAATACACAAATAAATATCAATAAAAATAACAAATATAAAAAATTACAATATGGAAGAAGTATTTTGATATCATATAAAAGTCCTACATTAGGATTAAGAGGATCAGGATTTTTCATCCTGGTCCTGACAATTTCTTAAATAAGATGAGCTTTTAGAAAAGCTCATCTAACTTCTTATTCTTATTGCTCAGCCATTTTTCAGTCATGCCTGACTCTTTATAACCTCATTTGGTGTTTTCTTGGCAAATATGCTGGAGTGTCTTGGTATTTCCATTGGCAGATCATTTTACAGAAAACTGAGGCAAACATACTTGAACTGAAGAAAATGAAGTTATCTAATCTCAGGTCCTGCACACTATCCAATGGGCTATCTAACTACCCTAAGAAAATAAGCAGAAAATTTTTTGTTGTTCAATTCTAACTTTCCATGACCCCATTTGAGGTGTTTTTGGCAAAGACATGGGAATGGTTTGCCATTTCCTTCTTCAGATCATTTTACAGATGAGAAAACTGAGGCAAAAAGGGTTAACTGTCTTGCCCAAGGTCCCACATTTAGTAAGCAACTGAGGCCACATTTGAACTTGTATCTTTCTGATGGTAGGCCTAGTGCTTTATCCACCATATAAGTAAGCTGCTATTTGGGACATTATTATGTCATCTCTAAAATGAAGATGTTAGGCTTAATGACAGATCACACACTTTCTCCCTCCCCTGATCTTAGTATATATTCATATTGATTATTTCACACTTTCAAAGTATTTTATATGCCTTATTGAATTTAATATGGATACTACCATTTACAAGCAGTTGTGGCCATTTTAATGCTGAAGATATAGAGCCTCAAAGAAGTTACATATCCCCCTTTAGATGAAAAAAGTAGTACTAGAATTTAGCTATAACTTTTGCCTCCAAAACCTATGTTTCTTTTATTATATTCCCACTAGTTAATATTTAGTTGTCTCAATCCAACTTCTTTGAAATGAATAGAAAAGAATAAAAACAAAGATCGATAGACTTATGAACAAGAAAATAAGAGGAACAATGAAGCCTAGCATAGAAGGAAAGGGAAACGCAGCACATTTGATGTTGAAGATAAAGAGTGATGGATGAGTATGGAGAAGGTTTAATGAAGAAAAATACCTTATAATTCCCATCTCAAATTTAGCATTAAAAATTCCTTAAGTAATCACTTTTTCACTGCAGTCAACTTATTCTGGTTATTTTCCTCTATGACTTCTTTACTTGTTTTATTTCCCCTTCCCTTTGTTTCTCCCTCTCTCTCTTAAGGTCTTGAAGAATTCTCCTTAGAACAAAAACTTGTTAATGAAAACTTTTATTCGTGAATGGTTCATACTTTCAAGGCAAGACACTATTTGTTATTAATGTATACCTTACTTTTATTGTAATGTTGGGTTAACCATTTATATTTATTATAACTTATAATTGTTTATAGAAGTATTAACATTAACCAACCAGGCTCATCATATATTCAGCAAAATTAGTAAATTATTAATTTGTTGTTCCATTAAGGAATGGAACTGTTTAAAATCTTCCTATGAAAATTCTAGCTACATTATAATCATTTGATGGTTAGACTAGAAATGAAAAATTTAGGCTTAGATAGAATAAAAAATGATGATTCAACTTGATTAAAAATTCATTTTTAACAAGGAAAGTCACTGTAATGAATATGGTTTCAAATAATCTACCTTAGCAAAAAACAAAACAAACAAACAAAAAAACACCCCTAAAGACATAAAATGTTATTTGCATTTATTTTCAACAATGAAACGATATACTATTTTCTTCTTGAAAAGAGTATGTAGCAGAATGGAATTACCATGCCATAATAAAGGCAAGAACTTGCCCAACCTCTCCCCCAAACAGCTCCAAATTCCTTTAAATAATGACTCTGGGGGTGGAGCCAAGATGTTGGAGATGACACACTTTTCTTTCTGACCTTCTCTTACAACCCTCAAACTAATTTGCAAATCCAGCCTTTGAATTTGCTCTGCATAAGCAGAACCCACAAATATTGGGAGTGCAACAAATTATCAGCAGAAGATAATTTAGAAGATTGCCAGAAAAGGTCTTTTTCAATTAGAAATGGGAGGGAGGAAGCCAACAAAAGCAGATGAGCACAAACGCCAGTGAAAACAGTGCAGAGTCCCAGGATGGTACAGATTCCATGGGATGATGCAGACTTGATATGGCAAAGAATCTATGGGGAGGAAACAGACTAGAAGACTTCTGTTTCAATCAGAAATGGGAGGGAGGCAGACAAGCACAAGCAGATGAGCACAGATGCCAGCAGACATCGAAAACTCTGTGTGGCAGTGTGGACTCTTTGGGCAGTGCAGACTCTGTGGGTCATGCAGACTCCATGTGGCAGAGAATCTACAGGGTTGAATCTATAGCAATATTGACTGTCAATACCTGTCCTGACTTCAAGCCAGTAGATCAGCAGAGAAGTTAGAAAACATCCAACACAAACACAAAGGTAAATAGTGAACTCCAAAACCTCAGAAACTCATGGGATCAGATAAGGCCTACCCAGCACCAGGAGTGAGTCAGCATTAACCCAACGCAGTCATGGCTGCTTCTAGAGGAAACTGTTGCTTGTAGAGGAAGCTTGGAAAACCTCCTCTGCCCAAAAGCAGAATTTAGCCTAAAAAATAAAAACAAAAACAAACAAACAAAAAAACAAATAAAAACATAAAAAGAACTCTGATGATAGACAGCTTCTATGGTGAAAGAGAAGAATAGATATCAAACGCTGAAAAGACTTAAAGGCAGATTGTCTCCAGATGAAGCCTCAAAAGGTGATATAATCTGGTCCCCATTACATAAGGCTGTCCTAGAAGAATTTTAAAAGGATCTTAAAAGAGAGCTAGAAGAAAAATGGGGAAAGGAAATGAAAACTTTGCAAGAGGGATATAACTCATTAAAAGATAGATTTGACAAAGTGAAAAAAGAAAACAATTCCCAGAAAAACAGAATTGGTGAAACAGAAAAAGAAAATAACTCCTTAAAAACCGAATTTGTGAAATGGAAAAAAAAATTCCATAGAACAAAACAACTCATTTGAAAATTCAATTGGATAAATACAATAAGAACTTTAAAAAAAAAGTAATGAAGAAAATAATTCACTAAAATTGAGAACTGAACAAATGGAAATGAATGACTCAATGAGACAACAAGAATCAGTCAAGCAAAACCAAAAAGAAAAAGAAAAAAAAAAGTAAAATATTTACTTGGGAAAATAACTCACCTAGAAAAGAGATCTAGGAAAGACAATCTAAGAATTATTGGATTCCCTGAAATCCATGATAAAAAAAAAGAGCCTAGACACTGTTTTTCAGGAAATCATTAAAGATAACTGTCCAGATATCATAGAATCAGCAGGTAAAATAAACATGGAAAGAATTCACTGAACACTTCCTGAAAGAGACCCCAAAATTAAATCCCCAAAGAATATTGTGGCTAAATTTCAGAACTATCAGACCAAGATAAAAATTTTACAAGCAGCCAGAAAGAAACAATTCAAATACTGAGGAACCACAATAAGGATTACATAGGTCCTAGCATCTTCTACTTTAAAGTGTTGAAGGTCCTGGAATATGATATTTTGGAGGGAAAGGAACTTGGAACACAGCCAAGAATAAATTACCCTGCTAAACTGAACATTTTCTTTCAGGGAAGAAGATGGACATTCAATGAAGCTGGTGAATTTCATTTATTTTTGATGAAAAGACCAGAGCTAAACAAAAAATTTGACATCAAGAGAAGCATAAAAAGGTAAAAAGAAAAAAAAATCTTGAGAGCTATTTCTGTTATGAGTATACATAGATAATGCATGTATAATCTGATTTTACTGTTATAATATCAACAGAAACTAGAAGTGGAAAGGGAATTGTAATAGAAAAAAAGGGAAAGTGGAGGTAAAATGGAAGAGGCAAAGAAAACCTATTATAATTGAGGGAAAGAAAGGAGGATGATGAACATTGTGTGAATCTCATTCTCATCAGATTTTGCTCAAAAAAAGAATATTAGATATATTTTGGTTTCACTGAAAAACTTCTTTAACCCTATAGAAAAGTGGGAGGGGAAAGGGGAAAGGATAAGCAAAATAGAAGGGAAAACAGAAAAAGTAGGGGAAAGGTATAAGAAAGGGGTGGGTCTCTAAAGAATTAGGACTGCTTGAGGCAAGTAGTGCTCACAAGGTAAATACTGGGGAGGAGGGAAAGGGGAAAAGGAAAGAGAAAACATTTGAAATATCTCATTGGAAAAATAAGTAATTTGCAAAATAGATGCAGGAGAGATAATTTTAAAATTACTGGTCTAGCTGAAAGACATGGTCAAAAAAAAAACTGGACTTCATTTAAATACACACACACACACACACACACACACACACGTGTGTGTGTGTGTATATATCAGGAAAACAGTCCTGATATTCTAAAACCACAGGGTAAAATAGGAATGGAAAGAACCTACCAATCACCACCTATTAGAGATCTCAAAATAAAAATTCTTAGAAATATTCTAGCCAAATTATGATACGCCCAAGGAGAAAATATTGCAAGCATCCAGAAAGAAACAATTCAAGAATAGTGGTACCAATAGTTAGGATAAAAAAAAAATAGTTTAGGATAAAAGGCTTCTACATTTTTTTTGTTTTTAATGTATAAAGTACTTAACAGTGATTATAAACAAAATCCACCAAAAAAATTCCCTAGAAAAGAGAAAGATATGGCCAAATTCATAAATTTTTTCTAAAGGAGAGAAAAGAAGGATTATATTAGACTAATCAGATAATTTCAAATCTATATGTCTGTCTTTTATTTTCAGAAATAGATGTCAATTTTGTTGATGCCTTTTGTTTGTTTTGTTTTCAAGCACACATTGAAATTTTTTCTTTTACTCTAAATCCTCATCTTCCTCCATCTTTTCTTGTTTTCTCATATCCAACTATTTGGGATTTTCTTGTTGAAGATAATAGAGTAGTTTGCCATTTCCTTCTCTAACTAAAGAAATAAAACAAACAGCATTCAGTTGCCCAATGCTACGAGCTAGTAAATATTTGAGGCTGGATTTGAACTCATAAAGATGAGTATTCTGAAGCCAAGCTCAATGCTCTTTCCAAAAAAGCTACAGAGTTGTCTCTACCAAGTGATGCACTATAGATAATTAGACTTGTAAAAATTAAAATAAAACAACCTTTAATAGCTTTGAGTACTACCAAACAAAACATTAGTCATTCCTGACACTATATGAAAAAAGTCATTTTCATTTTTAATGAGGTATATTTTTTAAATGATATTTTCAGATACTTATAGTAATTGTCTATTACTCAGTTTTGTTTAGTTAAGTTTACAATGTAGTTTTTTTTGTGTTTTGTTTCTCTAATTCTGCTTACTTCATTCTTCAGTTCATTACCTATGCTTCTCTGAATCCATCATATTCATCACTGTTTTTCCTTTGCCTTCCATTCTTTGTTCCTTCATTTATTTGTTCCCTTCTTCCTTCATCCTTCCTTTCTTCCCATTTTCCTTTTCTTTTTTCTTTCTTTCTTTCTTTTTCTTTCCTTTTTTCCTTCCTTTTTTCCTTCCTTCCTTCCTTCCTTCCTTCCTTCCTTCCTTCCTTCCTTCCTTCCTTCCTCTATTTCCTTCTTTCTTCTTCATTTGTATTTCCTTCCCTCCCTTCTTTTATCCTATCTAATTTTCTTTTTCTTCTTTCCTCCTTCCTCCTTTCTTCCTTCCCTCCCTCTCTATCCCTCTTGCTGTTTTTCCTTTCTTCCTTTTCTTTTTCATTTCTCCCTCCTTCCTTCATTCCTTATTTTCTTCCCTCCTCTTTCCTGCTTTTTTTCTTCTCTTCTTTTCTTTTTCTTCTTTCCTCCTCTTTTCTCTCTTCCTTTATTTATTCCTTTTTCCTTTGTTCCTCCCCTCTTCTTTTTTTCTCTTCCATTACTTTTGACAATTCATTTTTTTCATTTTTACTTCCTTCTTTTCTTTCTCTCTCTTTTTTATCTCTCTTCCTTGTTTTTCTTCCTTTTTTACTTCCTACCTTTATATCTTTATCTATCTATCTATCTATCTATATCTATATCTGTGTATATAATTGGGGAAAAACTTCTGATTTTATTTCTCTATGACACTCCCAATCAGGAACCTCCCTTTCCTACTAAAGTCCAAAGCACAGAGAGTAGTGGTTTCAGATTCAAATATAAATAAATCCCTGAAGGATACTTATTGACTTGTAAAAAAAAAAAAAACAATTTAAAATTATTTATGCCATATTTTATTTTTATTTATTTTATTAAACATTTCCCATTTATATTTTAATCTGACTCAGATATTGGGAGTTTCATGAGATACAGGCCATGAATTGCCTGGAGAATACATTCAGTCTGTGTCAGAAGCAAAATCAGATTTTTCTTACTCTGAGGAAAACTTATGGTTTGTTGGAATCTTTACAAACTGCTAACTAATTAGAGTTGATCTGATCTTACAAGAAGATGTTTTGGGCCAGAACCTGAAACAAGGTACTAAGTAGAACTAATTAGTACAATGCTTGTGTTTACACCTTTACTCATCGGAGTTCACAAGTTTGCCAGATTCACAAAGTAAACCTTGTATCTTTGTGAATTCACACCTCCCTTAAAGCTCTTAGGGCCAGAGAGCACCATGGGAGAAAACCCATAATCCCATTCTCTCAGAAGATTCAGATATAAGGCCAGTGAAGAGAGAGCTATTCCAGAATATTTTCCATTTGGCTGGCTGGTCGCAGAAGAGAGTTCAGCTGCATTGGAGAGGAGCACTCTGGTGCAGACACAGAGCACTTTGGGAGATTTCAGCGGAATTACGCCAAAAGCCCTCTCTCTGAGGCAAGGAGAATATTTTCCATTTGGCTAGCTGGTGGCAGAAGAAGAGTTTTCAGAGGATAAAGCTACGAGTGGAGAGTTCAGTGGACAACCAGATTCATCTTCATCTCACACCACTGTGGTAGGTGGCTGGGCTCCTGCACTCCCCCCACTGAGACCAAGCTGGTCTGAAAGACTCACCAGAAAGCTAGCCGAGCCCCAAGTGAAGAAGACAAGAGATTCATCCCATCTTTGTGCTGGCTGGAGGCAGAAGAAAGCAAAGGTATAGGCTAATGGACAAAACCTTTGGATTTGGAGACATTCGGAGGGCTCTAAACTAAACCAGCTATGTTTTGAGAAGAACAAGAACAAGAACTCCAACATTTGAACTCCACAGATGACCACTTATCTGAGGATGTTAAATTGAGATATGCATATGCCAAAGAAAAGAATACTTTCCATATAATTTCTATGGTTTTTGGAATGATTGGAGCAGAGATGACAAGATCAAGACAGTACCAGCAAAATTTCAGAGGAAGCAGATTAAAATGTCTATTGCACATATTGTTAATGTAATATCAAAGGTTGGTTACCTGGGACCAAGAAAATCATTCCTGTTGTTTTGAAGCTCTGGTGGTTGTGCTTATACTTTTAGTCAAATGTTTGGGACCATTGCAATAGATTGCAAAAATTTTCAGACCTAGAGAAACATTTAACCATAGCATCAAAGCCTATTGTTTTGGGATTCTTACCTCATTAGGGAAGAACAATATGCCTGCTCCAGGGAGGGACAGGGTAGCTAGTGACAGATAGAGGAAAGATCAAGTTCTAAATTCTCTTGAGAGTGTCTTCAGGCTCTTCAGTTACTTTGGACACTTAGGGCATCCAGCTTTGAAAGCGAAGACAAACAAGGTCAGCCTTATTTCAGGTTGCTTCTGGGAAAATAAGACTGGGACAAAGCCTACATGGGAAGACTTAGCAGTTTCCATAATGTCCTTATCCTCAATTGCTAGACTAGACACTGCAGGATATAAATCTTTCCTGGATGCTTTCTCACTCTTGAAGTTCCTTAAAGAGCTGACATATATTAGAAGCTGCAAATTTTATTTGGGCTGTGGCAATTCTTTGTACCACACCTACTGAATAGGCTGAATCAGATATTATATTTATGTTGCCTGGGTAATAAGTGAGCTAACATGATCGCATATAATTCGTCCTGCTGAGTGGACTGAAAAGGAGTTCTGACTACTCTTTTTAAGGTTAAATCATGAGAGTATACAGCACAAATGTTTTGTTTGGCTGCGTCTAAAAATAGTTGGTCCTTTAAGAGGAACCTTAGAAACCTTCTCCTCAAAAATCCATTGCCAATTATGCAGTAGTCTGGTTATCTTTAATGGAGCCATGGCCAACTTCTGCGACCAGCCAGCCAAGTGGAATATATTCTTGAATATATATATATATATATTTTTTTTTTCCAGCTTCATTATATTTTATTCCTAAGTCAATAAGTGGAATTCATGCTCCACTTGCCTCTGCCTCTTAGAGCCCCTCAATTCTTCTAACATGCAGTTAAAGTAATACCTTCCATATGAAGACTTTCTTTTTTTTTAAATTTTTTAATAATTTTTTATTGATAGAACGCATGCCAGGGTAATTTTTTACAGCATTATCCCTTCTATTCACTTCTGTTCCGATTTTTCCTCTCCCTCCCTCCACTCCTTCCCCCAGATGGCAAGAGTCCTTTACATGTTGAATGGGTTGCAGTATATCCTAGATACAATACATGTGTGCAGAACCAAACAGTTTTCTTGTTGCACAGGGAGAATTGAATTCAGAAGGTATAAATAACCCAGGAAGAAAAACATAAATGCAAGCAGTTTATATTCATTTCCAGTGTTCTTTCTCTGGGGGTAGCTGCTTCTGTCCATCTTTGATCAATTAAGGCTCTCTTTATCAAAGAGGTCCACTTCCATCAGAATACATCCTCAAACAGTATCGTTGTTGAGGTATATAATGATCTCCTGGTTCTGCTCATTTCACTCAGCATCAGTTCATGTAAGTCTCGCCAGGCCTCTCTGTATTCATCCTGCTGGTCGTTCCTTACAGAACAATAATATTCCATAACGTTCATATACCACAATTTACTCAACCATTCTCCAATTGATGGACATCCTTTCATTTTCCAGCTTCTAGCCACTACAAACAGGACTGCCACAAACATTTTGGCACATACAGGTCCCTTTCCTTTCTTTAGTATCTCTTTGGGGTATAAGCCCAGTAGAAACACTGCTGGATCAAAGGGTATGCACAGCTTGATAACTTTTTGAGCATAATTCCAAATTGCTCTCCA
The DNA here is from genome assembly GCF_016432865.1 of Antechinus flavipes. Lineage (NCBI taxonomy): Eukaryota > Metazoa > Chordata > Mammalia > Dasyuromorphia > Dasyuridae > Antechinus > Antechinus flavipes. Next base: position 403,837,617 of record NC_067400.1, read on the forward strand.
GAATGGCTGGATGTGTTCACAATTCCACCAACAATGTATCAGTGCCCCTGTTTTCCCACATCCCCTCCAACATTCCCCATTATCTTTCCCTGTCATTCTAGCCAAACTGACAGGTGTGTAGTGGTATCTCAGAGTTGTCTTAATTTGCATTTCTCTGATTAATAATGATTTGGAGCATATTTTCATATGTCTATAAATAGTTTCAATTTCTTTGTCTGAGAATTGTCTGTTCATATCCTTTGACCATTTATCAATTGGAGAATGGTTTGATTTCTTATAGATTAGGGTCAATTCTCTATATATTTTGGAAATGAAGCCTTTATCAGAACCTTTGATTGTAAAAATGTTTTCCCAGTTTATTGTTTCCCTTCTAATCTTGTTTGCATTTGTTTTGTTTGTACAAAAACTTTTCAATTTGATATAATCAAAATTTTCTATGTTGTGGTCAATAGTGATCTCTAGTTCTTTTTTGGTCATAAATTCCTCCCTCTTCCACAGGTCTGAGAGGTAAACTATCCTATGCTCTTCCAATTTATTTATCATCTCATTATTTATGCCTAGATCATGAACCCATTTTGACCTTATCTTCGTGTAAGGTGTTAAGTGTGGGTCAATGCCTAGTTTCTGCCATACTGATTTCCAATTTCCCCAGCAATTTTTGTCAAATAATGCATTCTTATCCCAGAAACTGGTGTCTTTGGGTTTGTCAAACACTAACCTATTCCATTGATCAACTAGTCTATTTCTTAGCCAATACCAGATGGTTTTAGTAACTGCTGCTTTATAATATAATTTTAGATCTGGTACAGCTAGGCCACCTTCATTTGATTTTTTTTTTTTCATTAATTCCCTTGAAATTCTTGACCTTTCGTTTTTCCATATGAACTTTGTTGTTATTTTTTCTAATTCATCAAAGTAGTTTTTTGGGAGTCTGATTGGTATAGCGCTAAATAAGTAGATTAATTTAGGTAGTATTGTCATCTTTATTATATTTGCTCATCCAATTCAAGAACATTTAATATTTTTCCAGTTGGTTAGATCAGACTTAATTTGTGTGGAAAGTGTTTTGTAGTTTTGCTCATAAAGTTTCTGATTTTCCCTTGGCAGATAGATTCCTAAATATTTTATACAATCAGTAGTTACTTTAAATGGAATTTCTTTTTGTATCTCTAACTGTTGGGTTTTGTTAGTGATATATAAGAATGCTGATGACTTATGTGGGTTTATTTTATATCCTGCAACTTTGCTGAAGGTGTAGATTGTTTCTAATAACTTTTTGGTAGAATCTCTGGGGTTTTCCAGGTATACCATCATATCATCAGCAAAGAGTGATAATTTGGTTTCCTCATTGCCTATTGAATAGATCTTTCTTCACTGGCCTTATATCTGAGTCTTTTGAGAGAATGGGATTATGGGTTTTCTCCCATAGTGCTCTCTGGCCCAAACAGCTTCAAGGGAGGTGTGAACTCACAAAGTTACAAAGTATACTTTGTGAATCTGGCAAACTTGTGAACTCCAATGAGTAAAGGTGCAAACACAAGCATTGTACTAATTAGTTCTACTTAGAACCTTGTTTCAGGTTCTGGCCCAAAACATCTTCTTGTAAGATCAGATCAACTCTAATTAGTTAGCAGTTTGTAAAGATTCCAACAATGGTTTCTTATAACATCATATATATATATATATATATATATATATATATATATACATATGTATACGTATATACATATATATGTATACATATACATATACATATATATATATACATATATACATACATATATATATAATAGTGGTAATCCATTGCAATCATGTACTACACTTTATTTATTTCTCAAGTCATGAGAATCTATAATTTTCTAGTTCTTTGCTATAAAAAAGGGCTATTATAAACATTTATTTCTGCAAGTGGAATATTTCTTTCTTGGATTATGTGAGGGTATGTGTTCATCAGTGACATCTTTGAATCAAAGGCCTTGAGTATTTTAAGGACTTTTTAGTCATACTTCTCAGTCAGTTTCTAGAATATTTGGACTAACATATAATAATGCTGCATCCCAGGAGGATATCTAGCAAGAGGACACACCCCTTGCCATCTCAAGAAACTTATAGCAGCTCTTTAACTCCTGCCAGACATAAACTTTTGCCTCAGAGGCCAAGCCCTTTTTTACCTCTTGCACTCACTCTACCTGCTAGCATGATATACAGGCTCACCAGCACATCTCAAAGAGAACAGTGCTTCATTACCTCTAACAACTCCCCCTTTTTTATTAATAAGACTGAGTGTTCTCATATTGACAAATGAGAAGCTCTTCCATAAGCACCTCTACATAATTATTAAGAATATGTATAACATCCTAGCAAAGTAGGCAAAAGCAAAAGAAGCAACAATAAAAAAGTGGCTAAATAGAGCCCTTGGGATACAATAGAAGGGGATGGGAAAGGAAGTATGTTGGATAATGATATGATATGTTCATTTAATTTATATTAATGTTTATACACTTAGGCATAAATACATACATACATATATACACATAAACATGATTTTTATTTTTTCCTAGTTTTGAAGTAGTGACAATAAGTTTTTATTCAAATTTAGATAACTAATTTTCTATTTATTTGAACTATTTTTCATATAATTTCATTTTTACATTCTAAATTTAGACCATTTATTGGTATATAAAAGGAATACCACTTCAATAATACAACATATTTAAAAGAACTCAGAACAAATATCTTTGAAATATTAAAACATTTGATCCCAGATTTTTTAATAGCTTTGAGGTAAATTTTAAACTTTATATTTGTTATATCTGAGCAATTTAATCTATAGGAAAACCACTGAAATAGGCTATATGAGGCTGAAGTGTTTCTCACGTATTGAAATCAAATAATTGCATAGAGAAACAGTCTAACTTTCCACTGTGTAAAATTTCAACAACTAAATGGAATATAACTTTTAAATATTATTGGGCCTTTTAAAAGACAGTCCATGTAAATGTGAATTAATGGATATTTAACTGCAAAAAATATAGTTGATAATAGCCCTAAATTAGATTGTTAAGGAATCATTATTGCTTGTCATGTAAATAAATATTTTTAAAATTCCATAGGTATATAATTACAAATCTCTAAAATTATAATCTTACATAAAATAAATGACATTTAATAGCAGAAAATGAGATATATTCCTGTGTCTCTATCTGCTACAAATTACTAAAGTACTATCTACTAAAATTACTAGTCAAATGGACTAATTATTTCCCTAGATTCAAATGAATTAATATTTGTTAAATACTGACACAAAATAAGTGCTACATATGCCTATTCCTTTCCTCCTTTCCCTAACAGGTAGATAATTAGAAAAAGGTAGAGACCTGGATAAAGTCACACAGACTATAAGTATTACTAAAGAATAATTTTTGATGGTGTTCAGTTATAAGAAGTTTCAGAAAAATAAAGTGATGTAGATCTAATACCAGGTCAAAGACAAACTTATTCTCTTTTGTGTGTCTAGCATTGAGTATGGTTGAATTTTCCAATTAGAAACTAACCACTCTTAAGTTAGTGTGGAAATTTCTGGTATCAGTGGAATAGTGATACTTGAGTCCAGTTTTACCATAAATAATTGTTGTTGTCCTTTTACTTTTACTGCCAAATTTAAAAGAAAATATTTTCAAAGTGAAACTAAAAAAGACATGCACTGAGGAGGGGAGCCAAGATGCCAGAGAGGATGCACACTTCATTCTAAGCTCCCCTTTTACCCTCATTACTGATTACCAAATTCAGCCTCTGAAATTGTGCTTGATTGGTAGAATCCATGAATATTGGGAGTACAACAAATTGCCAACAGAAGATAATCTGGAAGATTGCCAGAAAAGATTTATCTTGATCAGGTGGGAGGAGACTAGTGCAAGAAGGGAGGCAGAACAAGTAGGTTAGTGCAAGGTGAGTGGACCAGGGGCAAGGTGCAGTCTCCATGGGTGGAAAATTTGCAAGGAGGACTCTACCACATATTGGCTGCTCTGCTTTTGTTTCAAAGCAGTATATCAGCAGAGAAGTTACACAAATGCTTAAGACAGATTGTACCCCAAAATGCCAGTTTCATAAGACTTGGCCATACCCACCCAGCACAAGAAGTGATTCAGCATGACCATAGTACACAGCCCAGCCACATTCCCTAACATAGGGGTCTGCCCCGGGCAGTCACACTTCCTCACAGTGGAGCTCTACCCAGGGCAGTCATATTTCCACAGCACAGCTGTTATTTGAAGCCCATTTGTAGGACAGCTACTGTCCATCTGTCCCTGTTCTGTAGAGGAAGCTGGGAATCTCCTTGCCCTGAAGATAGACCACAAAAGCTTTTAAAAAATGAGTAAAAAAGCAAAATGCCCTCTAACTATGGATAGCTTCTATACTGAAAGAGAGCAGATTTCCAATCCTGAGGAGACTAATAACAGAAAGTCTCCAGACAAAACTCTAAAGGAAGATATTACCTGGTCCTTATCACACAAGGCCCTCCTAGAAGAATTACAAAAGATCTTAAAAGCGAGCAAGAAGAAAAATGGGAAAAGGAAAGAGAAGCTCTGCAACACAGTATGGAAAAGTCATATAAATCATTGAAAGAAAGATTTGATAAAGTGGAAAAAGAAAACAACTTCCTGAAATGTGAATTGGAAAAAGTAAAAAACTCCCAGGGAAACAGAATTTTTGAATTGGAAAAGAAAAAGAATTCCCAGGAGAGTAGGATGAAAAAAGAAAATAACTCATTAAAAAATTAATAAAATGGAACAAAATTCCATACAGCAAAACAACTCATTTAAAAACTCAATTGGACATACACAAAAAGAAGTAAAACAAAAGTTAATGAAGAAAATAACACATTAAAAATCAAAACTGAACAAATAGAAATGATTTGTTGAGACATCAAGAATCAGTCAAGCAAAACCAAAAAAAAAAAAAAAGGAAAAAATATAAAAAATGTTAAATATCTACTTGGAAAAACAACAGACCTGGAAAATAGAAGAGGAAAAAAAGGGGGAAAAAAAGAAAAAAAAATAGGAGAGATATTCTAAGGATTATTGGGCTCCCTGAAAACCATAATAATAATTAAAAAAAGAGCCTAGACACTATTTTTCAGGAAATCATCAAAGAGAACTGAACAGATGTGATAGAATCAGAAGGTAAAATAGGCATTGAAAGAATTCACTGACCACTTTCTAAAAGAGAGGCCAAAATAAAAATTCCAAGGAAAATTGTTGATAAATTTCAGAACTATCAGACTAAGGAAAAAATATTACAAGCAGCCAGGAAAAAAAAAATTCAAATACCGAGGATCCACAATAAAGATCACTGAGTATCTAGAAGCTTTCACATTAAATCTAGAGTAGAATCTATTATGCTTCTAGTGAATTCAAAAAAAGCAGGGGTAGTCATTCTTATCTCAGATCAAAGAAAATCAAAAATTGATCTACTTAAGAGAGTTAAGCAAGAAAACTATATCTTGCTATAGGGTACTATAGATAATGAATCAATGTAAATACTAAACACATATGCACTAAGTTGTGTAGCATCTAAATTCCTAAAGAAGAAATTTTGAGACCTGCAAGAAGAAATAGACACAAAACTATAATACTGGGAGATTTCAACCTTGCACTTTCACTCTTTGCTGAAAATATGTTGGTATACTTAGAGAACCCCAGAGATTCTACTAAAAAGCTAGATACAAAATAAATCCACAAAAATCATCAGAATACTTATATATCACTTAAAAAATCAAACAGCTAAAGATACAAAAAGAAATTCCATTTAAAGTAACTTCCGATAGTATAAAATATTTGGGAACCTATCTACCAAGGGAAAGTAAGGAACTTTATGAGCAAAACTACAAAACACTTTCCATACAAATAAAATTAGATCTAAGTAATTAGAAAAATATTAAATGCTCTTGGATAGGTCAAGTAAATATAATAGAGTTGACAATACTACCTAAACTAATCTATTTATTTAGTGCTATACCAATCAGACCCCCAAAAAACTATTTATTGACCTAGAAAAAATAACAACAAAATTCATCTGGAGGAACAAAAAGTCAAGACTTTCAAGGGAACCAATAAAAAAAAAAATCAAATGAAGATTCCCTAGCTGAACCAGATCTAAAACTATATTATAAAGCCGCAGTCACCAAAACCATTTGATATTGGCTAAAAAATAGACTAGTTGATCAGTGGAATAGATTAGTTTCACAGGAGAAAATAGTCAATAACTATAACAATCTAGTGTTTGACAAACCCAAAGATCGCAGCCTTTGGGATAAGAATTCACTGTTTGACAAAAACTGCTGGGATAATTGGAAATTAGTATGTCAGAAATTAGGCATTGACTCACACTTAACACTGTACACCAAGATAAGTCAAAATGGGTTCATGATCTAGACATAAAGAATGAGATTATGAATAAATTAGAATAAGATAGGATAGTTTATCTCTCAGACCTGTGGAGGAGGAAGGAATGTGTGACCAAAGAAAAACTAGAGATCATTATTGATCACAAAATAGAAAATTTTCATTATATCAAATTAAGAAGTTTTTGTACAAACAAAGCTAATGCAGACAAGATTAGAAGGGAAGCAATAAACTGGAAAAATATTTTTTATAGTCAAAGGTTTTGATAAAGGACTCATTTCTAAAATATATAGAGAATTGACTCTAATTTATAAGAAATAAAGCCATTCTCCTGTCAAAGGATATGAATAGACAATTTTCAGATGAAGAAATGGAAACTATTTCTAGCCATATGAAAAGATGCTCTAAATCATTATTAATCAGAGAAATGTAGATTAAGACAACTCTGTGATACCACTACACTCCTTTCATATTGGCTGGGATGACAGGAAAAAATAATGCTGAATGTTGGAGGGGATCTGTGGGAAAACTGGGACACAGTTACATTGTTGGTGGAATTGTGAATGTATCACCATGCTGGAGAGCAATTTGGAAATACGCTGAAAAAGTTATCAAACTGTACATATCCTTTGACCCCAGGGTTACCACTGGACTTTTATCTCAATGTGATCTTAAAGAAAAGGGATGTGCATGTGCAAAAATATTTGTGGAAGCCCTTTTTGTAGTGGCCAGAAACTGGAAATTGAATGGATGCCCATCCATTGGAGAATAGTTGAATAAGTTGTGGTATAATTTGGTATATGTAGTTATGGAATATTATTGTTTTGTAAGAAATGATCAGCAGGATGTTTTCAGAAAGGCCTAGAATGACTTAAATGAACTGATGCTGAGTGAGATGAGCAGAACCAGATCATTATACACTTCAACAATGATACTATATGATGATCAATTCTGATGGACATGGCTCTCTTCAACGAGATGAGCCAAATCAGTTCCATTTTTTCAATAATGAAGAGGAACAGCTACACCCAGCGAAAGAACTAGGAGAAATTAGTTTGAACCCTAACATAGCATTTACACTCCTCTTTTTGTCTGCTTGCATTTTTGATTTTCTTCTCAGGTTATTTTTACCTTATTTCTATGTCTGATTTTTCTTGTGCAGCAAAAAACAAAAAATTCTTGTGTAACAATATAGACATGTATACATATATTATATTTAACATGTATTGGTCTATCTACCTTCTGGGGGGGATGGGGGGAAGAAGGGGAAAAGTTGGAACAAAAGGTTTTGCAAGAGTCAATGCTGAAAAATTACCCATGTATATATCTTGTAAATAAAAAGGTATAATAAAAAGAAAAGAAAAAGACATGTACCTTGTATTAGAGCACTAATATTTAGCAAATAATGAATCTAGATATGCAAAAACAAGATAGACAAATAATTTTCACTCCATCCTAGATTTGCATTTAAATTCTATAAACAGCAATCAAGTAGAAAAATTTATGTGGTTATTCTCTCTGACCCTTTAAATCTCAAGAAATTTGAAGTCTCCTTCATATCCATTTTCCATCATTATTATTTCTATTATTTCAAATGTATTCCCCCATGTAGAATCCCAGAATTCCAGAATTTCAGGGTTAAAAAGGCCTTCAGTGTACATCTAATCTGACCTTTGCAGCCTATCTTTTCCTAGATGGGCCTAATTATTAGGATGTATTCTATATTTCCCTTGCTGGATCTCCTACCCATTGCATTCAATTCTTCCCTCTCTGGACAAATGAAAAAAAAAAAAAAACTTTGCAAAGACATTCATTATCATCTTCCACTTGCTCACTCTACATTATCTACATCATTTCACATCCTTGGAGTACACGTAGATTATCTGTGATCCATTAATTTATTTTCTCATTTTAAACTCATCACTTCCATAGGCTAAGAAGATGATTTGGTTTGTTTGAAATAACCATATAACTACCTATCTCATCATTTGGATGTTCAAATTAGAAAACAAAACAAAACAAAAATTTTAAAAAAATCACTAAATTCTTATTATCTTATATGCCTCTACCTATGTTCTTGCACATGAGTTTTAATTCATTAGTCAGTCAGTAAAAAGTAATTGTTAAGCATTTATTATGTGATAGTCATTACACTAAGATATGGGGATCACAACAACAATGCAAATAACCACAACAACTACCGTTTATATCATGCTTTGCAAATATCTGATTTTGATCTCACAATAACCTTGAGAAATAGTTGCTACTCCCATTTTACAGATGAAAAAATTGAGGCAGAAAGAGGTACAGTAAATCATTCAGAATCATACAGGTACTTAATATATGAAGATTAAATCAAACTCAGGTATCACAAACTTAATTTTTAGCATTCTTTGAGGCAGCTACTTAGAAAAAAAAAAAAACAGTTCCTAATATTAATGTGTTCATATGACAATGAGAGGAACAGCATATAAATAACTTTTATATATAAACGAGATCTACATCTCTCAAATAAAAACTAAATTTACAAGAGAAGTAGCTCTAGGTACCAGAAAAAAAACAAACAACTTTCCTACAAAAAGGAAGGTTTGAGCTGAATAAAAAAGCAATACATTTCTGCTAACCAACCATACACAATTGACTGCATTTTGTACAATAAAACAAAGGATATTTTTTCTGAACATTGACATAATTCTGAACATTGACTATGAAAAGAGCTATGACAATTTTGGGGCAGGAAGAAAATAAAGAAGAATTTGTAATTTATTGTTAAAGCTGTAATTATAATAAGTCAAATGAAACCACTCCTTTGAAACCAAAATAATATGTATTATGATCTCCTACTTCTTTTCAATTTCATTTTGAATCTAAGATGTGAATAAAACTATCCAAAGCATAGAATAAAATGGTAAAAAGGTATCTAATGAGATTTTTAAAAGTGAATTTATCTGAGAATTGTTTGGTTCTATTTTTCTCCTTTTTAGTATAGTTAGCTTAACAGAGTATTTATCATAATTTCACTAATCGAGGCATGCAGTAAGGATAGGAGGGAAGCATCCAATCATTCAATTTATTTTCCTCTAACACAAAATAGCATTATAAAAACACAACTCTTGCTTTACTAATGACAATTATAAAAATCTTGCCGTCCTAAATGATTCCTGTGAAATGAAAGAAAAATCTTTTCTTTAATAACAAAACACATTTTTGCATGACATTATATAAAAATGAATTTAACTGAAAATAGAATTCCTTTATTTTAAAATTGTGGATAATGACAATATAATTTTTATGATAAATATAGTGGAATTTATCTTAAAAGGACTTACCCATCCCTTTAATTTTATTGATAATCATAAAGATAATCACATGATATATTGCTAAGATATCAAGCACTAATTTAGACTTTTTGGTATTTATTTGTATTTGGTTTGTATTCCTTTTCTCAACATGAATAATCACATAATTAGAAATAAAAACTGATGTCATATTGTGTGGTTTGCCAAAAAGATACATTTAAAGTCATGCATATAATATAGATTACTGACTTTTTATCCCAGAAATTCTTCTTAGTTTAAATCTATGAAATAAAGAAAAAGAAAAATATATATAATCCAATTTTAAAAGAAATATCACTGGGATCTTAAAGCAAACAACCTACTATCAATCAGAGAAGACTAAAAGAATGTGTGTTCTTTATTATAACATAATTTTAAAGAGTAAATATGGTTTGTTTCCATTAAATGATTCTCATAGGATTGGGGACCCTTCAATTATAGCAATGATGTAGCAATTAATATTTCATTAATTATGAAATGTCTTTACTTGAAAGGGTGAACTTAAATAAATGTGAACAATATGCATTATAACATCAGAATCTTTAGTATAACAAGAGTAGAATGATAGATGTTATTATTTTAAACTCCAATCAGTATTGTAAAAAAGAGCAACAATTCTAAGCTATTAATAGGTTCTGGGGGGAAAAAAAATTACTAGAGGAGGAATTAGAATCTGCTTTCTGATTTATAAGACTAATAATATACCATGTGAAAAAATAAATATAGAGGTAAATAGATAGATGAAAAGATAACTACTAAAATTATTATGAGATGAATACTGGGGATACAAATATAAGCACATGTGAAAATTTTTGACCTTAAGAATACAGTCGTATGGGACAAGAAAACAAATACAGAGGAACAAAAAGGTCGGGGTTCAGAAAAGAGATCAGATGGTGAGGACATCATAGTTAATGGTGCAGAGACCTAATTCTCTCAGGACATAGTTCATCTACCAGAGTTGGAGGAGATAGGGAAAGAAAATCCCATGTTTCAGGTAGGTGGATATAGTTGGAATAGATGTGACAGACACAATCTTTTGATCATTGTGCTGTTGGTCAAATCATCTTGGAGAGAAGACTGAAGCTCAATTCCTTACTCAGATACTTAACTGTGGGACTGTGAAAATCACTTAATCATTCTTAATTTCAATTTCCTTTTCTGTGAGATAGACTGAAGAATTTGACCTACTTGTAAGGATTATTGTTATAGCAAATGAAATGACACATACAAAACGCTTTGTGAAAATTAGAATAATAAATGCTACTGTTAATAATTATCATTATTACTAACAATAAGAATAATATCAAAGGCTAATCTATATTGAAATCCCAGAAACTTCTGAAAAAATTCTTTTTAGTGTTTTTTTTTTCTTTTTTTCTTTTTCTTTTTACATGTTATTTTGATTTTTCATTTTAAAATAAAACAAAGCTTGTTATTTACAAAAAAAATGCATAGGTAATTTTTCAATATTGACCTTGGTTCAACCTTTTCTTCCAAATTTTCCCTTCCTTCCCCCAATCCCTTCCCATAGACAGCAGGTAATCCAAAACGTGTTAAATATGTTAAACTGTATGTTAAATTAAAAAAAAAATGTATACATATGTATATACTTATCTTGCTGCATAAGAAAGATTGGATCAAGAAAGAAAAAAAATGAAAAAAAATGCAAACAAACAACAACAGAAATAATGAAAATACTATGTTGTAGTCTATACTTAGTTCCCACAGTCCTCTCTCTGGAGATAGATGGCTTTCCTCATCACAAGATTGTTGGAACTGGTTTGAATCATCTCATTGTTAGAAATAGCCATGTCCATCAGAACTGATCATCATATAATCTTTTTGTTGCCATTTACAATGATCTTCTGGTTCTGTTCATTTCATTTAGCATCAATTCATGTAAGTCTCCTCGGTCTCTCTGAAATCATCCTGCTGGTCATTTCTTATAGAACAATAATATTCCACAACATTTGTATAGCATAATTTATTCAGGCATTCTCCAATTGATGGGCATCCACTCAGTTTCCAGTTTCTTGCCACTATATTTTTGCACATGTGGGTCCCTTTCACTTCTTTAAAATCTCTCTGGGATATAAGCCCAGGAGAAACACTGCTGGATCAAAGGGTATGCACAGTTTGATAACTTTTTGAACATAATTCCAAACTGCTCTCCAGAATGGCTGGATCCATTTGCAGGTCCACTAACAATGTATTAATGTCCTAGTTTTCCCACATCCTCTCCAACTTGTGTCATTATCTTTTCCTGTCATCTTAGCCTATCTGAAAGATGTATAGTGTGTACCTCAGAATTGTCTTATTTTTGCATTTCTCTGATTAAAAGTGATTTAGAGCATCTTTTCATATGACTAGAGAGGGTTTCAATTTCTTCATCTGAAAGTTGTCTGTTCATATCCTATGAGCATTTATCAATTGGAGAATGGCTTGAATTCTTATAAATTTGAGTCAATTCTCTATTTATTTTAGAAATGAGGCCTTTATTAGAACCCTTAAATGTAAACCCCCCCCCAATTTATTGCTTCCCTTCTAATTTTGTCTGCATTAGTTTTGTTGGTACAAAAACTTTATAACTTAATATAATCAAAATTACTTATTTAATGTTCAATAATGAGTTTGTCACAAATTCCTTCCTTCCTCATAGATCTTAGAAATAAATTAGACTGTGTTCTAATTTGTTTAAAATATCATTATTAATGTCTAAATCATGGACCCATTTCAACCTTACCTTGGTATATGGTGTTAGGTGTGAGTCAGTGCCTTAGTTTCTGCCATACTAATTTCCATTTTCCCCAAGATTTTTTTCAAATAATTAGTTCTTATCCTAAATGGTGAGGTTTTGGGGTTTTTCAAATACTAGAGTGCTATAGTCATTGACTATTTTGTCCTGTGAACCTAATCTATTCCACTGATGGACTATTTTATTTCTTAGCCAGTACCAAATAATTTTGATGACCACTGCTTTATAATATAGTTTTAGGTCTGGCACAGCTAAGTCACTTTCATTTACATTTTTTATTACTTCCCTTGAAATTCCTGACCTTTTGCCCTTCCAGATGAACTTTATTATTATTATTTTTTACATCTGTAAATTAATTTAGGTACTATAGTCATTTTTATTATATTTCCTTTACCTACTCATGAGCATTTGTTATTTTTCCAATTGTTTAGATATAACATTTGTGTAGAAAGTGTTTTGTAGCTGTGTTCATATAGTTCCTGACTTTCCCTTGGCAGGTAGATTCCCAAATATTTTATATAATGAACATTTATTTTAAATGGAATTTCTCTTTGTGTCTCTTGCTATTGGATTTGTTAGTTAAGCATAAAAATGCTGATTATTTATGTTGATTTATTTTATAGCTTCCATAAAGTGTTATCCTGGGAACCACTAGCTGTAGTCTCTTTTCTTACATTTTATTTAAGATTTTTGCATCAGTATTGATTAGGGAAATTGGTCTATAATTTCCTTTCTCTGTTTTCATCCTATCTAATTTAGGTATCAGCACCATATCTGGTGTCATAAAAGGAATTTGGTAGGAGTCTTTTCTCTATTTTTCAAATAGTTTATATAGTATTAAAATTAATTGTTTTTTAAATGTTTGGCGGCATTCACATGTACATCCATGTGGTTCTGGAGATTTTTTTCTTAGGGAGTTGATTAATAGCTTGTTCATTTTTTTTTTCTAAAATGGAACTGTTTGAATAACTTATTTCCTCCTCTATTAACCTGGGGAATCTATATATTTTTTAGATATTCCTCCACTTCACTTAGATTGTCAAATGTATTGACATATAGTTAGGCAAAATAATTTTTGTTCTATTTTCCTAGTCTTTTATTACATGTAATTTTTATTGCATTATGATCTGAAAAATGCATTTACCAGTTCTGTTTTTCTGCATTAGGTTTTGGTGGTTTTTATATCTTAATACATGATCAATTTGTTTATAGGTTCCATGAACTGCTGAGAAAAAAGTATACTTCTTTATTTCTTCATTCAGTTTTCTTCAAAGATCTATCATGCATAACTTTTTCTAAAATTCTGTTTACTTCTTTAATGTCTTTCTTATTTATTTTGCAATTCATTTTATCTAACTCTGAGAGAGCATGGTTGAGATCCCCCAGTAGTAGTTTTGCTATCTATTTCTTTTTGCAGGTCTTTTAATTTCATTTCTAGGAATTTGGAAGCATTTGGTGCATATATTCTTAGTATTGATATTGCTTCATTATTTATGATACCCTTTAGCAAGATATAATTTCCTTCCTTATCTCTTTTAATTAGATCAAATTTTGCTTTTGCTTGATCTCAGATCAGGATTACTGCCCTTGCTTTTTTTTTTTTTTTTTTTTTTTTTAACTTCACCTGAAGCATAATAAATTCTACTCCAGCCTTTTATCTTTAACGTGTATGTATCACTCTACTTTAAATGTGTTTCTTGTAAACACAATGTTGTGGGATTCTGGCTTTCAATCCAGTCTGCTATCTGTTTCTGTTTTATGGGAGAGGCCATTTAATTCATATTCACAGTCAAAATGACTAATTCTGTATTTAATGCCATCTTATTTAATTCAAGTTATGCTTGTCTCTTTCCCTTCTCTCTTCTCTCCTCCCCAGTATTTTCCTTCTGACCACCACCTCCCTCATTTAGCCTCCTTCTTTTAGATCCCCTCCCCCTTTTTTATACCTTTTTCCTACTACTTCTGTTTTCTTTTCTATTAACCACCCCTTTCTTTTCCCCTTTCCTTTCCTACTTCTCTATCTATAAGATGAAAAAAGTTTCTCTGTGAAATAAAATATGTCTGATATTCTCTTTTTGAGCCAAATCTGATGAGAGGAAGATTCACAGAATGTCCACGCTACTCCCTTCTCTTCCTCAATTATAATAGGTCTTTTTTTGCCTCTTCATGATATCTAAATTCCTTTATTTTACCTCAATTTTCCTCTTTTTGGAGTACAATCCCCCTTTTACCTCTTGTTACTTTTTTATATTATCATAATAAAATCAAATTATGTCCCTGGTCTCTAAGTATAACCATAACAGAAATATAGTTTTCACAAAAGTTCTTTCCTTTTTACCTTTTTATGCTTCTCTTGAGTTATGTATTTAGAGATCATTTTTTTTCTTCAGCTCAAGTCTTTACATCAGAAATAAATGAAATTCACTTGTATCATTGAATGCCTATCATCAGGGGTCCTCAAACTACACCCAGTGGGCCAGATGCAGCAGCTGAGGACGTTTATCCCTCTCACTCAAGGCTATGACGTTTCTTTATTTAAAGGCCCACAAAACAAAGTTTTTATTTTTATTATAGTCTGGCCCTCCAACAGTCTGAGGGACAGTGAAATGTCCCCCTATTTTAAAAGTTTGAGGACCCCTGGATCTTGTTCCCTGAAAGATAATGCTCATTTTAGCTGAATAGTTTATTCTTGGCTGTAATTCAAATTTCTTTGCCTTTTGGAATATCTGATTTGGAATATCTGAATATCTGATTAGAGTGGGAGCTACAAGGTCCTGGGTAATCCTGATTAATCCTGGATTAATCCTGGGTAAATACTGCCTCTCAGTATTTGAATTGTATTTTTTGTATGCTTTCAATATTTTTTCCTTGGTTTGGTAGTTCTGAAATTTAGCCATGCTATTCCTTGCAGATTTAATTTTGCGGTCTCTTCTTGGAGGTGATTGATGAATTCTTTAGTTGGCCATTTTGCCTTCTGATTTTAGGACACCAGGCCATTTCTTTATGATTTCCTGAAGGATAATATCTAGTCTCTTTCTTTTTTTTTTTTTTTTCATCATGGCTTTCAAGAAATCTGATAATCTTTAGATTATCTCTCTTAGATTTATTTTTCAGGTCAAAAGAGGAGGTATTTCATGTTTTCTTCTATTTTTTTTTCATTTTTTTTATTCTGTTCGACTGATTCTTGAAGTCTTATTGAGTCTTTCACTTCCATTCATTCAATTCTAATTTTTAGTATATTGTTTTCTTCAATTTCCTTTTTTAGCTCCTTTTGCATTTGTCCAGTTGAATTCTTTTGTTCATTGCATTTTTTTTCCTTTTCATAAATTCTGTTTTTCAATGAATTGATATCTTTTTCATATTTTTTTAAAGGAGTTATATGCTTTTCCAATTTCATCAAATCTATTTTTAAGGAGTTTTCTTTCTTTTTTTTTTAATTTTTATTTAATAATTACTTTATATTGACACTCGTTTCTGTTCCAATTTTTTTCCCTTCCTCCCTCCACCCCCTCCCCTAGATGGCAAGCAGTCCTTTATATGTTGGATATGTTGCAGTATATCCTAGATACAATATATGTTTGCAGAACCGAACAGTTCTCTTGTTGCATAGGGAGAATTGGATTCAGAAGGTATAAATAACCCGGAAGAAAAACAAAAATGCAGATAGTTCACATTCGTTTCCCAGTGTTCTTTCTTTGGGTGTAGCTGCTTTTGTCCATCATTTATCAATTGAAACTCAGGTCTCTTTGTCAAAGAAATCCCCTTCCATCAAAATATGTCCTCATACAATATCGTTGTCGAAGTGTATAATGCTCTCCTGGTTCTGCTCATCTCACTTAGCATCAGTTCATGTAAGTCTCTCCAGTCCTCTCTGTATTCATCCTGCTGGTCATTTCTTACAGAACAATAATATTCCATAACATTCATATACCATAATTTACCCAGCCATTCTCCAATTGATGGGCATCCATTCATTTTCCAGTTTCTAGCCACTACAAACAGGGCTGCTACAAACATTTTGGCACATACAGGTCCCTTTCCCTTCTTTAGTATTTCTTTTGGATATAAGCCCAATAGAAACACTGCTGGATCAAAGGGTATGCACAATTTGATAATTTTTTGGGCATAATTCCAGATTGCTCTCCAGAATGTTTGGATTCGTTCACAACTCCACCAACAATGCAATAGTGTCCCAGTTTTCCCACATCCCCTCCAACATTCATCATTATTTTTTCCTGTCATCTTAGCCAATCTGACAGGTGTGTAGTGGTATCTCAGAGTTGTCTTAATTTGCATTTCTCTGATCAATAATGATTTGGAACACTCTTTCATATGAGTGGTAATAGTTTCAATTTCATCCTCTGAAAATTGTCTGTTCATATCCTTTGACCATTTATCAATTGGAGAATGGCTTGATTTCTTATAAATTTGAGTCAGTTCTCTATATATTTTGGAAATGAGGCCTTTATCAGAACCTTTAACTGTGAAAATGTTTTCTCAGTTTGTTGCTTCCCTTCTAATCTTGTTTGCATTAGTTTTATTTGTACAAAGGCTTTTTAATTTGATGTAATCGAAATTTTCTATTCTGTGATCAGTAATGGTCTCTAGTTCATCTTTGGTCACAAATTTCTTTCTCCTCCACAAGTCTGAGAGATAAACTATTCTATGTTGCTCTAATTTATTTATAATCTCGTTCTTTATGCCTAGGTCATAGACCCATTTTGATCTTATCTTGGTATATGGTGTTAAGTGTGGGTCCATGGGAGTTTTCTTTAGATAATTTGTTTTTTAAGAAATAGATTAGTGGATCAGTGGAAAAGGCTAGGCTCACAAGACAGAATAGTCAATTATAGCAATCTAGTGTTTGACAAACCCAAAGCCCCTAACTTCTGGGAAAAGAATTCATTATTTGATAAAAACTGCTGGGATAATTGGAAATTAGTATGGCAGAAATTAGGCATGGACCCACACTTCACACCATATACCAAGATAAGATCAAAATGGGTCTATGACCTAGGCATAAAGAACGAGATTATAAATAAATTAGAGCAACATAGAATAGTTTATCTCTCAGACTTGTGGAGGAGAAAGAAATTTGTGACCAAAGATGAACTAGAGACCATTACTGATCACAGAATAGAAAATTTCGATTACATCAAATTAAAAAGCCTTTGTACAAATAAAACTAATGCAAACAAGATTAGAAGGGAAGCAACAAACTGAGAAAACATTTTCACAGTTAAAGGTTCTGATAAAGGCCTCATTTCCAAAATATATAGAGAACTGACTCAAATTTATAAGAAATCAAGCCATTCTCCAATTGATAAATGGTCAAAGGATATGAACAGACAATTTTCAGAGGATGAAATTGAAACTATTACCACTCATATGAAAGAGTGTTCCAAATCATTATTGATCAGAGAAATGCAAATTAAGACAACTCTGAGATACCACTACACACCTGTCAGATTGGCTAAGATGACAGGAAAAAATAATGATGAATGTTGGAGGGGATGTGGGAAAACTGGGACACTATTGCATTGTTGGTGGAGTTGTGAACGAATCCAAACATTCTGGAGAGCAATCTGGAATTATGCCCAAAAAATTATCAAATTGTGCATACCCTTTGATCCAGCAGTGTTTCTATTGGGCTTATATCCAAAAGAAATACTAAAGAAGGGAAAGGGACCTGTATGTGCCAAAATGTTTGTAGCAGCCCTGTTTGTAGTGGCTAGAAACTGGAAAATGAATGGATGCCCATCAATTGGAGAATGGCTGGGTAAATTATGGTATATGAATGTTATGGAATATTATTGTTCTGTAAGAAATGACCAGCAGGATGAATACAGAGAGGACTGGAGAGACTTACATGAACTGATGCTAAGTGAGATGAGCAGAACCAGGAGAGCATTATACACTTCGACAACGATATTGTATGAGGACATATTTTGATGGAAGGGGATTTCTTTGACAAAGAGACCTGAGTTTCAATTGATAAATGATGGACAAAAGCAGCTACACCCAAAGAAAGAACACTGGGAAACGAATGTAAACTATCTGCATTTTTGTTTTTCTTCCCGGATTATTTATACCTTCTGAATCCAATTCTCCCTACGCAACAAGAGAACTGTTCGGTTCTGCAAACATATATTGTATCTAGGATATACTGCAACATATCCAACATATAAAGGACTTCTTGCCATCTAGGGGAGGGGGTGGAGGGAGGGAGGGGGAAAAAAATCAGAACAGAAATGAGTGTCAGTATAATGTAATTATTAAATAAAAATTTTATTAAAAAAAATAGATAATTTGTTTTTTTCCATGCCCTCTTGCAAAAATCTTATTTCTTTTTCCCATTTTTCTTCTAACTCTCTTTTAAAATCATTTTAAAGATCTTCCAAGAAAGCCTTGTGAAATGTGGACCAGCTCATATCTCCCTTTGGGGCTTCATCTTGAGTTTATTTGCTTTTGGGAACCTCAGGGTTTCAGGTCTATTCACTTTCCCTATAAAAGTTGTCTATGATCAGAGTTTTTTTTTTTTTTTTTTACTTTTTTGTTCATTTTTAAGGGTTGAGATCTGCTTTTAATGCAAAGGAGTGACAGCTATTTTTCTTCGCTTTGGGGCTGGTGTTTCTGACTTACTTCCAGTGCTGAGTAATTGTGGTCAAGTGCTGGTTCTTCTGGGGTTCAGCAGCTTACAATTTCCCTTTTGTACTGACTTTTGGGAGTCTTGCAGCAAATCTAATAAATCACCCACCTGCCCTCCACTGCAATGCTCTGCCTCCTTGCCTCAGCGCCTTACCCTGGGCACCCTGTGCTGCAATCTGGGCTTAGCAGATAGTCCCCCTACCTGATTGAAACATCTGTTCTAAAGTTCTTCCAAAGTATCTTCTTTTAGAAATGTGTTGTACTCCAAATATTTGTGGATTGTGCCACTTCAAAACCAGTTTAGAGGCTTAATCTGCCATTGATATGAGAGAAAGATCAGAGGAGGTGACAGAAAGTCACATCTGCTCTCCACCATCTTGGTTCTATGTATCATTTGGACAAGTTCTCTGGAGGATCTTGGTACAAGCCCATGTCCTTGATCTTGGGAAAGAAGTGAAGAGAAGTGAAGACCCATGTGGATGGTGAAAATTCGAGTTAATTTATTATAAATTCTCTCAGTCTTAAGTATCTAAATACAATTACATCACTACAGCACACTGTACATGTGCTAACTATAAGCACCTTGCTATCATTATGTAGATGCCTCTTTGCTGCAAGTATCTCTGCTTCAAATAGAACACAGGTTGTCATGCTCCCTGACTTCTCAGGAAGGCTGAGATGCCCCCAAGGGGAGATGGGAGCTGAACCAGACATTGTCAGCAGGTTCCCTTTGGGTTGAAGGGTATTATACCTTACACAGAGATCCCCCACTGTCTATGTCCCTCTACAGCTCTGCCCCTGTTTTTTTTTTTTTTTTTTTTTTTTTTTTTTTTTTTGTAATAATTACACATTTGAATTTTGTTGAGGTTTTCAACACATTTGAATATGGTAATTTATTTTACTATTTTTTATAATAAAATGTATTTAGGTATGAATGACAAAGTGAATGCAGAATAAATTTAGAAAATAGCAGAAGTCTATATTTCTCAGAATGAGGTTAGTTAATCATGAATGACAGAAAAAATAGTAAACAAAGAGTCATGAGGCAGTACACAAATCAAATCAATACAGAGATAAGCTAACTGAGAATCAGTAGGAATCACTAAAAATGTGAAAAAGAAATTCACTTTAGTCCAAAAAAATCTGATTTGGGGTGAAATAGCAGTTGAACAGAGGTTCTAGCATGGTGGTATCATTAAGACTACAAATGTAGGGGGCAGAGCTAGGATGATGGAGAAGGCACATGTGACTTTCTAAGCTCCTCTCATACCCTCACGACCAATTATTAAATTCGGCCTCAAAAATAGTGCTTGACTGGTAAAATTCACGAAAATTAGAGGTACAACAATTTATCAGTAGAAGATAATCTGGAAGTTCTTCAGAAAACATTTGTCCTAAGTGATGGGAAAAGACCAGTGCAGGCGGGATAGAACTAGAGGCTAGCATATAAATAGATCCTGCAGGAGTGGCCTCTGTGGTTAGAAAATCTACAGGAGACGACTCTGCTATAGGCTGATTGCTCTGCTCTCCTTGCAAAACAGCAGATCAGGAGAAAAATTAAAGCCAAAGGTAGAGGGTACTCTAAAAAACACCAGAACCTAACAGGATCTGGCTACACTCACTCCAAACTGTAAGTGAGTGACTCAGCACAGACCACAGCACAGCTGGGCAGCCACATTCTGCAGTACTGGGCTTTTGCTTAGGTCAGTTACAAATCTGCACGGTAGGGGACACAGCCCGGGGCAGCCTCTAATCTTCCCAGTAGGGGGCCTCAGCCTGGGGCAATAGAACTTCCGCAGTGTGACTGTGCTTCTCTGGGCAGAGACATTTCTGGTGCCCATGCGGAGCTATTCGTAGGGCAACTGCTAATACCCACAGCCCCATAACGGGCTTTTGGGCTGGAGTAGTCTCTCTCTCTCTCTCTCTCTCTCTCTCTCTTTCTCTCTCTCTCTCTCTCTCTGTATATATATATATATATATATATATATATATATATATATATATATAAAACTATATATGCCCATGCAAATAACTTGTAAATAAAAAGCTATTAAAAAAAAAAAAAAGAAATGACCAGCAGGATGATTTCAGAAAGGCCTGGAGAGACTTACACGAACTGATGCTGAGTGAAATGAGCAGGGCCAGGAGATCATTATATACTTCAACAACAATACTATATGATGATCAATTCTGATGATCCTGGCCATCTTCAGCAATGAGATGAACCAAATCAATTCCAATAGAACAGTAATGAATTGAACCAGGTACACCTAGCAAAAGATGACTAAGGGAGATGACTAAGAACCATTACATAGACTTTTCAATTCCTATATTTTTGCCTGCCTGCAGTTTTTATTTCCTTCACAGGCTAGTAGTACACTATTTCAAAGTCCAATTCTTTTTGTACAGCAAAATAATTGTTTGGACATGTATACATATATTATATTTAATTTATACTTTAACATATTTAACATGTATTAGTCAACCTGCTATCTGGGGGAGGGAGTGGGGAGAAGGAGGGGAAATTTTGAAACGAAAGGTTTTGCAATTGTCATTGCTGAACAATTACCCATGCATATGTCTTGTAAATAAAAAGCTATAAAAAAAAGACCAACATTAAAAAAAAAAAAAAGACTACAACTGTAGTTAGGGATGCTATGAGGTCCAGCGTGGATTGTGGAAATGAGTTTTCTGTGTCAAGCTATGATTAAAATACAACATTCCAAAGGAATAGAAATAGAAAAATTTAACATGATGTCTATGTATGTTATTTCTTCTTATTAACTCTGTGAATTTCTACACAGGGAGTCATGGTGATCCTATAAGGGGCAAAAAGGAATGGTACCCGTTGAATCTATTTTGTTGTTGTTGTTGTTGCTGTTGTTGTTGTTGTTGTTGTACAAGGCAATTGGGATTGAGTGACTTGCCCCAGGTCACACAGATAGTAAGTGTTAAGTGTCTGAAACCAATTTTGAACTCAAGTTCTCCTGATTCTAGGACCAGTATTTTATCCACTGTGTCCTTTAGCTGCCCCTGAATCTTGCTTTATTTATGTCTTATAGATGTTTTAAAGACTAACCTTGAAACATTGATGATGAGCCCAAAAGATTTTGGGGACTGTGCCCCTCCTTGTTGCATAGTTGGGAATGTGGTTTGGACAAAGTGAAATCTTTCAAAACTTGACTCCATGGTAGATGGTAAGCTCCTTTTATTCACAGCTTGTTAAACTGTTAACTTTGACACCCTTGGGTCAATTTTACTCACATCTCAGTTTATGTCTCATGTCTTGGTTTATCAAAAAAGGTACTTAATGTATAATATGAAGCACATATGGGAAAGATGATTTTTTACTATATACATGCATGCTCATGCTCACACACACACACACACACACACACACAGAAATATAAAAGACTTGGTGTTCACTAACACAGCAGCTTAAAAAAGGATTCAGTACCTTTGTAAGGCTTATTACAGTCTGATGAAAAGATACTTAAAACCTATTTTAATATAAAATATTTTCCATGTTTATTAATTATGCATTTTATAATCTTCCTCTGCACCATCCAAATTGCTTCTGGTAAAATTGTTGGTTAAATGACTAGACTTTATCTAATATGCATATTGGCAATAATCTTCTTTAAGAACACCAGAATAATTCCCAAAGATTCTTTCTCATCATTCCATTCAGCTCTGAGTAAGATCTCAGATCTCCATATACCTCCAACTCAAAAGATTTCCTTTTAGTCTGAGTAAGTCGATCTAGGGAGAATTGTTGGCCTAAAATCAGATAAGAGAAAATGGAAAAGAGGCATCCCAAATCCATCTCACTCTTGCTCATGTGTAATAGATTTCACAAGCACCTGGCTCCTGTCTCCTGACTTGGATATGGAGGAAAGCTGAGCTGTACCTCCCCCAATTTACCTCTCTGGAAACAACTCCTAACATAAACAATTCTGACAAGATTTTTCTCCAGTAAGAGGAAAGTATAGGGGAAAGGTGCCCTATTTTTTACATTCACTGAGTCATCAGTTTTTTTGGCTAAGTAGCTAATATGAAGATTGCCATTTTGTAATAGAAACTGTCATATTGTAAAATCCTTTTAGCTCTAAATCATATATGGTTCAAAGCAATCTCTAAAGTTACCTTCCAGTCAAACAAAACTAAGAAAAGAAACTTTGAACATGGCCCAGAGTAGGGTCTTTATAAGCCCCTATGTTTGTCTCGTTAAAACAAATTCAGAAAAATTTTTTTTACTGTTTTGAAAAAGCTTCACTGGCTATTCAAATTTGAAATGCTCTTTTTGCTTATGTAGGCCTCCTACATCCCCCAATTTCCTTCAAGATTCAGCACAAATCACACCTTCTGCAGGTGCCAAATATTTTCAATCTAAGCTTACTTCCCATTCACTTATATATTAAGCATTTACAGAGTTGTTTCTATTTGTTGGCTTCTCTTTGTAATTTGAGTACCTTTATGTCCGGGACAAAGTTCTTGTCTTATTTGTATCCCTAGTAATTAGCACAGTAGCAGCCTTATCTTAAGCATTTAATAAATGGTCGTTAATAGATTGATTGACTGACATCAAACCTTTGTCTAATCTCTTCTCAACTTCAAGGCTAAAACTACTTGATTTAGAGGATATCAATTCAAAATCCAAATGAATTCAGCTGAAAAACCATGAATAAATTGCTTAGTGAATTAGTATATGGGATAACTAGAATGACACAATGAATAGAGTGCTGAATCTGGAGTTAGGAGGACTCATCTTCTTGCATTCTAATTTGGCCTCAGGTACTCACTAGCTTCATGACCCTGGGCAGGTCTCTTAATCCCTTTGTGTAATGGGCTGAAGCTCCAGTTGATGCACTGAGGTCCCAAGCACGTGAGGCTAAATAACAATTGGACAATACTCTATTAATATATGCTTGGAGAAAAAATGGCCCCACCTACTCTCTGTGTAAGTTTTTATGTGTTGTATAGGAAATGACATAGAGATGATTTGGTGGGTGGGGTGAGAGAGCCAGAAGCACTGCTGGCCTGATTTGTGGTGCGACTGCTCTCACTTCGTACTGCCATTCCCCCTTCACCTCCACAAAAAATAAAGATCAAGCATTTTCTCTTAACCTGAACTCCTGACTCTGGCTGATTTTAAAACACGTGGTCATCTCACTTTTGTTTCAGTCTGTCTATAAAATGAGTTGAAGAAGGAAATTACAAACCATTCTTGTATTTTTTCCAAGAAAACTCTAAGTATGATCACAAAGAATTGGACATGATTGAAACAACTCATCAACACCAACAACAACTAATAATACATATGCATATAGATGATTTCTGTCTCTATCTGTCTCTGTATCTTTGTAGATATAGATATTTAGATATATCGCGTCTGATCTGATACACACACACACACACAACATATATAATATATAAACACACACACACACACACATATATTATAATACAGAAACATACATGAAGATGATGGAAGGCACTTGTTTTCCTAAAAATAGTTTAGATAGAAATATAGCTGCTATTATAACTTCTATTCTCAGATGTTTTTATACTTCTCCCAGCAAGCCTTTTATATAAGGAAAAATAATAATCATATTTTAAAATCATGTTATATAAATTTTATATGCAATCACTTTTAAGCCTCTTTTGGGATATTTTTTTGTGCATGCAGAAATAACTACTTAAAAGTGGATAGATAATTTCAAATCTTAACATTTTGTTATATTTTAGCGACATTGGCTATAGCTGAAATTCATCGATGTTCTTACTTGAACATCTGCATTAAGTTGTTTATTCCTTAACAGATCTTTTCATAAGCTGATTGCATATGAATTAACAACTCTATTCAGATCACAGATTGAGGTAAATAATTTGCTTTTAGATTTAATCATTCTTTCTTATGTTTTGAAAGCTATTTCATCTTGTTTTTAGCTTTGAATGAAACATGAAAAAAAAAAAGCACTCTAATATTACCAGGACTGTTATTTCCTAGGGATCCCTCATTTCAGTATGTCTTTAAAAATATCTGTTCACAGTAGATTTAAGTGCCTTGAGGGTAAGGACAATTTCATTTTTGCCTTTTAGGTCCTCATACAGTGCCTTACACATAATGATAATTTAATGCATATTTGTTAAATTTTATTGAATTACTGAAATTGATTAGGAAAGTTAATAAGAGGAAAGTAATCATAATTACTTTAGGACATCTCAGAATAGATAGATGCAGAGAGAATTGAAGTTTCTAACAACATCAAATAAAACATGAATGGGTTTAAAAGAAAGGAAATAAAATTTATTCTGGAATGAAGCTGATCTTAGAAATTCAATTAAATTGAACAAGTATTAACCATCTACTATGTGCAAGGAACTTTGCCAAGTATTAATAATAAAACAAAAATGAAAATGTCATTTGTTTTCAAGAAGCATACATTCTAATAGGATCATTCAAAAACATCCATTCAATTTTCATATTACTAAAAGGTGGATTTGGGACAGCTAAGTGGAATAATGGATAGAGGGGTATGCTTGAAGTTAGAAAGTTTTATCTTCCTGGATTCAAATCTGGATTCAAGCATCTATTATTTGTGAAAACCTAGTTGAGTCACTTAACACTGTCCTAGAGAAAGAAATGTCACAACACTTAAAATCTGTGCCAAGAAAACCTCAACTGGAATCATACAGAGTAAGACAAAACTGAAAAATGACTAACCAGTAACAACAACAAAATGTGGATTGTATGATGAAAATCTGATGAGTGAATTTTTATCCTCTAATAACTATTGTAAAATTTACCTAAAGTAGATTAACACTGAACATAGAATAAAAATTAAAAGGAACTAAAAAAAAAAAAAAACAAACAAAAACAAAAACAAACAAACAAACAAAAAAAAACTACCATGGCATTCCTGGGAGAAGTAATGAGAAGAAAAGAGTACAATGTAATAAGCAGAAGTGTCAGTAGCTGGGGAATAGCAATATCTAAAATTCATTAAAGGAGGAACAAGTTGAAGAGAATAAGTGTTCAAGAATGATTCCATTAAAGAACAATTGCTCGTGTTCTCCTAGGAAACCCCATCTCCTCTACAATAGCTTTCTACATGCTGAGTATGCTCTCTAGGATCTGTTCTTCATCAATACAAACATTCTCTCCACTTTTCAATGATAGTGTCTTGTTCAGTGAGTAATGAGTTCAATGTACAGGACTTAAAATCCCAGAACTTCGAAATGGAAGGGACCTTGAGATTCAAAATAGAGTTGAATTGTGAAAACATTACTTTTGATTCCAGATCCACAATGATTTCTGTATTGTTACAAGATTCTTCCATTAACCTCATGACAAATAAATAGATTTCTTAGTAATATAATTCTTAGTAAATTTACTTGAGAAAAACAAGGATACTTTAATTTCTTGATTTTGTCTCATTACTATAAACTTGCTTTCCATTACATTTTCTTAAAAGATTATCAAGGAAAAAGAGAAAGAACTTTTTTTTTTTAATTTTTTATTTCCATTGGGCAGTTAGAAGGCCCAATGGATATAGCCTAGCCCTGAAGTCGAGGAGCTGAGTTCCAATCCATCTTCAGACACTTAATACTTACTAGCTGTGTGACACTTGGCAAGTCACTTAATATTGCCTGCCTTTCAATATTTGGTTTCTAAATTCTCTTCTTTCCCCAACATCTTTCTCACACATTGAAAAGGAAATAAAAATAATACTCATATGTATGGTGATGAAAAATGTATTTCCATATTAGCAATGTTTCAAAACAGAAAACAGCAAAACAAAGTGAAAAATATGCTTCAATCTCTATTCCTAATTCATCAATTTTCTCTATGAATGTGGATAGCATTGTTTTTGTCAATAGTACTTTGGGATTATCTTGGATTATTACATTGATCAGAGTAGCTATCACTTCTACTGTCTCTTGTTCCTGCTCACTTTGCACCATATGTTTTACTCATAAGTTTTATAAGGTTTTACTGAAATTATCATTTTCATAATTTTAAATAGTTCATTGTGGTATATGAATGTTATGGAATATTATTGTTCTGTAAGAAATGACCAGCAGGTGAATACAGAGAGGCTTGGAGAGACTTACATGAACTGATGCTAAGTGAAATAAGCAGAACCAAAAGATCACTTTACACTTCGACAACGATATTGTATGAGGATGTATTCTGATGGAAGTGGATTTCTTTGACAAAGACTCAGTTTCAATTGATAAATGATGGACAGAAGCTGCTACACCCAAAGAAAGAACACTGGGAAACGAATGTGAACTATTTGCATTTTTGTTTTTCTTTCCGAGTTGTTTTTACCTTCTGAATCCAATCTCCCTGTGCAACAAGAGAACTGCTCAGTTCTGCAAAATATATTGTATCTAGGATATACTGTAACATATCCAACATATATAGGACTGCTTGCCATCTAGGGGAGGGGGTGGAGGGAGGGAGGGGGAAAAACTGGAACAGAAGTGAGTGCAAGGGATAATGTAAAAAAAATTACCCTGGCATGGATGCTGTCAATATAAAGTTATTATAAAATAAAATAAAATAAAATATTTAAAAAAATAAAAAAAAAATTTAAATAGCTCAAAAGAAATTCATTACAATCAAAGCATTTTTTCAGCCATTACCCAAGTGATGGAACATGCTCAAATTCTAATTGTCACCTCACTAAGAATAGGTATAGATAATTTTGTACATACAAGTCCTTTTCTCTCTGTTTTTTTTAATCTCTTTTGGGCTATAGAACTAGTAGCGATATTTTTGGGTCAAAAAGTATGCAAAGTTTATAGTTCATTAAGCATAATTTCAAATTGATCTCCAGCTTAAATTAGTTCACAGTTCTACTAACAGTGTATTTGTATACCTATTTTTCTACATTTCCTTTAGCACTTTTTTCATTTTCCTTTTCTGTCATATTTGTTCCTCCAATAGTTTTGATATGAAACCTTAAAGCAGTTTTAATGTGCATTTCTCTAATTATTAACAATTTAAGTCACTTATTCTATGACTTCTAAAACTTTGATTTGTTCTTCTAGAAATTGCCTTTAACTATTGCTCAACTGGAGAATGACATTTTTTTTAATAAACTTGGATCAATTACTTATACATCTGAGAAATGAAGACTTCATCAGAGAAACTCGCTATGAATTCTGCCTCTTCACTACCCGAAAGAACAAATTTTCAATATCAAAATGACCACCACTATATAACTAAATATGTAGTATCAGGTATACCCATTTGTCACTGAGAGTAAAATTAAGAGTAAAATATCTTTTTTTTTTCCTATTGGAACAAATATGAGGATATTCTCCAGATGATAAAGTAACATTACAAAGATGTAGAAAATCCATTGCCTTGATCTTTATACTCTTCAAAGCTGATTAAGTTGAACTTTTTTGCCTTTTACTAATATTATTATAAATTCTGAATATAGTTTTATAAGTTTTACTTTAGAAATATTTTAATGATTTTCATTGCTGTATATATCCCATAAGTTTTTTGTTTTTTGGGTTTTTTTTGTCAAAGCAATTGAAGTTAAGTGACTTGTCCAGGGTCACACAGCTAATGAGTTTAACTATTTGAGGAAAGATTTGAACACAGATTCTCCTGGCTTCAGATCCAGAACTCTCTCCACTGAACCATCTAACTGCTCCAATATCCCATAAGTTTTGATAAATAATGTATGCAGGTGAGACTATATTGTAGAATAGCTGATGAATAAAATTATCATGAGGTTTTTTCTTTTCTTGTAGTGTATAAAGTGAGAGCTGAAATAGAATTCAGAAGCAGTGGATAGAGTTCTGGGCCTAGGCATAAAAAACCTGAGTTCAAGTTCATCAAAGTTTCCTTTATACACACACAAACACACAAGCCACTTAACTTGTCTGCCTCAGTTTCCTTATTTGTAAAATGTTTATTGTAATAGCAACAACTTTTCAAGATTGTTATGAGGATAAAATGAAAAATTTGTAAGGAAGTATAAGTGTTAGCTATTATTGTGTAATAAAGTCTCATTATAAACAAAATGAGAAAAATTACCCTTTTTTAATTCTAGAAGGTAAAACCAACTTAAATGGATAGAAGTTATTAAAATGCAATTTTAGGTTTGAGATACAAGAAAAAATAAAAACACTTCTCAACAATTAGTTCAAATGATGGAATATGCTGCCTAAAACTTCAGGGACTTTTCTCTGAGAAGTTGTAAGCAGAATATGGTTAATTGCTTTTGGCACAATGGACAGAGCTCTAACTCAATATTAGAGAACTAATGAAACATGACCTATCCCTCAAATTTATTATTTGT
This sequence comes from Antechinus flavipes, assembly GCF_016432865.1. Lineage (NCBI taxonomy): Eukaryota > Metazoa > Chordata > Mammalia > Dasyuromorphia > Dasyuridae > Antechinus > Antechinus flavipes. Next base: position 403,867,096 of record NC_067400.1, read on the forward strand.
GTCACCATGGACAGATCACTCAGTCTTTCCAAGTCTCAAAAAACTCTTTAAGACTATAAGTGATAGAAGTTATAATTGTAATTCATAGATTATAAATAATATGGAGAACAATCTGGTACTATGCTTAAAGAGTTATAAAATTGTGCATGCCCTTCAACCAAGCCATACCATTACTAGATCTGTATCCTAAGGAAATCATAAATGAGGGAAAAGGATTCACATGTACAAAAATGTTTGTAGTAGCTCTTTTTGTGGTAGCAAAGAATTGGAAAATAAGTAGATGCCCATTAATTTGTCAAGGATTGCCCAAGATATGGTATATGAAGGTAATGGAATATTATTGTTCCATAAAAATGATGAACAAGCTGATCTTAGAAAGGCCTGGAAAGATTTGTAAGAACTGATGCTGAGCAAAGCAAGCAGAACAAGGAACACTATAGCAACAAGAATGTCCTTGATCGACTGTGAAAGATTTGGTTCTTCTCAGTGGTTCGGTGATCCAAAGCAATCCCAATAGACTTTGGACACAAAATACAATCTGCATTTAGAAAAAGAACAAAGGATACTGAATGTAAATCAATCCTTACTATGTTCACTTCTTTTTTCTGTTTTTTTTTTTTTTTAATCTCTCCCATGGTTTTCCCTTTTTGCTCTGTGCTAGGGAATGGAACCCTCCCCAGAGGGCGTACAGAAACCACCTCGACCTGTGGTGCACAATACGTTTTCTGCAGAATAACCCTTGTTGGGCAAAGAACAATGATTTGTGACCATGGGAATGAGTTTGGTCTGAGGGCCACAGCATTGTTGCTTGTAAGCAGGGATACCTTAACAAAGCCTCTCACCTGTGAGCAAGTTGCTAGAATTGCTGGATTGTCTCTCTTCTCATTGGCAGATACCATGCACATGCAAAGCCCACAAGCTGCTTCTCTGAAAGGTGATTCAGGATTGTATACTGTTCACATGGTAATCATGCTTGCAAAAATGTATGTCAAAAAGGTTGTATGGCATAATAAACTGGAGCTCTTTTTGCACTCTGTGAGCATTCCACTTCATTTATCTCACTTTTGAGATCAAAGGGCTCACATACTTTGAACTCTTAAGACAGTCACAACAGCCACAACAGCTCTGATTTTTCTCTCCCAACATGATTCATAAAGCAATGTGTATTAAAAATAAATAAATTTACTACAATAAAAATAAGGAAAATAGATTATAACTTGTAAACTACTTTAGTATAAGGAATATTTTGTATATTAAATCACAAATCTTTGGCATATCTAGGATGTATTGTCCTTAGGTTTATTTGATGTAATTTATATTTAGAGAACCCATTTCCCTATTAGTATGCATTCAATTTACACTGGAAACCATTATGCTTGCAGAAATTCTCCAAGCCAATGGCATATTCATGATTTCAAGAAAGGAGAAGAGAACTCACAGTTGTCAGTTTCAGAGGAAAATAATTTTGGTTTTGGTGGATAGGATATATTTTATAGAAAATAATAAAATAAAGTTCTCAGTATGATTGGTTAGTAAAAGAACATTAAAGCAAATATTGAATAAAAATGTTGCCTTAGTAATCTCTAATAAAAATCCTGAAATTTAAATTCTTCCAGAAAATTTCTAAAAATATTAATTAAAATAAAAAAGCCACTTAATTGAATTTGAGCTCCCGTCCAGAGTGACTAAAATTCTAAACTTTAGCAATTTTATTTGTTATTTCATCCCCAAATTAGGATTCCTTAATGTGACTGAGAAATTCTTCAAGAATTTTACTTTATCGCCTGTACATGGAAATTGTTTTTCTACTAATGTGTTTAAAAACCTATCTATAATGTAAAGTCTTAGAGAGTTGTCTGAGACCATGAAGTTTAAGAACATCTATCTGAATAAATGCTATTTTCTTTGATGTTCATTTTAATTATTTATTTTAACATTTGTTTATTTTTTTAAAAAATACAAAATAAGAGAGAAAAACAAATAGAAAAATGGCAGAATAAGGAAAAAAAATGTCATGTGGCGAGAATATGAGAGAATTCAAAATATGTAACAATAAATTTTTATAAGTTATCAAATTGTGCATACCCTTTGATCCAGCAGTGTTTCTACTGGGCTTATACCCCAAAGAGATACTAAAGAAGGGAAAAGGACCTGGACCTGTATGTGCCAAAATGTTTGTGGCAGCCTTGTTTGTAGTGGCTAGAAGCTGGAAAATGAATGGATGCCCATCAATTGGAGAATGGTTGAGTAAATTGTGGTATATGAACGTTATGGGATATTATTGTCCTGTAAGGAATGATCAGCGGGATGAATACAGAGAGGACTGCTGAGACTTACATGAACTGATGCTAAGTGAAATGAGCAGAACCAGGAGATTATTATATACCTCAACAATGATACTGTTTGAGGATGTATTCTGATGGAAGTGGATCTCTTCGATAAAGAGAGCTAATTCAGTTTCAATTGATTAGAGATGGACAGAAGCAGCTACACCCAAAGAAAGAACACTGGGAAATAAATATAAATTGCTTGCATTTTTGTTTTTCTTCCCGGGTTATTTATACCTTCTGAATTCAATTCTCCCTGTGCAACAAGAAAACTGTTTGGTTCTGCACACATATATTGTATCTAGGATATACTGTAACCTATTCAACATGTAAAGGACTGCTTGCCATCTGGGGGAAGGGGTGGAGGGAGGGAGGGGAAAAATCGGAACAGAAGTAAATGCAAGGGATAATGCTGTAAAAAATTATCCTGGCATGGGTTCTATCGATAAAAAGTTATTATAAAAAAAGAGATTTAAAAAAAAACAAAAAAAATTATTTCAAAAAGCACATTTAATACTAAAAGACATTGTATTCATGACTGTATATCTTTTCTTTGCTTCCTTGTCAATTATTTTTCTGTGCACTTTTTATTTATTTTTTCCCCTTTCCTCCCTTGCACATTCCCTACCATATATACATATATTCACGCAAAGTCACACATATCTATGCGCACATATATAGATACAAAAAACATACATTCACACATACACTCACACACACACACATATATATACATTTATATAGAAAGACATGTGTCTAGAACAATATTAATATAGCTAACATATAATGTAGATTTCCCCTTAATTGAATCTTTAAGTTTGACTTTGTCTGAGATCAATGATTATAAGCTTTACTTTTTTTTCTGATAAATTCTACTCCTTATCCTTGTTATTGTGTTTTTGTATATCATTGCCTATCATTGTTAATTCTCTTACTTTAGTTCTACTCCTTAGCTTGCCTAATATTATTTAACCTTCACCCTACTCTTCACCTTTCCCCTTTCTTTTTATCCCATTGTCATTAATCTACATACCTTGTACATTTCCCTTAATCTAATTTTTTTTCTATGTTCCATCTTATTCTGTCACCCTTTTCTTCCCTCTTTTTTTCCCTTTCCTAGTACTCTACATGACTTGTCTCATAAATATACATACCTTTCTATACTCTACCATATCATATTTTCTCCCTTACCTCTTGATGTTGACTCCTAAATTTTCTATTAAATTTTCAATTGAGTTCAGAATTAGTTGTCTACAACTTCACTGATTATCTTTTTTTGTTGTTGTTCAATATTATACTTAATTTTACTGGATATGACATTTTTGGCCACAAGCCTAGTTCTTTTGAAAGTTGTGATATAATATTCCAGGATCTGTGGTTTTATATTGTAGCTGTTGACAAATCTTATATAAATCTATTGTAGCTCCAGCATATTTAAAATGTTTTTTGTTCCTTTTGTGTTTCTTGTAATTTTTTTTCTCTTTGACAGGGGGCTTTGAAATTTAGGAATATTGTTCCTATGTGTTCTCCTTGTAGGATCTTTCTAAGGTGGTGACTGGTGGATTTTTTTCTATATCTGTATTTTCTTCCCATTTTATCACTTCAGAACAATTTTCTTTGATTATTTCTTTCATTATTGCACCAAAATTATTTTTTAGTCACAACTTTCAGATAGTTCAATTATTTTTATAGTTTCTCTTCTTGATCTGTTCTTCAGATATATTGCTTTTTATAAGATGTCATATTCTCTTCTGTTTTTTTTCATTTGATACATACATATATATATATATATATACATACACACACACACACATACAAACACACAAACACAAATTTCTTGATTTCATAGTTTCACTGGTTTCCCCCATACTAATTAAAAAAAAATTCTCTTTAAGATTCTGGATTTCCCTTTCTAGTTGGTTGACTTTCTTTTCATAATCTTCTGGTTTTCCTTGCATAGTTCTTATTTTTTTTTATTTTGTAGTTCTTCAATCTCTCTCCTTTGGTTTATAAAATCTTTTTTTGAATTCTATAAATTCTTTCCTAGCAGTACCTGTTTGTCATTGTTCTCTGGGGTAGAAAAGGCTTTTTAATTTCAATATGCCCTCCTCCAAAGATAAGCCACAGTATTCTCTAATCCCATAGTAATTTTCCATTTTTGGGTTCTCTCTCCTTTGCCTATTCATTTTTTTTAAAAAATGAGAACTTATTAGTGTAACCACCTCAAATCTCTGGGTGAAGAGGATTGTACCTCTGGCTCCACTTCAGTTCCTCTAGCCTGGAACCCCATAGCAAGAATGGCATTTTTATGCAAGTGTCCACAACCAGCAGCATCTCTACCCTACTGCTTTTCACTCACTAGGTGTATAGTTTCTTTTTCTACAAGAGTGTCTCTGCAACACAGCTTGAAGTTTCTTATCAGTTGAAGCACCCTCAGTTTTCCCTGCTTTAGACCCCAGACTCTTAAAGCTGTCCTCTAGATGGAAATTCCTGTGGTTTGAACTGAGGCTACCTCCAAATCTAGCTAGCCCCAAAGCTTCTTGCTTCTATTTCACTCCAACTGTCCTGGAAGTATCTACACTGCACACTGATTAAATCTCAATCCTGGGATCATTCTTCTCTGGTTATCACAGTATTATGTGTTCTTCCCTAGTCTTATTTGTTTTTTGTGAGTCTCTGTTTTACATGATATTTTGTTTTATTTGTGAGGGAAATGTGGAGAGATTGGAAATTTCTGATCTACTCTGCTATCTTTCTAAAATCTTTTCTCTCTTTTGATGTTTATATCTTAAAAAGTTACCTGGGACATTGAAAAGTTAGGTGACTTTCCCAAGGAAGCACCAAGGTGACTCCAAGCATGACTTGTTGACTTCAATGCCACTCTGCCTCTCATTCCACAATATTAATCCCAAATTTCCCTAAGGTAGCTAAAAATCAAATCCCACAAAATTAAAATCTGCTACAAATGTTATTGCTTCATTGTTTATAATCTTGATTTCCCTGGGGGAAAGCCATATCATGTTGGAGCACATGTGTGCATATAAGAACTCCAAAAGCTTTTTCTAGAATATTATTGATGTAAATATTTAATCACATAGAGCTGAATCATATAGAGCCTATATAAAACTTTATTTTTAAAGTTCTGAGTAGAGAACATTGAATGTAAAATAATAGGATTGTAGTTTGAGAAGTTGATGGGAACTTAGAGCCAATAAACAGTGGGAATTGATTCATGGTATGTATAATAATTTAAACTGAAAATTAAAATGTACAATCAATTCAACTTCTACTTTTTTGATGTAATCCATTTAAATATTACATCCAAACTATCATTTCTGATTGATTTAATTTTCTTAGGCCAGCTGTTTTTTTTTTTCTTCCTTTGGAGAATGATTCTGTGCTTTTTTAAGATAATATGTATATGTTGAAATCAAGCTACCCTTTCTTTCCTTAAAGTTTTATAGCTTTTATTATTGTTGGTACCATAATTTCAATGTAATTATTCATTTCATTTTCTCCAAAATCACATAATTTGAGTTGGAAATATTTCTTTCTAATCACATACACAATTTAAAATTCTTCTCTACAACATACTTTTATTTCATCTATCTATCTATATCTATCTACCTACCTACATTTCCATTTAGTTATTAGCTTAATTACCCATTCATTTATTAACTTATTCAAACAACTAACTACAGTTTTACTCTGTAACTAGTAATTATTTTCATTGACTTTTAGTTGTTAGTTTGTTCACATTTTTAAATCCAAGACCCTATTATTTATTGTTATTGTTATTATTTATCACTTTTCTTGTCGATTGTTTCATTCTTTCTTACTTTTACTAGGTTCACTTCCTTTTTTATAAAAGAGTTGGGAGGGATTTCAGAAGGCATCTGGACCTTTAATATATGGTTATAAAATCTTAATTTAAATACCACAAATGTAAAAAAAAAAATTTCCTCCCAAGGTAGCTTAATTTCTCTTCCCAACAAATACATTTCACCAAAATGGAGATCTACAGCTATGTAAGAAAATAGTACAAGTTATTCCTCACTTTTTTGCATAACAGTAGGTGCCCATGCTTGGTTAAGTGATCAAAAGATGGTCATTTAGATATTTTCTCCTATTCACATAACCTTTCAAACTTATCCAAAACTAAAATTTATTGTAAAAGATAAAGCAATTTCAGGCACATTTTCATGGTATAAAAGACTCAGAATTCAAAAGAAGGTTAAAAAAGGAAAGTGATACTCATTGACACTGAGCTCACACAGCATTGCTCCCCTTAGTACAATGTTACTGAAAGAAAGGCTGCGATACATCACACAACCTTCCATCAAACCAACCCCATTCCCTCCCTTCTACTTTGTAGTACCATAGAGATTCAAGGTATGAAAGCTTGCTTTGGTCTCAATAACCGGCTTGAATAGGCTGTTTCAGGATAAAAGCTTGGTATCTAAAACCTGGAAGCACCAGTGTTTCCAAACTCTGAACTAATAATGCTGGGGAAAGCAGTCTCTTTACTGCTGGTTTCAGGTCAGAGAATTAAGGAGTAGAGAAAGTAGAACAAGTCAGCAGAACAGGATACTATGTATGTGGAAAGCTGTTCACTTCACCAAACCTGAGGGACATAGTATAGTATCTAGCTGAGACCAGTTGTAACCCCTCACCCCACCCACTCACCCAAACAGTCAATTAAGATAGAAATCTAGTCTACTGAAATGTGAATTTCCCAGTGCGGGAAGAGGACAAGATACCTTGAAATTAGTCCCCAAAGGCAGCAATAATCAATAGGAGAAAGCCATGAAATGAATGATAAATAAAATAATAGTGAGAGGGGAAAACTATGAGTGAAAGAACCAAAGATCTAAGGAAGAAGAAATCTCAAAGTCCTTAAACATAGACAAATAAATCAATGAGAAAAAATAGAACAGCAGAAAAAAAATTACTTCTCCATCTAGTAAACAATTTCAAGCATCTATGAACAAATAGTGTAAAATGAAGGAAAATGATCCAAACAATTGATGAGACACAGAGACCTGTGGAATTTAAGGAAAACTTGAAAGAACAATACAACTATATTAAATGTATTAAGGAGAAATGAGAATTATGAGGATATAATTTATATTCTATAGAGCAAAATATATAACTAGCAAAGTTAAAAAAAATGAATCTGCAAATAACAAGCCTAACCAAAAAAATTAAATACAAGTGAGAACAAGATTTGGAATGCAAATACAAAAAAAAATTAAGAACAACTTAGGAGAAAAAAACAAAAAAAAAACAAAAACATGAATGTTAAGAGAAAATATGCTCACTGTGATAGCAAAACACTGATCACTTAAAGAGGTTGTGTAGAGACAATCTAATAATCATAAGCCTACCAAAAGAACATTACAGGGCACAAAATCTTAACATTATAATAAAGTAAATGAGAAAAAATAACTGACTAGTACATTGGAATATAGAAATTTCAATTTCAATGATAAGAATCCATACTTTACCTCCAGAAAACAAATAGACAGACAAAGAAAACAGATCACAAATCTTAATCACATGGTGTTTAACGTGAACATTCAGTTTCTAAAATGACAAGTTAGGAAAAACATCAAAACAACCTTCAATTACCAAGAGAAAGATAGCCAAATAATTTAAGATTATTCAATATCCACTAAAAAAGGAGAAGGAAATAGAACAATGTGTTCCAAAAATCACTGGAGCTCAGGATGAAACCCAGAGGGTTCTATTTTGTAAATCTGCTTTTAGCTACAAAGGGAAAAAAAGACATTCAACAATGAGTTTGAAACATATCTATCTAGAAAGAAAACCATAACTGAAGTGATTACTTGTTTCTTGAACTCAACAAGCAATAGAAATGCAAGGGAATGAGCAAATTCAAAACCAGAAGCAACAGTGACAGCAGAAGGCCATTAAAAGACTTATTTTTAAAATTTGCATAAGTGGAAAGGGGTGAAGGCAGAAATCTGGAACATGCATGTAATGAAGAGGCAGAAAGGGGATATGATAGACAGAATTTGGCAACATTTTCCATATAGACATGCCTTTTTGGTCTCAGGAGGGAGGTTGGGAAAGATTGGAAAGAAGAAAAAAGTAATATGGAAGGGCATTTCCCTGATGAATGTTTCTAGGGATTAAAAGAGATGATGGTCTTACAATGGATGTTCCCTGAGGGACTTAGTGCCAGAAAAGTCCATTTGTCCTGGTAGAGGAGTGGGCAAAATTGGAATTCCTAGGGGAAATCTGAAAATATGGATAGAAGAGCTAGGAAATAGGAGATTTTTAGGTAAATGTAAGAAGAAGCCTAAAAGTGAAGGTATCAATCAAAACGAGATAGGGGGAGGATTTCTTACTATTACAGTATTGTTCCTGACACCTTCAATAAGGGGCATTGTTCTGAGGAAGAATGACATTTGAAAGAGAGAACCCATAAAATAAACCCTGCAAGGTAGTGACAAAAAATACCTAGAAGACAAGAGTTGAGATTGGATGACTGAGAAGCTTTGACTTTATGAAGAATATAGAGGAAAGCAAAATCATTCAAATGAGAAAGTGAGTATCTAGAAAGAGACAATGGATAAATAAGAAGATGAGAAAAATATTTTAATGAAGAGCCCCAAAATGAAATTAAAAATAGCTAAGATATTAGTTGAAGGGGAAGATAAGGAGCCAAGATCTACTTTCCTAACAGAGAGGGAAAAAGAAAGGAATGAGTTCATATATAGCACTATACTATATACTATATATGAATATGCATATACATATATGTGTGTATACACATACATATATACATGTGTATGCAGTATGTATATATAGGTATATCTCATTCTTTTATGTATGTGTGTGTGTATTTCATATATATGAAGAGAAAGAGAAAACATAGTTAAAAGCAGAAGAAAAGAATAAATACAAATTTTAAAAAAAGCACAGTGAAGCCTTGCTATTTGAATTTTGAGTTGTCTTGGCCATAGTGTTCCCATGTATACATGTCACTACCATACTTTAACTTATGTCCACTATTGCATTCTTAGTATATTTGTAGGATGTTGTGTCAAAAATATTGGGAGAAATCTGTGTTGTTATTGTTGAGTAGAATTATTATGATGACATTTTAGGTAAATCCTTAGGAAAATAATTTACATAAAACATTACTTATAAATTAGTACTTAGAAGGACAATCATTTTTAGGTGTGTCCTATACTTAAAGTATTTAAAAGTAATGCAACCTGTATATATATGTATATATACAAACACACACACACATATATATTTATATAATGCTTATTATGTGTCAGGCTATGTGTTAAGCACTTTACCAGTGTTATCTTACAATAATAAGATCATGACCCTGGTAACTCAATGGGTTTAAGTTGAGCAAGTGAGCCCCTAAAAAAAAATCTCATTAACAGAAAAAATATATGCTTTAACTGTGATAGTACACTATAAAATGTCTATTGTATTTATTTTTTACTTTCATATATGTAGCATTTTTATTTTTACCTTACTATTACCTTACTTACTTAAATATTGGGGTTGTACTTCATAACTGAAGATATTCATTTGTGTGCTTAAGTAAACTTCCTTAAACTTCCTATAAGTTCTTCAAGGGCAGTTCATATTCTTTTCCCTCATACAATACAAAGAATAATATTGGGCATATAACAGTTGCTCATAAATAGTTGCTGAAAAATTAATATAGAAGAGATGAAAATTATAGCTTATTCAATTAAGAGAATTTTTGAAAATTTCCATAAAAGAATTTTGTGCAAATTGGTGAGATTGTGAATTCTACCTTTAGGTTAAAAATTAGTATTCATTTTATATATTAATTTATATTACAAATGTACCAACTAAATTAATTTATCATTCATAATATAAAAAACATACAAGAATTTAAAAGGAAGAAATTACAATGAAATATTTTTTTTAACATTTGCTTAACATTTTTAACATTTACTCTTGCTAAAAAATATGCTCCAGGCGTAAAAATTCTTTTCTTTATTAAAATATTTCTTTTCAAAATATATGTATAGTTTTCAAGATTCACACTTGCAAAACCTTGTGTTCCAATTTTTTTTTTCTCTTCTTCCCCATCCCCTCCCCAGATGGAAAATAACCCAATATCTTAAACATGTGTGATTCTTCTATACATATTTCCACAATTATCACACTGCATAAGAAAAATAAGCTCAAAAAGGGAAAAAAATGAGAAAGAAAGCAAAATGCAAACAAACAACAATAAAAAGTGAAAATACTATGTTATGATCCACACTCAGTTCCCACAGTCCTCTCTCTAGATGCAGGTGGCTCTCTTCCTTACAAGATCATTGAAACTGGCCTAAATTACCTTACTGTTGAAAAGAACCAAATTTGTCAGAATTGATCATTATATAATCTTGCTGTTACTGTGTAAAATGTTCTCCTGGTTCTACTCATTTCACTTTAATCAGTTCATGTAAGTCTCTCTGGGTTTCTCTGAAATCATGGCTCATTATTCTTGAAAAAATCCCTGTATATATCATCAGGGGACAGTAATGTTTTGAAAATAATAATTGCTTATCACTAATTAATTATTAGATTAATTAAATGATGCAAATAGTTATACAGGTTAATTTTTTTAGATGTTTATCTTAAAGCTAAGCACAATACACCAATTATATAATAAGCCATGACTATCAATGAACTTATCAGCTTTTCAACAGGAGGCATGTATAGAAATTCACCATACCTAATGCAAAATTAAGCAAAAGTTAACATTCTCTGATAAGTCAACAGAGTTTCCACTATAAATCCAGTTCAGTATAAATTATTTTATGTGAATCTCCTTACCAGTATGATACCTTAATGTCATATTCAAATCTGCATGCTTTAGTCATTCTTTTTGAATGAATCTGAGCAACAAGTAATATAACGTGTCTGGATCATAGACTGCAGGAAAGGAAGGATGAATAATAAGGATATAAAGTTTAAGGCTGGTAGGAAAGACTTTTAAGTACCAAATACTTAAATCTGAACTTTGATCCAAATGAAAGAGACAGGAGTAGGATAGTAACATGATTCGATCTAAAAATTCTTTTGGTAAGTTTGTGGAGAGGATCGGAAAATATATGTCAGAAAAATCCATTAAGATGTCAATGTAATAGAACAACTGATAGGTAATGAGAAAATGAATTAGGGTGTTGTATATAAGTGAACAAAAAAGTACATCATCATCATCCATTGCCATTGTTGTAAATTAACTTTACAAAGATATATATCTATAGATATAGATATAGATATAGTGTGTGTGTGTGTGTGTGTGTGTGTGTACACAAAATATAGTTATAATCATTTTTGTCAGTTGCTTGGATATATAGCATAAGGGAGAATAAAAAATCAAGAATTATATTCAGGTTGTGATCCTCCAATGAGTGCCTCCTAAAACCACTAAGTGAAATTGGTTGCAGGAAATCGATAAGTTGGAAGAGGAACAAATTTTCCCAGTATACTGTCTTGCTAGCCTAGGTAGTTATTAAATTATACAATTCCCCTTAAGGGCAGATGCCTAGAATACAATTAAGTTGTTAGGATCTGGATATCTACAAGAGGCCTGATTAAGGTGAACACTTGTAGTTCTGGAGAGGCGTGACTTAGAATAGTACCCTGGTAATTAAAATTCAATGTTAGAAGGAAAAAAAGACATTTACAGATCATATAGTATTTAATGAAAACAATTATTATCCATAGAAGGAAAATTTTGTGCAGCAAAAATATGAATTAAGTATATCTTGAGCTGATTCAATGGAATGAATCTTCCTTGACTGAATTACCAATTATGGTTGGCCAAACACCAGAGAGAATAGGGAGCTCCTTGTGCTCTTGTATATTGGAAGTAATAGTGACAATATGAGCCTTTGTTCCTTTAAGCAAATTAATTTTAGATAATGGTTTTAATATTTTATTTTTTAATTTTATTTTTATTATAGCTTTTTACATACAAAACATATGCATACGTAATTTTTCAACAGTGACCCTTGCAAAACTTTCTGTGACAACTTTTCCTCTCCTTACCCCCAACCCTTCCCCCAGATGACAGGTAAACTAATACATGTCAAATATGTTAAAGTATATGTTAAGCACTAATACATGTCAAATATGTTAAAGTATATGTTAAGTACTATATATATATATATATATATATATATATATATATATATATATTGATACAGTTATTTTGCTACACAAGAAGAATCAGACTTTGAAATAATGCACAATTAACCTGTGAAAGAAATCAAAAAAGCAGGCAGACAAAAATAGAGGGAATGCTATGTAGTGATTCACATTCATTTCCTAGAGTTCTTTCGCTGGGTGTAGCTGGTTCTATTCATTATTGAACAAATGTTGAAGAGAGCCATGCCCATCAGAAGTGATCATCTTATAGTATTGTTGTTGAAGTACATAGTGATCTCCTGGTCCTGCTCATTTAACTCAGCATCAGTTCCTGTACATCTCTACAGGCCTTTCTGAAATTATCCTACTGGTCATTTCTTACAAAACAATAATATTCCATAACATTCATATACCACAATTTACCCAACCATTCTCTAATAGATAGGCATCCACTCAGTTTCCAGTTTCTGGCCATTACAAAGAAGGCTGCCATAACCATTCTTGCACATACAGGTTCCATTCCCTTCTTGAAGAGATCTTTGGGATATAAGCCCAGTAGTAACACTGCTAGAACAAAGTGTATGCACAGTTGTTAACTGTTTGAGCATAGTTACAAATCATTCTCCAGAATGGCTGGATGTATTCGCAATTCCACCAACAATGTATCAGTGTCCCAGGTTTCCCACATCCCCTCCAACATTCAGCATTATCTTTTCCTGTCATTTTAGCCTATCTGACAGGTGTGTAGTGGTATCTCAGAGTTGTCTTAATTTGCATTTCTCTGATTAATAATGACTTGGAGCATCTTTTCATATGGCTAGAAATAGTTTCAATTTCTTCTTCTGAAAATTGTTCATATCCTTTGACCATTTATCAATTGGAGAATATCTTGATTTCTTATACATTAGAGTCAATTCTCTATATATTTTGGAAATGAGGCCCTTATCAGAAAGTTTGACTGTAAAAATAGTTTCCCAGTTTATTGGTTCCCTTGTAATCCTGTCTGCATTAGTTTTGTTTGTACAGAAGCTTTTATATTTGATATAATCAAAATTTTCTATTTCATGATCAATAATGATCTCTAGTTCTTCTTTGGTGACAAATTCCTTCCTCCTCCACAGGTCTGAGAGGCAAACTATCCTATGTTCTTCTAATTTATTTATAATCTCATTCTTTATCCCTAGATCATGAACGCATTTTAACCTTATCTTGGTGTATGATTTTAAGTGTGGGTCAATGCCTAGTTTGTGCCACTCTAATTTCCAATTTTCCCAGCAGTTTTTGTCAAACAGTAAATTCTTATCCCAAAAGCTAGGGTCTTTGCATTTGTCAAACACTAGACTATTAAAGTTATTGAATATAATGTCCTTTCAACCTAACCTATTCCACTGATCAGCTGGTCTATTTCTTAGCTAATACCAAAAGGTTTTGGTAACCATTGCTGTATAATATAATTTTAGATTTGGTACAGCAAGCCCACCTTCATTTGATTTTTTTTTTCACTAGTTCCCTTGAAAGTTTGACCTTTTGTTCTTCCAGATGATTTTTTCTTTCTGGGTTATTAAAATAGTTTTTTTGGGAGTCTGATTGGTATAGCACTAAATAACTAGATCAATTATGGGAGTATTGTCATTATATTTGCTCGACCTATACAAGAGCACTTAATATTTTTTTTTTCCAATTGGTTAGATCTGACTTTATTTGTGTGGAACATGTTTTGTAGCTTTGTTCATATAGTTCCTGACTTTCTCTTGGCAGATAGATTTGCAAATATTTTAAAATATTGGTAGTTACTTTAAATGGAATTTCTCTTTGTAATTCTAACTGTTGGATTTTTATTAGTGGTATATAAGAATGCTGATGACTTATGTGGGTTTATTTTGTATCCTGCAACTTTGCTAAAGGTGTGGATTATTTCTAACAGCTTTTTTATAGAATCTCGGGGGTTTTCTAAGTATACCAGCGTATCATCAACAAAGAGTGATAATTTGGTTTCCTCATTACCTACTCTAATTCCTTTAACCTCTTTCTCTACTCTTATTGTCAAATCTAGCATTTCTAATACAATATTGAATAGTAATGGTGATAGTGGACAACTTTGTTTCACTCCTGATTTTATGGGGAATGGTTCCAGTTTATCCCTATTACTTCAGATGTTTACTAATGGTTTTAAATAGATGCTACTGATTATTTTAAGGAAAAAACCATTATTCCTATATTCTCAAGTGTTTTTATTAGGAATGGATGATGGATTTTATCAAATACTTTTTCTGGATTTATTGAACTGATCTTTTTTTTTTTTTTTTTTTAAATTTGGTTATTGATATAGTCAATTATGCTAATAGTTTTCCTAATATTGAACCAGCCTTGCATTCCTGGTATAAATCCTACTTAGTCATGGCATATTATCCTATGGATGATTTTCTGTAGTCTTTTTGCTAATATTTTGTTTAAGATTTTAGCATCAATATTCATTAGAGAGCTTGGTCTATAATTTTCTTTCTCTGTTTTCAACCTACCTGGTTTAGGTATCAGTAACCATGTCTGTGGCATAAAATGAATTTGGTAGGACTCCTTCATTCCCTGTTTTTTCAAATAGTTTTTATAGCATTAAAGTTAATTGTTCTTTAAATGTCTGGTAGAATTCACATGTAAATCCATTTGCTCCTGAGGATTTTTTCTTAGTGAGTTGATTAATAGTTTGTTCTACTTCTTTTACTGAAATGCGATTATTTAAGCAATTTACTTCCTCCTCTGTTAATCTGAGAAACCTATATTTTTGAAGATAGTCATCCAGTTCATTTAGGTTGTCAAATTTATTGGCATAAAGTTAGGCAAAGTAACTCCTTATTATTGCTCTAATTTCCTCTTCATTGATGCAAAGTTCTCCCTTTTCATTTTTAAGACTAACAATTTGATTTTCCTCTTTCCTTTTTCTAATCAGATTTACCAAAGATTTATATATGTTATTTTTTTTCATAAAACCAACTTTTAATTTTATTTATTAATTCAATAGTTTTTTTTTTTTACTTTCAATATTATTCATTTCTCCTTTCAATTTTAGAATTTCAAATTTAGCATTTGTTTGAGGGGTTTTAATTTAGTCGTTTTCTAGCGATTTAATTTGAAAGCCAAATTCATTTATCTTCTCTATCTTTATTTTATTCAAGTAAGTCTCTAAAGATATAAAATTTCCTTTTATTACCCAGTTTGGGTGCATCCCACAAATTTAAGTATCATGTCTCATTGTTGTCATTTTCTAGGGTGAAATTATTAATTGTGTCTATAATTTGCTGTTTCACCCAATCATTCTTTAGGCTGAGATTATTTAGTTTCCAATTACTTTTTGGTCTATTTATCCCTAGTTTTTTGTTGAATGTAATTTTTATTGCAACATGATGTGAAAAAAAAATGAATTTACTATTTCTGCATTTCTGCATTTGATTTTGAGATATTGGTGTCCTAATATTTGGTGAGTTTTTGTATATGCTCCATGAACTGACAAGAAGAAAGTGTACTCCTTTCTGTCTCCATTTACTTTTCTACACAGATTAATCATACTTAATTTTTCTAATATTCTACTTACCTCTGTAACTTCTTTCTTATTTATTTTGTGGTTTGATTTATCTAATTCTGAGAGTGCAAGGTTGAAATCTCCCACTATTATATTTTTGCTGTGTATTTCTTTTTTCTTTTTTTTAAATTTTTAATAGCTTTTTATTTACAAGTTATATATATGGGTAATTTTACAGCATTGACAATTGCCAAAACTTTTGTTCCAATTTTTCCCCTCCTCCCTCTACCCCCTCCTCTTGATGGCAGGATGACCAGTAGATGTTACATATATTAAAGTATAAATTAGATACGCAATAAGTATACAGGACCAAACTGTTATTTTGCTGTACAAAAAGAATCAGACTCTGAAATATTCTACAATTAGCCTGTGAAAGAAATCCACAATGCAGGCAGGTGAAAATATAAGGATTGGGAATTCAATGCAATGGTTCTTAGTCATTTCCCAGAGTTCTTTTGCTGGGCATAGATGGTTCAGTTTATTACTGCTCCATTGGAACTGGAATTGAGATTCAGCATCTCATTGCTGAAGATGGCCAGGTCCATCAGAATTGATCATCATTTAGTATTGTTGTTGAAGTATATAATGATATCCTGGCCCTGCTCGTTTCACTCAGCATCAGTTCATGTAAGTCTCTCCAGGCCTTTTTGAAATCGTCCTGTTGAGCACTATCTATATTAAACATATATGCACCAAGTGGTGTAGCATCTAAATTCTTAAAAGAGAAATTAAGAGAGCTGCAAGAAGAAATAGACAGCAAAACAATCATAGTGGGAGATCTCAACCTTGCACTCTCAAAATTAGATAAATCAAACCACAAAATAAATTAGAAAGAAGTCAAAGAGGTAAATAGAATACTAGAAAAGTTAGATATGGTAGATCTCTGGAGAAAATGTAATGGAGACAGAAAGGAGTACACTTTCTTTTCAGCAGTTCATGGAACCTATACAAAAATTGACCATATATTAGGACATTAAAAAGCTCAAACTCAAATGCAGTAAGGCAGAAATGGTAAATGCATCCTTTTCAGACCACGATGCAATGAAAATAACATTCAACAAAAAGCCAGGGGAAAGTAGACCAAAAAATAATTGGAAACTAAATAATCTCATACTAAAGAATAATTGGGTGAAACAGCAAATCATAGACATAATTAATAACTTCACCCAAGAAAACGATAATAATGAGACATCATACCAAAATGTATGGGATGCAGCCAAAGTGGTAATAAGGGGAAATTTCATATCTCTAGAGGCCTATTTGTATAAAATAGAGAAAGAGAAGGTCAATGAATTGGGCTTGCAACTAAAAATGCTAGAAAAGGAAAAAATTAAAACCCCCCAGTCAAACAATAAACTTGAATTTCTAAAAATAAAAGGAGAGATCAACAAAATTGAAAGTAAAAAAAAAATTATTGAATTAATTAATAAAACTAAGAGTTGGTTCTATGAAAAAACCAACAAAATAGAGAAACCCTTAGTTAATCTGATTAAAAAAAGGAAAGAGGAAAATCAAATTGTTAGTCTTAAAAATGAAAAGGGAGAACTCACCACTAACAAAGAGGAAATTTGATCAATCATTAGGAGTTACTTTGCCCAACTTTATGCCAATAAATTCGACAACTTAAATGAAATAGAAGAATTCCTCCAAAAATATAGCTTGCCCAAACTAACAGAGGAAGAAGTAAATATCCTAAACAGTCCCATCTCAGAAAAAGAAATAGAACAAACTATCAATCAACTCGCTAAGAAAAAATCCCCAAGACTAAATGGATTTACATGTGAATTCTATCAAACCTTTAAAGAACAATTAAATCCAATGCTAAATAAACTATTTGAAAAAATAGGGATTGAAGGAGTCCTACCAAACTCCTGTTACGACACAGACATGGTACTGATACCTAAACCAGGTAGGCTGAAAACAGAGAAAGAAAATTATAGACCAATCTCCCTAATGAATATTGATGCTAATATCTTAAATAAAATATTAGCAAAAAGATTACAGAAAATCATCCCCAGGATAATACACTATGACCAAGTAGGATTTATATCAGGAATGCAGGGCTGGTTCAATATTAGGAAAACTATTAGCATAATTGACTATATCAATAACCAAACAAACAAAAACCATATGATCATCTCAATAGATGCAGAAAAAGCATTTGATAAAATCCAACATGCATTCCTAATAAAAACACTTGAGAGCATAGGAATAAATGGACTTTTCCTTAAAATAGTCAGGAACATATACTTAAAACCATTAGTAAGCATCATATGCAATGGGGAAAAACTGGAACCTTTCCCAGAAAGATCTGGAGTGAAGCAAGGCTGCGCACTATCACCATTATTATTTAATATCGTATTAGAAACACTAGCCTCAGCAATAAGAGTCGAGAAAGATATTAAAGGAATTAGAGTAGGCAATGAGGAAACCAAACTATCACTCTTTGCAGATGATATGATGGTATACCTAGAGAACCCCAGAGATTCTACTAAAAAGCTATTAGAAATAATTCATAATTTTAGCAAAGTAGCTGGATACAAAATAAATCCCCACAAATCCTCAGCATTTTTATACACCACCAACAAAATCCAACAGCAAGAGATACAAAGAGAAATTCCATTCAGAATAACTGTTGATACCATAAAATATTTGGGAATCTATCTACCAAAGGAAAGTCAGGAATTATATGAGCAAAATTACAAAAAAGTTTCCACACAAATAAAGTCAGACTTAAATAATTGGAAAAATATTAAGTGCTCTTGGATAGGCCTAGCAAATATAATAAAGATGACAATACTCCCTAAACTAATCTATTTATTTAGTGCTATACCAATCAGACTTCCAAGAAAATATTTTAATGATCTAGAAAAAATAACAACAAAATTCATATGGAATAATAAAAAGTCGAGAATCTCAAGGGAATTAATGAAAAAAAAAATCAAATGAAGGTGGCCTTGCTGTTCCTGATCTAAAATTATATTATAAAGCAGCAGTCACCAAAACCATTTGGTATTGGCTAAAAAATAGATTAGTTGATCAGTGGAAAAGGTTAGGTTCACAAGACAGAATAGTCAACTATAGCAATCTAGTGTTTGACAAACCCAAAGATCCTAATTTTTGGGATAAGAATTCATTATTTGATAAAAACTGCTGGGATAACTGGAAATTAGTATGGCAGAAATTAGGCATGGACCCACACTTAACACCATATACCAAGATAAGATCAAAATGGGTCCATGACCTAGGCATAAAGAATGAGATTATAAAAAAATTAGAGGAAGATAGGATAGTTTATCTCTCAGACTTGTGGAGGAGAAAGAAATTTGTGAACAAAGATGAACTAGAGATCATTACTGATCACAAAATAGAAAATTTTGATCACATCAAATTAAAAAGCCTTTGTACAAAAAAAAAAAAAAAAAAATAAACCTAATGCAAACGAGATTAGAAGGGAAACAACAAACTGGAAAAAGATCTTCACAGTTAAAGGTTCTGATAAAGGCCTCATTTCCAAAATATATAGAGAACTGATTCAAATTTATAAGAAATCAAGCCATTCTCCAATTGATAAATGGTCAAAGGATATGAACAGACAATTTTCAGAGGATGAAATTGAAACTATTACCACTCATATGAAAGAGTGTTCCAAATCATTATTGATCAGAGAAATGCAAATTAAGACAACTCTGAGATATCACTACACACCTGTCAGATTGGCTAAGATGACAGGAAAAAATAATGATGAATGTTGGAGGGGATGCGGGAAAACTGGGACACTGATGCATTGTTGGTGGATTTGTGAACGAATCCAACCATTCTGGAGAGCAATCTGGAATTATGCCCAAAAAGTTATCAAATTGTGCATACCCTTTGATCCAGCAATGTTTCTATTGGGCTTATATCCCAAAGAAATACTAAAGAAGGGAAAGGGACCTGTATGTGCCAAAATGTTTGTAGCCTCCCTGTTTGTAGTGGCTAGAAAGTGGAAAATGAATGGATGCACATCAATTGGAGAATGGCTGGGTAAATTGTCGTATATGAATGCTATGGAATATTATTGTTCTGTAAGAAATGACCAGCAGGATGAATACAGAGAAGCTTGGAGAGACTTACATAAACTGATGCTAAGTGAAATGAGCAGAACCTTTACTTTGACAACGATATTGTATGAGGATATATTCTGATGGAAGTTGATTTCTTTGACAAAGAGACCCAACTCAGTTTCAATTGATAAATGATGGACAGAAGCATCTACACCCAAAGAAAGAACACTGGGAAACAAATGCGAACTATCTGCATTTTTGTTTTTCTTCCTGGGTTATTTTTACCTTCTGAATCCATTTCTCCCTGTGCAACAAGAGAAATGTTCGGTTCTGCAAACATATATTGTATCTAGGATATACTGTAAGATATCTAACATATATAGGACTGCTTGCCATCTAGGGGAGGGGGTGGAGGGAGGGAGGGAGGGGAAAAATTGGAACAGAAATGAGTGCAAGGGATAATGTTGTAAAAAAAATTACCCTGGCATGGATTCTGTCACTATAAATTTATTATTAAATAAAATTTAAAAAAAAGAAGAAGAAAAAGAAAAAAAAAAAAAAAAGAAATCGTCCTGCTGGTTATTTCTTACCGAACAATAATATTCCATAATATTCATATACCACAATTTATTCAGCCATTCTCCAATTGATGGGCATCTACTCAGTTTCCAGTTTCTGGCCACTACAAAGAGGGCTGCCACAAACATTCGTGCACATACAGATCCCTTTCCCTTCTTTATGATCTCTTTGGAATATAAGCCCAGTAATAACACTGCTGGATCAAAGGGTATGCATAGTTTGGTAACTTTTTGAGCATAGTTCCAAATTGCTCTCTAGAATGGTTGGATGTATTCACAATTCCACCAACATTGTATTAGTGTCCCTCTTTTCCCACATCCCCTCCAACATTCGGCATTATCTTTCCCTTTCTTTCTAGCTAATCTGACAAGTGTGCAGTGATATCTCAGAGTTGTCTTAATTTGCATTTCTCTGAATAACAATGACTTGGAGCATCTTTTCATATGATTAGAAATAGTTTCAATTTCTTTGAGAATTATCTGTTTATATCCTTTGACCATTTATCAATTGGAGAATGGCTTGATTTCTTATAAATTAGAGGCAATTCTCTATATATTTCATCCCATATAGTTCATCCCATTCACATTTACGGTTAAAATACTAATTCTGTATTTCCTGCCACCCTAATATCCCCAGATTATGCTTGTCTTTTTCTTGCCCTCCCAACCCTCTTTCCCAGTTTTAAACTTATGTGCCCCACTTATATCACTATGCTCACCCTCTTTAGGATACCTCCCTCCCCCACTTTGAATCTCTTCCCCTTTCTTGTACCCTTCCTTTATTACTCTTTTTCTTTTCCCTTTTCCTCTCCCCCTTTTTAATCAGGTGAGAGAGTATTTTCTGTAAAACAAATATGTCAATTATTTTCTCTTTGAGCCAACTCTGTTGAGAGTAAGATTCACATAATGTTCCTCCCCAACTCTGAGTTCCCTCAGATGTGATAAGTTTTCTTTGCCTCTTCGTGGGATGTAGTTTCCCTCTTTTTATCCCCTCTTTCCCCTTTTTCTGATATTATCTCTTTTCCATTTCTACTTCCCTTTTTTTATTTTATATCAGTAAAATCAAATTATACATGTAGTCTTTTTGTATTACCACAACAGAAATAGAATTCTCAAGAGTTACTTTTATCTTTTCTGCATCTCTTGAGCCCTATGATTGGAGATCAATTTTTTTTTTTGTTTAGTTCTGGTTTTTTCCTTAGAAACAAATGGAATTCATCTGTTTCATTTAATAATCCATCTTCTTCCAGGGAATAAGCTCAGCTTAGCTGGGTAGTTTATTCTTGGCTGCATTCCAAGTTCTTTTGCCTTTTGGAATATCAGATTCCAGGACCTTCAATGCTTTAATATGGAGGCAGCCAGATCTTGGGTAATCCTTATTGTGGCACCTTGGTATTTATTTTTTTTTCTGGGCTGCTTATAATATAATTTTCTTAATTTGATAGTTCTGAAATTTGGCCACAATATTCCTTGGAATTTTTATTTTAGGGTTTTTTTCATAAGGTGTTTGATGAATTCTTTTAATGCCTATTTTACCTTCTTATTCTATTACCTCTGGACAGTTGTCTGTGATGATTTCTTGGATCTAGGCTCTTATTTTCATCATAATTTTCGAAAAGTCCGATAATCCTCAGATTATCTCTCCTAGATCTATTTTCTAGGTCTGTCGTTTTTCCAAGTAGATGTTTCATGTTTTTTTTTCCCCCAATTTGTCATTTTTTGGGGGGTTTTGTTTGACTGATTCTTGCTGTCTCAATGAATTATTAGTTTCTATTTGTTTAGTTCTGATTTTTAATGAATTATTTTCTTCATTAGCTTTTTTTACTTCTTTTTGTATCTGTCCAATTGAATTTTTAAATGAATTGCTTTGCTCTATGGAATTTTTTTTTTTTTTCCATTTCACTATTTTTTTTTTTTTTTAGTGAATTATTTTCTTTTTCCAATTCACAGATCCTACTTTCTTGTTCACAAATCTTACTTTCCAAAGATTTTTGTTTTACTTTTTTCCATATCAGAAATTCTATTTCCCTGTACTTCCTGGGAATTTTTTATCCTTTCCAATTCATATTTCAAAGCTTCTCTTTCCTTTCCCTATTTTTCTTCTAACTTTCTTTTGAGACTTTAATGGTCTCTTCTATGAGAAAGTTATGTAGAAGGGGACAGATAACATTCCCCTTTGGGTTATTGTCTGGTGACTGTTTGTTATTAGTCTCTTCGGGGTTGCAGACCTGCTCTTTTTCTGTATAGAAGCTATTGATCATCCGTTTAATTTTTTACTCATTTTTTAAAGCCTTTAGGGTCTGCCTTCAGAGCAAAGGGGTTACCAGCTTCCTCTGCAAAGCTGGTAGAGCTGTAAACCGGCTTTAGGCATCGAGGTATGGACTGCTCTGAGTGAGAGTTTTCCTCTCCCCAGCTGGAGTTGATTTAGCATGGCAGAAGTTCCCAGTGGAAGAAGCCCACGCCCAGCTGTGTGGTTTAGCGATTGCCCTAAGGCTAGAGACTAAGAGCTGAAAGTGTCACTGCCCCAGGCCAGAGTCCCTTGTGGGGCTGTGGGTATTAGCAAGGGACCAGCAAATAGTCCACCTCAGACTGGAAGTCTCTGCCCGGAAATTTCCGCCCAGAAGCAAATCCCCCTGTGAAATTTCTATTGACCCAGGCCAAGCCCCTCACTGTGCAGATTAGAGGCTGACCCCAGCTGTGCCCCGCTGCTGTGCAGGTTTGCAACTGCTCCAAGGAAAAGCCCCATACTGGGGGTTGGGACTGCGAGCTTGTGTTGTGATCTGTGCTCTCACTTCTGGTTTGGGGTTTTACTTGGTCTGACTCTAGTTCTCTCTTTACCTGTGCTGATCTTCTCCGTGGCCCCTGAGGACAAACTTTTTCTGATGAGATTCCAGATAATCTTCAGCTGGTGAGTTGTTGTACTTCTAATCTTTATGAGTTGTAGCAGTCAAGTGCTATTTTTGAGGCTGAATATAATATTGATAGTGAGGGTAAGAGAGGTGCTTAGAAAGTTGCGTGTACCTTCTCCGTCATCTTGGCTCTGCCCCTGCTGTAGTCTTGCAGGGAAGAAGATGGACATTTAATGAAACAGATGAATTCCATTTGTTTCTAAGGAAAAAACCAGAACTAAACAAAAAATTTGATCTCCAACCGTAGGGCTCTCTTACCTTCTCCTTCAGGAAGATAGATGCTATACTACTTGGACCTGAAACTTAGTAGATTCTGCTCCAGCCTTTTACCTTTACTCTTTATGTATCTCCCTGCTTTAAATGTTTTTTTTTTTCCCTGTAAACAACATATTGTAGGGTTCTGACTTTTGTTCCAGTCTGCTATCCTCCTCTTCTTTATGGGAGAGTTCATGCCATTCACATTTATGGTTAAAATTACTACTCATGTATTTCCTGCCACCTTATTATTTCCAGATTATGCTTTTCTTTTTCTTACTCCTCCTTCCCCCCTCCCCAACATTAAACATATGGGCATCACTTGTCTTTATGCAGCTCTCCCTTAGAATTCCTCCCACTGCCTTTGAATCCTTCCCCTTTCTTGTACCTTTTCCTTATTACTCTTTTTCTTTTCCATTTTCTTCTCCTACTTTTTAATGAGGTGAGAGAAGTTACTCTGTAAACTAAATGTCAATTATTTTCCCTTTGAGCTACATCTGATGAGAATAAGAGTCACACAATGTTCCTCCCCCTCTCTAAATTCCCTCAGATAAGATACCTTTCCTTTGCCTCTTTGTCACATATAGTTTTCTTCTTTTTATCTCCCCTTTTCCCTTTTTCTGAAACTATTCTTCTTTCCACTTCAATTCCCTTTTTTATATTATATCAGTAAAATCAAATTATACATGCACTCTTTATATATATCCATAATAGAAAAAAAGTTCTCAAGAGTTCTTTTTACCTTTTTCTGCTTCTCTTGAGCCCTATAGTTAGAGGTCCAATTTTTTGTTTAGCTGTGGTTTTTTCATTAGAAATAAATGCAATTCACCTGTTTCATTAAATGTCCATCTTTTTCCCTGGAAGAAAATGCTCAGCTTAGCTGGGTATTTTATTCTTGACTGCATTCCAAGTTCTTTTCCCTTTTGTAACATCATATTCCAAGCCCTTTGATCCTCTAATGTGGGAGCACCTTATCGTGGCTCTTTTGGTATTTGAATTTTTTTCTGGCTGCTTTTAATATTTTTTTTCCTTAATCTGATAATTCTGAAATTTAGCCACAATATTCCTTGGAGTTTTTATTTTAGGATCTTTTTCAGAAGATGCTCAATCAATTCTTTCAATGACTATTTTACCTTCTGATTCTATTACATCTGGGCAGATCTCTTTGGTGATTTCCTATAAAAGAGTATCTAGGCTCTTTATTTTCTTCATGATTTTCAGGAAGTCCAGTAATCCTCAGATTATCTCTCCTAGATCTATTTTCCAGTTCTGTTGTTTTTCCAAGTAGATATTTGACATTTTTTCTATTTTTTTCATTTTTTTTTTTTTTTGGTTTTGCTTGACTGATTTTTGATGTCTCAATGAATCATTCATTTCTATTTGTTCAGATTTTTAATAAATTATTCTCTTCATTAGGTTTTTCTTCTTCTTTTTGTATATATCCAATTGTGCATTTAAAAGCACTATGCTCTATGGAATTTTTTTTTTTTTCCATTTCACTAATTTTATTTTTTTTTCACTGACTTACTTTCTTTTTCCAATTTACAAATCCTACTTTCCTGGGAGTTCTTTATCTTTTCCAATTCACGAATTCTTTTTCCCTGCACTCCCAGGGAGTTTTTTACCTTTTCCAATTCCCATTTCAGAAAGTTATTTTCTTTTTCCACTTTATCAAATTTTTCTTAAAGTGAATTATATGCCTTTTTCTTACTCTCTTGCAAAACTCCTCATTCCTCTCCCCATTTTTCTTTTAACTCTCTTTTAAGATCGTTTATAATTTCTTCTAGGAAAGCCTTGTGTTATGGGGACCAGATTGCATCCCCCTTTAGGGTTTTGTCTGGAGACTGATTGCTATTAGTCTCTTCGGGTTTGAAAACCTGCTCTCTTTCTGTATAGAAGCTATCTATGCTTAACATATGTCTGTTTTTTTTACTCATTTTTTTTAAAGCCCTTATGTCCTGCCTTCAGGGCAAGGAGGTTACCAACTTCCTCTGCAGAAGAGGGATAAATATATGGACAGTAGCTATCCTGCAAATGGGCTGGTAAGAAAGGGAACCTGTGGAAATGCCCTGGGAAGAACCCCACACTGGATGTGACTCTGCCCTAGGAAGAGCCCCTCTGTGGGGATCAGCAGCTGTCCTGGGACTAGTAGCTGAGCAGTAAAAGTGTGACTGCCATGGGCAGAATCCCACTGCCATGACCAGTGACTGCTCTGGGAAGAACCCTGCACCAGGAAGTGTTTCTGCCCTGGGAAGTACTGGCACACTGCGGAAGTTCTATTGCCCTGGGCAGAGCCTCCCCTACCTGTGCAGATTGGTGACTGCCCCAGGCAAAATCCTATGCTGAAACATGTAGTTGCAGAGCTCTGTTATGGCCTGTGCTGACTTGCTTCTGGTGCTGGGTGGGTTTGGCCAGATCTTGTTAGATTTTGGTGTTTTTTGGAGTACACTCTACCTTTGGTCTTTAGGTAACTTCTCTATTGATCTACTGCTTTGCAACCAAAGCAGAACAGCCAAACAATGGTAGAGTTTTTCTTTCAAAATCTCCACCCATGTGGAGAATGGCCTCGCCCCATACACTCAATGTGCTAGCCTCTGTGTTCTAACTCCCTGCCTGAGCTGGCCTGCTCCCGCCCAATCAGGACAAACCTTTTTTGGCAATCTTCCAGATGATCTTTGGCTGGTAATGTGTTATACTCTCAGTATTCTTGGATTGCACCAATCAAGCCCTATTTCTGAAGCTGAATTTGGTAATTAGTAGTGAGGGCAGAAGAGTTGATTAGAATGAAGCATGTGTCTTCTCTACCATCTTGGCTCCACTCCCTAGTTTTAATGTTTTAAAAGAAAGAAAAAAAAAAGTCTAGACTAATTTATTTGGGGGGAGGTGTTTCCAGTATAGGAGGCATATATAAGGATAAAATGAGATAATTTTTGTAAAGCATTTTGTAAAATTTAACATGCTACAATTGACAAGGATAAGGACAGCTATGTTTATATTTTATCAAATATGGGAGTTCACATGATTAGACCTGAGCTATGAAATATTAATCTGGCAATTCTATGGGGTATATTGGAAATAAGGATGATGAGATTAAAAATCAAGTAGACTAATTAGAAGGCTTTTATAATAGTTCAGATTAGAAAGGTTAAGATACTCAATTATAATGTAGCTGCAAGATTAGAAAAGTCAAAAGTTTGCAGACATGTAGTTGTAGAAACATTGTAGATTTAGAATGGATCGGGTATGTTGGCTGAAGAAAGATCAGAAGTTGAATAAATTGAAGTTGGAGAACTAAGAAATTGGGAGATTGTGCCCTTGAAAATAAGTTTGGGGGAAAATGGGCTTTTGGGAAAGATAAAGTAATCATTAAATGAGGTGACATAAAGTAATTATTACGTCAATGATAACCAAAGGAATTAGTGTACATCAAGTTAGGTGGTGTCTTCTACTAGTGGAATGGGCAATTTGAGAACAATTTGTTTTTCAAAGAAGCTAGAAGGCAAATGAAGCAAGTTCTGTGGAACACTTAGAGCTTGGCAAGACACTGAAGATATCAAGGTTATCCCCTGCATCTTAAGTCATCATCAGCTGTTTTGATTTGTCCTGCCATTGGACAATGATGACTCTGGAACAAAGAATAAGGCCTATGACTCCATGCAACTCTGTATCACTAAAATCCAATTTATGCATAAATTTAAAGACATCAACTTGCCATTTCTACCTATTCAAAGTCCTATGGTAATAGACAAGTGATGAAGCAGCAGGTACAAATACATTAGGAATTGCCGTCACAACTGTGCACATAGGTACTTCAGGCTATAGGGTTATCATCTCACTGCAAGCAGCAACGAGGTTCAGCAGCTCCTTAAGTGTCTGATCAACCTATTTTGGATTGCACTGCTTACATCCAATTGGGAGGAAGGGGCTAGAAAACCTTTCCTAAAAATTGCCTATGCAGGCAATTGGGTAAGCACCCAATCCTGGAGTGATTATTGCAATAGGTGTAGGATCCTACTCTGTGGTCAAAACTTTAAAGAATGTACAAACATTGTGCAAAGCTGATTCTGCTCTGCATTGGCACATGGAATGTGCAAACACTTATGATTAACAAAACATTCAGTAGACCTGAAAGATGAACATCTCTTGTTACAAAAGAACTCAACAACTATCACATTAAATAGCAGTTCTGAGTAAAACAAGTTTGGCAAGTGAAGGTCAGTTGCTGAAGTTAGAGTTGCATATATATATATATATTTTTGGAATGGTCACAGTAGTATGGTACTAGAAAGCTGTTATAGGTTTTGCAATCAGAGTCAATCTATTAAATAAGCTCATATGCCTTCTAAAAGGAGTAAACTATAGACTCATGATAATTGGATTGCCACAGGAAATAGTCATGCCACTACATCAGTGCCTATACTCCCACCATGACAAACCCTGGTGAGGTTAAAAAAAAAATACGAAGACCTGAAGATCTTTATCATTAATGGGCTAAAAGAAGACACTTCAATAATTCTGCATGATTTTAATTCTAGGATAGCCTTAGACTACCAGACATGTCATGAAAAGAATAGAATTGAACATAGCAACAGTGATGGTCACATTCTATTGAGAACTTGTGCATTTCATGACCTTCTCATCACCAACACTGTATCCTGTTTACCTAAATGCAATAAAAATTCACAGACACACCCTCACAACAAACATTGACATTTAATATATTATGTGAGGAGAAGAGACAGATGAGATGTGAGAGTGACAAAGGCAATGTTTGGCGCAGACTGTTGGACTGATCATAGATTTATCCTCTCCAAACTGAATATTCACATTCAAAAAAAGAGGAGCCCCAAGGCAAAAAGGCTACCAGAAGAATTTATTTCAATTGATTAGAGTTTTTCTCTGAGAAGGAACAGTTTGTTAACTTTTGAAGGTAAGTTAAGCCAACACAGTTGGCAACAGTGGAGCAGAAAAGGAGTGGGCAACTTTCAGAGATTTGGTGTACAGCACTCCATTTGCTCATCCGGGTCAGAATACTCACAAACATCAGACTTGTTTGATGAAAATGATGGGGAAATTCAGAAGCTGCTAAATGAAAAATGATAGCTCCACAGGGGTTAGTTCATCTATCTTTAGGAAGATAGCATTCAATTCTATCAAAAGTAAAGTATAATTGAAAATTAAAGAGATGCAGGATTCTTGACTCAGTAAGAAAGCAGATGAAATTCAGTTTTTACTATCCAATGAGTTTTTATAAGGCACTGAATGCTATTTATGGGCCAAAGACTTATGATACACCTCAATTGCTCAGTGCTGAATGGAGGCACGATGATTAGTGTTAAGATGATCCTAGATTGATGGGCTGAACACTTCCATAGTGTTCTCAAGAGATTATTAATTAATTAATTAATGTTGAGGCCATTGGCTATTTATTTCAGCTTAAAATCAATCACTCCTTAGCTGAAGCTCCAACTGAAGAAGAAGTTTTGAATGTCATTTTATTTCCACGTGGCAAAACACCTGGTGCTAAGTATATCCTAGCTGAGAATTCCAAGGTGAGGCGTCCATTGTTCATGCAAAAGCTGACTGAAATTTTCCAATACATATGGCAAGAAACTATGACCCAGGAGTTCAAGGAGTCTCCACCTTAAAGGTAAAGGGAATAGATTTTTTCTGAGAAAGTGGGAAATATTTCTCTTAGTAATTGGTGGAAAGATTTTTGCCAGAGTCTCCTTAATAGTAATAATACACTTGGAAAAAGATCACCTACATGAGAACCAGTATGGCTTCAGAAGGGACCAATGAAAAGTCAATATGATGTGTGCTGCCTGAAAATTCCAGGAGAAATGCCAGGAATAAAACAGTGGTCTGCGTATAACATTTTTAGATCTGACCAAAGCCTGGACAGTGTAACAGCAACATTCCAGGAAGCTATCACTTCCATTTGAATTGTCTTAGGAATATTCTGAAGATCATGTGGCAGGATAAGATACCAGACATTGAGGTCCTTTTTTTTTTTTTTTTAACTTTTTATTGACAGAACCCATGCCAGAGTAATATTTTACAGCATTATCCCTTGCACTCACTTCTATTCCAATTTTTCCCCTCCCTCCTTCTACCCCCTCCCCAAGATGGCAAGCAATCCTTTAAATGTTAAGTAGGTTACAGTATATCCTAGATATTGTATCTAGGATTCAATATATGTGTGCAGAACTGAACACTTCTCTTGTTGCACAGGGAGAATTGGATTCAGAAGGTATAAATAACCCAAGAAGAAAAACATAAATGCAAGCAGTTTATATTAATTTCCCAGTGTTCTTTCTTTGAATGTAGCTGCTTCTGTCCATCCTTGATCAACTGAAACTGAATTAGCTCTCTTTATCAAAGAGATCTACTTCCATCAGAATACATCCTCAAACAGTATCGTTGTTGAGGTATATAATGATCTCCTGGTTCTGCTCATTTCACTTAGCATCAGTTCATGTAAGTCTCGCCAGTCCTCTCTGTATTAATTCTGCTGGTCATTTCTTACAGAACAATAATATTCCATAATGTTCATATACCACAATTTACTCAACCATTCTCCAATTGATGGGCATCCATTCATTTTCCAGCTTCTAGCCACTACAAACAGGGCTGCCACAAACATTTTGGCACATACAGGTCCCTTTCCCTTCTTTAGTATCTCTTTGGGGTATAAGCCCAGTAGAAACACTGCTGGATCAAAGGGTATGCACAGTTTGAAAACTTTTTGAGCATAGTTCCAAATTGCTCTCCAGAATGGCTGGATGTGTTCACAATTCCACCAACAATATATCAGTGTCCCTGTTTTCCCACATTCCCCATTGAGGTCCTTTCTTGAACTAAATGGCAAAGCATTCAAACTTAACTACAGAGAGTGCAACTACATTGGGCTGGTCACACTGTTGCCCAAAAGATTATTTTATAAAGAACTCACAAAGGGCGATTGCTCACAAGGTGGTCAAAAAAGCTATAAAAGGACACTCTCAAGGTCTTTCTTAAGAACTTGAGAATCAGTTGTATGGCATGGGAAACACTGGCACAGTACCACCCAGCATGGCATGCCATCATCAAAGAAGTTGCTGTGCTTTATGAGCAAAGCAGAATTGAATTAGCTCAGAGGAAATGTGAGAGTTTAATAAAAGTTTGTAGGGACTATTTGCATTCAACCAAAGTGCATTCCTAGCTCATAGTGGGCTGATCAGCCATATTCAAATACATTAATTTGACTCTAACATAATGATGCCATTTTGCTCTTCTTCGAGAATGAAGTATAGCAACAAAACAAGCAATAGAAATGGATATTCTCTCCTTAGTTGTCTGCTCTTACCTTTCCCTTTTTCCCAGAAAATATCTGTGATCTGATATAATTTATCCATTTATTATCTTGTTGGACTCCATTCTGCTCAAAAGGAAACACGAGGAGAAAGACCTTTAACTAATCAATATTCTAGAGATCATAACCTACCTTTGAGTGGCAACTGTTATAAATAGAAAGCAATCTGGTGGGAGAAAGGAGGGTGGTAACCTTGTATGCATGTGGAATTTTCTTCATGTTATCTAGTTATTTGCTTTTGTGGGTTAAATGTAGTGTAGTACTTAAATCAGAGGTTTCCAAATTTTCTCATTTGCAATTAGTTTCTCTGTTTAGTTTTGAGTTTACCATCATTTTCATTGTGCCTCTATGCAGGGTGCCATCTGACATCACTCCTCCACTGCATCAGCTTCCTTTTGTGTACTGTCTCCCCAGCATTGTATTATAATTTTTAAGGGCAATTTTTTTTCTTATTTATATGCTTAGTGCTTATCAAAGTGTCTGGCACATAGTAATCCCTTAATAAATGTTTATTTTAGTACTTCAAGATATCCTTAATGTCTCAGTAAGTTTTTCACAGCAAACCTAGACCAACAGAAATATTGAATACTTCTCTTTATTAAATAGTTAGAATCAAACAATTTAGAGTATTTATATCTTAACAATTAAAAAGCTATTTAAAATTAATATGAAAATATATTTTGCACTTAAATAGCCATAATAACTTTTCAACAAATAGTGTGCTTGTTGGGCACAAGCACAACTTCTCAAACCTTACAATTAGATTGGAATCTGCTCCTATAATTTCTTGTTCCACTTTGATCTTCCTGAGGTAATTTCTTTTTATCACAGCAACTGCTGAAAAAAGTTTCACAAATGTATGTTTTTATAAATGAGAATGTTTAAGAAATTATTGACAACATCAAAATTACAATAAAGGACAAGCATATCAGAAACATTAAAGAATGATATGAAAAGGAATATAGTCTAATATAATAGTGAAATTCTGAGCTACCTTTTGAAGACAAATTTCTCATATTGTGCAATAAATACTAAATATCATTATGTACACCCTCAAAATAAAAATGTCCTTCAATGGCCCTCTGAATTACTTTGCAGTATCATAATACACGGCACATGTTTTGGGGATTGCAGATTTAGAAAAAGATCAAAGGAATGAAGTCTGCCTCAGAAGGGGAGAAAATGATACTTACATGGAAAAAATAAAATTGGGAAATGGGTGAGTATTGGGGATAAATATTATGGTTGCATTGAAGGCAAAATCCACAATAGTTTATGGGGAGGAAGAAGAGACACAACCTGTCTTCCTATCCTCTGAATAGTTAATAATATATTACAAATAGTGTCAAATAGCCTAAGTCTGCCTGGTTTACTCCATAACTCTCATTTTGAAAAACATTTTAGGGAACAAAACTGAAGCACACCATTCAATATGAGTTTCTGGTTTAGTCCTCTGAAGGCAGGTTAAGCAAATATTGGTCTATGTTTCCATAACTTTCTTTCTCCAAGCACAAGTTTACCTTTTAATTTCCTGTGAGGTTTTTCTACACTAGAGAAATTGGTGGAGAGAATGAAACTATCATATTTCCACATTGGTCCAAGGTAAAGATCATTTCCTTCATTTTTGAAGTTGTCTAACATTCTATCTGGATGGTTTCTAAGGGATCACTTTAATTTCAAAATCACATTATAGTTCTGTATTATTAAGTTAAATACCAAGAGCTTTAGAGCTTTGGGGTTTCTAAAGACATAAAGTCCAATCTTTTTCTCCAAGGGATGTTTAGGCTTTCATAAATTAATCCCTCCATGTTGTATTGGATAATAGTTTCTATAGGTTTCCCTAATAATGATCTGAATTCTAAGGTTTATTTGGGTAATCTTTTCTAAACAAATTTCTCAGTACTAGCCCATTGAAGTCCTCTAACAATGCAACAGCTTCTTCACCTAACACAGTGAGACTTATATAAAGGGTATTTGTACAGCAATTCTGTTAAATTCGATATGGTTTGTACACCCAGAATATATTCTTTTTGAAATATGAAATACTTACCCAGTTACATGCAAAACATTTTTAACATTTGTGCCCCAGATTCTCTACCTTTTTCCTTCCATAATCCACAATTATTTAGAGAAGGCACATGTGAACTAATATAAGACATTTCCTTAAAAATCATGTTGCAAAAGAACTTCAGGGCAGCTAGGTGACACAGTGAGTAGAGTACCAGCTCTGAGGACCTAAGTTCAAATTTGACCTCGGACACTAAACACTTCCTAGCTTTGTGACACTGGACAAATCAATTAACCACAATTGCCTCAGGGAAAAAAAAAGATATTTTCCACCCCCTTAAAAAAAAATCTTCAAGAAAAATTAAGTTTTTTTTTAAATGTGCTTCAATCTGTATTCAGAAGCAAACAGTTATTTTCTCTGTGTATGGATAGCATTTTTGATCAGATTTTCAGAGTAATCTTGAGTCATTGTTATTGTAGAAAATAGCAAAGTCATTCACAGCTGATCATCTCATAACATTACTCTTACTTTGTACACAGTACATTTCTGTGAGTTCATAGAGGACATTCAAGGTTTTCCTGAAAACATGCTGCTCATCATTTCTTATAGAACAATAGTATCCCCTCATAATCATATACTACAATTTATTCAGTCATTCCCCATTTCTTCTAAATTTCTATTTCTTTGCCCTGAGAAAAGAACTGTGATACTTTTGTCCATATGACTCCTTTTCCTTTAAAAAGAATCTCTTTCAGAATACATTCAATTTGGTAATTCTTCAGAATTATTTGAATTTGCATTTCTCCAATTCATAGTAAGTTAGAGAATTATTTTTCATATGGCTATAAGTAACATGGTTAGTTCATTTGAAAACTGTTCATATACTTAGATCATGTATCAATTGAGGAATAAAACATTGCTTTATGTTATCCATATTAAAACAGAATTTGTGAAAGAGAAAAAGAAATTAACTCCTTAAAAAGAATAATTTGGGAAATGGAAAAATACTCAATTCAATTGGACAAATATAAAAAGAAGTAAAAAAAAAAAGTAAATGAAAAAAAAATAATTCACTAAAATTCATAACTGAACTAATGGAAATGAATGAGGCAATGAGACAACAATAATCAGACAAGAAAAACCATGAAATGAAATGAAAAAAAATAGGAAAAAAAATCTAAAAGACCTTACTTGAGGAAAAAAAAAACGACCTGGAAAATAAATCTAAATCTAAGGATTGTTGAACTCTCTGAAATACATGATGAGAAAAAGAGTCTAGACACTATTTCTCAAGGAATCATCAAAAAGAACTGCCCATTTGTCATAGAATCAGAAGGTAAAATGATCACTGAAAGAATTCATCAAACACCTGCTGAAAGAGATCCCCAAATTAAAACCCCAAGAAACATTGCCTAAATTTCAGTTCTATTGGACCAAGGAAAAAAATAGTATAAGCAGCCAGAAAGAAACAATTCAAATATCAAGGAGCCACAATAAGATTCACAAAGAACCTAGAATCTTCTGTTTTAAAGGATTGAAGGGCATAGAATCTGATATTCTGAAAGGCAAAGGAACTTGCAATGTGGCCAAGAAAAAAATTACACAACTAAACTGAGCATTTTCTTCCAGGGAAGAAGATGGACACTCAGTGAAACTGGTGAATTCCATATTTTTTTGATAAAAAGACCAGAACTAAACAAAAAATTTCACCTACAAATATAGAACTCAAGAGAACCATACAAAGGTAAAAAGAAAAGAACTCTTGAGAACTATATTTCTGTCATGGGTTTGCATAGAGAGTACACGTATAATCTGATTTTTATTGTTATAACATAAGAAAATAGGCTAGAGGTGGAAAGGAGATTGTAACAAAAAAAAGGGGGGAAGTAGAGGCAAAAGGAGGGAAATTACAACTCAGAAAGAAGCAAAAAAAATATTATACTTGAGGGAAAGAAAGCAGGGTGATGAATATTGTGTGAATCTTACTCTCGTCAGATTTGGCTCAAAGAAAGAATATTAGATATATTTAGTTTCATTGAGAAACTTCTCACAATCTATAGAAAAGTGGGAAGGGGAAGGGGAAAAGGAAAGAGATAGGCTAAATAGAAGGGAAAACAGAAAAAGTAGTGGAAAGGTATAAGAAAAGGGGGAAAGGGGAAGGACTGCTTGAGGCAAATAGTGCTCATAAGTAAAATACTGGGGAATAGGAAAAGGGGAAAAGGAAAGAGAAGAGTATAATTTGGGGTTGATAAGATGGCAGGGAATACATAATTAGTAGTTTGAACCATAAATGTGAATGAGGTGAACTCTCTCATAAAGTATAAGTGGATAGCACACTGGATTAAAAGCCAGAATCCTACAATATGTTATTTACATGAAAGATATTTAAAGCAGAGTGATAACATACAGAGTAAAGGTAAAAGGCTGGAGCAAAAGCTATTATGCTTCAGGTGAAGCAAAAAAGCAAGTGTAGCCATCCTAATCTCAGATCAAGGAAAAGCAAAAATTGATCTGATTAAAAGAGTTAAGGAAGGAAACTATATTTTGCTAAAGGGTACCATAGAAAAAGAAGCAACATCAATATTAAACATATATGCACCAAGAAGTGTAGCATCTAAATTATTAAAGGAGAAGTTGAGAGATGCAAGAAGAAAGAGAAAGCAAAACTATAATAGTGTAAGATTTCAACCTTGCTCTCTCAGAACTAGATAAATCAAATCACAAAATAAATAAGAAAGAAGTTAAAGAGGTAAATAGAATGCTAGAAAAACTAGATATGATAGATCTTTGGAGAAAATTGGATGGAGACAGAAAGAAGTACACTTTCTTCTTGTCAGTTCATGGAACATATACAAAAACTGACCAAATATTAGGACATAAAGACCTCAAAATCAAATGCAGAAATGCAGAAATAATAAATTCATTTTTTTCACATCATGTTGCAATAAAAATTACATTCAATAAAAGGCCAGGGCAAAATAGACCAAAGAGTTATTAGAAACTAAATAATCAATCTCATCCTAAGGAATGAATGGATGATAAAGCAAATCATAGACACAATCAATAATTTCATCCAAGAGAATGACAATAATGTGACAACATACCAAAATTTTTGGAATACAGCCAAAGTAGTAATAAGGGGAAATTTTAAATCTCTGGATGTTTACTTGCATAAAATAGAGAAAGAGAAGATCAATGAATTAGGCTTGCAACTAAAAAAGCTTAAAAAAGAACAAATTAAAAACCCCCAATCAAATAACAAAACTTGAAATTCTAAAAATAAAAGGAGAGATTAATATAATTGAAAGTTTTTTAGAAAACTATTGAATTAATAAATAAAACTAAGAGTTGGTATTATGAAAAAGTCAAAAAAATAGATAAACCTTTAGTTAATTTGACTAGAAAAAAGAAACAGAAAAATCAAATTGTTAGTCTCAAAAATGAAAAGGGAGAATTATCCACCAATGAAAAGAAAATTAAAGCAATAATTAGGAATTACTTGATCCAACTTTATGCTAATAAATTTGACAACATAAGTGATATGGAGGAATACCTATAAAATATGGATTGCCCAGGTTAACAGAAGAGGAAATAAATTACTTAAATAGCACCATTAAAAAAAAAAGTAATAGAACAAGCTATTAATTAACTCCCTAAGAAAAAAAATCCCCATTTAAAGAACAATTAACTCCAATACTATATAAACTATTTCAAAAATAGGGAATGAAGGATTCCTATAAAATTCCTTTTATGACACAGATGGTACTGATACCTAAACCAGCTAGGATGAAAAAAGAGAAAGAAAATCATAGACCAATGTCCCTAATGATTATTGATGCAAAAATCTTAAATAAAATATTAATAGAGATTACAGAAAATCATCCCCAGGATAATGCATCTCAACTAAGTAGGATTTATTCCAGGAAGGCAGAGCTGATCCAATATCAGGAAAACTATTAACATAACTGATTATATCAATAATCAATTAAAAAAATAATTATAACTTTAATTTACAGAACCCATGCCTGGGTAATTTTTTACAACATTATCCCTTGCACTCACTTCTGCTATGACTTTTCCCTTCCCTCTCTCCATCCCCTCCCCCAGATGACAAGCAGTCCTATAATGTTAAATATATTACAATATATCCTAGATACACTATATGTGTGCAGGACTGAACAGTTCTCTTGTTGCACAGGAAGAATTGGATTCAGAAGGTAAAAATAACCCAGGAAGAAAAACAAAAATGCAAACAGTGTACATTCATTTCCTAGTGTTCTTTATTTGGGTGTGGCTGCTTCTGTCCATCATAATTAATAACCAAATTCACACACAAAAAAATGCTTATCTGAATAGATGCAGAAAAAAATTTTTCATAAAATCCAACACCCATTTCTATTAAAAACACTAGACAGTATAGCAATAAATGGATTTTTCCTTAAAACAATCAGTAGCATCTATATAAAACCATCAGCAAGCATCATTATATGTAATGGAGATATACTGGAACCATTCCCAATAAGATCAGGGGTGAAACAAGGTTGCCCACTATCATCAATACTGTTCAATAATGTATTAGAAATGCAAGTTTTGGCAGTAAGAGAAGAAAAAGATATTAAAGGAATTAGAGTACATATGAGGAAATGATTATCACTCTCTGCAGCTGGTATAGTGGTATACTTAGAGAACTCTAGATAATCAACTAAAAAAAATTATTACAAACAATCCAGAACTTTAGCAAAGTTGCAGGATACCAAATAAAACCACATAAATCATCAGCATTCTTACACATCACTAACAAAATCCAAGAGCAAGAGATACAAAGAGAAATTCCATTTAAAATAAGTATTGATAGTATAAAATATTTGGGAATCTGTCTGATAAGAGAGAGTCAGGAACTATATGAGCAAAACTACAAAACACATTCCACATAAATAAAGTCAGATCTAAGCAATTGGAAGAAATATCAAGTGCTCTTGGATTGGTTGAGCAAGTATAATAAAGATAAGAATATTACTTAAACTAATCTCTTTATTAAGTGCTATAACAATCAAATTCCCAAGAAACTATTTTACTGACCTAAAAAAAAATAACAACAAAATTCATCTGGAAGAATAAAAGGTCAAGAATTTCAAAGGAATTAATGAAGAGCAAAGCAAATGTTGGAATCCTTACTAACTGCTAACTAATTAGAGTTGATCTAATCTTACAAGAAGATGTTTTGGGCAGAACCTGAAACAAGGTACTAAGTAGAACAACCCACAATCCCTCTGTTGAAGGAACATAAATAGAGCTTCAATGGGCCAGTCAAAGAAGTTTTTCAGAGTGAAGAAGCTACAAGTCGAGATTTCAGTGGAATTACGCCAGAAGCCCTCTCTCTGAGGCAAGGCAAGAGAGAATATATTCCACTTGGCTGGCTGGTCGCAGAAGAGAGTTCAGCTGCATTGGAGAGAAGTTGGTGGCTAGGCTCCTGCACTTCCCCGACTGAGACCAAGCTGGTCTGAAAGACTCACCAGAAAGCTAGCTGAGCCCCAAGTGAAGGAAACAAGAGATTCATTCCATCTCTGTGCTGGTTGGAGGCAGAAGAAGGCAGAGGCTGAAGGACCAGACCTTTGGATTTGGAGATATTTGGAGGGCTCTAAGCTAAACCGGCTGTGTTTTGAGAAGAACAAGAACAGATTCAGATCCATCTGAACTAGATCACAACATTTTGGCGCCCAACGTGGGGCCAGGGACCCTACTTTCACTGAAGAAGTCTCCAGTGACCAGGAACTGAGTGAGTACAACCTTTTTTGGCTGAAATGGGACAGATCCTAGGTAAAGATTCTCCATCCCCCACCCCAACCCCACAAACCCCAGCCCCACCCAGGAGTGGTGCTATAGAAAGCCTGCTTAAGCTGATAGAAGATCAAGGGCTACTTGTACCTTGGGGACAGGCAGCTAGACTTCTGGCTACATTAAAAAGCACCTCCCCTTGGTTCTTAGAAGAAGAGCAAATCTCTCTAAAAAACTGGGCATTGGTTGGTCAACAGATCTCCTTATATAACAATGAAAATGGTCCTCATTCAGTTTCCATTGAAATATTCTATTTATACAATACGATACAGTTGGCCTTAAAATACCGTACTAGTTCTAGGAGAAAAGGAAAAAACTCTAGGAATAGCCAAAGGGGGAAGCCTGAGATAAAGGAGGAAGACAAAGAACAGATTAATGGCCATATCCCCACAGGGCAGGGAGACTTAAGTGAGGCTCAAGGGTGGGGTGAATCTGAGGCAGCTTCAGTCCCACCTGAGGAGCAGGTAATTGACTCTCCTCCATCAACTCCACCCTCCAGGATGGAGGGAGGAGGGGTAGTGGGGGGGGGGGGGCAGTGACAGCACCAGCACCTCTCTCCAGTCTTTCTGCCAACAAGGAAAAGCTGAAAGAGAGCTCACATTCAGGGGTCGTACTCTTAGTGGAAGAGGTAGAAGCAGGGTTGAAAGGCCTGCGAGTGGACCAGCAAGGGAAGAACGGCCCGCCCTTCCTGGCCGAGCACTCAGAGGAGGCCCTGGGGGCTGTGGCAGGCTCCTGGCCGCTGGCCAAAGATGGTGATATGTCTGCCTTTAACAAGCTAGTGAGCACCATGAAGGCGAGTGGCACTCTGCCTTCGCAGCCTAAAGTCAATGTGCATAGAGTTAAAGACCCACAAATAGCCATGGATAGAAGAGGTGGGGGAAAGATGGAAAATGGTGAAACCTTCCTTGACCTGAAGAAGCTACCAGCATCAAAATCCCCACATCGTTACACAAAAGAGGAACTTTTGGACATTAAAGAGCGCCCTCACTCTAAACAGCGGCCTTCATGCCTTTCTGAAAAGTATGACAGTGATGACGTCTGGGATCCTGAGAAGTGGCACGCATCCCTTTACCCAACTTCAGGGCGAAACTCTCCGGTAGAAAACTTCAAGAAAGAGCTGGACTTGGAGCGGCCCCTGATGCGGAAGGCAGCAGATCCCAGAGAGCGTGTAAAAGAAGATGATTTAGATGTTGTTCTAAGTCCCCAGAGACGCAGTTTTGGAGGAGGCTGTCATGTCACGACCTCGGTCAGCTCCCGGAGATCAGGGAGCCCCTTGGAGAAGGACAGCGATGGCGTCCGCATGATTGGAAGCCGTAGGATTGGCAGTGGAAGGATCATCTCTTATAAGGACCACCGCAGTGGGGATAAAGACTTGAGGGACTGCCGAGACTCAAGAGACCGGGAGAGAGACTACAAGGATAAGCGTTTCAGGAGAGAATTTGGAGACAGCAAGTGTGTCTTTGGAGAATGCAGAAGAAATGATTCCTATACAGAAGAGGAGCCCGAATGGTTTTCTGCCGGACCCACGAGTCAGTCCGAAACCATCGAGCTCACGAGCTTTGACGACAAGATTCTGGAAGAAGATCACAAAGGGCGAAAAAGAACAAGACGACGCCCCCCATCTGTGAAGGAAGATGATAAAAGATGTTCTAGGAGAAGGTTCCGTCTCTGCCAGCAGATTTAGCAGGTGGTTTTCAAATCCCAGTCGATCGGGAAGTCGCTCCAGCAGCCTCGGATCGATGCCCCATGAAGAATTGGAGAAACTTGCAGGTTTAGAACAAGCAATTCTCTCTCCGGGTCAGAACTCAGGAAATTACTTCGCTCCTATACCATTGGAAGACCATGCTGAGAACAAAGTAGACATTCTAGAAATGCTCCAGAAGGCCAAAGTGGACCTAAAGCCCAGTCACTGGCCAAAGATTAAGGCAGACACCTATATGTCTGGTGTAGGAGGATCAATAGCAGCAGAAGTTAGTGCTGCCCCTATGAAATGGACATTTGAAAATGAAACAGGAGTTTTTACTCCTTTTGTGGTTGAAAAAATCCCCATCAATCTGTGGGGAAGAGACATTTTGCAGCAGATAAGGATTGCAATTAAGTACTTCAGCTTTTTAGGCAGGGCTGCTGTTGAAGGCCTGCCAGCACTCTCACCAGTTCCTATTCAGTGGAAAACTGATACACCAGTGCGGGTAGAACAGTGGCCCTTAACAAGAGACTTTAGAAATTCAGAACTCTGATGTCATCAACCAACAGAAAAGCAATCAGGATTACAGTTGGGAAGAATACAGGCCTTTTAAGACAAGAAGACAATATCCAATGCAAACAACTCCAATGTAATTACCAGATGATGAGGAGAAATCCCAAACTTGGTAAATAGAAGGGAATTAGATTAACTGCTTGGGGAAGAGGATCTGCTTATATTTCCACAGATGAAGAAAGAATCAGATGGCTGACAATGAGACTGTCAAAAGGACTCTTAAAATCTTCAGAAATCATTGGGTTCCCTGAGATGAAAAATTGTTGATGAGACTTTTTGCAGTACTTCAGAGCTTACAGGAATTATTAGATTCCTGGCACATGAACTAATGGACAATGGATTGCTTATGGACTATTTCTAGGACTTATGGACATGTGTAAATTTTCAGGTTGATTTATGTTGTTACATTACTACTAGCCTGTGTTATATTGCTATGTGCTTATGTAAATTATGTATAATGCCTCCCATATTGATGGATTTATGTATACCATGTATATCTGTTACAAAGTTCTGGTCCATATTGATGGATTTATGTGTACCCCCTCAGAAACCCCCTATGTTTTAAAACAAAAGAAAGAGGGAGATGTTGGAATCCTTACTAACTGCTAACTAATTAGAGTTGATCTAATCTTACAAGAAGATGTTTTGGCCAGAACCTGAAACTAGGTACTAAGTAGAACTAATCAATACAAGGCTTGTGTTCACACCTTTACTCATTGGAGTTCAATGAGTTCATATCTCCCATAGTGCTCTCTGGCCCAAAGAGCTTCAAGGGAGGTATGAACTCATTGAACTCCAATGAGTAAAGGTGTGAACACAAGCCTTGTATTAATTAGTTCTACTTAGTACCTTGTTTCAGGTTCTGCCCAAAACATCTTCTTGTAAGATTAGATCAACTCTAATTAGTTAGCAGTTAGTAAGGATTCCAACATCTCCCCCTTTCTTTTGTTAGATGAAAACACCAAAGGAAATAGGAAATCTAATCAGATTAGTGGGTTTCCTTAGGGGTACACTAAAACTATATATTATAAAACAATGGTCATCAAAATCATTTGGTACTGGCTAAGGAATAGGGAAGTTGATCAGTGGAGTAGGTGAGGTTCACAGAACAAAATAGTCAATGACTATAGCGATCTAGTATTCGACAAACCCAAAGACCCTAGCTTTTGGGATAAGAATCCATTATTTGCAAAAAAATTGGAAACTAGTATGGTTAAAAACTAGGCATAGAATCATACCTAACACCATATAACAAGATCAGGTCAAAATGGGTTAATGATCTAGACATAAATAATGATATTATAAATAAATTAGAAGAGCATAGGATAGTTTACCTCTCAGATTTGTGGAGGAGGAAGGAATTTATGACTAAAGAAGAATTAGAAATGATTATTGATCACAAAATAGATAATTTTGATTGTATTAAATTATTTTTTTTTGTACAAACAAAACTAAGGCAGACAAAATTAGAAGGGAAGCAAGTAAACTAGGAAAATATTTTTACTTCCAAAGGATCTAATAAAGGCCTCATTTCTAAAATATACAGAGAATTGACTCAAATTTATTATAGTTCAAGCCATTCTCCAATCGATAAGTGTTCAAAGGATATATACAGACAATTTTCAGATTAAAAAAATTGAAACTATTTGTTGTTACATGAAACCATGCTCCAAATCACTATTGATCAGATAAATGCAAATTAAGACAACTCTGAGATACCACTACACACCTCTCAGATTGGCTAAAATGACATGAAAAATAATGATGCATGTAGGAGGGGATGTGGTTAAACTGGGACACTGATACATTTTTGGTGGGCCTGTGAACAGATCCAACCATTCTAGAGAGCAATTTGGGATTATGCTCAAAAAGTTATCAAAGTGTGCATACGTTTTCATCAAGCAGTGTTTTAACTGAGATTATATCTCAAAAAGATCTTAAAGGAGGGAAAGGGACCCACCCACATGTGCAAAAATGTTTGTGGCAGCCCTTTTGTAGTGGCAAGAAACTGGAAACTGAGTGGATAAAATGAGCAGAACCTGGAGAATATTTTAAATGGCAATAACAATAATATAGGATGATCAATTCTGATGGACATGGCTTTCTTCAACAATTATGATTCTAACCAGTTCCCCTTGTAAATTTATGAAGAGAACCCTCTATCCCCAGAGAGAGGATTGTAGGAACCCAGTGTGGACCATAACACAGCATTCTCACTTTCTCTGTTATTTGCTTGCATCTTGTTTTCTTGTTCAGTTTTTTTCTTTTCCTTCCTTCTTGATGTGATTTTTCTTGTACAGCAAGATAACTTTACAAACATATATATATATATATATAATTTACCATGTATTTTAACATATTTAACATGTATTTGACTACCTGCCAGCTAGTAGAGGGGGTGGGTGGAAGGAGGGAAAATTTGGA
Organism: Antechinus flavipes; assembly: GCF_016432865.1. Lineage (NCBI taxonomy): Eukaryota > Metazoa > Chordata > Mammalia > Dasyuromorphia > Dasyuridae > Antechinus > Antechinus flavipes. The sequence continues at coordinate 403,910,833 of NC_067400.1, forward strand.
ATAAAAGGTTTTTCAAGGGTCAGTGTTGGAAAAATTACCCATGCATATCAATAGCTTTAAGGAAAAAAAAAAATTCAAATTTTCTATTCAGCTCTGCTCTTTTCATCATGAAAGCTTGAAAATTCTCCATTTTTCTGAATGTCTATCTTTCCCCCTGAAGTTTCATATTCTACTTTTCTGCATAGGTTATTCTTTGTTGTAATCCTAGCTCCTTTGCTCTCCAGAATATAATATTGCAAGCCCTAATCTTATGCTATCCTAAGTATAGTCTCCACTATACTTGAATTGTTTCTTCCTGGAGACTTATAATATTTTCTCCTTCACCAAGAGGTCCAGAATTTGTCTAGAAAATTCCTGTGAGTTTTCATCTTAAGATGTTCAGGATTCTTTTAATTTCTATTTTATCCTCTGGTTCTAAATTATCAAAACAGTTTTCATTGATAATCTATTAGATAATGCTATCTAGGCTCTTATTTATGTTGCTTTAATTTTTGATCATCATTTTGAGATAGTCCAATAATTTTAATACTATCTTTCCTGGATCCATTTTCCAGGGTAGCTGTTTTTCTAATGAGAATATCACATTGTTTTCTATTTTTTCATCCTTTTATTTTTCCTTTATTGTTTCTTGATTTCTCATAAAGTCAGTGGCTTCCACTTTCTCAATTCTAATTTTTTGCCTCTAATTTTAATATTTCTAAATTATTTTCCTCAGTGAGTTTTTGTACTTCCCCTCCCATTTGGCCAATTTGGCTTTTTAAAGGCATTCTTCACCCCATTAGCTTTTTGTATTTCCTTTTGAATCACCTTCAATTCTCATCCCTATTTTTCTTCTGCCTCTCTTATTTGATTTTTAAAATCCCCTTTGAGCTTTTCCATGACTTAAGACCAATTCTTATTTTTCTTAGAGACTTTGGATGTAGGAACTTTGACTTTGTTATCTTCTGTGTATTTTGATTTTTCTTACTTTCTATAGCAAGAATTTTTGTCTTTGTTTTCTCCTTTCCCTAGCTTATTACTTACTTTTAACTCTTTGGCTGGAAAATTATTTCACTCAGTCTGATGCTCTACAATTTATTTAGAGTCATAATTAAGAGGTATTTGAAAAGATTTAAGGGAGAATGTTGCTGAGTCACTGCCTTTTTTGCCATCATATCTCTTCCCAGAGTATGGTCTTTACTGGGGGAATCACCCCAGAAATTCTGGTTTGGGGTTAGTCACACTAATTCTTAACTCTTTTTGTGGCCTTACTATCATACCTAAATATCCCTGACTCTACAAGTTAGAGCCATCCATATTTGATCCCTGAGTGACCTAAAGCAACACTTTTTGTAAGTTTGCAAATCTTACTGCATTTTGATGCCCTTTTCCAAGTAACTTTTTTCCAAGCATACTTTATCACAACTACATACTTATTCATTGCTCCTCAGAGTTATTTTTTGTTTCTCTTGTCAGCTGATTGATGGAGTTATTGCTGATTCCACATATTCTCACACATAGCCGAAATTCAATGTAAGTCCCTGATAACTTTCACCCTGGCCTTTTCTTCAAGATATTAGTCTGTTTCCTAATGGACCATGGAATGTGGAGGGTATCTTGCTTTGCCATATTGATGTTGTACGGAGCCAGTAGAATCCCAAATCTCTTTCCTCAATCATTTCTTATTCCAATCCCAGGAATGCAAGTATGAATTCTTCCATAACCTCTTCATCTCCTTGCCCACTGTCAACACTCAAGAAGTTTGCTATATAGTAAGAGGAGTTAAATAGCATGGTTCCTATTAATAAACATTTTTATATCAGGATTTATGATTTCATTGTCCCAAGAAAAATACAAAAATCCTAGCTATCTAAAGATTACATAAGCTTCAGAAATTTTTACTTTTGACTTGTTCTACTTTAATATTGATTTCTACCCTGAAGTCAAAGCCAAAAGAAGAATACAGAATGGAAGTGAGAAAGCTGGCGATCCTCAATTGATGGGTATTTTCTTCCTCCTTCCATATACCATTGACTTCTCAATTTATGAGAGAGAAGAGGAATGATTTAAGAGAAAGATTTTTTAAAAAGAAAAGTAATAATTAAATGCTGTCTTCCTCTTTATGTAATCTCCTTGAGAGCTGAGATTGTTTTTGTCTCTTTCACTTATTATTAAATTTGAGGAAATTTACTTAATTTGTTTGATGAAAGGGGAAGAGAACAATTATAGAATAGAGATGGAAAATATTATTAAGACTTTTGTGATCCCTTAGATTTGTTCCTTATGTCAAGTAGTTTATTAATAATTGAGATTATACTGTGAAATTGTGCTCTAACACCTTGTCTTTTAATTTTGTATGAAATATAAAGAAGAACAGTTTTACTGAAAATACTTTTTAACATATCTCATTGATGCTGATTTTCTCCTCTCCATGGAATTTCAGGTGCAACCTTTTGCAAAGAGCTTACGATGTGCATTTTTTTTTTTTGTGATTTGCTCCAGAGCTTTATGCCTTTGATGTGCTTTACCTGTTTCCATAGTTACTTTTTTATTTTTATATAAAAGCATAGTACCCTAAAAGTCATGTAAATGCATTTACAGGAATGATGTTATGAAATATTGCATGGCATATCCTTTCAGCAGGGCTACTCAACTCTCTGACAGATACAATGCAGCCACTGCTGCAGTATCATTCATATTTCTAAATTTGAAAGGAGAAATCATCCACTTTCACAAAGCATGAACAGAAGACAGGATTCATGTAGTATCAGCTAAAATAATGGTAATGGAAGTTCAGTTCTACTGTCAATGAAAAAATACTGTTATTTCTCTGGGATGTTGTCTGTATGTGACTCGATGGATTGCACCAGTGCCAAAGAAGAAAATCATGGCAGGAAAGCCAAAGCTGTATAATAAAGCTAAGTTATAGCTGCTGCTGAGTTTCAAGATGCTGTGTCAGCTAGAAGAAAACTCTAAATGTGGTTATCTCTTGAAAAGTAAACAAGACGAAGTAACAGAGTGGATCAGAGAATCCATTTTGTATAGAAACAATGAGAATCCTTCTTTTCAGAATAACAAATATAGTAAGTAAAGTGAATTAAATAAAGTAAAATGTATAGTAAGTAAAAATAAATCATAGACTGCTAATGAAATGAAATTGATGACATTAACTTTGTTTATAGATCATGAATGCCTACTAGTTAACCAATATATGAAAAAATTGTGAGAAATCTATGAAAGAAAAATGCAAATTAATAAGTTGATAGGTTTATGACAAGTAGGATTTAATAAATATTGAATATCTCAGAATGGATTCAATTAATCTACTATTACTACTTACTTCATAGTCTTTCATCACTACTACTAGGAGAATGACCATGTACTAATCTAGTATTAGGATCCAGGTTAAATCATAAATCTAAAAAGCAGTAATAAAGAATTTCCTCTTAAAATATTAAGATTGAATATGATATATTGAGATATTAGATATAGAAGTTAATGGTTTATTGTGATATATGATTTAGTTACTTATACAATTCTTTCATTTTAAATTAGAAGACAGTCTCACCAACAATGAGACAGTATAAAATATGCTAATTCATTAATTCTGAGAAAGCTTAAAGAGGAACTGAGACTTGAACTCATGATGAAATATTTAATCAAGGATTGGTTAAAAACAAATCAGAATTTTGAGTATGGAAAAGAGAGAGACAGAGAAAGAGACAGAAGGTAGAGAGATAAAGAGAGAGACAGGCAGAAAGAGATAGAAAAAGAGAAAGAAACAAGGAGAAAAATACACATGTACAGTATTCTCTTTTATGTTACCTAAGCTTCTCAGTCTCCTTGCTGTTAAGGGACTTGTAGTCTCTCTCAATATGTTCACAGAGGCACTTTGTTTAGTGAAGTGACATGACCGCTTTATATCTCCCCAGAGGAAACCTTACTTAGAGCTGTAGATTGGATTTTATGTTCTTAAACCTTGGTGTTAAAAAGAATTATTTTTAAAGTACAATTTTCTTCCATATATAAGGTATCCTATAAACATCTTGCTGAAAATTAAAAACATGCTTGTACTATTTCCCAAGGAGGAAATAAGTTAATGGAATCTTCTTAAAATATAATTAGCACTATATTTTTATGTGCTTGAAGAGGAAAAGTTAGTTCATAAATTCAGCATTATTAGCAATAGAAATAAATACAATAATTACGAATATTGCTTTAAATTGTTTCCTGCTCCTTTTCTTTTGCTCTTTCTCTTGATACTTTACATATTAATGAATCCATGATCTTGTTGATGTTACTGTGCTTCCAATGATGTAAATTTGAAGCCATTCCACCTTTCTCATCTTGTGTGACTATTGTCCGTTTCTTCCCCATAAATATTTGGAATATCTACACAAAACATTTCATCTATGTCTTTAAAAAATAAGCAGATAGTTATATGTTATGGAGTATTATTGTTCTATAAGAAACAATCAACAGGATGATTGCAGAAAATCCAGGAAAGACTTACATAAACTGATGCTAAGTGAAATGAATAGAATGAGGATATTGTACGCAGCAACAAGAAGAATATGTGATGATCAACTCTAACTCTTTTCAATCTTTAAGGTGATTCAGGTCAATTCTAATAGATTTCTCCTTTTTTTTTCCCCTGAGGCAAATAAATGACTTGCCAAGGATCACACATCCAAGAAGTGTTAAGTGTCTGAGGCCAGATTTGAATTTAGGTCCGCCTGATTTCAGGGGTGGTACTCTATCCACTACACTATCTGCCCCTTTCAATAAACTTCTCATGGAGAGAACCACCTGCATTCAGAAAGAGGACTGTGGGGACTGAATATGGATCATACCATAGTATTTTCAAATTTTTCATTGTTGTTTGCTTGCTTTTTGTTCTTTCTCCTTTGATCTGATTTTTTTTTTAATGCAGCATGATAAATGTGGAAATATGTAGAGAAAAATTGCACATGTCTAACTTATTTTGGATTACATGCTGTCTAGGGGTGGGGTTGGGGAAAGGGAGGGAGAGAATTTGGAACACAAGGTTTTTCAAGGGTGAATGCTGAAAATTATCCTTGAATATATTTTGAAAATAAAATAGCTATTATTTATAAAGATGATAAAAAAAGGAAATAAATGGATAACAGAGCTGCTAAGTGGTATAGTAGATAGAACTCTGGTCTTAGGAGTCTAGAAGACATGAGTTCAAATCTAACCTCAGAACCTTCTTAATTGGGTGATGTTGGGCAAATCAGTTAACTCTGATTGCCTCCCTTGCTGATTCCATTCCCAAATAAAGAGATAAATCAGAGGACATCAATGAAGTATGCATACTGTCCACTTGTTATTTTCTTTCATCAAATGACTAGCCCATCTCTTTTACATTCATATATCCCCTGTGTCCTAGACTCCATTTGATTCTTCTTTTGTATAATGAATAAATAATATTGCCAAATAATATTAATATTTGTCTTTTCTCTTCATTGTCCTGTGAGTATTTTAATTTGAAGAGTTTGTGATGGTCCATGTTTTATACTCCATATAATATCATTACATCATCAATATGGGATGCGTAGGAAAGGTAGATTTTCTTTCTTAGGGTACAGTTTAGAATTATTCAAAGTACTAAGTAATTTCTTAAATGCAATCCAACTCACTCTTTTCATATTGAGTTCTAGCCTTCACATATTACTTATTTGCTTTATCTGTTGAAAATAAGGATTTTGTTGTTCTGTCTTTTCAGTAATTTCCAATCTTTTGTGATCCCATTTTGTCACAGTCTTGGCAAAGATATTAGAATAGCTTGTCATTTCTTTCTCAGCTCAAATTTTTTTTTTTAATTTTACAATAATTTTTTTATTGACAGAACTCATGCCAGGGTAATTTTTTACAAAATTATCCCTTGCACTCACTTCTATTCTGATTTTTCCCCTCCCTCCCTCCACCACCTCCCCGAGATGGCAAGCAGTCCTATATATGTTAAATATGTTGCAGTATATCCTAGATACAATATATGTATGCAGAACTGCACAGTTCTCTTGTTGCACAGGGAGAATTGGATTCAGAAGGTAAAAATAACCCAGGAAGAAAAACAAAAATGCAAATAGTTTACATTCATTTTCCAGTGTTCTTTCTTTGGGTGTAGCTGCTTCTGTCCATCATTGATCAACTGAAACTGAGTTAGATCTCTTTATCAAAAAAATCCACTTCCATTAGAATACATCTTTATACAGTATAGTTGTTGAAGTATATAATGATCTCCTGGCTCTGTACATTTCACTTAGCATCAGTTCATGTAAGTCTCTCCAAGCCTCTCTGTATTCATCCTGCTGGTCATTTCTTATAGAACAATAATATTCCATCACATTCATATACCACAATTTACCCAATCATTCTCCAATTGATGGGCATCCATTCAATTTCCAGTTTCTAGCCACTACAAACAGGGCTGCCACAAACATTTTGGGCACATACAGGTCCCTTTCCCTTCTATAGTATCTCTTTGGGATATAAGACCAGAAGTAACACTGCTGGATCAAAGGATATGTGCAGTTTGATAATTTTTTGGGCATAATTCCAGATTGCTCTCCAGAATGGTCGCATTCATTTACAACTCTACCAACAATGCATCAGTGTCCCAGTTTTCCTACATCCCCTCCAACATTCATCATTATTTTTTCCTGTCATCTTAGCCAATCTAACAGGTGTATAGTGGTATCTCAGAGTTGTCTTAATTTGCATTTCTCTGATCAATAGTGATTTGGAACACTTTCATATGAGTGGTAATAGTTTCAATTTCATCTTATGAAAATTGTCTGTTCATATCCTTTGACCATTTATCAATTGGAAAATGGCTTGATTTCTTATAAATTAGAATCAATTCTCTATATATTTTGGAAATGAGGCCTTTTATCAGAACCTTTAACTGTGAAGATGTTTTCCCAGTTTGTTACTTCCCTTCTAATCTTGTTTGCATTAGTTTTGTTTGTACAAAGGCTTTTTAATTTGATATAATCAAAATTTTCTATTTTGTGATCAGTAATGGTCTCTAGTTCATCTTTGGTCACAGATTTCTTTCTCCTCCACAAGTCTGAGAGATAAACTATCCTATGTTCCTCTAATTTATTTATAATCTCATTCTTTATGCCTAGGTCATGGACCCATTTTGATCTTATCTTGGTATATGGTGTTAAGTGTGGGTCCAAACCTAATTTCTGCCATACTAATTTCTAGTTATCACAACAGTTTTTATCAAATAATGAATTCTTATCCCAGAATTTAGAATCTTTGGGTTTGTCAAACACTAGATTGCTATAGTTAACTATTCTGTCTTGTGAACCTAACCTATTCCACTGATCAACTAATCTATTGCTTAGCCAATACCAAATAGTTTTGGTGACTGTCCAGCTCAATTTTTAAGTGAGAAAACTGAAACAAACATGGTTAAAGAACTTGCTTGGGTCAGCAAAATAGAAATTGTCTGAGGTCAAATGTGAACTGGATTTTGGCTTTAGGGCTTGTACTTTAAAAGAAGGGCTAATGTATTAAAATAAATATTGTGACCTGAACAATAATAATTCTTCAGCCACTTGTTTTTTCCCGTGTGGATTATTATATTCAACTTTTTTTTATGCAGTCCTAAATCTCAATAAAGATAATTTCATTTTAAACTTAGAAACAATTAGCCCAATGATATAAAATAAAAGCATCTAATTTATAGATATTCCTTCCATTAAACTCTACATGGGGCAACCTTCTTTACAATAGGAAATATCTTTGGTGCCCAAGTATCCCTTTATCATGCTTCCCTTGGTATTGATAATATATGATTTTAAAATTATTTTTCAGGTTGCAATTCTGAAGGCATTTAAATGATTTCAATGTTTGTCTGCCAAATAGATGTCTTCCAAATAAACTTTTTAACTGCTTGCTATAGATTACTTTGGGTACTTCTACTTATTTTAGCTGGATGTTAATTTATATCTATTTAAATTAATGCATTCAGGCCCCCTTCATTCATTCAGACATTCTTTCCTCAGTCAGCCAGTAATTAATCATACTTTAGGGTAAAAAGGATACTTTTGCTAAAATGCACAAGCAGGGTAAGTAGCAGGAAATATATTGGTAGCAAACTTTCCCTTCTCTTATTTCCTAAAGTAATAGTCATACTTCTGTCTGCTTCTGGCCCTATTCCTATGCTGTTAGTCAAGTGTTAAATCTTAGAGATGGAAAATGTTCTTCTTTTCCACAATTGTAGGTATCCTGCAAGCTTAAGTCAAAGAAGCCACTCTTAATCATCATAGAAAAGTGGAGCCTTTTGAATGTTGAATATTCTGTGTCCAGACTCCCATAGAGGAACCTGTAGAGATTCACCCACGAGAAGTCCGAGGTCTTGCATTTGTATGGAGGGGGATATTGTCACTATTTAGAAGATCTCTCTATCAATATCCAAAACCCAATATCAGTAGGAAAGGAAAAAGATTTTCAATGCCTACAAATCCACTCAAATGATACAAATTCATAAACATCTTCTGTGTATGAACATAATTCCTTTCTAACCCAAACCTTGTGAGACTGACCCCTCTTTTTTCTTCAAGAGAAAAGTAAATACAACAGGATCACATAATTCTATCATTTTTAAAGCATTGTATGAAGATATATGCCTTTTAAAATTGTTCACAAAAATATGGCAAATCCTATATCATATTTTCTATTTTATGAAAATCAGTAAATCATTCTTATGAAGACAATAGACATGAGAAAGTTGGCATATGGATTATTATTGATATACAATTGATTGCTTTTTGAGTATTAATATAATTTTGCATTCTAAACTTCCCACCCTTAATTAAACCTCATATCTCCAGCAAATCTGGGTACCAATGTACTTTCCTTTCTAGTAGAATTCTCAGACTGTTTCCCTTGGACTCAGTATGTTTCCTACTTTCAAATTCTTTCAGCCCAAATACCTTCTTGGTTTTTGAGATGTTCTGGTTGGTTTTCTGGAGGCCTCTGGACCAATCTTAGTTTCAGCAAAGTAATCACTACAAGAATAGCCAGGTGTTAAATTCCAAAATCTTTATTATTTCCTTCAAAGTCTTGTCTCCTCCCCTGGGGGTCTGGCTAGTTTTCTGAAGGTTCTCCAGACGGTGTCTTGGTTTATGTGGGGGAGACAGGAGGACCACAAGACAGTCTCTGTCTTGGAGTCTGTCTCAGTCCCAGTGCTTGCGCTCTAGTCTCCAGCCACAACAAAGGTGGGAGATAAAAAGAATCTCTCTACCTGAATTTGTCCCAGCTTATATGCAGTATACTGAGTATAAACCTATCATTATATCACTAGGAAACCATTATTTGTTGTAAGATTAAATCAATCATACTGAACTAGAGAACTATTAATCACCATGCTAAACTAGATAACCATTGTTTTATCAATTGCACTGAGTTGACACCTTGTAAGAATCCTTGTTTCAAGTACAGAGTTCTGGCCCATAATAGGTTTCCTATGACTATTCTTTGGGGGGAATTCAATGTCTGATAACCTGTGCCATCTATTCACAAAGCCCCTTCATTTTCATTCTTTCATTGACCTGGCCTCTCCCCAGTGAGTATACTGTATCCTAGGCAACTAGTAGTTCCAATCAAAGATGTCATGGACAATTAGGATGGGGTAATGGGTTGAAGAAGTCTCTTTTCCTACTTCCAAAAATGAGGAATTATTTGTCCTGATGTATTAATTTCTTCATAGCAGATTCTCCAAAAAGAGCATATTTTTAAAAGTGTCATTAAGGGTGTGGTTGATCCTTCAAACAGCCAATGGTTAGCTATCCTCTAATTCTCAAAGAATTCAAATGAAGAGCTTTTTAACTTTTAAAAGGATAATAAAGATAGATTTGTTTGCAGGTCATTTAAGATGTTAATATCATATTGTTATCTTTCATCTGCTTTTTACTTTCAACATTTATATCAACACATACAAAGATCTAAGAATTAATACTATATAAACACACATACACAAACATATATAAATATACATATGTATGGACATATTTGTGACATAGTACATTTGTGCAATGTTCTTTTGCTATTTTTCTTTTATGTTTTGAGTGGCTGAATTTTATTTGTAAATTTTTAAGAGATTTTTTTTTTTGGATTTTTTTAAATCACCCGAGCATCTCAGGCATTATTCCCCTTCCTTCCTAAAGAACCATTCATATGACAAGTATTTTTTGTAGAGGAGGGAAAAAAAGTCAGAAATACTGACAAATGCATTGAAAAATTCAAAAACATGTGCAATATGTAACATGTATGGATTTCCCATCTTTATGAGAGGGTTGTGTGGAGAAGTCTCTTCATAGATCCTCATTTGAGTCTTACTGGATCTTTTTAATTTGATTACCCTTTTGAATTTTTGGTGTTACATTTTTTTCTCTTTCATTTACATTATTGTAGTAAAAGACTCTGTGCCTGTCTCTCTTTTATCTACCTATCTATCTGAATGTTACTTCACTTTTCAGCAGGTCATAACAATTTGTATTCATCACATGCCCAATTTCCCATACCATAATAATAAACATTATATTCATATGTCAATATTTGTTTAGGTATTTCACCAATTGATGAGCTCCTACTTGATTTCTTCTTAGCTATCATTCCCAAAAAACCTGCTATACATATGGATGTATTAGGGGAGTATAAGGGCGAAATTTTATTATGATGGAATTATTGGGGTATAAGTCTGAGAATGAAGTTCAAAGTCTGAACATTTTGGTCACTTTGTATATATAATTCAAAAATTCTAAATACATAAATCTCATGACACCTCCAATACTGAGCTCTTCTTTATTGGAGTAATTTTATTTACTTTTAATACACTTTGCTTTATGAATCGTGTTGGGAGGGAAAAATCAGAGCAAAAGGGCAAAAAACCATGGGAGAGATAACAGTACAGAAAAAAAAGAAGTGAACATAGCTTGTGTTGATTTGCATTCAGTCTCCTTAGTTTCTTTTTCTGGATGCAGGTGGCATTTTCTGTCCAGAATCTATTGGGATTTGTAGAGAGCTGGAAAGATTGCAGAGGGCTGAAACTCTGAAAAGAGGTACTAGAATCTAAGACAACAGAGTACTTAAGACTAAGTAACTACTCAATGTGACAGTGGCTCTATAAACATATATTTACATGATGTGGTGATGCAATGTCTCTCCTCACCATTGGCACCTGCTGAATGTGTTGTGGTGTAGTAATAGTAGGGAAGAATTGGAGGGCTGAGGGAGAAAGTCAGAGTCTACTCAGCAGAGAAGACTTCAGGCTTCAGACTCCAGAGTCCAGGATCCATATTTGATGAGCTACAAGGCAGTTTGCCTGCCTCTTTCACTTATCCTGCTAAAGACCAAGGATTTTGACTGATCCTGACTTGGACTGACCTTGAGGCCCTCCAGAGAGCTAGCCCACACATTACAGGGATTGCTTTGAATCACTGAACTACTGTGAAGAACCAAGCTTTTCAGAGATTTTAATGCCGGAGAAACTGAGGCAAGATAGAGATAAGAGAGTATTTAATAATTTAGTTATAAGGGACAGATTTACTGGGACCAAATGGATCCATGGTTTAGTCCCAGGGCTGAATGAGACTATCGTCTCCAAGAGTACAGCAAACAATGTGAGTTCTCAATGTTGTACATATGCATGTGGCTCTGAGTCAGGGGTGGAGTTAGGGGGCTGAGAGTGGAAATGTGGGACTAACAATCCGGTCCTGACAGGGTGAGGGGAGGCATGAGGGATATCTAATAATTAGGATTACAGAATGGGGAGAGGCATTCAACATTCTGATGATGCCTAAGATAGGTCTTTCTCCTTATCTGGATTATCATGATTAGGAGGGAGGGATAGTTGAGCAGAACAATTATAAACTGAGACAGAACAATTCAGGGTAACTGAGACAGGACAATTTAGGGAAACTGAGTCAGAACAATAAAAGAGAACTGTGATATAACAAGTTGACTATACATCCTTGCTGTTATTGTGTATAATGTATTCCTGATTCTGCTTGTTTTGCTCAGCATCAGTTGATGTAAATCTTGCCAACCCTTCTATCATCAGCTTGATTATATGATGATGAGATGATGATCAGCTTGACCATCATTTTTAAAAGAAAAATAATATTTCAATATGTTCATGTAACACAATTTATTTAGCCATTCCCTAATTGATGGGTAACCATACTTTTTCTAATTATTTGCTACCAAAAAAAGCTGCTACAAATGTTTTGTACATGGGGGTCCTTTTCTCTCCTTTATCATTTTCTTCAGATACAGACCTAATAATGGCATTGCTGAGTCCAAGAGTATGCCCAGTACTATTACATAGTTCCAGATTGCCCTCCAGAATGGTTGAATAATTTCAAAACTACACTAACAATGCATTAATGTCCCAGTTTTCCCACATTTCCTCCAACATTGATTATTATTTTTTCTTGAAATCTTAGCCAATCTGAGCTGTGTGAGGTAGTACCTCAAAGTTGTTTTAATTTGTCTTTCTCTAATCAATAGTCATTTAGGGAATTTTTTCATATAATTATAAATGGCTTTAATTTCATCATCTCAAAATTGTTTATATCTTTTTACCATTTATCACTTGGGGAATGAATGACTTTTAGTCTTATAATTTTGACAATATTTTTTTGGGAATGAGACCTTTATCAGAAATACTGGCTGTAAAGATTTTTCTCCAACTTTGAACTTCCCTTTTATTTTTGTTTCTGTTGATTTTGTTTATGCAAAACTTTTTAAATTTAATTTAATGTAATCACAGTTTTTCCCTTGTGCCTTTCATAATGTCCTCTAGTTCTTTTTTGATCACAAATTTCTCTCTTCTTCAAAGATATGATAGGTGAACTATCTCTTGTTCTCCAAATTTGTTTAAGCTATCCTCCTTTATGCCCAAATCATGAATCCATTTTGACCTTATTTTGATATGGGTTGTGAGATATAGATCTATGCTGAGTTTTTAAGGTAATATTTTCCAGTTTTCCCAGCAATTTTTGTCAAATAGTAAATTCTTATTCCAGAAATTTGGGGAGGGAGGGGAGGTTATCAAATGCTATATTACTATAGCCCTTAATTATTGTGCCATGTGTAACTAATCTATTCCACTGATTCACCACTTAGCCAGTTTCAAATGGTTTTGATTACTGCTCCTTTATAACACAGTTTTTCAATGGTACTGCTAAACCATCATCCTTTGTACTTTTTTCATTAATTCCTTTGATATTATTTTACTTTTATTATTCCAGATTCTATAAAATATGATTGCTATAAAATAATGTTTTTGGCAAAATGATTAGTATGGCACTGAAAAAGTAGACAAATTTAGGGGAGAATTGTCATCTTTATTATATTAGCTCAGTCTATACATGTACAATTGATAATTTTCCAGTTTTTTAGATCTGATTTTATTTCTGTGAGAAATGTTTAGTAATTGCACTCATATAGTTCTTGTATTTGTTTTGGCAGCTAGACCCCCAAAGTATTTTATTTTATGTAAAGTAATTTTAAATGGAAATTTTCTATCTCTTGTTGACGGACTTTGTAGGTAATATATAGAAATGCTGATGATTTATGGTTTATATCTTGCTACTTTGTTAAAGCCATGAATTGTTTCCAGTAGATTTTTAGATCATTTTTTAGGATTCTCTAAGTATATCATCACGTCATCAGCAAAGATTCATAGTTTTATTTCCTCACTGTCTATCTTAATTCCTTTAGTTTCTTTTTCTTTTCTTATTGCTAAAGCCAACATTAGTAGTACAATGTTGAATAATAGTGGTAATAATGGGCATACTTGTTTCACCTTTGACCTTATTGGGAATGTGTCCAGCTTCTTTCCATTACAAATACTGCTAGTTGTAAGTTTTAGATAGACATTGCTTATTATTTTAAGGAAAGCTGCCTTTATCACTTGCTCTCTAGTGTTTTTAATAGGAATCCATATTGTACTTTCTCAAAAGCTTTTTCTACATCTTTTGAGATTATCATATGATTTCTGTTAGTTTTCTTATTATATGGTCTATTATGGTAATAGTTTTCCTAATATTGAATCAGTCTTACATTATTGAAATCCCACTTGATCATAGTATATAATCTTGCTGATAATTTGCTCTAATTTCTTTGATAATATTTTATATTTTATAATATTTTACTTAGAAGTATTACATCAATATTCATTAGAAAGTTTGTTCTCTAATTTCCTTTCTCTGTTTTGGCTCCTGCTGGTTTAGGTATCAGTGCCATATCTGTGTCATAGAAGGAATTTGGCAGTACTCTTTTTTTTAAACCCATTTTTCCAAATAATTTACATATAATTGGAATTAATTGATATTTAAATGTGTGGTCAAATTCACTTGTAAGTCCTTCTGGCCCTGGAAATTTTTTTTTTTCTTAGGGACTTCATTAATGACATGTTAAATTTCTTTTTATAAAATGGAACAATTTAAGTATTTTATTTCCTCTTCTGTTAACCTGGTAATTTATATTTTTGCAAATATTCATCTATTTTGATTAGATTGTCAGATTTACTGCCATATAGTTAGGCAAAATAGTTCCTAATTAATGCTTTAATTTCTTTTGTCATTGGGAGTAAGTTCACCTCTTTCATTTTTGATGCTGGTGATCTGTTTTTTTCTTTCCTTTTTCTGATCAAATTAGCCAAAGTTTGATCTATTTTGTTAGGTTTTTCTTTTTTCATAAAACCAAATCTTAGTTTTGTTCATTAGTTCAATAATTTTCTTAGTCTATTTAATTAGTCTCTCCTTTTAGTTTCAAAATTTCTAATATGCTATTTAGTTGAAGGTTTTTATCCATTGTTTTCTTTTCTAGCTTTTTTGGTGGCATACCTAATTGATTAATCTCTTTTTTCTATTTTATTCATGTAGCTGATTAGAGATATAAAATTTCCCCTAAGAAGTGCTTTTGCTGCATCCAATAGGTTTTGGTATATTGTTTCATTATTATCATCTAGTCAGGGACCATTCATAACCACATCCTCAAGCCATGTGGTGATCCTCTCTGTTTGTCCCAGTGACAGATGCAGTTTTAAAGAGTTACAGATATTGTTTTCCTGTGTAGGAATGTAAACAATTTAATTTTTAAATATGTGTTTTCCACTGTTTACCTTTTTGTTATTCTCTTAAATCCTCTGTTTATAGATTGAATTTTCTGTTTAATTGTATTTTTTTTCAATAGAAATTATTGAAAGTCCCATTTCCTTGAAGGTTTAATCTCTTCTCCTGAAAGATGATGCTGAGTCTGGCTAGACAGTTAATTCTTGATTGTAACTCCAAGTCCTTTGCCTTCCTGAATATGGTATTCCAGGCCTTTGGGTCCTTTATTGTAGAAGTTGCCAGATCCTAAGTAGTCCTACCTGTTGCTCCTTGACATTTGAATTATTTTTGTCTGGCAGTTTGCTGTATTTTTTCTTTGAAATGATAGTTTTAGAGTTTCACAACAATGTTCCTTGGAGTTTTCCTTGTGGGATCTCTTTTCAGACATGATTGATGAATTCTTTTAATGAGTATTTCCCCTGTGTTTCTAAAATATTGGGACAATTTTCCTTAATGATCACTTGAAGAATGATCTCTAGACTCTTTTTTTGTCCATGGCCTTCAGGTATATAATTTTTATTATATTTTTAATAATTTTATTATAAAATAATGATTTTTAAATTGTTGAATAATTGTGTTTTTAAGGGATAGCTTGGCTACTCTTTCTAGGAAAGAGCCTAATTTCCCAGAATTTTCCTCCTAAGCTGGTACTGGAAGCTGCCCCACTACTTTGCTCTCTACTAAGCCAGGCCTGAGGGTCTTAGTTACTGAGTTTCTGTGATTAAGACCCTCTCACTGACTTTCCTAGAGTCTATCTGATCTGTGCTGAACACTCTTTTCACTCCAGTATGACTAAACTTTCTTCAAATTTTTTATTGTATCTTGAGCTGTAGCATGGCTTCATTCTGTCAAACTCTGTTCAGAGACTTGGGTTCATGTGGTTTTTAAGGAAAACTGTGAGACTGCACTCCTGACTGTACTCCACCATCTTGACTCCTCAACATTTGACTCGTGACATTTTGGGCTATATTTGCCTCCTCGCTCTTTCCATTTATCTATAGGGACATGTAAATTATATTTATGCATATATTTTTATTGATTTACAAAATTGTAATTTCCAATTCTAATTTATAAAAAAATGTAAATTTTTAGTAAAGTTTTATAAACATACAAATAAACACATTTATTTATTTGATATCTTGGCTACAAAAATCTAATCAGAGAATTTTCATACAATTTTTTTTAATTTTTTTAATTACTTCCCTTCTTATGCTAGATAAATTGTTAATTTAAAAAGAAAAACTTATTCAGTTTCAAGTAATCAATTAACTTTTATCTTTTGCAATTGATTTCATTTTTGTATTATTTAGAATACAGCTTTCACCCATAGTTATGACAGATATATGATCTGATTCTTTTCTATCTTCATTGTTCTTCTCTTCTTTTTTTCTGTCTTTAATGTTAAGGTCTTGTCCATCTTTATAACAGGATAGAGTATGGTATAAGGTTTCCCAGTTTTCAAAAAAATGCAAGTTTTTCCTCAAGATAATTATGTTTTTATCTTTGTAAAAGACTGAATTTTTGAGAATTATTATTTCTGGGACTTCTCCACAAGATAGTGGAAAGGACACACATTTCTTTATGACCTTCTTCTACAACACTCAGATTAATTAGAAAATCAAGCTTCTGAATTACTTCTGGCCTGGCACAATCCACAAATATTGGGAGTGCAACAAATGAACCAGCAGAAGATAATTTTGAAGATTGCCAGAAAAGGTCTATTTCAATTGGAAATGGAGTGAGGTGGGCCAAGCACTGAGCACAGATGCGAGCACAGGCAATACAGAGCTGGGGTGGTATGGAATAAATGTGGCAGAGAATCCACAGAGAGGAATATATAGGCAGCTACAGCAGGGTTGGTGACTCTGCCCTGGTTGAAGCCAGAAGATCAGCAGAGAAGTTATATAACATCCAACACAAAAACAAAAGATAAATAGTGAACCTCCAAATGCCAAAATCTCATGGGGCCTGGCCACACCCACACAGCACTGGGAGTGAATCAGCACTGACTTAGCACAACCAGCACTGATCCAGTGCAGTTATTGCCGAATGTAGGGGAAGTTTGGAAAACCTCCCTTCCCTAAAAGGAGACCTTAATGGTTAAAAAAAAAAAATGAGTAAAAAAAGTAAAGGGAACTCTGAAAATAGATAGTTTTTATGGTGAAAGATAAGAACAGATTTCAAATCCTGAGAAGACTAAAAGCAGATCATCTTCAGATGAAGCCCCCAAAAGTGATATAACCTGGTCCCCATCACACAAGGATCTCCTAGAAGAAATTTAAAAAAGGATCTTAAAAGAGAGCTAGAAGAAAAATATGAGGGAAAAAAAAAAAGATTTGCAAGAGGGTTTGGAAAAGGCATATAACTCATTAAAAGATAGATTTGATAAAATGGAAATAGAAAAAAAAAACTCCTAGAAAAACAAAATTTGTGAAACAGAAAAATAAAATCACTCCTTAAAAACAGAATTTGTGAAATAGAAAAAAAAAAAAAAACATAGAACAAAACAAATCATTTAAAAATTCAATTGGAAAAATACAAAAAGATGTTAAAAAAGTAAATGAAAAAATAATTTACTAAAATTCAGAATTGAACAAATGGAAATGAATGACTAAATAAGACAACAAGAATTAGTCAAACAAAACAAAACAAAAAGAAAAAAAAATTTAAAAATGGAAAATACCTACTTGGAAAAACATTTGATCTGGAAAATAGATCTAAGAGAAAAAATTTAAGAATTATTGGACTCTCTGAAAACCATGATAAAAAAAAAAGAGCCTAGAGACTATTTTTCAGGAAATCATCAAAGAGAATTGCCCAGATGTCATAGAATCAGAATGAGAAGGTAAAATAACCATTGGAAGAATTCACCAAATACCTCCTGAAAGAGACCCCCAAATTAAAACCCCAAGAAATATCATGGCTAAATTTCAGAATTATCAGGCCAGAAAAAAATATTGTAAGCAGCCAAAAAGAAACAATTCAAGTACCAAAGAGCCACAATTAGAATTACTCAGCACCTAGCAGCTTCAAATTTACAGGATTGAAGGGCATGGAATCTGATATTCCAAAAGGCAAAGGAACTTGTATTGTAGCCACAAATAAATTACTCTCCTAAAATGAGCATTTTCTTTCAGGGAAGAAGATGGACATTCAATGAAACAGTTGAATTCCATTTATTTCTGATGAAAAGACCAGAGTTAAACAAAAAATTTGACCTCCAAATATAAAACTCAAGAAAATCATACATAGGTAAAAAGAAAATAACTCTTGAGAACTGTAATTCTGTTATGGATATACATAGAGAGTGCATGTATAATCTGATTTTACTGTTATAATATAAAAAAGAAAATAGAGATGGAAAAGGGATTATACCAGAAAAAAAAAAAGAAAGTACAGGTAAAATGAGGGAAATTACATCTCAGCAAGATGCAAATAGAACCTATTACATTTGATGGAAAGAAGGGAGGGTGATGAATATTATGTGAATGTTACTGTCATCTGATGTGGATAAAAGAAAGAATATTAGACATATTTTATTTCACCCAGAAAGTTCTCTCACCATATAGAAATTTGAGAGGGGAAAGGGGAAAACAGAAGGAGTAGACTAAATAGAAGAGAAAACAGAAATAGTAGGTGAAAAAGTATAAGTGGAGGGTCTCTTTAAAGGGGGAGGACTGCTTGAGGCAAGTAGTGCTTATAAATAAAATATTGAGGAGGAGGGAAAGGGGAAAATATGAGAAAAGTATAATTTGGGGTTAATAAGATGGCAGGAAATATATAAATGTGAATGGGGTGAACTCTCCCTTAAAGCATAAGTGGATAGCAGACTGGATGGAAAGCTAGAATCCTACAATATATTCTTTGCTAAAAAGACATTTAAAGCATAGTAATAGATACAGAGTAAAGTAAAATAGTAAAGCTGTAGCAGCAGCTATTATGCTTCAGGTGATGTAAAAAAAAGCAGGAGTAGACAGCCTGATCTCAGACAAAGCAAAAGCAAAAATTGATCTGATCAAAAGAGATAAGAAAGGAAACGATAGCTTGCTAAAGGGTAGCATTGATAATGAAGCAATATATATATATATATATATATATATGTATATGTATATAGGCAAATAGTAAATGCATTTTTATCAGATCATGATGCAATAAAAATTATATTCAATAAAGGGCCAGGGGGAATAAACCAAAAGAAATTAGAAACTAAATTATCTCATCCTAAAGAATGAATGGGTGGAACTGCAAACCATAGACATAATCAGTAAATTCATTCAAGAGAATGACAATAATGATATAATATACCAAAATTTGTGGGTTGCAGCCAAAGCAGTTATAAGGAGAAATTTTATATCTCTAGATGCTTATTTGCATAAAATAGAGAAATACAAATAAGTGAAGCAGGTTTGCTACTAAAAAAGCTAGAAAAACAACAAATTAAAAAAAAGAAAAAACAAATACCAAACTTGAAATTCTAAAAATAAAAGGAGAGATCAATACGAATGAAATTGAAAAAAAGATTTTATTATCAAATAAAACTAAGTGGTGGTTTTATGAAAAAACCATCACTTAGTTTTATTTGATAATAAAATCTTTTAAAATAGATAAACCTTTAGTTAATTTTACTAGAAAAAGGAAAGAGAAAAAACAATTTGCTAGTTTCAAAAATGAAAAGGGAAAACTTTCCACCAATGAAGAGTAAATAGAGAGCAATAATTAGGAGTTATTTGACTTTATGCCAATAAATTTGACAACCAAAGTGAAATTGAGGAAGATCTACAAAAATATAGATTGCCCAGATTAACAGAAGAGGAAATGAATTACTTAAATAGTCCGATTTTTGAAAAAGAAATACAAGAAGTTATTAATCAACTCCCTGTGAAAAAATTCCCAGGACCAGATGGATTTACATGTGAATTATACCAAACATTTAAAGAACAATTAACACCAATACTATCTAAACTATTTGAAAAAATAGGGAAAGAAGGACTACTATTAAATTCATTTTATGATACAGACATGGTACTGATATCTAAACCAGGTAGGATGAAAACAGAAAAAGAAAATTATAGACCAATCGCCCTAATGAATATTGATGCAAAAATCTTAAATGAAATATTAGCAAAGAGATTACAGAAAATAATTCCCAGGATAATACACTATGACTAAGTAGGATTTATACCAGAAATGCAGGGCTGGTGCAATATTAGGAAAACTATTAGCATAATTGACTATTTCAATAACCAAACTAACAAAAATCATATGTTTATCTCAATAGATGTAGAAAAAGCATTTGCTAAAATCCAATATCCATTCCTATTAAAAACACTACATAGTATAGGAATAAATGGACTGCTCTTTAAAATAGTCAGTAGCATTTATTTAAAACCATCAGCAAGCATCATTATATGTAATTGGGAAAAACTAGAACAATTCCCAATAAGATCAGGGTGAAACAAGGTTGCCCACTGTCACCATTATTTCTCAATATTTCACTGGAAATTCTAGCTTTGGTAAGAAGAGAAGAAAAAGAGATTAAAGACATTAGAGTAGGTAATAAAAAATGATCACTCTTTAGAGATGGTATGATGGCTTATATCCCAAAGAGGTACTAAAGAAGGGAAAGGGACCTGTATGTGCCAAAATGTTTGTGGCAGCCCTGTTTATAGTGGCTAGAAGCTGGAAAATGAATGGATGCCCATCAATTGGAGAATGGTTGAGTAAATTGTGGTATATGAATGTTATGGAATATTATTGTTCTGTAAGAAATGATCAGCAGGATGAATACAGAGAGGACTGGCGAGACTTACATGAACTGATGCTAAGTGAAATGAGGAGAACCAAGTGATCATTATATACCTCAAAAACAATACTGTTTGAGGATGTATTCTGATGGAAGTGGATCTCTTCAATAAAGAGAGCTAATTCAGTTTCAATTGATAAGGATGGATAAAAGCAGCTACACCCAAAGAAAGAACACTGGGAAATGAATATAAACTGCGTGCATTTCAGTTTTTCTTCTTGGGTTATTTATACCTTCTGAATCCAATTCTCCCTGTGCAACAAGAGAACTGTTCAGTTCTGCACACATATATTGTATTTAGGATATACTGTAACCTACTTAACATATAAAGGACTGCTTGCCATCTGGGGGAGGGCGTAGAGGGAAAGAGGGGAAAAATCAGAACAGAAGTGAGTGCAAGGGATAATGCTGTAAAAATTACCCTGGCATGGGTTCTGTCAATAAAAAGTTTTAAAAAATAAAATAAATAAATAAATACATTAAAAAAGAGAGAGAGAGAGAGAGATGGTATGATGGTATACTTAGAGAACCCTAAAGAATCAATTAAAAAAACTATTGGAAGCAACTTTAGCAAAGCTGCAGGATACAAAATAAAATCACATAAATTATCAGCATTCTTTTACATCACAACAAAATCCAACAGCAAGAGATACAAAGAGAAATTCCATTTAAAATAATTGCCCTTAAGATAAAATATTTGGAAATCTGTCTGCCAAGGGAAAGTCACGAATTTTATAAGGAAAACTATAATACACATTCAACACAAATAAAGTTAAATTTAAGCAAATGGAAAAATATCAAGTGCTCTTGGAAAAGTTGAGCAAATATAATAAAGATGACAATATTACCTAAACTAATTTATTTAGTTAGTTCTATAACAAACAAACTCCGAAGAAACTATTTTACTGACCTAGAAAAAAGTAACAACAAAATTCATCTGGATGAACAAAAGGTCAAGAATTTTAAGGTACTAAAGAAAAAGAAATGAATGTGGTCTAGTTGTCCAAGATTTAAAACTATATTATAAAGCAGCAGTTATCACAACCATATGGTACTAGATAAGAAATAGAGCAGTTGATCAGTGGAAGAGGTGAGGTTCACAGAACAAAATAGTCAATGACTATAGCAATCTAGTATTTGGCCAACCCCAAGAATCCAGCTTTTGGGATAGGAATTCAGTATTTGACAATAACTGCTGAGAAAATTGGAAACTAGTATGGAAGAAACTAGGCATTGACCCCCACCTAAAACTGTACACCAAGATCAGGTCGAAATGGGTTTTATATGATATTATAAACAAATTTGAAGAATATAGGATAGTTTACCTCTCAGATCTGTGGAGGAAGAAGGAATTTATGACCAAAAAAGAACTAGTGATCATCATTGATCACAAACTAGATATTTTTGATTATATTAAGTTAAAAAAATTTGAACAAACAAAAGTAATGCAAATAAGATTAGAAGGAAAGCAACAAACTGGGAAAACATTTTTTACATTCAAAGGTTCTGATAAAGGCCTAATTTCTAAAATATATAGAGAAGTGACTCAAATTTATAATAGTTCCTACCATTCTCCAATTGATATCCAAAGGATATGAATAGACAATTTTCAGATGAAGAAATTGAAACCATTTCCAATCATATGAAAAAATGCTCTAAATAATGATTGATCAGAGAAATGCAAAGTAAGACAATTCTGTGATATCAGTACACTTCTCACAGGTTGACTAAGATGACAAGAAATGATAATGACCAATATTGGAAGGGATGTGAGAAAACTGGCACACTGATATATTGTGGGTGGAACTGTGAACTAATCCAATCATTCTGGACAGTAATTTGGAACTATGCTCAAAACATTATCAAACTGTGCATACCCTTTGTTAAGCAGTGTTTCTACTGGGATTATATTCCAAAGTTGCCCCCAGGTGCAAAACATTTGTTGTATCCCTTTTCGTGGTGACAAGAAACTGGGAACTGAGTGGATGCCAATCAATTGGAGAATGGCTGAATAAATTATGGTTTATGAATGTTATTGATTATTATTTTTCTATAACAAATGACCAGCAGGATGAGTTTAGAGAGGGTTGGAGAGACTTAAATGAACTGATGCTGAGTGAAATGAGCAGAATCAGGAGACCATAATGCAATGCAACAGCAAAACTATACAGTGATCAATTTTGATGGGTATTTTTCTCTTCAGCAATGAGAGGATTCAAACCAATTCCACTTGTTCACTGATGAAGAGAGCCATCTACACATAGAGAGAGCACTGTGAGAACTGAGTGTGGACCACAACATAGCGTTCTCACTATCGCTGTTGTTATTGCTTTCATTGTGTTTTCTTTCTCAGTTTTTTTTTTTTATTTTTGAACTGATTTTTCTTGTGCAGCAAGATAACTATAAAAATATGTATACATATATTAGATTTCACATATATTTTAACATATTTAACATGAATTAAAGTTCCTGCCAGCTAGGGTTGGAGTTGAGGAGAAGTAGGCAAAAATTTGGAGCAAAAGGTTTTGCAAGGGTCAATGTTGAAAAACATCCTATGCATATATTTTGTAAAAAAAAAAATCTTTAATAAAAATGCACAAGATAAAAAAGAGAGAATTATTATTTCTGAATCTCTGTTGCCTATCTTTTCCACTGAGCTATTCATCATTTAACCAATGTCACATGATTTTGATGACTGCTGTTTGATAATATAGTTTGAGATCTGGAAATTCTATTCTTCCATAATATTCTCTTCTTTTCATCATTTCCCTTGATACCTTAGAGCTTCTTTTTTTTTCAAAAGTTGATTTTAATTCATAAAGTTTAATAAAGAATTCCATTTGTAATTTGATTAGACTAACTTTAAAATTTTGTAAATTAATTTGTGATATTGCTATTTTTGTTATATTTATATTGCTTAACCATGAGCAGCCTCCCTAAAGTATATTTCTTTAGGAAATATTTTAAATTTGATTTATACAAGTCTCTTATATACTTTGGTAGGTTGATCCACTGTTATTTTATGCATTTAGTATTATTTTGGAATGGGATTTTCTTTTCTATTTCTTGTTATCTGTTATTCGCATATAAATAAATGTTCATCTTTAAGAATTTATTTTAGATGCTAAAAATCTGATAAAGTGATTAATTTTTTCAATTAATAACTTTTCTGATTCTGAGGGGTTTCCAATTAAACCATCGAACCATCAGCAAACAAGGATAATTTTACTACATTTTTATCTATCTTTTTACTTTTATTTAATTTTTCTTCTCTTGTTGCCATTGCTAGAATTTTTAAAATACTCTCAAAATAATCAGAGGGAGAGTTCGCATTCTTGTTTCCTCATGGTATTTATTGAAGTAAGCTCTAATGTATTTACAAGCTATATAATAGCTTATTTGTTTTAGATAGTTTTTTTTGTTTGTTTTGTTTTGTTTTTTAGCTTTTAAAGCACTACATTATCTAACCAAAACAAAACAAAACAAAATTATCTTTCTACTTTACTGGGCATACATACCTCCATTTCCCCACTCACCAGTTGAATCATTCTTCCTTTCACCCTCTTTCTTACTTACAACCTGCATTTTTCATCTCTGTGCCTGTGTACTGATCATTCACCATTACTGTCATATATCCCCTTCTTATTTTTGCTTCTTAAAGTTCCTCTATTCTTTTAAAATCATTTATGACACCTTCCACATGAAATCTTTCTTGATTTATCCAACTTCTAGTGTTTTTCTTTCCAAATTTCTTGGTATTTAATTAGTTTGTGGACAGTCAGCTAGAACTGTCTGAGAAAAGATTCTACTTCATGGCAGAAACTAGGCATTGACACACACTTAACATCGTACACCAAGATAAGGTCAAAATGGGTTCATGACCTAGGCATAAAAAATGAGATTATAAATAAATTGGAAGAGCATAGGATGGTTTACCTCTCAGAACTGTGGAAGAGGGAGGAATTTATGACCAAAGAAGAACTAGAGATCACTATTGACCACAAAATAGAAAATTTTGATTATATCAAATTGAAAAGTTTTTGTACAAACAAATCAAATGCAGACAAGATTAGAAGGGAAACAATAAACTGGCAAAACATTTTTACAATCAAAGGTTCTGATAAAGGCCTCATTTCCAAAATATATAGAGAATTGACACTAATTTATAAGAAATCAAACCGTTCTCCAATTGATAAATAGTCAAAGGATATGGACAGACAATTCTCAGACAAAGAAATTAAAACTATTTATAGACATATGAAAATATGCTCCAGATCATTATTAACCAGAGAAATGCAAATTAAGACAACTCTGAGATACCACTACACACCTGTCAGATTAGCTAGAGTGACAGGGAAAGATAATGTGGAATGTTGGAGGGGATGTGGGAAAACAGGGACACTGATACATTGTTGGTGGAATTGTGAACACATCCAGCCATTCTGGAGAGCAATTTGGAACTATGCTCAAAAAGTTATCAAACTGTGCATACCCTTTGATCCAGCAGTGTGTCTACTGGGCTTGTACCCCAAAGAGATACTAAAGAAGGGAAAGGGACCTGTATGTGGCAAAATGTTTGTTGCAGCCTTGTTTGTAGTGGCTAGAAGTGGAAAATGAATGGATGCCTATCAATTGGAGAATGGTTGAGTAAATTGTGGTATATGAATGTTATGGAATATTACTGTTCTGAAAGGAATGACCAGCAGGATGAATACAGAGAGGACTGGAGAGACTTACATGAACTGATGCTGAGTGAAATGAGCAGAACCAGGAGATCATTACATACCTCAACAACGATACTGTTTGAGGATGTATTCTGATGGAAGTGGATCTCTTCAGTAAAGAGAGCTAATTCAGTTTCAATTGATCAAAGATGGACAGAAGCAGTTACACCCAAAGAAAGAACACTGGGAAATGAATATAAACTGGGTGCATTTTTGTTTTTCTTCCCGGGTTATTTATACCTTCTGAATTCAATTCTTCCTGTGCAACAAGAGAAGTGTTCAGTTCTACACACATATATTTTATCTAAGATATATTGTAACCTATTCAACATGTAAAGGACTGCTTGCCCAATCAAGAAAAGAAAAGATTCTTCTTCAGTTCTTTCTTACCTAAGTAGTATGCTCTATGTAGTGTGCCTAGTTATTCTATTGTGAAGTGTTTGGGAAGATCAAATGACATGATATTATAAAGTGTTTAAGTATAGTGCCTGGCACATACTAGAAGCTATATATCAATACTTATTCCTTCCCTCCCTTTTTGTAACAAGAAGTCCAGAGTTTTAATTAGACAGTTAAAGGATATCATGCGACACATAAAAAATTTGAGAGCCCCTGGATTATACTAATTTTGACTCCCAATTTGACAAGCGATAAATCTTTTCAAAACATTGTTCATTGCACTACTTTAAACTCAAGGATAAAAAAGTTAACAAGTCATATGATCATCAGTTTTCAGTTGAAAGAGGCTTACAAAGTAATCCAGTCTTTCCTCCTCATTTAAGAGATGAGAAAATTGAGGGTCAAAAATCTGAAATAAGTTGCTTAGTATTACCAAGAAAATACATGGTTGAATTAGAGATTCAAATGCAAATTCTCTCAATGAAACATTTTTTTCTCCCACTAAACAACCTTTCTTTTTGATTGATGTCTTTTAATAATGCACCAATATTAAGCAGCATCTCTCCTGGATCTGTATCACAAAGAGACTATAGAAATGAGAAAAAGGACTAATATATGTGAAAATATTTGTAGCAGACCATTTTGTAGTGTTGAAGAACTGGAAATTGAGTGGATACCCATCAGTTATGAAAGGGCAGAATAAGTTACAGTATATATTATGGAATATCATTGTTCTAAAAGAAATGACCAGCTAGATGATTTCAGAAAGACCTGTAAGCATTTACATGAATTGATGTTAAGTGAAATGAGTAGAATCAAGAAAACATTACATACCAGCAACAACAAGGTTATGTGTTGATCAATTCTGATGAATGTGACTCTTTTCAACAATGAGGTGATTCAGGCCAGTTCCAATAGATTTGTGATGGAGAGAGTCATCTGCATCCAAAAAGAGGACGATGGAGATTGAATGTGCATCACAACATAGTATTTTCACCTTTGTTGTTGTTTGCTTGCTTTTTTTTCTCTTTTTTTCCTTTTTGATCTTATTTTTCTTGTGCAGTATGATAAATATGGAAATATGCATAGAAAAATTGAACACTTTTTGTATGTATTTTGTTACTTGCTATTTAGGGGAAAAGGTGGGGAAAGAAGGGAGAAAATTTTGGAACACAAAATTTTGAAAGAGTGAATGTTGAGAACTATCTTCACATGTATTTTGAAAATAAAAAGCTATTATTTTAAAAAAAAAAAGTAAAAATGCACCAATAATTCCATTGATTCTTTGTGGTTACACATAAACATTCTTCAGTCACTCTTTGTGTTGTCCCAATAATCTTGGTCACATGCAAACTTCTTGTACTATACATCAAGATAACTATAATTTAATTGCTAAGAAGTTTAGAGAAATAATGTGATGAATAAACAGAGACCCAGCTTTGGATTCAACAAGATATTTTCAAGCCCTGTTTTTGTCACACATAGTGAATTGTTTGGTCCTAATTATTCTAATACTGTCCCAGGGACTTCTAAAGGATTATATTTTATCGAGCAATTATTGATCTTCCTTGATAATTTTTTTTCCCCCACTGGGATTTTGCTGTTCTGATGATATCAGAGATCTAGTCCAAAACAAAACATGACAAATTTATTATACTGGATTATTTTTTCATAGACACCAACTACAAACCATCCTAAATTACCAGATTGTCTTCATTAGTTGTTATGGCAGGCACACCGATACTCTGTACTTTACTTGAGAATGGACATTTACATAATTGACCACTTCTTACACACTAAACATGTAATCTATTATCTAGATCCCTCTTTGTTGTCTTTAGCATTAGACAACCTTCCAGAGTTTGCACTAAAATGGTATAATAATAATGGATATTTCCATATTACTTCAATGTTTGTAAACTATTTTTCATGAATTATTTCATTTGAAACCTTAGGAACAATTTAAGGCAGATAGTAGAAGCAACTTTTATCTCTATCTATAGATGAGTAAATTTAAGTTCAGACAGAAAAAAAGGAACTACACAAGGCATTATACATTTATGAATTCCAAAAGCTGGACTCATTTCCAGGTTTCTGCTCAACTCCACTATTTTATCCAGTAAGTGGCACAGAGGACAGATTCCAAGGCCAGGCATTAGGAACACTCATCTTTCTGTGTTCAAATCTGGTCTCAGACACTCACTAGCTGTCTGAATTTGGATAAGTCACTGAATCTTCCATTCCCTCATTTGTAAAATGTGCTGAAAAAAGAAATGTTAAGCCATTTCAAAATTTCTACCCAGTTAATCTGAAACAGATTCAAAAAGAGTATGTTACAACTGAAAAGTGACTGAACAGTAAGTAATTTATGCAGCTTTCTTCTCTGTCCCTGCCATAGTAGGCAAGAAACTAACAAATGTTTCACTACAATTTGTCATAAATAGAAGTAGGAATTTGAAATATAGCATGCAGAATTGACTCAAATTTATAATAATTCAAGCCATTCTCCAATTGATAAATGGTCAAAGGATATGAACAGACACTTTTCAGATGAAATTAAAGCCATTTTTCATCATATGAAAAGATATTCTAAATCACTATTGATGAGAGAATTACAAATAAATACCTCTCTGAGATATCACTACACACCTCTCAAATTAGCTAAGATGATAGAAAGAGACAATGACAAATGTGGAAGGGGATGTAGGAAAAGTGGGACACTAACACATTGTTGGTGGAGTTGTAAACTGATCCAACCATTCTGGAAAGCAATTTGAACTATGCCCAAAGGGCTATCAAACTGTGCATATCCTTTGATCCAACAATGTTTCTACTGGATTTATATCCCAAAGAGATCTTAAAAGAGGGAAAGAGATTCGCATGTGCAAAAATGTTTGTGGCAGCCCTTTCTGTAGTGGCTAGAAACTGGAAACTGAGTGGATACCCATCAGTTAGAGATGGCTGAATAAGTTATGGTATATACATGTTATATAATATTATTGTTCTATAAGAAATGATTAGCAGAATGATTTCAGAAAGGTCTGGAGAGACTTACATGAATTGATGCTGAGTGAAATGAGCAGAATCAGGAGATCATTGTACATAGCAACAGCAAGATTATATAATGATCAATTCTGATTGACTTAGCACTTCTCAACAATAGATGATTTAGAACAGTTCCAAAGATCTTGTCATGAAGAGAGCTATCTACATCTAGAGAGAGAATTGTGGAAACTGAGTGTGGATCACAAATAGCATTTTCACCCTTTTTGTTTCTGTTCACTTGCATTTTATTTTCTTTCTCATTTTTTCCTTTTTGATTTGATTTTTCTTGTGCAGCAAGATAATTGTATAAATATGTAACATATATTGGATTTACCAATATATTTACCAATAAACATGGTAATTTTTTACAATGTTTAACATATATTGGATTACTTGCTATCTAGGAGAGCAGGTGGGGAGAAGAGGAGGAAAATTGGAACACAAGGTTTTGCAAGAGTTAATGTTGATAAACTCTTCATGTATATCTTTTGAAAATTTAAAAGCTTTAATAAAAAAAGAAAGAACATAGCATGCAGTCATACATATTGTGAAAACAATTCAAATTGTGATAAGTATATAGATGTGTGTAGAGTTTTGGATGCTACCCATATATGTTACCCATATATTCTTTTCCTTGATCCTCTGATATACTCTAACAGCATCCATTCCACTTTGGGCTATCCTTCCTCTCATTTGTAGCCTTTTAAAATAATACTAGCGAGGAGATTGAAGGAAAACAGGAGAAAATGATACTTTTTCCTCTTTCTACTTCCTTCAATTTCATTTCTTCAGCAACAACACCCTTAATAATTCAACAAAAATTTAATTTTGTCTAATGAATATCTAAGTTACAATGATGATTTTGTATGCAGTAAGTACTGGACAGTTTCTACTTTATATGATACT
The DNA here is from genome assembly GCF_016432865.1 of Antechinus flavipes. Classification (NCBI taxonomy): domain Eukaryota; kingdom Metazoa; phylum Chordata; class Mammalia; order Dasyuromorphia; family Dasyuridae; genus Antechinus; species Antechinus flavipes. Next base: position 403,940,847 of record NC_067400.1, read on the forward strand.
TAAATCATTATTTATTCCTCAACAGAAATGTGATAGTCTGTGACATAACTGCAGTACTCTAAATAATTTCTTTAATGTTTCAATAAGAACCAAAGATGATTACAATTACAATGAGAAAAAAATAGTCTTGGTATCATATTAGAAGTCCTTCAAGTATAATAGAAAGGATTAGAATAAGGGCAAAAAAAAACCTTGATCAACTTCTTGTTTTCTCAATATGAGAGGATATACATAAAAATACATCACTATTTGAGGAAGTTTTTTCGAACCATTTTTATGAAGGCTTCTACAATTCTCATGGTCACTTCTAACACTAATTTATAATTATTTTTCCAGAATGAAAAAACAATATTTTTGACAACTATACATAGAGGGACATTATTGATTTATATTCACCTTTCTTCTACAATTAACCGTATTACATAGAGTGAAAAAATAATAATGAAATGTGGTTTTCTACTCTTGCTTAAATTTAGTTTCATAAAAAGGAATAGAGAATTTCACATGCAAGAGTATTTTCCAGTCATGAATTGTTTTGTTTATCATTAATAAGTCACAAAAATAATGCACACACACACACACACACACACACACATACACACATATACATACACATATATATGCACAAATGCACATACCCACATGTGGTGGGTGTACAATGAATAGTAAACCATGATTGTTTTGAATGACCACAAATCACATTCATGTGAAATTGTATCTGTTAAATAATGGAAATGCTTTTACCCTTATTATTGTTTTAGGAAACATACAGATCCCAGAGATAACAAACATCAATAAAATAGACAATAGCAGTAAATATAGTGCTTCTAAATCCATAAGAAAACAATAACTGCAAGTGTTATTGGTTTTGGGGAGAAATACTTAAAAGAAATAGTAATTGTATTATAGAAATTATGCCTAATAAAATCTTAGCAGGTATATTTTACTGGAGAGAACAATATTATTTGTAGTTAAATCAATTTTAAATCACATCCAGAAAGGGATTTTGTATGAAAAAATATTCTTATGTTAAAAGGTAGTTTACAGATTATTCAAGGATAGTATACTGCAATACAATGTCTGATTTCCTTTAAGGACTTGAAGGATGAATGATTATGGTAATAAAAAGAAATTGGATATAGACATTACAATATTTAGACAATAAATATTTTCACATAAAAACGATTTCATGATTATAACACATTTACATAGAAGAGAGATTTTTTTTAAACTTAGAATTTGTGAGTATGACTTCAGGACAAATTATATGGTAGCTCTCCTTATCTTAATATTTCTTAGCAAAACATACTATAGTATTGGCTATAGTCCAGGGAGAAGCATGTGCTTTAATTGCCCAATGTGACACTGATTTAACTTAACACTTATTCACTGTGTATTCAGTAAAATTAAATATCACTTCCTAATTCGTCGGTAAATTTTCACTAAAAAAAAAATGTTTATAGCACCTTTTTGTAGTGGCAAAGAATTGGAAATTAAAGGGAATAATCCTTAGTTGTGATTGACAAGTTGTGATATGATTGTGGTGGAATACTAATGCTAAGAAAGTAGGATGGTTTCAGGAAAATCTGGCCAGATTTGTATGAACTGATGCAAAATGAAGTGATCAAATCAGTTGAACATCATATGATGTAATAGCAGTAATGTAACAATGATCTCCTGTGAAAGATTTAGCTATTGTGATTGACAATGTTCCAAAGGACTCATGTGATAATTGCTGTCTACCTCCAGAGATAGAATTGATAAATTCTGAGTGTAGAGTGAAGCATGTTTTTCTTCTCCATTTGCTGTTTCCCCTTTTTGTTGGGTGACAATTTCTTAAAGTATATTCATCTGTGTCAAACACTGATAAAATTGTGAAAATATATTCATAAATCTACAAATATAATTGTAGCCACATACATACATATGTATATATAAATATGCACACAGATACATATATATATATATATACATACAAATGTGCACACACACACACATATATGTATGTATATGCATATGCACATACCCACATGTGGTGGGTGTGCATACACACCACTTGATTTATCTATCTATCCATCAAAGTTTATATGCTAAACTTGATAAAAATATCCAGAACATTTCACTGGCACACTGTTGCAATCAATGAATATAAATGAGATATTTGGTACATTCTAGAACAATAAAAAAGGGTAGCTTATTTAAAACTTGCAATCTTGTGATGGAAAGAGTCATCTACAATCAAAGAAAACTATGGAGATTAGATGTGGATCAAAGCATAGGATTTTCACCTTTTGTTGTTGTTGTTTATTTGTTTGTTTTATTTTTCTTTCTCATGTTTTTCCCCTTTGATGATTTTGCTTATACAGAATGATGAAAATGGAAACATTTTTAGAAGAATTGCACATTTGACCTATGTTGGATTGCTTGATGTCTAAGATAGGGAGTTGACGGGAAGGGAGGGAGAAAAATTTGGAATTTAAGACTTTGTAAAGGTAAATGTTGAAAACTATCTTTGCATATATTTGCAAAAATAAAATATTATTAAAGAAAAATATTTTCTTCATAAAATTTTAAAATGATTGTAATCAATAGATATTCAATTAAAATGATATATTTTGTATTGATACAAGTATAATTTGCAATTGAAAGCCTATTTACAACTTTCCTCATTGGTAGTTCCATGCCTTTATAAGGTTAGGAGAAAAGAGATCTTGGACTTTTGGCTTCTAGAATCCAAAGAAAAGACAATTGATTCTATACTCTCTACTTGCAGAGAGCTAAATAGATCATTGAAATAAGATAAAGAATCTGGAACAAAACTGATTTGTATTATGCCTTCCCTATCCCCAATTTATAATGCTAGAGTTGTCAAGAATGAACTCTGACACTCTCTCCTCTCTCCCTCTCCCTCCCTTGTCTCTGTCTCTGTCTTTCTATCTCTCTCTACTATCATCTCTCAAGCTATATAATAAAGCTGTGTTTTTTGAAAAACATCTAGTTATAAATTAAAAAAAATAGAGAAGCTAATCAGTAAAACTGGCTAGGTTAGCAAGACTCAGAAAAATATACCACTTGACTCTTGTCTCTCTCACTATTAAGGCAGCTCCTTTATTCCATTTTAAAATTTGAAAATCCATATACATTCCTTATACACTTCTAAGCCTCTTATCTCTAACTACTTTCTCGCCTCTATTTGTACTTGGTACCCTTCCACAGATGTGAGCCCAGGAGATTCTATCCCCAGTCATCTATCTACAATTATGTAAAAGAGTCACTCTGTGTTGTCCATGTAAATTTCAATCTCAAAAAAGAGAGGTAACTTTTGAAGCTTCTCCTTTCCTAGAAAGTGGGAGGAGGAGGGTGGGAAGAGAGGTTGTAGAGGTGAAGAGGGCCTGAGCATTGTTGAATTTTCTGGTTCTTAAAAAGAGGAATGAGATCCATCTATAAATAAAATATGAAGAGATTCTATCCAATAAATTTTGGAAAAAATTAGAAGTTTAGTCTAGTTAATTTAACTTTAAATTAGACCTTAAATTAAGTCTAATGAAAATAGATTTAGATGAGTCTTATAACATATACGACTACAAACTTCAAATGGATGAATATTTTAAATATTTGTGTTAAGGACTATGCCTAAGTGAAGGGGCATAATTGAGAGTGCTAAATCTAGAATCTGAAACCTTGGATTCAAATACATTCTCTAATGCTTATTACTTATGTGATTTTAGACAGATTGAATAATCTCCCTGCCCCAATTTCCTCATGTCAAATGAGAGTACTAGAATTCATGGCCTTTGAGTTCTTTTCAATTCTACATCATTGTTATTCTATTACTAGATAGAACAGTAATAGAACAGTATAGAATCTTTAATAGGACAAGATCAATGAATGAAAGAAAACATTAAAAGTTGTGAAAGTAAAAAGAAAAAAACACAAGCAGATACCAAATGAATGACTGAAGAAGGAATCAAAGACAACTAGTCAAAAGAAAGCAAAACTGAGATTACATTAATTAATTAATTAAGTCAATCTTAGTCCACTAAAGTTAAAAATATATATATCATACCTTTTTATTAAACTATGATAAACTACAAAAAGTTAAGAAGAGATGGTAATCACCAGCAATAAAAATAATAGATTGTTTTTGAAAATTATTTTCTGGAGTAGTGAGTTTGATTGGATGTTTGTTGGAAATAGGAAGAAATAAGACAATGATAAAGAAAAAGTCAAAAAATAAAGGTTGATTTTGCTCCATATGGTATGTGATTTTATTTTATTTTATTTTTTAAATAGCTTTTTATTTAAAAATTCTATGTTTGGGTAATTTTACAGTATTGACAATTGCCAAAACTTTTGTTCCAATTTTTCCCCTCCTTTCCCCCATCCCCTCCCCTAGATGGCAGGATGACCAGTAGATGTTAAATATATTAAAGTATAAATTAGATACACAATAAGTATACATGACCAGTCATTTTGCTATACAAAAAGAATCAGACTCTGAAATATTGTACAATTAGCCCATGAAGGAAATCCAAAATGCAGGCAGGTAAAAATATAGGTATTGGGAATTCAATGTAATGGTTCTTAGTCATCTCCCAGATGGGCATATGCTGGGCGTAGCTGGTTCAGTTCATCACTGCTCTATTGGAACTGATTTGATTCATCTAATTGCTGAAAATGGCCAGGTCTATCAGAATTGATCATCATATAGTATTGTTGTTGAAGTATATAATGACTCCTGGCCGTGCTCATTTCACTCAGCATCAGCTCGTGTAAGTCTCTCCAGGTCTTTCTGAAATTGTCCTGTTGGTCATTTCTTACCAAACAATAATATTCCATAATATTCATATACCACAATTTATTCAGCCATTCTCCAATTGATGGGCATCTACTCACTTTCAAGTTTCTGGCCACTACAAAGAGGGCTGCCACAAACATTTGTGCACATACAGATCCCTTTCCCTTCTTTATGATCTCTTTGGGATATAAGCCCAATAGTAACACTGCTGGATCAAAGGGTATGCACAGTTTAATAACTTTTTGATAATAGTTCCAAATTGCTCTCCAGAATGGTTGGATGTGTTCACAATTCCACCAACAATGTATCAGTGTCCCTGTTTTCCCACATCCCCTCCAACATTCATCATTATCTTTCCCTGTCATTCTAGCCAGTCTAACAGGAGTGTAGTGGTATCTCAGGGTTATTTTAATGTGCATTTTTCTGAGTAATAATGACCTGGAGCATCTTTTCATATGGCTAGAAATAGTTTCAATTTCTTCATCAGAGAATAGTCTGTTCATATCCTTTGACCATTTGTCAGTTGGAGAATGGCTTGATTTCTTATAAATTAGAGTCAATTCTCTATTTATTTTGGAAATGAGTCCTTTATCAGAACATTTGATTGTAAAAATATTTTCCCAGTTTATTGCTTCCCTTCTAATCTTGTCTGCATTAGTTTTATTTGTACAAAAACTTTTCAAGTTTTTTAGTTCTTCTTTGGTCATAAATTACTTCCTCTTTCATAGGTCTGAGAGGTAAACTATCCTGTGTTCCTCTAATTTATTTATAATCTCATTCTTTATGTCTAGGTCATGAACCTATTTTGACCTTATCTTGGTATAAAGTGTTAAGTGTGGGTTGATGCCTAGTTTCTGCCATATTAATTTCCAATTTTCACAGCAATTTTTGTCAAATAATGCATTCTTATCCCCAAAAGCTGGGATCTCTGGGTTTGTCAAACACTAGATTGCTATAGTTATTGACTGTTTTGTCCTTTGAACCTAACCTATTCCACCGATCAACTAATCTATTGTTTAGCCAATACCAAATGGTTTTTGTAACTGCTTCTTTATAATATAATTTTAGATGTGGAACATTTAGGCCACCTTCATTTGATTTTTTTTTTTCATTAATTCCCTTGAAATTCTTGACCTTTTGTTTTTCCATATGAACTTTGTTGTTATTTTTTCTAGGTCATCAAAATAGTTTTTTGGGAGTCTGATTGGTATAGTGCTAAACAAATAGATTAATTTAGGTAGTATTGTCATCTTTATAATATTTGCTCGCCCAATCCAAGAGCATTTAATATTTTTCCAATTGGTTAGATCAGACTTAATTTGTGTGAAAAGTGTTTTGTAGTTTTGCTCATAAAGTTTCTGATTTTCCCTTGGCAGATAGATTCCTAAGTATTTTATACTATCAGTAGATACTTTAAATGGAATTTCTCTTTGTAACTCTGACTGTTGGATTTTATTAGTGATATATAAGAATTCTGATGATTTATGTGGGTTTATTTTGTATCCTGAAACTTAAAGGTGTGGATTATTTCTAATAACTTTTTAGTAAAATCTCTGTGGTTCTCTAAGTATACCATCATATCATCAGCAAAGAGTGATAATTGGGTTTCCTCATTGCCTACTCTAATTCCTTTAATCTCTTTCTTAACTCTTATTGCCAAAGCTAGCATTTCTAATACATGGTATGTGTTTTAAAGTATGTACTTTTTTTTTTTTTTAATAACTTTTTATTGATAGAAAGCATGCCAGGGTAATTTTTTACAGCATTATCCCTTGCATTCACTTCTGTTCCGATTTTTCCCCTCCCTCCCTCCACTCTTTCCCCCAGATGGCAAGCAGTCCTTTACATGTTGAATGGGTTGCAGTATATCCTAGATACAATATATGTGTGCAGAACCAAACAGTTTTCTTGTTGCACAGGGAGAATTGAATTCAGAAGGTATAAATAACCCGGGTAGAAAAACAAAATTGCAAGCAGTTTATATTCATCTCCCAGTGTTTTTTCTCTGGGTATAACTGCTTCTGTCCATCTTTGATCAATTAAGGCTCTCTTTATCGAAGAGATCCACTTCTATCAGAATACATCCTCAAACAGTATTGTTGTTGAGGTATATAATGATCTCCTGGTTCTGCTCATTTCACTCAGCATCAGTTCATGTAAGTCTTGCCAGTCCTCTCTGTATTCATCCTGCTGGTCGTTCCTTACAGAACAATAATATTCATATACCACAATGTATTCAACCATTCTCCAATTGATGGGCATCCATTCATTTTCCAGCTTCTAGCCACTACAAACAGGGCTGCCACAAACATTTTGGCACATACAGGTCCCTTTCCTTTCTTTAGTATCTCTTTGGGGTATAAGCCCAGTAGAAACACTGCTGGATCAAAGGGTATGCACAGCTTGATAACTTTTTGAGCATAGTTCCAAACTGCTCTCCAGAATGGCTGGATGTGTTCACAATTCCACCAACAATGTATCAGTGTCCCTGTTTTCCCACATCCCCTCCAACATTCCCCATTATCTTTCCCTGTCATTCTAGCCAATCTGACAGGTGTGTAGTGGTATCTCAGAGTTGTCTTAATTTGTATTTCTCTGATTAATAATGATTTGGAGCATATTTTCATATGTCTATAAATAGTTTCAATTTCTTCGTCTGAGAATTGTCTGTTCATATCCTTTGACCATTTATCAATTGGAGAATGGTTTGATTTCTTATAGATTAGAGTCAATTCTCTATATATTTTGGAAATGAGGCCTTTATCAGAACCTTTGATTGTAAAAATGTTTTTTCCGGTTTATTGTTTCCTTTCTAATCTTGTTTGCATGTGTTTTGTTTGAACAAAAAATTTTCAATTTGATATAATCAAAATTTTCTATGTTGTGGTCAATAGCGATCTCTAGTTCTTCTTTAGCCATAAATTCCTCCCTCTTCCACAGGTCTGCAAGGTAAACTATCCTATGCTCTTCCAATTTATTTATCATTTCATTCTTTATGCCTAGGTCATGAACCCATTTTGACCTTATCTTGGTGTACGGTGTCAAGTGTGGGTCAATGCCTCGTTTCTGCCATACTGATTTCCAATTTTCCCAGCAATTTTTGTCAAATAATGCATTCTTATCCCAGAAACTGGTGTCTTTGGGTTTGTCAAACACTATATTATTAAAGTTATTGGCTGTTTTGTCCTTTGAACCTAACCTATTCCATTGATCAACTAGTCTATTTCTTAGCCAATACCAGATGATTTTAGTAACTGCTGCTTTATAATATAATTTTAGATCTGATACAGCTAGGCCACCTTCATTCAATTTTTTTTTCATTAATTCCCTTGAAATTCTTGACCTTTTGTTTTTCCATATGAACTTTGTTGTTATTTTTTCTAATTCATCAAAGTAGTTTTTTGGGAGTCTGATTGGTATAGCACTAAATAAGTAGATTAATTTAGGTAGTGTTGTCATCTTTATTATATTTGCTCACCCAATCCAAGAGCATTTAATATTTTTCCAGTTGGTTAGATCAGACTTAATTTGTGTGGAAAGTGTTTTGTAGTTTTGCTCATAAAGTTTCTGATTTTCCCTTGGCAGATAGATTCCTAAATATTTTATACAATCAGTAGTTACTTTAAATGGAATTTCTTTTTGTAACTCTAACTGCTGGGTTTTGTTAGTGATATATAAGAATGCTGATGACTTATGTGGGTTTATTTTATATCCTGCAACTTTGCTGAAGGTGTAGATTGTTTCTAATAACTTTTTGGTAGAATCTCTGGGGTTCTCTAAGTATACCATCATATCATCAGCAAAGAGTGATAATTTGGTTTCCTCATTGCCTATTCTTATTCCTTTAATCTCTTTCTCAACTCTTATTGCCAAAGCTAGCATTTCTAATACAATATTAAATAGTAACGGTGATAGTGGGCAACCTTGTTTTACTCCTGATCTTATTGGGAATGGTTGCAGTTTGTCCCCATTACATATGATGCTTACTGCTGGTTTTAAATAGTTGCTATTGATTATTTTAAGGAAAAGTCCATTTATTCCTATACTCTCCAGAGTTTTTAATAGGAATGGATGTTGGATTTTATCAAATGGTTTTTCTGCATCTATTGAGATGATCATATGGTTTTTGTTAATTTGATTATTAATATGGCCGATTATATTGATAGTTTTCCTAATATTGAACCAGCCCTGCATTCCTGGTATAAATCCTACTTGATCATGATGTATTATCCTGGGGATGATTTTCTGTAATCTTTTTGCTAATATCTTATTTAAGATTTTAGCATCAATATTCATTAGGGAGATTGGTCTATAATTTTCTTTCTCTGTTTTCAACCTACCTGGTTTAGGTATCAGTACCATATCTGTGTCATAAAAGGAGTTTGGTAGGACTCCTTCATTCCCTATTTTTTCAAATAGTTTATAAAGTATTGGGGCTAATTGCTCTTTGAATGTTTGGTAGAATTCACATGTAAATCCATCTGGTCCCGGGGATTTTTTTTAGGGAGTTGATTAATAGCTTTTTCTATTTCTTTTTCTGAAATGGGACTATTTAAGCAATTTACTTCCTCCTCTGATAATCTGGGGAGCCTATATTTTTGGAGGTGGTCATCCATTTCGCTTAGGTTATCAAATGTATTGGCATAAAGTTGGGCAAAGTAACTCCTTATGATTTCTTTAATTTCCTCTTCATCAGTGGTAAGTTCTCCTTTTTCATTTTTAAGACTGCCAATTTGATTTCCCTCTCTCCTTTTTCTAATCAGATTTACCAAAGGTTTATCAATTTTATTGTTTTTTTTTTCATAAAACCAACTCTTAGTTTTATTTATTAGTTCAATAGTTTTTTTTTTTTTTTTTTTTTTTTTTTTTTTTTTACTTTCTATATTATTAATTTCTCCTTTTAATTTTAGAATTTAAGTTTAGTAATTGATTGGGGGTTTTTAATTTGGTCTTTTTCTAACTTTTTAAGTTCCAGGCCCAATTCATTGATCTTCTCTTTTTCTATTTTATTCAAGTAAGCCTCTAAGGATATAAAATTTCCCCTTATTACTGCTTTGGCTGCATCCCATAAATTTTGATATGATGTCTCATTGTTGTCATTATCTTGAGTGAAATTATTAATTGTGTGTATAATTTGCTGTTTCACCCAATCATTCTTTAAGATGAGATTATTTAGTTTCCAATTGCTTTTTGGTCTATTTACACCTAACTTTTTTTTGAATGTAGTTTTTTATTGCATTGTGGTCTGAAAAGAAAGCATTTACTATTTCTGCCTTCCTGCATTTAATTTTGAGGTCTTTATGTCCTAATATATGGTCAATTTTTGTGTAGGTTCCATGAACTGCTGAGAAGAAAGTATACTTCTTTCTGTCACCATTCAGTTTTCTCCAGAGATCTATCATACCTATTTTTTCTAATATTCTATTTACCTCTTTAATTTCTTTCTTATTTGTTTTGTGATTTGATTTATCTAAATCTGAGAGTGCAAGATTGAGATCTCCCACTATTATAGTTTTGCTGTCTATTTCTTCTCGCAACTCTCTTAGTTTCTCTTTAAGAAGTTAGATGCTATACCACTTGGTGCATATATGTTTAAAACTGATATTGCTTCATTGTCTATAGTACCCTTAAGCAAGATATAGTCTCCTTCCTTATCTCTTTTAATTAGATCAATCTTTGCTTTTGCTTGATTTGAGATAAGGATGGCTACCCCTGCTTTTTTGACTTCACCTGAAGCACAATAGATTCTGCTCCAGCCTTTTACCTTTAGTCTGTATGTATCTCCCTGTTTTAAATGTGTTTCCTGTAAACAACAGATTGTAGGTTTCTGACTTTTGATCCAGTCTGCTATCTGCCTCCTCTTTATGGGAGAGTTCATTCCATTCACATTTGCAGTTAAAATAACCAATTCTGCATTTTCTGCCATCCTAATAACCCCAGATTATACTTTTCTTTTTCTTGCCCTCCTTCCCTTCTTCCCTATTGGTCCCACTAACGTCACACAGCTCTCCCTCTTTAGTATCCCTCCCTCCTCCCTTTGAATACCTTCCCCTTTCTTGTACCCTTCCCTTATTACTCTTTTTCCTTCTCCCTTTTCCTCTCCCACTTATTAATGAAGTGAGAGAAGAATCTGTGTAAAACAAATATGTCAATTGTTTCCTCTTTGAGCCAACTCTGATGAGAGTAGGATTCACACAATGTTCCTCCCCCTCTCTAAGTTCCCTCATATATGATAGGTTTCCTTTGCCTCATTGTCGCATGTAGTTTCCCTCTTTTTATCTCCCTTCTTCCCTTTTTCTGACGCTATCCCCTTTCCATTTCTACTTCCCTTTTTTATGTTATATCGGTAAAATCAAATTATACATATGGTTTTTATGTATATTCACAACAGAAATACAGTTCTCAAGAGTTCCTTTTACCTTTTTCTACTTCTCTTGATTCCTGTTGTTGAAGATCAAATTTTTTGTTTAAGTCTGGTTTTTTCCTTAGAAACAGATGGAATTCCTCTATTTCATTAAATGTCCATCTTCTTCCGTGGAAAAAAATACTCAGCTTAGCTGGATAGTTTATTCTTGGTTGCATTCCAAGTTCTTTTGCCTGTCGGAATATCTGATTCCAGGCCCTTCGATCCTTTAATGTTGAGGCAGCCAGATCTTGCATGACCCTTATTGTTGCATCTCGGTATTTGAACTGTTTTTTCCTGGCTGCTTGTAAAATTTTTTCTTTAGTCTGGAAATTCTGAAGTTTGGCCACAATATTCCTTGGAGTCTTTATTTTAGGGTCTTTTTCAGAAGGTGTTCGATGAATTCTTTCAATGACTATTTTCCCTTCCAGTTCTATTACTTCTGGGCAGTTCTCTTTGATGATTTCCTGTAAAATAGTATCTAGGCTCTTTTTTTCATCATAATTTTCTGGTAGTCCGATGATCCTCAGGTTATCTCTCCTAGATCTATTTTCCAGGTCTGTTGTGGTTCCAAGTAAATATTTGACCTTTTTTTCCAGTCTTTCATTTTTTTGGTTTTGCTTGACTGATTCTTGATGTCTCAATGAATCAGTCATTTCTATTTGTTCAGTTCTAATTTTTAGTGAGTTATTTTCTTCATTAGCTTTTTTTACTTCTTTTTGTATATGTCCAATTGAATTGTTTTGCTCTATGGAATTTTTTTCCATTTCACTATTTTTTTTTTTTTTTTTTTTAGTGAGTCATTTTCTTTTTCCACTTCGCAAACTCTGTTTTTTACCTTTTCCAATTCATATTTCAGGAAGTTGTTTTCTTTTTCCATTTTATCAAATTTTTCTTTTAGTGAGTTATGTGTCTTTCCCCATTTCTCTTCTAGCTCTCTTTTAAGGTTTTGAATAGTCTCTTCTAGGAGAGCCTTTTATATTGGAGACCAACAATTGTCTGGAGACTGTCTGCTATTAGTCTCTTCAGGGTTGAAAAGCTGTTCTCTTTCTGTGTAGAAACTATCAATCGTTCTTTTGATTTTTTTACTCATTTTGTTAAAGCCTGTAAGGTCTGCCTTCAGAGTCAGGAGGTTACCAGCTTCCTCTGCAGAGCAGTGAAAAGTGTATGGACGGGAGCTGTCCTGTTGACTGGCTACAAAAAGCAGCGAGGTACTGGAGTGCTCTGGGAAAGAGTTCCCCACCCAAAAATAACTCAGGCCTGCAGGGCCAGGCTGGGAAAGTGCCTTTCAAAGAACCTCAGCTGTGTGAGATAATGACTGCCCTGGGGCTAGACACTTAGCAGTGAGAATTTCACTGCCCCAAGCCAAACCCTGCCCTGGGGCTATGGGTATTAGCAGCTGAGCAGTGAATGGATTTGCAGGGACCAGAAGTGTCTGCCCGGGAAGTGCAGTCAGCTGGGGGGGGGGGGGTGTTCTATTGCCCCAGGCCGAGCCTCCCACTCTGCCGATTAGAGGCTGCCCAGGCTGCGCCCCACTGCCGTGCAGATTAGTAACTGCCCCCGCAAAAGCCCAGAACTGCGGGATGTGGCCACAGGGCTGCAGTAAAGTCTGCCTGAGTCACTTCTGGGTTTGAGGGGTTACAGCCAGATCTCATTAGGTTCTGGCGTTTTTTAGAGGACCCTCTGTTTTAGGCTTTAACTTCTCTGCCAGTTTACTGCTTTGTAATCAAGGCAGAGCAGTTAGCCTATAGCAGAGTGGTCCCTAGCCACTCTAGCCACAGAGATCACCCCTGCCCCTGGTCTGCTCAGGACGCTAGTCTCTCACTGTCTGTGCTAGTCTGTTCCTGGTCCCTCAGGACAAAACTTTCCTGGCGAGCTTCCGGATCACCTGGTAAATTGTAGTGCTTCTTATCTTCATGAATTTAAGCAGTGAAGAGTTATTTTTGAGGCTGGATTAAATAGTTGGTTATGAGGGTAATGAGAGGAGCTTAGAGAGTGGTGTGTGCCTGCTCTGCCATCTTGGCTCCAAAGTATGTACTTTGAATCATTGTTCTTAATTTTTCTACTATCTAGTATCTACAGTTGCACCCTATTCTTTGCCTATTATCTCATTCATAAATAGGGATAAACTCTGGAATTTGTAATAATTGAAAATTTTGAATAAAGAGACAATAGATTTGAGAAAAAATTTGAAAATGAGAGTTAAAAGATACTTTGGTTATTGAGTATCTCAATTCTGTCTATATTAAAATTTCCAACTCATTTTGTGCAGTATTCACACTATATTCACTAAAATAATAACAATTAATAGGTAATATTTATATATGGTTTACTATGTGACAGGAATTATATTAAGTGTTTTACAATTATTTTCTCATTTGGTCCTTACTAATATTGAAAGGTAAGTGCTATTATTAGCCCCATATTACAAATGAGAAAATTGAGGCAAATAGACATTAAATGACTTGCCCAGAATTACACAGTTAATCAATGTCTAAGAGCACATTTAAAGTCAGGTTTTGCTGACTGCAGACTCCTCACTTTATCCACTGTATCATCTACCTACTCCTAAAATGTATAACCATCTGAGTTTATAAGCACTCAGCATGTGAATTAAGTGCCTCCTTTTTATTAATTCTTTTTATTATTCTCCTTTTATTTAATTAATTTTATTAATTAAACTTTATATATATATTCCATTTTATCTGCTTTAGTTTTGCGTTAGGGATTTTCCATTTTCTTTTCACATTCCTTTTTAGAGATCCCACAATCAAATTAATCTCCTGTCAAACATGATATTCCCACTTCTAATGAAATAAATCCTATTAGTTGCCATTAATCTATTATTCTAGTTTTGTAAACTAAATTCCATTCTTGATTTCATCTATTTGCTAACCTACATTTCCTTAGTGTTTATGCCGCATTTATAGATGGCTATTTTCATGACAATCAAAATATAAATGCCAACTATAATCCCAGGTTCTCCTGGGAACATCTATCTTAAAAAAGACATTAAGAAACTGGATCATATGGAGAGAGCCATTTACATCCAGAGAGAGTACTGTGGGTATTAAGTGTGGATCAACATGATATTTTCACCTTTTTGTTGTTTGCTTGATTTTTTTCTTTCTCATTTTTTTTTCTTTTTAATCTTTTTTATTGTGCAGCATAATTGTGGAAACATGTATAGAAGAATTACACACATATTTAACATATATTGGATTACTTGCTGTCTAAGTGAGGGAGTGGGGGAAGAGAGGAGAAAAAAAATCAAACACAAGGTCAATCAAACTATGCATATATTTTGAAAATAAAAAGCTAAAAGAAAAGAAAGAAATTGAATCATATCCAAAGGAGGGGAAAAATGATCAGGAATTTGAAACCTAATCATAGCCAAGCTTGAAAATTAAGATGTTCATTCAACTAATCTTCTCTTCATTTAAATGACACTGAATGATTCTAGAATTCCAAACAGTTTTACTGACTATGTCCCATACAATTTATGTTTATAATTTCAAGTGGACCCTTTTAAGGACAAAGTAAGAATTTTGCTCTTCTTTGTTTGACTATTATGTTCCTCACACCAGTTATTTTAATTTTTTTTCTTTTCTCTTTCACTCCACTCATTATCACTGGGCTAGTTCAGATTTTCTTGCCTTGATTATTCCAACAGTTCTGTAACTGATCTTCTTACCTCAACTCTCTTTCTTTTCTTATCCACCTACCACACAACTATCAAATTGATATGCTTAATACACTAGTTTCCAATTTAGGGAAAAAAAAAAAAAAAGGTCTATTGTTTTCCTATTGCCTCTAGGATAAGACACCAGTTTCACTGTTGGACATCTAAACTCACAGAAAAAAATATACATCAAAATATATTTGAGGAAAACACATATCATTCTAATGGTGGCTATTACTATTCTGTTCTGTTCTTTTCTTACAGAAAATTCTTCTAAAAATATAATGAGAACTGAATCTGTTTTATGTGGCTTTCTAAGTACAAAGAAAAAAATATATAGACAGTTCATAGAGTTAGTTGATTATATGATAATATGACAGTCCTATACCAGATAACATTTCAGAATTTTGCTTCAAGCTGCTGTTGAAGAATGATCTACACTGAAATCTGTTTTGTGTAATGGTTTATAGCAACACTCCCATTTGTGTTAGCAATGAACACAGTGACTGAGTTTGCAAGTTACATGTCTTTACCTCAGAAAAAATGTTATAACTTAGCAATCCTTCATTGTATTAAAAATAATATAAAGTTTTTTGATTATCAAAACCTATCAAATCACTTCTCATTTTTCTGGGAAGAAGGTTCAAGGGGAATCAATAGGAATATAGTAGCTGGAAGGCACAGCTGGCCTGTTTCCAGATTCTAAGTGCTCTGGAACCCCATCTTTACCAATGGGGTAAAAGTCTAATCTGGATATCCATTGTCATAGTTCAAGGTCATTGAGAAGATTCATTTTAAATCCACTGGTTTCCCAAAAAACAAAATCCGTAAGTGAATTTGGCTCATTAGTTCTTTTGAAAGTTGCCAGTTAGATCTGAAACCTATATGGACCCATTTTCTCTTGTTAAAATGTTACCTGAGCTTCACAGTTGAAGTATAACTGATGATAAAATTTACTGAGTTTAATGGATTTGTCTTTTTGGGTTTTTTTTAGTACAGCCATTCACCAAAGTGTTTCCATGGGTTCTGAAACTTGAAAATAAAGAGGCTATTTTCCATGCAACCCCATTTGAGGAATTTTTCTTTTCTGTGATCAACATGATCAAATCATTATTTAACTTATAGGGATTTTTCCATTAGTATATAATTGAAATTTATAATTTTCTTAATTAGTTTGGATTTTGGTAAACTTATCACTCTTGCTAATATATTCCAAAAAGGACCATGCGGGCAGTAAATTGTAAATGTTTTCTCCTCCTGCAGTAGTTAAAGAGATCTGGTTGTGATGGTAGTAGTAATAGTAGTAGTAATAGTAATAATGATAATATGTAAACATATAGTTATAGCAGTAATATTTTTAGGACTATATATTTATAGCAGAATGAGAATCCATCTACACTGGAAAAAAAAGTCTCCAATGTTAAAGAATTCATTGGGATAATTCAAATAAAACATAATATGACTACTATTAATACTACCAGGGCTATTACTACTGCTGATCATGATATTGATAATAGTGATTCTTCTATTCTTACTTCAATTGTTACTAATTCTACTGCTATCAGATATCATTTATAAAGCACTTTAAGTTTTGTAAAACACTTTGCAAATACTATCTCATTTTATCCTTACAATAACTGTAAAAGTGTGTATTATCCCAATTTTAATGACAAATAAACCAAATCAGATAGAAATGACAGTTATTTTGTGTCTAAGATCATATTTGAACTCAGGTCTTTCTAACTCCAGTTTAAGCTCTATATTTGAACTAAAATTGCTATCTAAACTGATTTAATTAAGCTAATTTACAAATTTAAGATTTGCCAAGTATAATACATAATTTCAATCTACTGCCCTAAAATTGATTTATTTAAAATCAAAATTAAATCCCAATCCTATATTATGACAGTACATAGAATTACACATAGAAAAACTGCTTAGAGGACTTTATCCTCTATTGCAATCACTGGTACTTACAAGACTCCAATTTTTCTTGGGGAGTACCCTGTACCTATCAGTTTTAGCTGCTTAAAATCAGGGCAAGAAACATACAGTATTTTTTGGGGGGGGTGGCAATTAGTATGTGTTCATTCATAATCTTTACTTTGTGTCTATGCTTGTTCATTCTTGGTGCTAATCCAAATATTCTTCTTCTTTTTTTTTTTCTTTCATGACTTGCTTAACTCTGATCCATGCTTGTGCATTGAGTCTTGCCTTAATTTTCCTCAACACAAATATATAGCTTCTAAAAGCAGATATTACTTCTTTAGATGTTTACTGCATTGATAGGAGTCTTTGAATGTCCACCATTGCCCACATACATGGATTTTTATGGACTTAAAACTTTGCACCTAATCACAAGTTAGATATGATCTTGACTATCTTACCCATTTTTGTTAGCAATCATAAGAGTTATTCTGTTTTCTCACCTTAACCAGCTTTTATTATTGATATAATGTGATCTGAAAAATCCATAATACAATATTTATGATATCTCCAGAACCATCTTTCTGAGCCATAATGAGAATTGTTGTACTCATCTTAGACCACAAAAGCTCCTGATTAAGAGATTCCTTCTTTTATCCTAGGTCTGGCAGTTTTAGCCCCTAAACTCTCAGGTCTAGCTATACCTCACAATTAGTGATTGTATAGGAATTCAATAAAAGAACATGTTTATTTTAAAAATGTTGTCTACTTTCTGGGTTATTGCTGATATCCAATCATTCCAATAATTTGGATAATGGCATTATCCTGTGTCTTGAACAAGGATGATGATTGGGTTACCCTGTTTTTAAGCATCTAGCCCTGAGTATCATTAAGTAGCTGATGATGTTTTTGTTCTACATCTTAGGCTGAAAAGAAGTCCATCCAATCACTTTGGTGCATTAGATTATATGGTGACAAACCTGAACTTGGGACACTTAAGGTTTGCATCCTGTCTCATGGACAAATCATCAACACATTTATCCCTTATTAGAGGGGGAAACTGTTGCTAATCATTAACCAAGTTTTATATCATTTTTTTCAGAAGCCAAAATGAAATAATTCTGTATTTTAGTCATCTTGTTCTTCGTGTAGGATTCTACCTTTTGTACATGGTTATCAAATCCAAAGAAAATAGCAATAAATGATATCTGTAGATTTCATTAGAATTCTTAATGTATATGTTTTACTACAGTATTCCTGTGAGAAAGAAACCACTGCTATTTTAAAAATATATATATATTTAATATTTTCCCCCAGTTACCTTCAAAAACAAATTGTTTCATTTGTTTTTAAGATTTTGGAGTTCCAGATTCTCTCCCTTATTCCCAACCCAATCTCCCATTAAGAAAGCCTGTGTGAAGTTATATAAAATATTTCCATAAAAGTCATGTTGTGAAAGAAAATCTCCCTCTTAACAGAAATCTCTCTCTCTCTCTCTCTCTCAAAGGGAGAGATGGAGAAGGAGAGGGAGAAAGAACCAAGAAGGGAAAAAGGAAGAGAGGGAGGGAAAGAAAGAGACAGTATACTTCAATTGGTAGTCAGACAAAATCAGTTCTTTCTCTGTGTATGCATAGAATTTTTCATTATATATCCTTCAGAATAGTAATGGATCATTGCATTGTGAAGTCATACACAGCTGATCATTCCAGAACATTGGTATTACTTTGTACACAGTACATTTCACTTTGCTTGAGTTCATGGGGGACTTTTCAGGTTTTTCTGAAAGCATCTTGTTTATCATTTCCCATACTCCATCACATACCACAATTTATTCAGTCATTCCCAACTGATGGGCATTCCCTTAATTCTGATTTTTTTTTTTTTTTTGCCCTGAGAAGAGAGTGACTACAAATATTCTAATACATTTAGGTCCTTTTCCTTTTATTTATTAAAATCTCTTTGGGGATTTATGCTTAGTATTCTATTCTCTCTCTCCTTTCACCCTGTCCCTCCTCATAAATGTTTTGTTACTGACCACTCCTTTCCCAATATTTCCTCTCTCCTATCACCCACTCCTCTTCCAATATCCTATCCCTCCCTTTCCCCACAGAGTAAGATGAATTTCTATATTTATATTGAATGTGCATTAGATCTCCTCTTTGAGCTAAACCTGAAGAGAGCAAGATTCACTTAATCACCTTCTCTCCCTCTTCCCCTCTACTGTAAAAGCTTTTCCTTGTTTGTTTTTATGGTAAATAATTTATACTTCTATTTTTCATTTTCTCCCAGTACATTCCTTTCTAAACCCTTTAATTTCATTTTTTAAAATATTATCTCTTCATATTCAACTCACACTTATGCCCTTTGGCTATACTCTTTTTAACTGCCCTAATAAGGAGAAAGTTTTAATAAATTACAAGTATCATCCTTCCATATAGGAATGTAAACAGATCAACTTTAGTAAGTCCCTTATGATGTCATTTCTTTATTACCTTCTTATTTTTCTCCTGAGTCCTATATTTGAAAATCAAATTTTCCATTCATTCCAGTCTTATTATCACGAATGATTGAAAATCATCTATTTCATTGAAATTCTGTCTTTTCTTCTTAAAGATTGTGCTCAGTTTTGCTGAATAGGTAATTCTTGGTTATAATCCTATCTCCATTGCTTTCTGGAATGTCATATTACATGCCCTCTGATTCTGTAATATAGAAACTCTTTTATAAGAATCTGTGACTGCTTCTTAACTAATGGTGGGCAGGAGAAGGAACATGATACAATAAAAAGTAACACTACATAAAAACAAAACTCAATAAAATTGTTTTTCGTTTTTAAAATAAATCTAAGCAGTCACAGAACACATCATCATTTTAATAGAAAATACATAGCATAAAAACAAAATATAATTTAAAAATCATATATGCAAATATACATTGATACATATATGTATATACACATGCATTTTGAAATGATTTACAAGCAAATTCAAAGCTTATAGATGGTTATCTCTGTGATTACAAATATTTATAATCAGAATACTGCTTCGTGTATCTAGTTGACTTAATGCATTACTGTTGTTTATAAATCTGCATTCAGTATTGCATTAATCAGAGACATAGATCAAGAGAATGAACTAAATATATGATAGAATGGGGGAAAATAGGATATGCTTCTTCATTTTAAAATTCTCTCCTCAAATATTAAAATTTTTTAAAATGCAAATTCACAGGAACTACACATATTTATTTTAGAAGAGGTGAAGTATTATTTGTAGTGAATAATATCTAAATGGGCCTGAATTCAGTTTATATCGCCCCACCACCATCCACCCTTTTCCCTTAAGCCCACATCCTTTTAAAGTGATTGGATGTAGTGGTAAACCTGTCTTGGCCTAAGTCTCTTCATAGCAAAAGTCAGCCAAGAGAGAACTATTATAAATTGGATTGTTACCCATAAAGTAAAGTCTACCTAATTTATTTATCCTCCTGTCTCATTTCTTCCTTTATCCTTTATCTTTCCCTTATCATTTCCAACACTGTGGCAAAACATCAATAGTTATCTTATAGTTCAGCAACTTAATATTCTCCACAAAAAAAGAAAAAAAAAATCCTTGATGCAAACACTTCTTAGATTACTTGCAGATTATTTTCCTTTCCCTTTTTTTGTCTTTTTTTTTTTTACAGAAATTAACTATCTATATTATATTTCCTGAGGTCCTCACATAACAGAAACCTCCCTGCACTCCCATATAGAAATGCTATAGCTCACACCATCACAAAAAGCAAAACATTTGTATATATATGTATGTATTATGTATGTGTGTATTGTGAAATTTCAGTTAGATGTGCTCCAAACATATACTTTTCATAGACTTTGAGATGAATTTACTTGGGGGATAGAAAGTTTAGGTATCTTTATGCTAGTAGTCTTTGTGCATTGGGGAGTTTCTAACTCTTATCAATAAATAAGTCTATTTTTTCAAGATTTTTAATCAAAGTAGCTTTACCACTTGGGCAAAAACTATATTTTCCCATGTCAAGCAATCTACTTAATGATAATTTATTCAATGTTTCCAATGTGGCAGGCATTATGAGAATACCAAGTCCTGCCCCCAAGGAGCTTATATTTTGTTAAACAAGACATGTGTATATTCAAATATCATGCATGGTCAAGGAAGCCTCACCCACAAAGTGTGTGATTTGACCCAATTGTCAGATATTAATTAATAAGCTGAAATATATCTGGAAAAGGTTAACAAGAATGTTCAGGAAAAAAAAAAACCCTGTGAGGGTAAAGTGAAGATTTATAGATTCATAGCACAATTCTAGTATTAGCTCCTACATTATCTTTTCACATGCCTTGAGTAATTACAGAGAAAACACCTCTACCTATGAAATAATGTCTCTCGATAAATAGAAATAATTCATGACTCATAAAAATATAGATTTAAGTGTTAGAGACAAAGATCTGATTTATATATCATGATTCGTATTTCACATACATTCACATACATATAAACTCTCATTATAAATTATAAAGACAGATATAAATATAGAGATTTAAGAAACACAGAGAGAAAGAGACAAAGAAAAGACTGTATTGGATTACTCTTAATTAACTTTATCCATTAACAAGTAAAATCATATCTCAATGAGAAGTCAAAGCATTTTTTCATTGAACACAGACCATAGGATATCATAGACTCTGAAAAATTGAAATTGAAGCTTATCTGTAGAACAATAGAGGCAGCCATAGTGGATAGAGTGCCAGGCCTGAAGTCAGGAAGGATCTGTCCTTAGAAACTCAGCAGCTATGTGACCCTTGTCATCACTTTAAGTGTTTGCCTCAGTTCCCTTATCTGCAACATGAGCTGAAGGAAATTGCAAAACATTTCAGTATCAACCAAGAAAACCTAAATTAGAGACAAAGCGTAAGACATGATTTTAAAAAATAACTGAATGACAACAACACAATGTTGCAGGTCAGGTATGAATCAGCTCTGAAATATTATAAGCAAGAGATTCACAAAGAAGAATTCTATTAAATATGCCACCAAATATTTTACAGGGACAAATCCCCTTATATTTGTTGACAAATTCCCCCAACATTCCTCTCCAAATCAGTGTATAGAAATGCCTCAGATCAAATTCTAGCAAAGAAAGCCAATAAAAATTCAGGACAAAGCATTGTCTAGTTCAAGACAACTTAGGTAGATGAAATGAGAGATCTGCGACAATTGGGTCAGATCACACACTGTGGCAATATCAGCTGGTGGCCACAGAGGGATGGCTGTGATAGCAACAGCAATACTTCAAGATGCCTGCAGACACTAAAGGGATCAGATAAATGGTCAGAAAGAGCTTATAGTGAATCTCTATTCTGGCACTGGACACAGGAATGGATGTTGTTTGGCAACTCAAGGACTTTACCTAGTTCTGTTTTGAAGTTCTAGGGCAGAAAGGAACATTTTCATGTTTAATGGAGCAAAAACCCTAATTGCAGTGCCAGACCAGATAAAAATGCTAGCATTTATAGCTATAAGGGAATAAGGACTCTTTCTGGATAAGGGTCAGAGCTAAGACCAGAAGTGCAGTACCTGCAACTCTTCTACTATGATACCTTGGAAGCTTCGAAACTTTATGTGCCTCTCGATTCAGCTATGAATCTGTAGCAAATAGAAAACTGAAAGTTTAAAAAGTACCCATTGCCCCAGGTTAGCAGAACTCAGGTGAAAGAAAATTTCAAAGTTAAGAAATAGATAGGAATAGAACCTCCTGGTAACAGGAAAGATCAAAACACAAATTTAGAAGAAAAGATACAAAAAAATCTATAATCAAAAGCTCAAAAAATAAAACTTGGATAGAAGCCTCAACAAGAATTTCTGGAAGAACTAAGAATGAGGTAGGGTGGAATTAAATTATAAGGGTAAAGGGAAAATTGGGAAAAGAGATAAGAGTGATGCAAGAAAACAATGAAAAAATGATTAATTTCCTGACAAAAGTGGGAGGTATAATATAGAATATAAATAGAAAAGATAAGAGGGTATAAAGATAGAAGAAAAAAACATAATAGGGAACCCCTGTGATAACTCTACTACAGGACAAGGCCCCTCTGGCATTTGAGTTGTTGATAGCCACTTCTAAATCATATTATAAGTGAGGATAGAAACAGTTTCAGTGAAAAGAAAGCAATATTGAAGAGGAGTATAAAAAGATAAACATTAAAGTGAAATAATAAGAAATTTTAAAATTAATGTTAATTAATTAATGTTAAAAAGATGATATATGTAGTTCTTCAGAATTTCTTTTTTTCATTATTAGGGCAGTTAGAAGAAGACTACATAGAGAAATCATGAGTCAGTCACTTTGATATTATCTCAAAAAGCAATGGAGTGGTGAGAAAAGAGCAGACTACTGTAAGAATAGTTAAGGTAGAGGGAGAATGGAGAAAATTATCTCATATTAAAAAGGAATGTAAGGAAGCAATAATAAAGTGGAGAAGAAATTGGGAAATGGGGCCTGGAAAAGTCTGAATTTTACTAGTTCATATATTCATATATTCATCCCACTTTGAACCAGTTTGGATGAGAGTAAAGTTCAAACTTTGCCATATATGTGTATCAATTTGACACATATGTATGTCTTGTTTGAACATATGTAGATATGTATACATATATGTTGATTTATGAGTTAATTCTATCAAAATGATAAAGAAAATTTAATCATAGTACTATAAAAAATATATAAATAAAAATGGGAAAAAGAAGTTTACCAAATTCCTTCTATGACATAAACACACTATTAATACCAATTTTCCAGATGTATATCGATGCAAAAATTTATTACTACTAAAGAGATGACTGGATGGGATGTATAAGAGAAATATAGAGAAAACAATGATTATTTCAACAAATACAGAAAAAATATTTTGAGAAAATATAACATCTTATTCAGAAACTTTAGAAAGTCTAGGACTAAATGTCTCTTTACATAAAATGATTATTGGTATCTATTTAGAACTAAGAGTAAGCATTAATTATAATGATAACATAACAAAAGTCTACTTCACAAGATAGTACTGAAGTGAAGATATGTTATGTCACAATTACCTAATATTTTATTAGAAATACTAACTGTTTCAATGACAAGAAAAACGTAAGAAAAAGAATTAGCAATGAAGAACAAAAAAAAAATTACTCTGGAAACAACATAATGGCATACCTGGAAAATCCTTGAGAATCAATTAAATAACTATTTGAAACAACTTTAACAAAGTTGGAGATTATAAAATAAACCACACAAATCATCATTCTATATATTACCACAAAACTCAGAAGGAATAGATAGGAATACAAATTCCATTTAAAATAACCACAGATAGTATAAAATACTTGGCATTTTCTGCCAAAACAAATCCAGGGACTTTATTAAATACAATTACAAAATGTGTCTTATACAAATAAAACATATTGGGTAGAGTCAACATGGTAGCACAAAGCCAGGAAACTGCTTGAGCTCTCCCAGTTTCCCTTAAAAACCACATGTAAGCAAGTCTCTGAACAAAATCTGATGGAATGAAGCCACCATTCAGCTAAAGATAGATTAGAAGAACTTCAAGAAAGGTCAGCCTCACTGGAATGAAAGGAGTATTTAGCCCAGTTGAGCTTTAGTCTGAGAAAGGCAAGGGGAGGATCTTAATCACAGCAGATTTGCAAGTGAGAACCTCTGCCCTGGCTCAGTAGAGGAACAAACCAGTAGTACAGCCTCCAGTTCCAGCTCAGGAGGCAAACTCAGCGAAACCAGGCAGTTTTCTGGAAAGAGCAGATAAAGTTACTGCCTACAAACACAAGGTCCATGTGCTCAAAACCAAGGCTCAGAGCTACACAGGAAACTAGTCATGTAAAAAATGCTATAAATCACTCTTGATTAGAGAAATACAAATTAAAACAACTCTGGGGTGATAACTCACATCTCTTAAGTTGGCTAAGAAGACAGGAAAAGATAATGATCAATGGTGGGAGGGATGTGGGAAAACTGGGACACTAATGCATCATTGATGGAGTTATAAAATGATTCAATCATTCTGGAGAACAATCTGGAACTATTCCCAAAGTGCTATGAAAACATGCATATTTTTTGGCCCCAAAGTGCCACTACTTTGTCAGTATCACAGGAAAATCATAAAGGAGGGGAAAAAACCCACATGTTCAAAAATATTTCTAGCAGCTTTTTTTTGGCAACAAAGAATGGGAAAATGGGTAGATGCCGATCAATTGAGGAATGGATGAATAAGCTGCAGTATATGAAGGTAATGGAATATGATTGTTCTATGAAAACTTATGAAAAGGCTAGAAAGGCTTCGAAAGATTTACACAGATGGATGCTGAGTGAGACAACCAAAATCAGGAATACATTGCACACAATAACAGCAAGAATGTGGGGTGATCAACTAAGAAAGACTTGAGTCTTTTGACTGGTTCAGTGATGCAAAGTAATCCCAATAGACTTTGGACAGAAAATGTCGTCTGCATCCAGAAAAAGAACTATGGGGATTGATTACAAATTAATGATGGTTTTTCCTTTTATTCTGATATTTCTCTCCCAACATGATTCATAAAGCAAAGCATCTTAAAATTTAATTAATTAATTTTAAAAAAAAACATAAAAGTAAAAAGAAAAAAAGCAAAAGAAAATGAGTAAGAAACAGAAAAGAACATTGACCATAGGCTGCTATGGTGAGAGAGAAGACCAAAACCCTAGCTCAGATGAGGAAATCTCCAAAAAGGATATGAATTGGTCTCCACCTCAAAAAGGCTTCTTGGAAGTTTTCATAAAACATTCAAAAGGCAAATAAGAGACTTAGAATGTGCTGTTCTCTTCTTTCTAAAATATGATCATTCTCTGGGAGCAGGTTTCTTGGGGAGGTTTTTTGGAGGCAGCCTTAGTTTCAGTTCAAAGTAATAATCACTTCAAACACAGCCAGCAGTTAAAATCCAGTCCTGTATTGTGTCCTTCAAAGTCTTCAGCTTCAGCCCCTAGCTCCCTCCAAATGTCTCCAGCCAGCACAAAGGTGGAATATGGACTGAATCTGTCTCCACCTCCGAGAGTGGGCTTCTGTCTCTGGCCCTCAGAGTTTCTTGCTTATATGCCATACCAATCATTATATCACTGGGAAACCATTATTTGTTGTAGGATTAAATCAATTCTAAACTAGATTTAAACATTGTCTCCTCAATTCCACTTAGTACCTTGTTTCAAGTTCTGGCCCATAACATCTCCTTGTAGGATCAGATCAATAATACTGAACCATGCTAAATTACATAATTATTGTCTCTATCGATTCTAATGACTTAACACTTTGCAAAAATGATAGATATACAAGAGAGAGCCAGCAACTTGGAAAAGGAAAACAATTAAAAAATACAATTGGCCAAATGCAAAAAAAAAAAAAAAAAAAAATCCATTGAAGAAAACATCATCTTCAAAAGTAGAATTAAGGAAATGGAGAAAGAGATATGAAATCTGACTAAAGAAAATCACATGTTAAAAGTTAGAATATGGCAAATGTAAGATAGTAACTCTTTGAGACATAAGGAATGAGTTAAAGAAAGAAAAAGAATGAAAAATGGAAAAAAAATGTAAATACATCATTGACAAAACAGCTGACTTGCAAAATATATTCTAAAGTGACAATTTAAAAATTATTGGCCTGCCTGAAGTCTATGATCAAAATAAGAGCCTCGATAGTATACTGCAAAAGCTCATTAAGGAAAATTGGTCCAATATTCTAGAAATACAGAGGGAAATACTCATTCAAAGAATTAATCAATGATCTCTAGAAAGAAATCCCACAAAGAAAACCCCATAGAACATTGCTGTGAAACTCTATAACTATGATCTCAAGGAAAAATATTGCAAGTTGCTAGACAAAAATAATTCAAATATCAAGGAGCCACATTCAGAATTACCCAGGTTCTGACAGCTTTTACAATAAAGGACCAGAGGGCCTGGAATACCATATTCTGGAAGGCAAAGAGCCTGCCAAGAATTAACTACCCAGCATGATTCAGAATCATCTTTCAGGGGAGGAGATGGAGCTTCAATAAAGTAAGACTTTCAATCATTTCTATTGAAAAAAAAAAATAGAACTTAGCAGAAAATTTAATCTACAAAAATAGGACTCAATAAAACCAAGGTAAATGGGGAAAAAACATGTATTTAAAGGTTAAACTGTTTACATTCCTAGATGGGAAAACAATATTTGTAACTTTTGAGGACTGTATCTGTCACTGATGCATACAAAGGAAAGTATCACATAGACTGAGCATGTGATTGTGAATGTGCTCTGATGTGATAAACATCAATGAAAAAGACATTAAGGGGTGGAAAAAGATCTCTACTGAAAAAAAGAGGAAAGAGGGTGTGTAATGGGATAATTGGGTCTTGATAATATAAGAGGTTCAAAAGACCTATACAATCTATACAATTTTCAGATGTTAAAACTAAAGTCATTTTTGATCATTTGAAAAAAGGCTCTAAATCACATTGTTTAGAGAAATGCAAATTGAAACAACTGAGTTACCATCTCATACCTCTCAGATTGGCTAAGATGATAGAAAAAGAAAATGATCAATGTTGGAAGGGATGTAGGAAAACTGGGACATTAATGAATTATTAACGAAGTTGGGAAATGATTCAACCATTTTGGAAAGCAATTTGGAACTATGCTCAAAGGCATATATAAATGTGCATAATCTTTGACCCAGCACTACTGGGTTTATAGCACAAGGAAATCATAAAAAAGGGGGATGTGTGCACAATGTTTTCAACAGCTCTTTTTGTCGTGGTAAAGAATTTAAAAATAAGTAAATGCCCATCAATTGGAGAATGGCTGAATAAGTTATAGTACATAAAAGTAATGGAATATTATTATTCTATAAAAAAATGATGAACAAATTGATTTTAGAAAGGCCTGCAAAGATTTACATGAATGGATGCTGAGTGAAAAAAAAAAAAAAAAAAAACAGAGCTATACATTCTACACTGTAATAGCAAGATTTTAAGATGATACGCTATGACAATGGTTCTCCTAATTCAAGGAAATTTCAATAAGGTTTGGATAGAAAATTCCATTTATATCTGGAGAAAGAACTATAGAGAATGAATGTAAATCAACACATGCTATGTTCACTTTCTTGTTTTCTTTTTCTTCTGTTTTCTTTTTCTCTTGTAGGTTTTCCCTGTTTTTTTTTTTCCCCCTCTCAACACAATTCATAAGGAAATATATAAAAAACAATCATAGCAAAAATAAATGCACATGCATAACCAAAAATAATTAATGTTTTCTTTTAAAAAGAAATCTAAGAGTGTGCCAGTTGCCATTTCTGTTCATTCTTACATGTGTTGGAGATTAATGAAGCATAGGAATCACTATTATATTCATGGTATACATACCAAAGTATCCAAATATAAAATCAAAATGCAGTGGATACTTGATAGGCTGTGCTAAGCAAAATAGTTTACTTGGTCTAAAACTATTAGAAAAAAATCCAGAGCATCTTGATCCCTTGGTCTTGATATTTTACTCTCTAATTTTATTTTAAAGCTTGAAAACTTCTAAAACTCCCAATAATTGCAACAATTCCTTTGGCTATATTTGTTTTTGAATCTAATTCCATGATGAAAGAAATAATCATTTTTATGATTCTGAAAATTTGACACAAAAATGCCTGAAGTGGTTCAGTGTTGTTATTAAGAAACCTATTTGCTGACTTTATTTAACAAGTCATTGTTGTATAAACTTTTGATATTCTGTACGCCTTAGTGTTTATCACAGGTGATTCAGATTAGTCTTAGCACAGAGTTTCCCAAAGGACATGCACAACTTTTGGAAATACAAATAAGTCATGCAGAAACACTTACATACTGAATTAATGTTGCCTAGGAAGAACATATCTCCAAAAGTGCACTTAGATACCAGAAATGGGACTCTCTTGATTCTTTTCCTCTTTTCTTGACAACAACCAACTCTGGAAGTAGAAGCATTGCAAGCAGCTGAAATGTTAGAAAAGAGAAGTCTTTTCCTGACTTCTTTTATCTGTTGCCTGCACTCAGCCTTAAACAGGAAATACTGATATGGTCCTCAGGGTTATTGCCTGCAGCTTCTCAGAGCCAATCTCACAGCTGAGCTACCCTGGATTCCTTAATGAGGCAATAGACATGTACTGAAGATCAAATGAAATAATATTTGAAAAGTGCTTTGCAAACTATAAAGCAATATATAAATGCTAGTTGTACTGCTCACCACTGATCTTTTCTTTCCATCATTACAACTTGGTGCCCACTTCTACTATTCTTTTTTTTCCCCCTTTATTGCTTCTACTTTTACAATTTCTCTCAGTTTATGAATATTTTAATTTACATTATTTATAAGGAAAATTATTAATAAGCTGAAAACACCAAAATGCAATTGCAAAGTAATCAAAATTAAAAAACACTAATCAGTACAGGATTAAGTTGTTCTCTAGGTAAAGGACTTGTCTGTGAGTTTGTAACTGATACTGTGCCATGATACTTTTGGCTTGTGACTTAATACAAGATTAAATTCTGAAAATGTCATGATTAGGCATATAGTTTAGTCTACAAAATATCAACAACAAAAAAAATTTCAGCTTCAATGAAAGATGAGGCCAATAAAATACCCATTGTAGGATAGGATAGGCTGTTCTTAATTTAATAAAAATTAAATGCAAAAGATCCTAGTGCTATATTAGAGTTGAAAGGAACCTTGGATGTCATCTAGAACAAGTCATTAATTTTCAGATGGTTCACATTCAAGCTTAAAAATTAATATAGCAACTTATCTTTACCATAAGATGGATATCAATTCCTCAATGCTCTCTAGAAATAAAATTCTCAATTGCCACTTATTTTGGAAAGTGAAAATATTCAGAATTGCTAACTCCTCAGGCAAAAGAAATAAGCATATTTTGCTGGGAGCCCCACTTGACAGAAACCAATATACTTTTTAGACTTATCAATTATCTTTAGATTTAGCAATTCATATTCTTTTGGGAAAGCAATAGAGTACAGGCTTTACTCTGAAACATGCATTGTAGTAATGAAGGGCAAGTTTGGCTTAATTCCTTCATAATGTGACTCTGGGCTTGATCCTCTAAACCATGATTCTGACTCCAGCTTTTAGTCTAGAAGCTACTTGAAAGATACAAATGTTCTTCTGACATATTGTACATTTTAATTAAGGCCTGCCTCATATATGGTGCTAATATACATGGTTTACAGGATATGTAATGTGATAATTTTCCCTGAAAGAAAATCAATCCATAGGTTTTAGAACAATTTCTCCCTTCCTGACTTCCCAATCTAAATTATTTACCACAATGGGAAATAGAAACCGAAACCTAAAGAGACACATTGACTTAGAAATAATTTTAGTTAGACATAAGTGGAAATAAAGATCTAGCTTTTATTTTTCCTACCCAAATACATTGGCTGTATCCAAATATATAGTCAATATATTCACAAAATTCACAGACTCCTTAGTGGTCAGTGGATTCCAAGTTAAGTTCAGTTATCTTCTATCCAGGAGAGATTTTTTTTTTCCTATCCAGTTCAACGCCAAGATCTGCAGAAAGAACATCTTTAATGGGCTTGACATAGCATATATTTTAACCCTTATATTTTGCCAATAAGGACAAAATAAATTTAAAGTTACTTACCCAGAGTAACACAGCTTTTAAACAGAAAAAAAGTATTGGAACCTGTTTTCTGATTCTATATTCAACACTCTTAATTATACAACAGTTTATCATAATAATTTTTTATTTACTTGTTTTCACAAAATCATGAGGGAATGAGGAAGAGGGAGAGGAGATAGAAACTCCTGAACCCAAAACTATGACAATTGAATTTACAAGAAATGTTTGGTATAGAACTGACCACGCGTTTCTTGGTAGATATTTTCTGGTTTCTTTTTTTTATTGGGGGAGGGGAGGGTTAAGGAGTGACACTGCTGCTATAGCTATGTTATGTCTTAAGAGAGGGTTGGGCCACTGAATTTATTCATAATGAGAGATTAGGTTTACAAGGATCATCTGTTCTTAAATGTCAATGAAATGAATGGGTAAATACATACATTGAGTATGTGCACTCAAAAACTCAGGATATTTTCAGTCTGATCTTTGGTACCAAGAAATGGTGGATGTGGAAATCCTCTTTGTAGACTAGTAATGGAGTATCATTAAATTATTCCTCTCCTTAGTAGAAAATTGAAATTGTTGCAATAAAAATAGATGTAATTTATATAACTTTTGATTTAAAGTATGTGAAGTCTTTTACATTAATTGCCCACATCATTTTTTAAAATATGTATTATTCTCTTCCTTTTACAAAAGAAGGAATTAAGCTTCAAAAAGGCTAAAGTACTTATCCATGGTGACACAACTAGAGATATTAGAGACAGATTTTTGAACCAAAGCCTTCCTAAATCACATTTATCATATAGTTCCCATGCCATTCTGCAGCTTGATCTTTACTTATTCTCTAATTGAAACTTCATTGTTGAACATTAATTGTTTATCATTTGATAAAGTCTTTAACTTTACATTTGAAAAGCACAAATATGTTCATGCGTGCACACACACACACACACACACACACACACACACACACAGATAATATGCTCCATTCTAGGCAATCTTGCACTTTACTATATTAGAGTCTTACTCTATGCTAACTTCCTTCACAATCATATAATGCTAATGAACCTTTTGATCAAATGATAAAATGAGATAGCAGTTTGAAGGACACTAAATATTTTCTGGATGAAACAACTCATATAGAAAGGAAGACAAAATTAAAAGTGAATCAATTACAATTATAGACCTTAACCTGATGGCTTTTGTAACTCTATTGAAATGTTGCTCACAACAGTTGGACAACTTTCTCAATATTTAATTATATTATCTTAATGGGAGGCTTTATATAAACAGACAGCTTGACTGTATTTTAGTTTTAGAGAATGCACATATATGTAATAAGCAAGACTTGAAACTAAAAATGTCTGATTTCCAAGCCAGCCTTTTATACTATGCCATGTTCCTTTTCCTTCTCTTATGTTTCTAAACAGTCGTTGGACTTATTCTAGCAGGAAAAACAACAATACCATTAACAAAATAATGAGTTCAGAGTAAGGAGAGATTTGATTTTAATTCCTCCCTTCTACATCTTGTTAATCATGAGAAGATCACTTCATTTTTTCTGAGTCTCAGTTCCTTGTCTATAAAATGGAGGTAATAATGCTCATGATACCTATCTTTCAGAGTTATTTGGAGGGATAAAAGGGAATTTAGTATGTAAAGTGCTTTGCAAACTTTAGAGTATATGTGCTCTCTTTGTATGTGCTTATGTGTTTGTGCATGTAGGTATGTATTGGGGTTGTGTTGGTGAGGACTATGTAGATTATTAGAATCTTCCTGAGTATTTCTATATTTGGCTCATAAAGAAACAAGAATAAGTGTTTCTAGAGCCATCTCCATCAACCCAGCAAAGCAATTAATTTCTGCCAGCAAGTGCAGCAGGAGATTAGTGCTATAAATCTGTATATTCATCTCTCAGTAGAAAGAGTTTAATGAATTACAGTTATATTTATCAGCCCTCCTAATTATTGTTAAATATTTACAGAGAGATATAGATATAATTAAATTGTAAACAATTGAAACAATTGAAGTAAGTACACACACATATGTATATACAAATATGTTTTTCATATATTTATGTGGGTGTATTTAATATCCAAAATAAGTTCCCAATTCCTACCCTTTAAATATATATATTACACTGATTTCAGAAAAGGCAGGAAAGACTTACATGAACTGATATTGAGTGAAGTGAGCGGAAGTGGGAAAACATTATATGCATTACCAACAAGATTATGTGATGATTAGCTATGATAGACTTGGCTCTTCACCACAATGTGGTGAGCCAAGACAGTAGTAACAGACTTGGAATGGAAAATGCCACCTGCATCTAGATAGAGAGATGGAGACTGAACGTGGAACAAAGCATAGAATTTTCACATTTTTTGTTTGCTTTTTCAATTTTGTTCTGATTTTTTTTTTTTAATAACATGACAAATGTGGAAATAGTTTTAAGAAGTCTGTGCAGATATAACCTATATCATATTGTTTGCTCTCCTGGGGACGGGGAGGGCAGAAAAGGAGAGAGAAAAAAAAAATTAGTGACAAAGAATTTTACAAACATGAATGTGTATTTGGAAAAATAAAATATTATTAAGAAAAAAGGGGAAAAAAAAGTGCTCCAACCTAGATACACAAGTCACAACTTCATTCCTACTTAAAAAAATAAAAATAAAACAAATAAAACAGTTACACAAAGATCACAAGCACTAGAATCAAATGAATTCATATATACAAGCTGATGGCAAACATATCAAAGAAATAATACAGATAAGAATATCCCAGTTTATACACAAAGTGAATGAACTCTTCCACTGAGATTAAAGAATCTCAACTCTATAGAAACAGACAGATGAACATAGAGGCAGAGAGAGAAAGAGGAGAAAAGACCCAGAGAGAGACAGAAAAATAGAAACAGAGAGGAAGAGAGATATACAGAGAGACAGAGACAGAGACAGAAAAAACACAGAGAGAGAGAGAGAGAGAAAGAGAGAGAGAGAGAGAGAGAGAGAGAGAGAGAGAGAGAGAGAGAGGAGAGTGTCAGAGCTCATCCCTGACAACTCTAGTATTATAAGTTGGGGATAGGGAAGTTATAATACGAATCAGTTTTGTTCCACATTCTTTGTCTTATTTCAAAGATCTATTTAGCGCTCTCCAAGTAGTGAGTATGGAATCAGTTGTTTTTTCTTTGGAAATTCCTTGCTTTAAATTACTTTTTTATTCTTCTAAATGAATACTATCAATGTTCAATTCTATAAATTCTAACTCTGATCATTTGATTACTAAAGCCTACAACTTAATATCATTCTTAGTATTTGTTATAGGGACAAAACAATAGATATTTCTCTAATTTTAAAGCCTTTTTATTAATACAAAAATATTGTGTCAGTATTGCATTTATATAAGTCTTTTATATGTCATAAAATATTAGCTGTCATGTTTGTGGCATTATCTTATTCTATTTATTTATTTATTAAAGCTTTTTGTTTTCAAAATATATACATGGGTAATTTTCAACATTCATCTTACAAAACCTTAACTATCTGAGTGAAGAGAAGAGGATGGATATGAAAAGTGTATAGAAAAATTCCATAAGAGCTGGAAATTGTTTGTATATGAATGGTGAAGAAGAAAGAAGAATCACAGTAGATTGAGGTTGCAATTCTTAGTCGCTAGAAAGATGACAGGTCCTTCAATTCATAAAATTAAGATGAAGCATTCTGTAATAAGAAAGTTTTTAAATTTCCATTCATTCCCTGTAGTATCTGCTTAAGTCTATATTAACACATTACATTTAACTTCAAACTTTATCTAGAGACTAAAAGAGCACTGTGTACATATGGAACACTAAAATATTTCTTGAAGAGAATTTTGCATTTTTTTGTCTTGATCATAACACAACCTTCCTTACCTGCTATAAAGCAAAACAAAACTAAATAAACAAACATAACTGTAATAATAGCAAATAAAATACATAGCAAATAAAATACAAATGATCTTAACTGGCTCTTCACAGGATGAAAGTTTTAAATAGAAAAGATCTTTTTAAGAAAATCTAGTTCAAATTGTTCATCCTACAAATAATAGAAATTGAGGTTATCCAAATGTAAATAATAGAGCTAGGATTTTCCCCTAGTTTTTTTCTGAATTAAAGTTCCTTATAATTATGGGTTCTAGCCTTGCAATTTTATTTACAGCATTTTCCTTCATGATCTCTACATTCCTATGAAATTAGATTAATATTATGTCTTTTGTGTTGCTTGTTTTGACTACATTCTCCCTCAAGACATTCCCTGATACATGGAATTTAATCTCAACATGTTTAAATTCTAGTTTTATAAAGTACAGTTCTTAATATAGACTTTTAAAGATCTTATGTGCTCATATTTATAATAATGACTGAACTTTGATTTTAATAGTCTAAGGAACTCAAAGAAAGCAACTCCATCTACCAATAGAAGTTAGTCTTCTCAACAACTTTTGCTTTTAGAGAGTTAATTAGGGAAGTAAGAATGTAAGTGACTTACCAGGGTCACACAGCCAGTATAAAAAGCCAATCTTAAATCTAAGATTTCTTGGTTTTACACCCATATTTTTAAAACTCATTATGCAATGCTAACTCATATTTTTTAAAATATTATTATTTAAAAGAAGTTTTACTCCACAAGAATATATGGGCAAAATAATACATGCATTATTATTCCTGTTTTTGAAATAATGAAATTGAAGTCTGGAGAGGTTAAAATTCTTTCTCACATTCACGTGGTTGTTGGGACATTTTCTCTGGGATTTTCACTCTAAGACCAGAATGTCTTCTGCTAGAGCTTACTAAAATATTTGTTTGTGTTTTTCTTGGCTTTCATGTTTAATACAATTCAAGAAACATTTACTCATTCCAACATATATCTGAGACACTGTGTTGGGTACTTGATATTCAGTTGTTCAGTTGCATCTGAATCTTCTTAACCTCAAAGACTATAGCATACCAGGCCCTTTTTTCCTCAATGTTGGGTAAAAGGGATACATAATTTAAAAAGACAAAAAGAGTCAATGAAATTTCACAATATACACATACACAGACAGATAGATTCAGGTAACCCATACAAAGAAAATTTAATGAAGACTATCAAATTAAAACTTCCTTGAGAAGACTGTAGTCACAGGAGCAAATGTTGAAGCAAGAGAAGTATTTTTTAACATGTATATTTAATTTTATTTTTTTCTTCAATTTCATGTAAACAAGCATTTTTTTTTAAATTTTGAGTTTCAAATTCTCTCCTTTCCTCCCCTCCCTACTCCTTCAGATGGCAAATAAATCAATATAGATTATGCATGTGCTGCCATACAAAATATTTCCATATTAACCATTTTGCAAAAGAAAATGTAACCTGAAAGACAAAAACAACAGAAACAAGAGAAACAAGAAAAATAAAAAAGCCAAAATAAAGGGATGCTTAAAATTCTATTCAGATTTTATCAGTTATTTATGTGAAGGTAGATAACATTTTCATCACATAAGTTCTTCAGAGTTGGCTTGGATCATTGTATTGCTGACAATAGCTAAACCATTCACAATTGACCAACATATAATACTGCTGTTATTGTGTATGGTGATCTCTTAGTTCTTCTCTTTTCACTTTGCCTATGTTCATATAACTCATCCTAGGTTTTTCTGAAGTCATCCTGCTTGTCATTTCTTGTAGCAAAATAGTATTCCATCACAATCATATATCAGAATTTCTACTCTTTTCCAACTGAAGAACATATCCCAAATTGACAATTTTTACTATCACAAAAAGAGCTACTATAATATTTTTCTGCACATGGATTATATTCTTTCTTCAAAAAAAATATCTTTGGAGATATAAAACTAGTAGCGGTATTGCTGGGTAAAAAGTTTATAATCCTTTGAGCATATTTTTAAAGTAATGTCCAGAATGATTAGATTGGTACACTGCTACGTAGATTTTTCCACATCATCTCAAACATTTGTCATTTTCCTTTTTATGTCATATTTGCCATACTGACTAGAGTAGGACTTAAGAGGACTGTTTCATGTTATTTTACACAGCATTGATTTCTTCTTCCTAAAAATGTCTATTCATATGCTTTGGTCATTTATTAAGTGTAGAAAGACTCATTATTACAAATTTTAGTCAATTCCCTAAATATTAAGAAATTAGGCTTTCATCAGACAAACATTATAATTCCCCCATTTTTCTACTTTCCTTCTAATTGTGGCTAGATTTAATTTATTTGTGCAAATACCTTTTAATATAATATAATCAAAATTATTCATTTTATATCCTATAATATTCTTTATCTTTTGTTTGGTCATAAATTATTTCCTTATCCACGGATCTTATAGATAAAATATTCTACACTTTCCTAATTTGGTTATGATGTCACTATTTAAGTCTAAATCATATACCCCATTTGACTTTAGCTCAGTATATGTTTTAAGGTGTTGGTCTATATCTAAGCTTATGCCAAACAATTGGCATATTTTCTAGTTTTTCCAGCAGTTTTTGTCAAGCAGTGAAGCTTTGTCCCAAAGCTTGAGTATTTGGGTTTATCAAACAACAAATTTTTATGGTGATTTACTATTATGTACTGTAAATCTAGTCTACTCCACTTAATTCACAATAATATTTTTTAGTCAGTCCTAGATTACTTTGATGATTATCAGTTTGTAATAGTTTGAGATCTGCTGCTACTCAGCAACATTTTTTATCTATATCTATATCTATATCTATCTATCTATCTAGATATATAGATATATAGATATAGATAATTTGATTAGTATGGTACTAAAAATAATTTAAGTTAAGTAGATTTCTCATTTTCATTATAATGGTTTGATCTATTCTTTAGCAATTAATATTTCTCTAATTTTTTAGCTCTAACTTTATTTGTTCAAAAAGGTTTTTTTAAATGTTTTTGTATAGTTCCTGGGTTTATAAACTCTCAAGTATTTTCTACTATGTGCAGTAATTTTATTGTATATTGAATTTCTCTTTCTATCTCTTTTATTTAGACTTTATTGCTAATATAGATAAATGCTTATGATTTATTTGAATTTATTTTGTATCCTTCAAAGTTGCCAATTATCATTATTGCTAATTACTGATTGTTATAACTAATTGTAATGTCCGGGCTAGCTCTCTAGAAAACCTTGGGATCAGGTATAGTCCTTGGTCTTAGGGTAGAGAAGTGAAAGAGGCAGGAGAGCTGCCATGTGGCTGGTCCAACATGGAGTCTGGAGCCTGATGTCTTCTCTGTGGCTTAGAGCTGCTGCTGAGTCAGCCTGGTCAAGAGAGAGACCTCTCTGTGTCTCCCTTAAATACTCCAGTATGATTATGTTACTACCTCACATGCCCAACCACACTTGAGCATGGACCAACTTGTGAAGAGAGCCATTACATCACAGTATTTCCTTAAGTATATGTACTGAATTAGAGAGAATACATCAATAGCTAGAGAATCATCACATCAACTATACAGTCTTAATTATACTTATCTTTTCAGAGTTCCAGCCCTCTACATCTAATTATTAATTATTAAATTGCTAATTATTATTATTGAAATTGCCATTTATTTGAAGTACTTTTTAGTTAATTCTCTATGATTCTCTATATATGCCAACATATCATTTGTAAAGATTAATAGTTTTGTTTCCTAATTGCTTATTCTAATGCCTTCAATTCTTCAATTTCCTTTTCTTCTTATTGTTACAGCTAGCATTTCTAGTATATAAAAATGAATAGTAGTGAAATTTATGGTTATACTTGCTTTACCTCTTATATTACTTGAAAGCTTCTAGCCTATCCCCATTAGCTATAATGCTTACTAATGGTTTAAAGCAAATACTCTTTATCATTTTAAGAAAAGCTGCAATTATGTCTATGCTTTCTAGTGGATTTTCTTTAAATAGGAATGAGTGTTATTGGGTTTTTTCAAAAGGTTTTTTCTGCATATATTGAAATGATCATGTGATTTATTTTTTGATATTGATAAGTCAACTCTATTGATAATTTTCCTAATGTTGAACTAGGAGTGCATTGCTGGTATAAATCCTACCTGTTAATAGTCTATAATCATTGTATTATATTGCTGCTGTGATATGCTTACTAATATTTTAATTAAAATTTTTAATCAATACTCATTAGGTATACTGGTTTATAGTTTTCTTTGTCTGCTTTGCTCTGCTTAGTTCAAGTATCAGTATCATATTTGTGTCCTAAGAAGAGTTTGGTTTGATTTCTTTGCTTCCTTTCACAAATAGTTTATTCAATATTTGAATTAATTGTCCTTTTGGTAGGCATTACTTGTGAATAATCTGGTCCTGGAGATTTTCCCTTAGGGAGCTCTTCTTTGGCTTGTTCAATTTTTTCTAAAATAGGTGATTTAATTATTCCATTTTCTCTTATGTTAATCTAAGCAATTTATATTAGTTTGTAAATGTTCAGAGTATTTCAATCTTTCAGATGTATTGATATATAATTGGAAAAAATAGCTCCTAATAATTGTTTTAATTTCCTTGTCATTAGTGGTGAATCCATCCTTTCCAGTTTGATAACTGGTAATTTGGTAAGAGGAAGTTTCCTCACCTAGAAGTTCCTAATGCCAATCAATAATGAGACTGGTTCATATCCTTTTATCCTTTACTAAATTCTATGTCCTTTAGGATGTGATCAGACATAGTTCAACTTTTTATCCCCAGCAACTAACTTGGTTTCTTGCATATAATAGACTCAGTCAAGTTTTCATGAAATTTATTTAAGGCTACTAAACTCATTCTGCAATTCTACTTCCCAACTGGCAAAAGTAGACAATATAACTTTGTAGTTCCTTTATAAGGAACTAAACTCCATTACAAAAAACTAATCCCTTGAATAATTCTACCTAAATTAATATTAAGAGGCTTTTCTCATCTCTGATATTTAGAGCAGTTAAGAATACATGGGGGGAGGGAATATTCAAAATTTAAGTTCAGTCAATTTTTCAATATTTTTTTTTGAGAATTAATTTCATATTCCTATCTCCTCTTAAATGTAATACTTAGAAATAAATGTTGTTTTAAGTAATACACAAAATCCTATTTATGAGAACTAGTATATTGTTTTGGAACAAGAGAAATTTAAGAATTGATCCCTGAGGCAAGCAGGCAGAAGATTCTGATAAAGATCAGTTTAGTTCCAAGTCCCCCCCTTCCTCTGTGGGGAGGTAGTTCAGTCTGAAATCCAAGTTATGTCAAATTCCTGAGATCCACCCTCTATAGAAAACCCAACCATGTCCCTGAGGTTAAATTTTCCCTATAAAACCTACTTATGGCCATCTCATGCCTGCTACCTTCCTTTAGGTCAGCCCACCACAGCTCTTTGCCTTGTGAAGTCTTTTTCCTTTCCCTTTCCCTTCCCCCATGCCACATGTTATCTCCCCTAACTCTATTATGCTTTCCAACCCCACTTCTCCTTACAGCTAGCTAACAGTTTTAGGGTGTTAAGTCCTCTTCAGTATTTAGTCTTCCAACTAAGGGCATACTCAAATCTCATGGGGTGCTCCCTTTCTACTGGGTAAATTGTGAGTTCCATTGAAGAACTTGTCTTCTATATGCTTTCCCAATTCTATTTCATATTTACCATTCTTGATGTCTATTGTATCCTTCATTTTGTCTGTAACCTATTCCCCTAAATAAATCTGTCCTATTGCCAAAGGGAATGGACATTGTGAATTTTTCACTTGACTGAACCCCAACTTTTGGTGCCTGCCATCATTTGGTGACAAACCCCCACATCATATCACATCACTATAACTATATTATTGTCAATACTGAATGGGACTGATTGGATGAAGTATTTCTCAGTATTGTCACATGAAGCCTGTTTCCAGAACTGAGACCTTGGGAGGTCATTTGATCTCTGTAGGGATGAACTTTGAATCTGGAGATAAAGAAAGCTGTAGGAAGTGATGTGACCTGTGGGAGACAGACAGCATTGGTAACCATTGATCAAGGATGGTTACATCCTTTTAGTCTATCCAATGAGAAGGCTCAAGTCTTTTGCTTTTAAACTTTGGACAAGCAAGAAGCTGGCCAGGTTTCAGGTGCACATGGTAGGAGTTGGGATGGTTCCCAGGTGTGTCTAGGCCTCTCCTTGCAGGGATTAAATAAATGCTTTCTCTTTGTACCTGATGATGTCTTTGATTAGTTAATTAGGAAGGGGGTCTTGCACTGACCTGTCCCACACCATGTGTTATATGATGCAAATCTCTTATTTTTAAAAGCTAGGATTAAACTGATCTATCTTTATTCAGCTGAGTAACATAGTCCATTCAATCAAAATGTTATGCATAATCATCTCACTTTGTATAATAGACAAACTTTAAAAGGCTTTTGTCAATCTTATGTACTTGCACTACATTATTATATTTACTTAAATTATAATTCGGAGAGGTTTCTTTTTTAATACATTTTAGTTGATTGTTCCTAGTCAAACTTTTGAAGTTTCAGCAGAACTTTGATATGAGAATCAAGAGAGTTGAGTTCTAGTCCCAGATCTCCCACTAAGTAGATATATGATCTTATATAATCATTTCCCCTGTGTTTCAAGTTTCTTATTTGAAAATGAGGGGGTCGGATGACCTCTAAGGTTTTATGCCCCATTCTCATTATAAATTTGCCTTTCTAGATTTAATGATCTGTAACAGATCATTTACTATGGGAGTTTACTGTTTAAAAATGTTTTACTGAATTATTAGTAAATTAAATACTTTAGTAAATTAGTAAATGGATTCATTTGTGGTGTGAATACTCATCCTATTAGTTTCGTAGCTTTAGAATTTCCCATTTCTACTTTTTAATTTAAATAAAATATTTTTCAGATATTAATCATGCAATATTCTCAGAGATTCTTTAAAAAGTTATCTTTCCTGTTTTTATAATTTAACCTATTAAAAGTGTTATGTATTGCATAAAATTCTGGCAAATAAAAGTGAGCAGTTTTCTTTAACTGAATAGATAAATAAATGTGAAAAAAAGGATTTGGATGGAGAAATCTTTTTTATGGACATTTATATTTATTTTAGTTAAATCTTATTAAACTGACATCTTTTTAAGCATAAAGTACTCCATGGAATACAAAACTGTTAGGAGCTGCATTAAGTCTTTCAGGACAGTCAGGCATATATGTTTCAGTTATTTACTAAGTGTCATTAATAATAATTATAAATAAAACTTTCAAGTCCTAAGTGATTGTAAGGGAATAATACCATTCAGAAAAAAAAAAAAATCTTTGAATTACTCCTTGAGTTTTGGCTCCAAGACATCTTTGAGGAAGTTTTCTTTTAAAAACCTTTTGTTTTTGTAATTTTCTCTCAAATTAAAATATGCAATGACTTTGGTAAAGACTGACATGTTATATAGAGAAGCCAGTTTGTGAGGCTCTTTTTTTATTATGCTTTTTCTTCATTTTATTTTAAATGTCTTTAAAAGTTATATATATGTATATACAATATCCAACTGTTGTAGAATGTTCAGTATTCATACTTTTATTCTTACCATTATTTCAATATTGATTAGGAGGAACTTCAAAAAAGCACAGTTATTTAATACTTTTATTTCTATCATAAGTTATTCTAATAGTTCTGCTCTATTGAATAAGTTGATATTTCTAGTGGAAAATGATGTAATATTTCTATTACTTTAATCAGCAGGGCTCTTTCATGTTCTCTGAATTGCTTCATTTTGGATATTATAAATCTACCTTTTATTTTCTAGGTATCTATCCATGATCTCATGTAGAAAAAATAAGGATCGTGTAAGAAATAAAATACCTTATCAAGAACTCCACAGATTCAAAGATGAATGCAGGAAAGATTTATTTTACGTTTTTGCAAGAATGGGTACCTAGGCAAATAGATATACCAAAAGACAGCATTTTATTAGATATACTGAAGCACAAGTTCCTTCTCTGATTCCTCATTAATTGGATGTTTTAGAAGTTAAAGGACATGAATCTTCATAGCTCATTACATAACCAGTCCCTACCCCCAAAAGAGCTTCCATTCTAGAAGAGAGGGAAGGTAACTGAGGAGGACTAAGGACAAAGAACAAAAGATTCTTTTCAAATCTCAGGTCACCACCCTGATTGCAAAAGTCAGTCCCTGCCCCCGAGGAGCTTACATTCTTTTGGAAGAAGATCACCTCCACCCTTGATTATTCTTTGATGTTCTTGTGGGTTTCAGTTTTCTAATTTATTTCTTTTCTCCAATTTTATTTTCCTAATTTTGGAATACAATGCACCTACATTTCTCACAACAATGAAAGCTGTTTTCTCATTTTTTGCCCATGATAGGCAAATATTTTTCTGTGTTAATATCTCCAGCATGCTCATTTGGGGAATCTTCACTCATTCTTTCAAACTCTCAGGTGAGAGTTCTTCAAGTTTCAAAGAGAGAATACAAATTATCCTTTGCTTATTTTTATCTCTTCTTTTTAAAGTAAAGTCCCCCTTTCCATCCAAGCATGACAATTTTACTCCATAAATGTACAGTTACTCTTAAACTAAATAGCTTTTTACTGATGAAATACCTAAGACAATTTGGTATACTGACTCTATAACTAAGACATTATTAAACAAATTTGGGAATGCTATCTCCTGATTTCACACTCATAATTTACTTAGTTGCTGAAACTGAATTGTGGAATGATGAATGATAACCCTAACTCTTTTTTTTTTTTTTTTTTTTTTGCTCTTTCGTTAAGGGATTTTATTCACGTGTTTATGTGTCTGGTTTAACATAATATTTCAAAGAAATGTCCAATGCCTGAGCTGTTTGTCTTCTCCCCCCTTTTCCTCTCTTCCTTTCTTCCTCTCCCTGTCTCTGTTTCTGTCTCTCTCTTTTCTGTGGGGAGGGAGTTGTGCTTCAGGATAATAAATAAAATGCTGCCTCTGGAATTTCAAAGGTTTGTCCGCTCACTTAAGCACCCATTCTTTAAAATATGTAAAAATTAATCTTACCTACATTCATCACACCTCTCTCTCTCTCTTCTCTATCTATCTTTATCTGTGTCTGTTTGTATTTGAATCTTCCTTGGATCTGTGTTTTGATCTATGTAGTGAAGTGCATTTTATCTCCTAGTTTTTCTGCTA
Organism: Antechinus flavipes; assembly: GCF_016432865.1. NCBI lineage: Eukaryota > Metazoa > Chordata > Mammalia > Dasyuromorphia > Dasyuridae > Antechinus > Antechinus flavipes. Next base: position 403,984,525 of record NC_067400.1, read on the forward strand.
ATATAGAGTAAAAGTAAACTATGATGGTAGCATTAGGTTTAGCAAAAAAGAGAAATGTATAGACTACTTGTGATAAAGTAGAATCTGGGAAGATATAAGGAAGAAGAAGCTGAAAAACACACTAATATCTTCCTACCTCCATAAAAAAGAGAAAGTTTTTTTTTTTTAAATAACTATTTATTGATAGAACGCATGCCTTAATCTGATAATTCTGAAAACTAGCTATTCTATTCCTTGGAGCTTTCATTTTGGGGTCTCTTTCAGGAGAACAGTGAATTGTTTCAATTTTACTCTTTGTTTCTGGACATCCAGGAAGTTTTCCTTCATAATTTTCTAAAATATGTTGTCTAGGCTCTTTTTTTTTTTTCATGGTTTTCAGAAACTCCAGTAATTCTTAGATTGTCTTTCATGGATCTGTTTTCCAGGATAGTTTTTTTTTTTTTTTTTTCCCAATGTGGTATTTTATATTTTACTCTATTTTTCATTTTTGATTCTTGATGTTTCATTAAATCATTCATTTCCAATATGTTTATCACTCTCTTCCCCATTTCCATATTAGAAAAAAAAATTCCTAAGTTCTGCTTTTCTTGTAATGATTCAAACATGGTTATTTAAGATATGATATCTCTGAGTAACACTGTCATGTCTCACAAACAATTATATGCATTGGGAGACTTTGGTAAAATTCCTTCACTTGTCCTTTCACCAAAAGGAGAGCACATATGATTGTTTGTTCCTATGTGCCTCAGACCTAGGCAACTTGGTCAGACTTATATGTTATTACTGTCTAGTAATTTAATAATTAAAAATCTTTTTTTTTTTTTTGCCCTGTTGTTCAAGTTTCTCTCTTACGTGAGGTATAAAATCTAAAGCTACCTCATCCATCAAGGTTTTTTCACTTAAAGCTATAAAATTTAAAAGTTTGATATTTTGCAAACAAATTATTAGGCTTCTAATTCCCTTGGATAAATCCAATTTGTTGGAAGAAACATTTTTTATCACTCGACTCACAATACACAATTATGGCCAAATGGTAATTTGATACTGTGTATTCAGTAGCCACTAGGACACCATACAAAGTAAAAAAGTTTTTCCTCTCCATCATGGTAAGATGCTGAGAAGTTAATATTTTAATTTAACTTAGTTAAGCATTTATTAAGAATTTTACAAGTTCAGGTAGTTATTTGGTCACTAGTGATTAAAAAAAAATAAGACAATTACTGTCTTGAAGAAGCTTACAGGGAGACTGTTCAAACGTGATATCATCTTTACTCTTCTTCCATCTTTCTTCCAATAGATCCTAGAATTGTGAGTTCTATAATGTATAATGGAAAGAGATGATCACTTGGTAGAATTTTTATACTGAAGTAACTGTGATGATATGAATCTCTGCTTGAGGATCTAAGTGTCTCTCAGGACATCAAAATGGAAAAACAAAAGACCATATGCTTTAGAAATGTGTGAAAAGTGGTTGAGAATGCTATCTTGTGCAGTATTGAAACCTCAATTATATCCCAAAGATCAGTATTAAAACATTAGACCTTACATGATCATTTTAAAAATTCTCTCTAGATTTTACCAATTGCTGTCTTTTCCAAGGAAATTACACAGAAATAGTTGCTTTAACTACTGGAAAGTCTCTTGTTTTCTTCTCAATAGTTGGGCTCTCAAAGCCTTGGCACCAGATTAAAGGAAAGGTAATTATATTTGCGTGGGCATCAACTGCCCTTCACATATGAGTGAAGTTTCAAAGGAGGACTTTGAAACTAACATGGAAGAGGTATTTATGCCTATTGTGGGCTAGAAAAGCAAAATATAATACTATTGTTGAATATGCAGAGTATATTGGAAATATACTTGCTTGAAAAGATGGAGATGTAATTGTACTTTATAGTTTTCTATAGTGCATTGTCAAGATGAATATTTTTGTAAATTGAAGCTTACTCTACTATGTCAAACTCAATAGCCCTTTCTTGTTACCTTCAAAAGAGAACTGTCATTTTAATGATTCCAGTGTAGTCTGTTTTTCACACCTGCATCATAATGTATGCATTCACATAGACTACATTTTCCATAATTACTCAGTCAGTCATTCCATGTTTTTAAATTTTATTTTAACCTCATATATTGCAGTTCCAAAAATAAGAAGCTTTTGTAATGATGATTCTTTCACTAAAATTCCTCTAATTATTACTTTTGACATCTAAACATTATTGATTTCATTGCTTCCTATGCAATTATATTTTCCTTTTTCTCTAGCTGACCTTTATTAAGAAGACTTAATAGAAAAGATTTTTTTTTCAATCTACAGAAGTAGATTCTAATGGTGATCTTTTTTTTTTCTTTTTCTTCCTCTTTCCTTCTATTTAAGGGACAAAAGGAAATAATATAATTACCATTATAATATTTGGGTATATTAAATTCTCTATTTCTCTTTTCCTTCTGAGAAAATTAAAACATTAACTTATTGTACTTTTTAGTTCTAGCAAAGGGTGAGTGCCAGCATCATCCTTCAGTCTTTTCATTTTGTACGTGATATCTGTCCTATAGTCAGGAACAGTGGCTAACTCTTTTAAATACCCAGGGTTCTTTGGGTTCTTGACTTCTGTTGATGCTTCTCTTATGCACTGCGTTAATCTGCCTGCCTCCCTCATGGCAATATAAAAAAGGCTCAGACTGTATATGGAAATTTCAAGTAACAAGAGTGGGAGAAGGGCAGAAAAGTCATTAATTCTAGAGATCTTTTATAAATATTCTATTTTCCAATTTCTTTTTATCTTTTATTTTCACAATAGGAGTCATGTTCTTTTTGAATTATTTTGCTTGCCTAGGCACACGATGATACAAATCATGCATAATTTTTTAACATTCTATTCTCTTAAATTAGAGTTACATATAAGAGTTCTATATAAAGTGGCAACTTCACACATTAATTCCCAGAACATTTTGTAGGTTGCTGAATATCTATTTAAGAATGTTTTTGTTTTCTTTCAAACTATGATTTTCATCATTGACAAAAAATTCTTATATACAAATAATCAGAAAAGAGAATCATATATAAAACCAGGAGCTTCTTTTACATAAAATTTGTTTTGTAAAAAAAAGATAAACTTAATTGTGAAAGATAGTAACAAATATTAAGTCTATCTTCATGTGAGCATATTGCTTTGTCTTGTGTAGTATAAACATTATATGAAGGTTCTAGGTGATTCATGAGAGCACTGAATTTGGAATCAAGAACATTTAAGTTCAAATCTGTCTTTGAGTCATTAAATGTCTATTTGAACAATTTTCCCTACTGTATGGTCCAATAACAGCACTTATCCCATATTCTTGTGAGAATTAAATGAGATTCTATATATAAGATATTTAGCACAGTGTTTGGCAAGTAATACATGCCATAAAATGTTAATTTATCTTTTTTCTCCTTATATTTTAAATACTACATTGAAACTTTTATTTCTTTAATATCTTTCTCACTAATATTCACCTTATCCCTTCATCACCTGACAATAGAAGCCCTCCTTTCAAAAAACAAAAAACAAAACAAAACAAATAACTAGAGTCAGGCCAAACGAAAATCAATATAGTAGCCAGAAGTAATAATACGAGTTTCATTTCACATCCACAATCTAATCACTTTCCATAAAATGGAGATGACAATATTTTATCATCTGTTTTCTGGAACTGTGATAGGTCACTGAGTTTTAAGATTTCTAAAGTCTTTCAGATTTCTACTCTATGTCACTGTGGTCATCATGAAAATCTTTTCTAAACATTGAATTTTTGAAATGTGTAACTATTAACATCTTAATTCCAGACTAAATCAGGTACAGAGAAAAATATATGTATTTTATCTTAGAAAAAAGATAAATATAAAACCTAAGAGAAAATGCCAAGAAGCTATTCCTAAACTGTAGGAATTAGGGTGATTTTCTGAAATGCTTTTATGGAGGTTATATCCTACTATGAAATCAAGTATGTAAATGATTCTCACTAAAGCAATTTTTAACTATTACTGTTTTTTTGAAAGTGTATTTCTTTTTCTTTTTTTAAAATAGCTTTTTATTTACAAGTTACATGCATGGGCAATTTTACAGCACTGACAATTGCCAAACCTTTTGTTCCAATTTTTCCCCTTTCCCCCCTATTTCCTCCCCCCTGATGGCAGGTTGACCAATACATGTTAAATATGTTAAAGTACAAATTAAATACAATATAAGTATTACATGTCCTAAAAGTTATTTTGCTGTACAAAAAGAATCAGATTTTGAAATAGTGTACTATTAGCCTGTGAAGGAAATCAAAAATGCAGGTGGACAAAAATATAGGGATTGGGAATTTGATATAATGGTTCATAGTCATCTCCCAGAGTTCTTTTGCTGGGTATAGCTGGTTCAATTCATTACTGCTCTATTGGGAATAATTTGGTTTGTCTCATTGCTGGAGATGGCCATGTCTATCAGAATTGATCATCATATAGTATTGTTTTAACTATTACTTTTAATGGTACTTTATTTTCCAAATGCATGCAAAGATAGTTTTCAATAGTTACCTTCTCAAAACCTTGTGCTTCAAATTTTTCTCCCTTTCTTCTCCTTCCTCTGTCTCCAAGACATGAAGCAATATGATATAGGTTAAACACATGCAATTCTTCTAAACTTATTTCCATATTTTTCATGTTGAGCAAAAATAAAATCAGATCAAAAAAAAAAAAAACATGAAAAAGGGGGAAAAGCAAATATATTACAACAAAAGGTGAAAATACTTACTATTTGATGATCCATATTTAGTCTTCACAGTTCTCTCTCTAGATGTGGATGACACTTTTTATCACATCTATTGGAATATCCTTTAATTGCCTCACTGTTAAAAAGAGCCCAATCCATCATAGTTGATCATACTTTTTTTGTTACTGTGTAAAATGTTCTTTTGGTTCTGCTTACTTCACTCAGGATCAGTTAATATTTTTTTTTCCCCTCCCGCCCTCCACCCCCTCCCCTAGATGGCAAGCAGTCCTTTATATGTTGGATATGTTGCAGTATATCCTAGATACAATATATGTTTGCAGAACCGAACAGTTCTCTTGTTGCATAGGGAGAATTGGATTCAGAAGGTATAAATAACCCAGGAAGAAAAACAAAAATGCAGAGAGTTCACATTCATTTCCCAGTGTTCTTTCTTTGGGTGTAGCTGCTTTTGTCCATCATTTATCAATTGAAACTCAGGTCTCTTTGTCAAAGAAATCCACTTCCATCAAAATATGTCCTCATAGAATATCGTTGTCAAAGTGTATAATGATCTCCTGGTTCTGCTCATTTCACTTAGCATCAGTTCATGTAAGTCTCGCCAGTCCTCTCTGTATTCATCCTGCTGGTCATTTCTTACAGAACAATAATATTCCATAACATTCATATACCACAATTTACCCAGCCATTCTCCAATTGATGGGCATCCATTCATTTTCCAGTTTCTGGCCACTACAAACAGGGCTGCTACAAACATTTTGGCACATACAGGTCCCTTTCCCTTCTTTAGTATTTCTTTGGGATATAAGCCCAATAGAAACACTGCTGGATCAAAGGGTATGCACAATTTGATAATTTTTGGGGCATAATTCCAGATTGCTCTCCAGAATGGTTGGATTCATTCACAACTCCACCAACAATGCATTAGTGTCCCAGTTTTCCCACATCCCCTCCAACATTCATCATTATTTTTTCCTCTCATCTTAGCCAATGTGACAGGTGTGTAGTGGTATCTCAGAGTTGTCTTAATTTGCATTTCTCTGATCAATAATGATTTGGAACACTCTTTCATATGAGTGGTAATAGTTTCAATTTCATCCTCTGAAAATTGTCTGTTCATAACCTTTGACCATTTATCAATTGGAGAATGGCTTGATTTCTTATAAATTTGAGTCAGTTCTCTATATATTTTGGAAATGAGGCCTTTATCAGAACCTTTAACTGTGAAAATGTTTTCCCAGTTTGTTGCTTCCCTTCTAATCTTGTTTGCATTAGTTTTATTTGTACAAAGGCTTTTTAATTTGATGTAATCGAAATTTTCTATTCTGTGATCAGTAATGGTCTCTAGTTCATCTTTGGTCACAAATTTCTTTCTCCTCCACAAGTCTGAGAGATAAACTATTCTATGTTCCTCTAATTTATTTATAATCTCGTTCTTTATGCCTAGGTCATAGACCCATTTTGATCTTATCTTGGTATATGGTGTTAAGTGTGGGTCCATGCCTAATTTCTGCCATACTAATTTCCAATTATCCCAGCAGTTTTTATCAAATAATGAATTCTTTTCCCAGAAGTTAGGGGCTTTGGCTTTGTCAAACACTAGATTGCTATAATTGACTATTCTGTCTTGTGAGCCTAGCCTTTTCCACTAATCCACTAATCTATTTCTTAGCCAATACCAAATGGTTTTGGTGACTGCTGCTTTATAATATAATTTTAGATCAGGTACAGCTAGGCCACCTTCATTTGATTTTTTTTTCATTAATTCCCTTGAGATTCTCGACTTTTTATTGTTCCATATGAATTTTGTTGTTATTTTTTCTAGATCAATAAAATATTTTCTTGGAAGTCTGATTGGTATAGCACTAAATAAATAGATTAGTTTAGGGAGTATTGTCATCTTTATTGTGTTTGCTCGGCCGATCCAAGAACACTTAATATTTTTCCAATTATTTAAGTCTGACTTTATTTGTGTGGAGACTTTTTTATAATTTTGCTCATATAATTCCTGACTTTCCTTTGGTAGATAGATTCCCAAATATTTTATGGTATCAACAGTTATTCTGAATGGAATTTCTCTTTGTATCTCTTGCTGTTGGGTTTTGTTGGTGATGTATAAAAATGCTGAGGATTTATGGGGATTTATTTTGTAGCCAGCTACTTTGCTAAAATTATGAATTATTTCCAATAGCTTTTTGGTAGAATCTCTGGGGTTCTCTAGGTATACCATCATATCATCTGCAAAGAGTGATAGTTTGGTTTCCTCATTGCCTACTCTAATTCCTTTAATATCTTTCTCGACTCTTATTGCCGAGGCTAGTGTTTCTAATATGAGATTAAATAATAATGGTGATAGGGGCAACCTTGCTTCACTCCAGATCTTACTGGGAAAGGTTCCAGTTTTTCCCCATTGCATATGATGCTTACTGATGGTTTTAAATATATGCTCCTGACTATTTTAAGGAAAAGTCCATTTATTCCTATGCTCTCAAGTGTTTTTATCAGGAATGGATGTTGGATTTTTTCAAATGCTTTTTCTGCATCTATTGATATGATCATGTGGTTTTTGTTTGGTTGGTTATTGATATAGTCAATTATGCTAATAGTTTTCCTAATATTGAACCAGCCCTGCATTCCTGGTATAAATCCTACTTGGTCATAGTGTATTATCCTGGTGACGATTTTCTGTAATCTTTTTGCTAATATTTTATTTAAGATTTTAGCATCAATATTCATTAGGGAGATTGATCTATAATTTTCTTTCTCTGTTTTCAGCCTACCTGGTTTAGGTATCAGTACCATGTCTGTGTCATAAAAGGAGTTTGGTAGGACTCCTTCAATCCCTATTTTTTCAAATAGTTTATATAACATTGGAGTTAATTGTTCTTTAAATGTTTGGTAGAATTCACATGTAAATCCAACTGGTCCTGGGGATTTTTTCTTAGGGAGTTGCTTAATAGTTTGTCCTTTTCAGACCACGATGCAATGAAAATTACATTCAACAAAAAAGCAGGGGGAAGTAGACCAAAAAATAATTGGAAACTAAATAATCTCATACTAAAGAATGATTGGGTAAAACAGCAAATCATAGACATAATTAATAACTTCACCCAAGAAAACGATAATAATGAGACATCATACCAAAATGTATGGGATGCAGCCAAAGCGGTAATAAGGGGAAATTTCATATCTCTAGAGGCCTATTTGTATAAAATAGAGAAAGAGAAGGTCAATGAATTGGGTTTGCAATTAAAAATGCTAGAAAAGGAACAAATTAAAAACCCCAGTCAAACACTAAACTTGAAATTCTAAAAGTAAAAGGTGAGATCAATAAAATTGAAAGTAAAAAAACTATTGAATTGATTAATAAAACTAAGAGTTGGTTCTATGAAAAAACCAACAAAATAGACAAACCCTTAGTAAATCTGATTAAAAAAGGAAAGAGGAAAATCAAATTGTTAGTCTTAAAAATGAAAAGGGAGAACTCACCACTAACGAAGAGGAAATTAGAGCAATAATTAGGAGTTACTTTGCCCAACTTTATGCTAATAAATTCGACAACTTAAATGAAATAGAAAAATACCTCCAAAAATACAGCTTGCCCAAACTAACAGAGGAAGAAGTAAATATCCTAAACAGTCCCATCTCAGAAAAAGAAATAGAACAAACTATCAATCAACTCCCTAAGAAAAAATCCCCAGGACCAGATGGATTTACATGTGAATTCTACCAAACATTTAAAGAACAATTAACTCCAATGTTATATAAACTATTTGAAAAAATAGGGATTGAAGGAGTCCTACCAAACTCCTTTTATGACACAGATATGGTACTGATACCTAAACCAGGTAGGCTGAAAACAGAGAAAGAAAATTATAGACCAATCTCCCTAATGAATATTGATGCTAAAATCTTAAATAAAATATTAGCAAAAAGATTACAGAAAATTGTCACCAGGATAATACACTATGACCAAGTAGGATTTATACCAGGAATGCAGGGCTGGTTCAATATTAGGAAAACTATTAACATAATTGACTATATCAATAACCAAACAAACAAAAACCACATGATCATCTCAATAGATGCAGAAAAAGCATTTGATAAAATCCAACATCCATTCCTAATAAAAACACTTGAGAGCATAGGAATAAATGGACTTTTCCTTAAAATAGTCAGGAGCATATATTTAAAACCATCAGTAAGCATCATATGCAATGGGGAAAAACTGGAACCTTTCCCAGTAAGATCTGGAGTGAAGCAAGGTTGCCCACTATCACCATTATTATTTAATATCGTATTAGAAACACTAGCCTCGGCAATAAGAGTCGAGAAAGATATAAAAGGAATTAGAGTAGGCAATGAGGAAACCAAACTATCACTCTTTGCAGATGATATGATGGTATACCTAGAGAACCCCAGAGATTCTACCAAAAAGCTATTGGAAATAATTCATAATTTTAGCAAAGTAGCTGGCTACAAAATAAATCCCCATAAATCCTCAGCATTTTTATACATCACCAACAAAACCCAACAGCAAGAGATACAAAGAGAAATTCCATTCAGAATAACTGTTGATACCATAAAATATTTGGGAATCTATCTACCAAAGGAAAGTCAGGAATTATATGAGCAAAATTATAAAAAAGTCTCCACACAAATAAAGTCAGACTTAAATAATTGGAAAAATATTAAGTGCTCTTGGATCGGCCGAGCGAACATAATAAAGATGACAATACTCCCTAAACTAATCTATTTATTTAGTGCTATACCAATCAGACTTCCAAGAAAATATTTTATTGATCTAGAAAAAATAACAACAAAATTCATATGGAACAATAAAAAGTCGAGAATCTCAAGGGAATTAATGAAAAAAAAATCAAATGAAGGTGGCCTAGCTGTACCTGATCTAAAATTATATTATAAAGCAGCAGTCACCAAAACCATTTGGTATTGGCTAAGAAATAGATTAGTGGATCAGTGGAAAAGGCTAGGCTCACAAGACAGAATAGTCAACTATAGCAATCTAGTGTTTGACAAACCCAAAGCCCCTAACTTCTGGGAAAAGAATTCATTATTTGATAAAAACTGCTGGGATAATTGGAAATTAGTATGGCAGAAATTAGGCATGGACCCACACTTAACACCATATACCAAGATAAGATCAAAATGGGTCTATGACCTAGGCATAAAGAACGAGACTATAAATAAATTAGAGGAACATAGAATAGTTTATCTCTCAGACTTGTGGAGGAGAAAGAAATTTGTGACCAAAGATGAACTAGAGACCATTACTGATCACAGAATAGAAAATTTCGATTACATCAAATTAAAAAGCCTTTGTACAAATAAAACTAATGCAAACAAGATTAGAAGGGAAGCGACAAACTGGGAAAACATTTTCACAGTTAAAGGTTCTGATAAAGGCCTCATTTCCAAAATATATAGAGAACTGACTCAAATTTATAAGAAATCAAGCCATTCTCCAATTGATAAATGGTCAAAGGATATGAACAGACAATTTTCAGAGGATGAGATTGAAACTATTACCACTCATATGAAAGAGTGTTCCAAATCATTATTGATCAGAGAAATGCAAATTAAGACAACTCTGAGATACCACTACACACCTGTCAGATTGGCTAAGATGACAGGAAAAAATAATGATGAATGTTGGAGGGGATGCGGGAAAACTGGGACACTAATGCATTGTTGGTGGAGTTGTGAACGAATCCAACCATTCTGGAGAGCAATCTGGAATTATGCCCAAAAAATTATCAAAATGTGCATACCCTTTGATCCAGCAGTGTTTCTATTGGGCTTATATCCCAAAGAAATACTAAAGAAGGGAAAGGGACCTGTATGTGCCAAAATGTTTGTAGCAGCCCTGTTTGTAGTGGCTAGAAGCTGGAAAATGAAAGGATGTCCATCAGTTGGAGAATGGTTGAGTAAATTGTGGTATATGAACGTTATGGAATATTATTGTTCTGTAAGGAATGACCAGCAGGATGAATACAGAGAGGACTGGCGAGACTTACATGAACTGATGCTGAGTGAAATGAGCAGAACCAGGAGATCATTATACACTTCGACAACGATATTGTATGAGGACATATTTTGATGGAAGTGGATTTCTTTGACAAAGAGACCTGCGTTTCAATTGATAAATGACGGACAAAAGCAGCTACACCCAAAGAAAGAACACTGGGAAACGAATGTGAACTATCTGCATTTTTGTTTCTCTTCCCGGATTATTTATATCTTCTGAATCCAATTCTCCCTATGCAACAAGAGAACTGTTCGGTTCTGCAAACATATATTGTATCTAGGATATACTGCAACATATCCAACATATAAAGGACTGCTTGCCATCTAGGGGAGGGGGTGGAGGGAGGGAGGGGAAAAAAAAATCGGAACAGAAATGAGTGTAAATATAATGTAATTATTAAATAAAAAAAATTATAAAAAAAAAAAAAATAGCTTTTTATTTACAAGTTACATGCATGGGCAATTTTACAGCACTGACAATTGCCAAACCTTTTGTTCCAATTTTTCCCCTTTCCCCCCTATTTCCTCCCCCCTGATGGCAGGTTGACCAATACATGTTAAATATGTTAAAGTACAAATTAAATACAATATAAGTATTACATGTCCTAAAAGTTATTTTGCTGTACAAAAAGAATCAGATTTTGAAATAGTGTACTATTAGCCTGTGAAGGAAATCAAAAATGCAGGTGGACAAAAATATAGGGATTGGGAATTTGATATAATGGTTCATAGTCATCTCCCAGAGTTCTTTTGCTGGGTATAGCTGGTTCAATTCATTACTGCTCTATTGGGAATAATTTGGTTTGTCTCATTGCTGGAGATGGCCATGTCTATCAGAATTGATCATCATATAGTATTGTTTTAACTATTACTTTTAATGGTACTTTATTTTCCAAATGCATGCAAAGATAGTTTTCAATAGTTACCTTCTCAAAACCTTGTGCTTCAAATTTTTCTCCCTTTCTTCTCCTTCCTCTGTCTCCAAGACATGAAGCAATATGATATAGGTTAAACACATGCAATTCTTCTAAACTTATTTCCATATTTTTCATGTTGAGCAAAAATAAAATCAGATCAAAAAAAAAAAAAACATGAAAAAGGGGGAAAAGCAAATATATTACAACAAAAGGTGAAAATACTTACTATTTGATGATCCATATTTAGTCTTCACAGTTCTCTCTCTAGATGTGGATGACACTTTTTATCACATCTATTGGAATATCCTTTAATTGCCTCACTGTTAAAAAGAGCCCAATCCATCATAGTTGATCATACTTTTTTTGTTACTGTGTAAAATGTTCTTTTGGTTCTGCTTACTTCACTCAGGATCAGTTAATATTGTTTTTTCCCCTCCCGCCCTCCACCCCCTCCCCTAGATGGCAAGCAGTCCTTTATATGTTGGATATGTTGCAGTATATCCTAGATACAATATATGTTTGCAGAACCGAACAGTTCTCTTGTTGCATAGGGAGAATTGGATTCAGAAGGTATAAATAACCCAGGAAGAAAAACAAAAATGCAGAGAGTTCACATTCATTTCCCAGTGTTCTTTCTTTGGGTGTAGCTGCTTTTGTCCATCATTTATCAATTGAAACTCAGGTCTCTTTGTCAAAGAAATCCACTTCCATCAAAATATGTCCTCATAGAATATCGTTGTCAAAGTGTATAATGATCTCCTGGTTCTGCTCATTTCACTTAGCATCAGTTCATGTAAGTCTCGCCAGTCCTCTCTGTATTCATCCTGCTGGTCATTTCTTACAGAACAATAATATTCCATAACATTCATATACCACAATTTACCCAGCCATTCTCCAATTGATGGGCATCCATTCATTTTCCAGTTTCTGGCCACTACAAACAGGGCTGCTACAAACATTTTGGCACATACAGGTCCCTTTCCCTTCTTTAGTATTTCTTTGGGATATAAGCCCAATAGAAACACTGCTGGATCAAAGGGTATGCACAATTTGATAATTTTTGGGGCATAATTCCAGATTGCTCTCCAGAATGGTTGGATTCATTCACAACTCCACCAACAATGCATTAGTGTCCCAGTTTTCCCACATCCCCTCCAAACATTCATCATTATTTTTTCCTCTCATCTTAGCCAATGTGACAGGTGTGTAGTGGTATCTCAGAGTTGTCTTAATTTGCATTTCTCTGATCAATAATGATTTGGAACACTCTTTCATATGAGTGGTAATAGTTTCAATTTCATCCTCTGAAAATTGTCTGTTCATAACCTTTGACCATTTATCAATTGGAGAATGGCTTGATTTCTTATAAATTTGAGTCAGTTCTCTATATATTTTGGAAATGAGGCCTTTATCAGAACCTTTAACTGTGAAAATGTTTTCCCAGTTTGTTGCTTCCCTTCTAATCTTGTTTGCATTAGTTTTATTTGTACAAAGGCTTTTTAATTTGATGTAATCGAAATTTTCTATTCTGTGATCAGTAATGGTCTCTAGTTCATCTTTGGTCACAAATTTCTTTCTCCTCCACAAGTCTGAGAGATAAACTATTCTATGTTCCTCTAATTTATTTATAATCTCGTTCTTTATGCCTAGGTCATAGACCCATTTTGATCTTATCTTGGTATATGGTGTTAAGTGTGGGTCCATGCCTAATTTCTGCCATACTAATTTCCAATTATCCCAGCAGTTTTTATCAAATAATGAATTCTTTTCCAGAAGTTAGGGGCTTTGGCTTTGTCAAACACTAGATTGCTATAATTGACTATTCTGTCTTGTGAGCCTAGCCTTTTCCACTAATCCACTAATCTATTTCTTAGCCAATACCAAATGGTTTTGGTGACTGCTGCTTTATAATATAATTTTAGATCAGGTACAGCTAGGCCACCTTCATTTGATTTTTTTTTCATTAATTCCCTTGAGATTCTCGACTTTTTATTGTTCCATATGAATTTTGTTGTTATTTTTTCTAGATCAATAAAATATTTTCTTGGAAGTCTGATTGGTATAGCACTAAATAAATAGATTAGTTTAGGGAGTATTGTCATCTTTATTGTGTTTGCTCGGCCGATCCAAGAACACTTAATATTTTTCCAATTATTTAAGTCTGACTTTATTTGTGTGGAGACTTTTTTATAATTTTGCTCATATAATTCCTGACTTTCCTTTGGTAGATAGATTCCCAAATATTTTATGGTATCAACAGTTATTCTGAATGGAATTTCTCTTTGTATCTCTTGCTGTTGGGTTTTGTTGGTGATGTATAAAAATGCTGAGGATTTATGGGGATTTATTTTGTAGCCAGCTACTTTGCTAAAATTATGAATTATTTCCAATAGCTTTTTGGTAGAATCTCTGGGGTTCTCTAGGTATACCATCATATCATCTGCAAAGAGTGATAGTTTGGTTTCCTCATTGCCTACTCTAATTCCTTTAATATCTTTCTCGACTCTTATTGCCGAGGCTAGTGTTTCTAATATGAGATTAAATAATAATGGTGATAGGGGGCAACCTTGCTTCACTCCAGATCTTACTGGGAAAGGTTCCAGTTTTTCCCCATTGCATATGATGCTTACTGATGGTTTTAAATATATGCTCCTGACTATTTTAAGGAAAAGTCCATTTATTCCTATGCTCTCAAGTGTTTTTATCAGGAATGGATGTTGGATTTTTTCAAATGCTTTTTCTGCATCTATTGATATGATCATGTGGTTTTTGTTTGGTTGGTTATTGATATAGTCAATTATGCTAATAGTTTTCCTAATATTGAACCAGCCCTGCATTCCTGGTATAAATCCTACTTGGTCATAGTGTATTATCCTGGTGACGATTTTCTGTAATCTTTTTGCTAATATTTTATTTAAGATTTTAGCATCAATATTCATTAGGGAGATTGATCTATAATTTTCTTTCTCTGTTTTCAGCCTACCTGGTTTAGGTATCAGTACCATGTCTGTGTCATAAAAGGAGTTTGGTAGGACTCCTTCAATCCCTATTTTTTCAAATAGTTTATATAACATTGGAGTTAATTGTTCTTTAAATGTTTGGTAGAATTCACATGTAAATCCAACTGGTCCTGGGGATTTTTTCTTAGGGAGTTGCTTAATAGTTTGTTCTATTTCTTTTTCTGAGATGGGACTGTTTAGGATATTTACTTCTTCCTCTGTTAGTTTGGGCAAGCTGTATTTTTGGAGGTATTTTTCTATTTCATTTAAGTTGTCGAATTTATTGGCATAAAGTTGGGCAAAGTAACTCCTAATTATTGCTCTAATTTCCTCTTCGTTAGTGGTGAGTTCTCCCTTTTCATTTTTAAGACTAACAATTTGATTTTCCTCTTTCCTTTTTTAAATCAGATTTACTAAGGGTTTGTCTATTTTGTTGGTTTTTTCATAGAACCAACTCTTAGTTTTATTAATCAATTCAATAGTTTTTTTACTTTCAATTTTATTGATCTCACCTTTTATTTTTAGAATTTCAAGTTTAGTGTTTGACTGGGGGTTTTTAATTTGTTCCTTTTCTAGCATTTTTAATTGCAAACCCAATTCATTGACCTTCTCTTTCTCTATTTTATACAAATAGGCCTCTAGAGATATGAAATTTCTTCTTATTACCGCTTTGGCTGCATCCCATACATTTTGGTATGATGTCTCATTATTATCGTTTTCTTGGGTGAAGTTATTAATTATGTCTATGATTTGCTGTTTCACCCAATCATTCTTTAGTATGAGATTATTTAGTTTCCAATTATTTTTTGGTCTACTTCCCCCTGGTTTTTTGTTGAATGTAATTTTCATTGCATCGTGGTCTGAAAAGGATGCATTTACTATTTCTGCCTTACTACATTTGAGTTTGAGGTTTTTGTGTCCTAATATATGGTCAATTTTTGTATAGGTTCCATGAACTGCTGAAAAGAAAGTGTATTCCTTTCTGTCTCCATTACATTTTCTCCAGAGATCTATCATATCTAACTTTTCTGGTATTCTATTTACCTCTTTGACTTCTTTCTTATTTATTTTGTGGTTTGATTTATCTAATTCTGAGAGTGCAAGGTTAAGATTTCCCACTATTATAGTTTTACTGTCTATTTCTTCTTGCAGCTCTCTTAGTTTCTCTTTTAAGAATTTAGATGCTACCCCACTTGGTGCATATATGTTTAATATAGATAGTGCTTCATTATCCATGCTACCCTTTAGCAAGATATAGTGTCATTCCTTATCTCTTTTAATTAAATCAATTTTTACTTTAGCTTGATCTGAGATCAAGATGGCTACCCCTGCTTTTTTGACTTCACCTGAAACATAGTAGATTTTGCTCCCACCTTTTACCTTTAACCTGCATGTATCTCCCCGCTTCAGGTGTGTTTCCTGTAAACAACATTTTGTAGGATTCTGGCTTTTAATCCATTCTGCTAACCTCTTCCTCTTTATGGGGGAGTTTACCCCATTCACGTTTATGGTTAGAATGACCAATTCTGTATTACTTGCCATCTTGTTAACCCCGGTTTATGCTTTTCTCCCTTCTTTCCCCTTTCCCCCCCTTCCCAGTATTAAGCTTGTGAGCACCACTTGCTTCTCACAGCCCTCCCTTTTTAGTATCCCTCCCCCTGCCTTAGAGTTCCTCCCCCTATCTTACCCCTTTCCCTCCCAGTTCCCGTATTCCCTTCCGCTTAGCTTATTCCTTCCCTTTTCACTTTTCCCTTCTCACTTTTCAATGAGGTGGGAGAAGTTTCACCATAGATTGAATATGTCTTAAGATTTTTCACTTAAAGCCAATTCTGAAGGCAGTAAGATACCCACTATATTCATCCCCCTCCATTCTTTCTCTCAGATATAATAGGTTTCCTATGCCTCTTCATGAGATGTACTACCCCCACTTTACCCTTTTTCTGGTACAATGTCCTTTCCACATCAATTTCTAGAACAAGGTATACATGTATTCTTTATACATCTATATAGTCAAAATATAGTTCCCAAGATTAATCTTTACCTTTTTAGATTTCTCTTGAGTTCTATATTTGTAGATCAAACTTTTTGTTAAGTTCTGGTTTTTTCATCAGAAATAGATGAAATTCGCTTACTTCGTTGAATGTCCATCTTCTTCCCTGGAAAAAAGATGCTCATTCTCGCTGGGTAAGTTATTTTTGGTTGCATACCAAGTTCCTTAGCCTTTCGGAATATCATATTCCAGGCCCTTCGATCTTTTAATGTGGATGCTTCCAGATCCTGTGTGATCCTTATTGTGGCTCCTTCATACTTGAATTGGGTTTTTCTAAGCCGCTTGCAATATTTTTTCCTTCATCTGAGGGTTCTGGCATTTGGCCACTATATTCCTTGGTGTTTTGATTTTAGGATCCCTTTCAGTGGGTGATTGATGAATCCTTTCAATGTTTATTTTTTCCTCTGTTCCTATGACTTCTGGGCAGTTCTCTTTGATAATTTCCTGGAAAATAGTGTCCAGGCTCTTTTTTTCATCATGTTTTTCTGGGAGTCCAATGATTCTCAGATTGTCTCTCCTGGGTCTGTTTTCCAGGTCTGTTGTCTTTCCCAGAAGGTATTTCACATTTTTCTCCATTGTTTGATTTTTTTGGATTTGCTTGACTGATTCTTCTTGTCTCCTCGATTCATTCAATTCTACTTGTTCAATTCTGATTTTCAGTGAAGTATTCTCTTCACTCACTTTCTTAAAATCTTTTTCTAATTGTCCAATTGAGTTCTTTTGTTCCGTGGAATTTTTTTCCATTTCGCCAATTTTGTTTTTTAGAGAGCTGTTTTCTGTTTCCAGTTCACTAATCCTATTTTTCAAGGATTTTACTTCTTTATCCACTCTCTCTTTAACTGACTTCTCCAGGCTCTTTTGCCAAGCCTCCCTCTCCTTTTCCCAAGCCTCACTCTGCTTTCCCCATTTTTCTTCTAGCTCCCTTGTGAGAGCCTTTTTAATCACTTCTATGAGGTTCATCTGTGCTGAGGAACAGATGATCTCCTCCTTTGGGGATTCACCTGGGGACTGCCTGTTTTTAGTCTCCTCAGGATTTAGAGTCTGCTCTCTATCTGTATAGAAGCTGTCAAGGGTTAAAGTCCTCTTCAGCTTCTTGCTCATTCTGTCTAATAATCAAAGACAAACTACCAAAGAAAAGCAGAAAAAACTGGAGTCTTTCTTTCAGGGGGGGGCTGGGTGTGTTATCGAGCTTCCTCTACAGACTGCAGGGGGCAGCAGTGAGGCACTAGCAGGACTGTGCTGCGCCTGCGCTCTGAGATCCCAAAGCGTGCTGAGTCACTGTGGGGGGGGGGGGGGGGAAGGGAGGGGCAGCCAGGTCCTGAGAGACTCCAGCTGTTTGGGGTTGTATTCTTCAGCCCCGGTGTTTTTAGCTTCTCTGCTGGGCTGCTGACTTGCTGCCGGAGCAAAGTATCCAAACCTGTAGCGAAGCTCTCCCCGCAGAGATGGCTGCGATCACTCCCCACCTCCTCTCCCGTCTGCTCCCGTGCTCTCACTGCCGCTGCCCTCAGCCTGTGCCC
The DNA here is from genome assembly GCF_016432865.1 of Antechinus flavipes. Classification (NCBI taxonomy): domain Eukaryota; kingdom Metazoa; phylum Chordata; class Mammalia; order Dasyuromorphia; family Dasyuridae; genus Antechinus; species Antechinus flavipes. The sequence continues at coordinate 404,002,804 of NC_067400.1, forward strand.
GATCTAAAACCATCCCAGCCCTCCAGTAAAGACAGACCTTTCTTGGCGAATCTCAAGGATGGCTTCTCTTGGTAACTATTTGTGGGTTTTTTCAGTCAAGCATTGATTCAGAGGCTTGTAATGAAGTGGATAGTGAGAGAAAGCGTGGAGCTTATGCAGCCGTGAGCCTCCTCTCCGCCATCTTAACCGGAAGACAGGATCAGTTAATATAAGTTGTTCCAGGTTTTTCTGACATCGGCCTGCTCATCATTTCTTATAGAAAAATAGTATTACCTGGATGCCCATCAAGTGGAGAATGGTTGGGTAAATTGTGGTAAATGAATGTTATGGAATCTTATTGTTCTGTAAGAAATGACTAGCCAGATAAATACAGAGAGGCTTGAAGAGACTTACATGAACTGATGCTAAGTGAAATGAACAGAACCAGGAGATCGTTATGTACTTCAACAACGATACTGCATAAGGATGTATTCTGACAGAAGTGCATTTATTTGACAAAGAGAAGATCTAACTCAGTTTCAATTGGGACAGAAGCGGTTACACCCAAAGAAAGAACACTGGGAAATAAATGCAAACTGTTTGCATTTTTGTTTTTCTCCCTCGGTTATTTTTACCTTCTGAATCCAATTCTTCCTATGCAACAAGAGAACTGTTCGGTTCTGCACACATATATTGTATCTAGGATATACTGTGATATATTTAACATGTAAAGGACTGCCATCTGGGGGAGGGGGTAAAGGGAGGGAGGGATAAAGTCATAACAGAAGTGAATGCACAGGATAATGTTGTAAAGAAATTTTTTTTCAAAATAAAAAAAGTTTTAAAAAAAAAGAAAAATAGTAGTCCATTATATTTATATGCCATAAATTATTCAACCACTTCCCAACCGAAGAGCATCCGCTCAGTTTCTAACTCCTTATCATTCCAAAAAAGGCTGCTACAATCATTTTTGCATATGTGGGTCACTTTCCTTCTTTTATGATGTCTTTGGGATACAGACCCCGTAGAGACACTGCTGGCTCAAAGGATATGCAATTTTATAACCCGTTGGTTATATAATATTATATTATAAAATATAAATGCTCCTTTGGGCATAGTTTCAAATTGCTCTACAGAGAGGTTAGATCATAGGAAAGCAATTTCTAAGGGAAAAAAATGGCTGTATCAAACAACAACAGATATTTTAAAAATACTTTGAGGCTTAAAGAGTATTTTAAGAGGGATAACTAGTTGGTATAGTAGATAGAGCACCAGCCTTGAAGTCAGGAAAACTTGAGTTCAAATCTAAACTCATTCACTTAACACTTCCTGGCTGTGTGATCCTGAGCAAGTCAATTAATCCCAATTTCCACAGGAGGAAAAAAGAGTATTTTAAGATATTATTTTTTTGACTTTGATAACAACTATGAAATGCCAATAGAATTATTTTATTTTCTTATTTGATAAACAAAAAAAAATCTTGAGAAAGGTGATTTTTTTTTTTTTTTTAGATGAGGAAATTGAAATGGATCACTTACTGATTTGTTCATTAAAGCTAGTAAGTGAGTAGAGGTTAAAATTAAATAATTTTTGATTCCAAGTCTAATGCTCTGTAATGTATTTCTACTGTTTTCATGATGACTTAGATCAAATCAGTTTTTCAAATTCGATATTTAAAAGGAGGTAATAGTTTAAGGTACATTGGTAAGAACAAAGAAGTAGAATTTTATAAAGAAGAAAATAAATATAGCACTCTGGCAATAGCAACAGATTTGATTACAGAAAAATATATTTTAATTACTTATTCACTAAATGACCTTGAATTAAATTTACTTTCACCTCTCTCATTGCATTTTATTCTCCTCTAACATGGGCATAATATTACAGAGTAATTCATTCTGTAAATGCCAAAGCCATCTCAAATATTATTATCATATAGGTATGACATTTCGCTATCTCCTTGATCTTGGGCATGTCAGTTCTTTCCTTTGGTCTTCTCTCTCTTCATCCAGGAAGATAGATTTATATGATTTTTAAGTTCCTTTTTAATGTTAATATTTTATTGTTTTATAAAGAAGGAAAATAACACCACTATAATATATTTTGGCGTACAAACTAGTTCTGAAAACAAAGCCTCCATGAAAACTAATTGTATTAGTACCAAATGAATCCATCTCATTATTAGAGATAAAATGACACAATAAAAGGAAAGAAGAGCAAAGAAAGGATGACATAAAAATACCACTTAACAATCTCAAGGAAATAGTCAAAAATTTCAGCATTTATGAAGCAAAATAATGTTAAAAAAAAAACTAAAAGAAAACTGGATCTGATTCAGTAATGTCAGAAATCCTATATTTCTAGAGCAAATCAATGGTTTATGGAACTCAATAGTTTGTCCCTGATAATCGAATCAAGAACATTTTCATGGAAAAATATCTAGTAGCTGGAATTATATTCCAAAGAGATCTTAAAGAAGGGAAAGGGACCTGTATGTGCAATAATGTATGTGGCAGGCCTCTTTGTAGTGGCCAGAAACTGGAAACTGAGTAGATGCCCACCAATTGGAGAATGGCTGAATAAATTGTGGTATATGAATAATATGGAATATTATTGTTCGGTAAGAAACAACCAACAAGATGATTTCAGAAAGGCCTGGAGAGACTTACACAAACTGCTGCTGAGTGAAATGAGCAGAACCAGGAGAGCATTATATACTTCAACAACAATACTATATGATGATAACTTCTGATGGACGTGGCCATCTACAGCAATGAGACAAACCAAATCATTCCCAATGGAGCAGTAATGAATTGAACTAGCTTTACCCAGTGAAAGAACTCTGGGAAGTGACTAAGAATCATTACATCAAATTCCCAACCCCTGTATTTTTGCCCACCTGCATTTTTGATTTCCTTCACAGGCTAAGTGTACAATATTTTCGAGTCCAATTCTTTTTGTACAGCAAAATAATGGTTTGGACATGTATACTTACTTTGTCTTTAATTTATACTCTAATATATTTAAGATGTATTGGTCATCCTGCCATCTAGGGGAGGGGGTAGGGGAAAGGAGGGGAAAAATTGGAACAAAAGGTTTGGCAATTGTCAATGCTGTAAAATTACCCATGCATATAACTTGTAAATAAAAAGCTATTTAAAAAAAAAAGTAAAATATCTAGTAGCTCCACAGAATGTCACTCTTGGAGATTAAAATACCCCAAACATTCATGCTAAAGAAATGAATGTTACTTGCAAGAAATTGAACAGTCAGATGATTTTCAAAATCATCATGTAAAAGGAGAATCTTGATATTTGTGAGTATGAAATTGAGACTTTCTAGAAAATGTCAGAATTCTAAGTACAGATATATTATAAAGTAGTAATTCAAATAATCTGATTTTCCTCCTACAAAAAAACCTGAAAAATAAGGAGAGTTTCTTATTTTCTAAAGGAAATTAGTAATAGCCAAAACAAACAAAACCCATGTGGCTATTTTCTAACACATTCAGGACTTACAATATAGACATATTGATATAAAAATATTGTCAATAGTTGTCTTGTCATTTCCCAAATGCAACATGTGATACATTTTAATATGCTATTTGACTGTATCTGTTTTGTTATCCTTTCATTCAGAAATATAGAATTGGAAAAAGACCTCTGGGTTTGAAGTCAGAGGGTTTCGTTTTAATCTTGGCTTTGCTACTTTTAATTTGTGTGCTCTTGGTCGAATCATTTCACTTCTCACAGTCTCATGTGAGTGCAGAGAAATGCAAACAATTTGTATGTGTGTGAGAAACAGTTGGGAAAACACAGGTAGCTCATGGTGTGTGTGTGTGTGTGTGTGTGTGTGTGTGTTATTCAGAATTTCAGTAAAGCAATATTCAAAGTCCTTTTTATTTTCTGATTTGAGATCCAGATTTCCATTAGGTCATGCTACTGCCTTATCAAGAGCTTTCTAATATCCAAGCAATTACCTCTTTTCAAATGTTCATTATATTTTGAATTTATTCTATTTTAATTGTTTTTGAACCATAGTTAAAGATATCAGAAGCATTCTTTCCATACTTTGAATTTAGATTTTTATCAAAAATAACTGTTCCAGCTATATACCCTTTTCCTTCACTTTCTGTATATTTCTCTTAATCCTCCTTCATTTCCTTTCTCTTTCTTTCTCCCCACCTTCCCTCCCTTTTCTTCCCCACTTTTTCCCTTTTATATTTTGTTCCTACTTGGCTATGGATTTAGACAAATCACTTAACTTCTCTGAGCCTCAGTGCATCATTTATAAAATGGAGACAACAACTTCACAAGCTGGGTTGGTGGGGATGTATTTCATAAACATTAATGTGTTATAGAAATGTGAATTGTTATTATTTTTATTCTCTAAATAAAAGGGTCCAGAGCATTAAGGAGGTCCTGACCAAGTTTCCCTGAGACATACAGGCTTTGTATTATTAGTTAATTAAATCTTCAAGACAAGAAATGTCATTTTGGATAGCACTTCAACATTTTCTCCCCGGAAGAAAAAAATTATAATGAAATTATTTCTACAATACTTCATTATCATTTGCCATTCCAGAAAACAAAACAGTATAAGAATTAACTTTCAGATAATCTTACTGTGTTATAGTACTGCTACTTTTTTTTTTTCCTAATGATTTCCACTGTACCTGTGAAGATTTAGCTACAGTCATCTTAAGCAGCAATAGGGAAAATTTTATACCATTTCATTCCCACCACTGTCAGTGATAGAAGGACTGCATCCTCTTGAGAGAAATCCAAATATTCATTAGGGAAGCTGAGTAACTTGGTTTGAGAGTTGTTATTATTTATCATTTATATAGAACTATAAATGTACATAGCTCTGTGTAGCAGATAAAGGTAAATGAATAAATACTTTCCTCTAAGGATTGCTCTATCTATAGAAGCATGTAAGAAAAGAAGGGGAAAACACAAACATAAAAGTCACTGGTGTTTTTTTAATATTAAAAAAATTTACAGAATGAGATGGTTTTTAAAAGATATTAGGACTTGAAAGTATAGCAAGATTCCTTCAAACATGATGATACATGACATGGCATCTTAAATACTGGCAGAGATAATAAATTGAGTCTGCATTCTATGAAAGGGCCAGACAGAGTTTCCTATGATTGTTCAGGAACAGAAAAAATTTAACAGCAAAGGTTTCTGATACTTTGTAATATTACCGATGAGTTATTAATTCATTATGATATAAAAGTGATCCTAGGTTGTTGACTAGTCAGCAGTTAACAATAACAGAATAGTAATAAATCAACAACTATTTACTTAGAACTTACTCTGTGGCAGTCACTACACTATATGGGGAGAATTAAAACATCAGTGAACCAGCCTTAATCATTAAGTAAATATTCTATGGCAAATATCATTTATACAGGAATATAGGAAACTTATGCAAAACAAATTATATGTTTTTAGAGTTATGAGAGGATACTAGCAGTTCTGATACATGTTGAACAATTTCCTTTCAAAAAGAATACTCCCATGACCCACTTGAAAATTGAATTTGTATCATTATTATTATTATTTTTCTATATCACTTCCTTTAGTTAACAATCAACAAAATCATAAATTAAATGTTGATTAAAACTTTAAATATAAAGTAAATGAATAAAAGCTATCTAAATATCAATAATTAATAACACTCAACTATTGTTAATTATATTTATGCAAAATTTAATTATGCTATATTGCAACCATGATTTTATGGCATTGAGATATCAGCTTTAAACCCATCTGAAGAAGTTTTCATCATTTCATTTCAAGATTTCATTAAAGTGTTTTCCCATCTCGTGTGATTCTTGCCCATGTTCTTATATAATTCATCAAGAATGGATCTCTTTTAAATGTAACTCTAAAGTTATCATTCCTGAAGTAAAACCCAGCAAGTTCAGAATTTATAGTGTTCTGATGAAATCAAGGTTGATAAGATTTCAAATCTGTTAATAAGATTTCAAATCTGCCTCTGTTTTTCTTCCTTGAAGAACCATGGGGACATGCATTCTAATGTATCCAAGAGGCCACCAATGTGCTCCCAAGTTACAAGCAAACCTTACCTCTTTATTCGCCTAAGTATGCTTTCTATAGAGCTCCCTCGGGATGGTGGTGGGGCATGGGGGAGAATCTTTTCCTAATATCTGCCTCATTTAGGCTAGAAAATGAAATTTACCAGTTTAGCCCTTGATAAAGTTCCCTGTTTGTCTATTTTGATACTCACCCTATTTCCTGGTCACAGGGACTTCTTTACTGAAATTAGGGTCTTTGGTCCATGGTGAGGTGCCAAACATAAAGTACAAGCTAGCTCCCTGGAGGGGCTCAGGATCATCCAGAGTCAGAATAAATCAAATTCCTTGGTCTTTGGGGGGAGAAGTGAAGGTGGCAGACAAGCTGTCACATGGCTTGCCAAAGATATATCCTGGATTCTGAAGTCCTGAGTCTCTAGCCTCTCTCCTCATCCAGCTGCCAAGTGACTCTGACTTCTCTCCCCCAATGCTCCAATCCTTTTCTATGATTATCTCAACAATAAACATTCCCCAAACACCAATAGAGAGAGCTATCACATTACCATATCATCTAAATATGTATATAGAGCCATTATCTAACATTGAATAGGTAATTAATCTTAAATACTCAGTTATCTGATTCAATCATAACTTTTCAGAGTTTTAGCCCTCTAAAACGATCTACTGTAACTTTTTCTCTACTAGATAGTTTTCAATGATTAAGGGTTACATCAGTGCTTAATTAAGCTTGTGAATCAGATTTCAATATAAATTTGTTCCATATTTGACTATGTTTTTGGTGATAGTTAGGGGTAGATTTGTGGAGTGCCTAGCACATATTAGCTGTATATAATCTATAAAATATTTTCTAATTCTCATTTATCTCAGGAGAAAGTAATTAAATATGTTATTTTTTTTAAATTGTATTGATGCCTCTTATCTGTCATAGTGTTCTCCCTCCACTTATAATCTCTTATAGCAAAGAAAGCTCTTTAAAAACAAAGGATGGAAAAGGACCTTCTTGCATCTGTTCTTTGTGGTCAATATGTTGTCACAATTAAGCATATTGTTTTTCTGGTTCTCCTTAGTTCACTTTAATTCAGGTTCAAATATGTTTTCCCAAGCTTCAAAGTATTCATTATATTTATCAATTCTTAGTAGTATAAAATATTTGAATACTCTTATAAATCACACATTTTTAGATAATTTTCCAATAAAAGGGATGCCAGATTTTTAATATAACATCATGGAAATTGGTAAAGTTTATTTTCTACAGCAGGAAAACCATAAAACATATTAATGAAATTCAATAAGAAATGTGTGTGTTGTAGTTAGTAAAAAAAAATGCACTTACATTTAGTAAAATATTAATATTTAGTTTAGTTATAATATATATGTTGATTACATAAATTAAAGAATACTAAAGAACTTCTCTCTCTATTTTTTCCTATGTTTGTCTTTCCAGAACATTATCTAAAGGGTTTTTTTTTTAACCTTACAATGTGTCTCTGCCTCACACTTACTTTTTAGATACTAATAAACAGCATGTTGCTCATTTATCAATATACCTTTCTTTTAAAATCTATTTATATTTCTGAAAAACAGTGTAGCATAGGGATTAGAGTCTTTTCATTTATCAGAAGACCTGGGTGTGCATCTCAGCTTCTGGAACTTAATGGCTGTGTGATCATGATTAAGGCAATGATTATCCTGAGCCATAGCCAACTAAATTTTATCAAGTTTAAGATGTGTTATATATTAATGGAAGAAGATTACACACTGAAAAATAGAGATTATTGAACTAATGATTTACTTATGTTTTTAAAATAACTATTAAGCAGGGATTGTGATAATTCCTGTTTTACAAATGGACAACATAGAAAATATTAATGATATATAGACACAGTCATGAGTTGCTAAATATCTCTTCAAAAACTCTGGATACAATTTTAAGCTTAATCCACATTGGTGACATATTCTAAATCAACAAAAACTGACTTTTTTAGTCATTGTTTATTTCAGAGATACAAATGCTCAAACTGAAAATTTAGCAATCAGCTCTCTGAAACAGATTCCATACATCTAAGGGAGAGATACCATTGGAAAAAATATTTTTCTCAATCTTGCTACAAAAACAAAGATACATAAAATCAGAATTAACATTTTTTTTTGCATTGTATGGTTCATACTAGGAAGTTAAAAATATAAAGGAAAAAGTATGTGTGTCAGTTATAACAGTCTAAACACAGCAAAATTCATATTTGCCCTTAACGTTTGTGTAATTATTTATATGTAAAAATTATGATTCTGTCATCTAGGTAGAAGGCACCTGGGGTTTTGGAGAGAGGATGTGTGTGTGTATGTGTGTATGTGTGTGTGTGTGTGTGTGTGTGTGTGTGTGTGTGTGTGTATTTATGAATTGGTGTAATGAAACATACAGCATGAAAATCACTGCTATAAAGTAAGGGGATAAATTCAATTAGATTTGTGTAGGCATTTCTTATTTTAATATGTAGTACAGTAGCAACATGATGCTATATAATGAGTCAGGATGGAACATGTATGAATAAATGAACTGTCACTTTTCAAGAGGGTTGGCTTTTATTTGTTTGTTTGTTTGTTTGTTTGTTTTTCTTCTTCCTTGTAATATTCTGTGTGGAAATTAGTTTTCCCCAAAAAGAAAGAAAGAAAAAAGAAGTAACAAAGAGGGGAGTTGTCAAAGTGAATAAAAATTCCATTTTATGTCTGCTTTTATTCTTCTTCAATTTCCTACATACTTTTTATTTATAAGTTGGAATAAAATTATGAAGTATGTCAATATGCAAATTTCGGCACAGCAAGACCCAGTGACATATTTCTTTCCCAGAGGGTGATATTTGCATTCTACAATCTGCATATTTGGATGGTTTCTGTAAGGCACTCTAGAAGTCTTGATTTACTCACAAATTCCTCAATAAGAATGCATTATGTATTTTGTAGGATTTGATTCATTAACCTGCAGATGCTTTATTGCAGGAAATAATACTCCATCAATTTTCAGTTATTCATTTGCTCACTTCATTCATTAATTCAACAAATATTTATTGAACACTCATTATATGACATCAAAATGCTTCACTGTTTTTTTTTAGCACTTTGAAGTTCACAAAACAATTTCTTTAAAACAACCCTTTAAGTCAGATTGTGTGAATATTATTTTCCCAATTTTTGCAGCTAAGTAAATTAAGGCAGATGTTGCTACTTCCTAGTTATTAGATAGCTAATATAGCAACATTGCAAGTGTGATTAAAAAAATAACAATAACAACAACAAAACCCTCCTCAGCTATTCTTCAGCTTTTCCTAATCTACCTGAATTTGATGTGATTCTAGACAATGGGTCATTGGGAGTCACTGGATAACATACAGTATGAAGGTAACAGGGAATAGGAAACATACAAGCAAAAAAGTTATTTTAAATTTTTTCCAATAATTATTTAGAATTGAATAGTTCTGAATATTTTGTTGCTGTAGGACTGTGATTTTCCATGTGGAAAATACAATCTAATGAAAGGGTTCATACTAATATAGATCCATAATTGTGTGTAAATCATAGTACTAGAGAGCTTATGGGGAAACTGAGAAATTAAATAATTTGTTTAGGTAGGGTTTTATAAATAATGTGAGTTAGTGGTTAGACTTGAACCCATGTTTTAGTGTCTCTGAGGCCAAATCTCCCTAGCTGTCTCATCAACAAGCATTTATTAAGCAAGGATAATATATATATATATCATATACACACATATATAACTTGGGTGAATAATCAACTGTTTTAAACATTGTAAACACTGATTGTATTTTGTTTATTCTTCTTCCCTCATATATTATCACTTTATGAACTGAAAACAATAATGTTTTTACTTAGATATTACTTATTATGAGCCTGTAATCACATCTTTTCTTAAAAGATTATTCTCATGAGATAAAAGGAAAATCAAACTATCTTTACCTAAACATTAAAGCAATTTTTTCCTTTCCTAAAAAAAAAAATCCAGTATTCATTCAACTTATTTTAATATATTTTTCTCACCTCTCTAGACTTTCTCTGTAAGCCAAATATGGCAAGGAATGTTATTCTTATGAAATCTCTGGCAAGCATGAGCTAAATTTGCTGGAAATCTTATGAGGAAGTCTGTGTTCACAAGATTTTTAGCAAGTTTTTATACTAAACACATCTCAGTAACCTTCAAGGTAGTATTCACAATTGTAAACTTAACCCCTAAATATTTTGAGCTTTGCCAATCACTCATTAAAAAAAAAAAAAAAAAAAAAAAAACAGTAATGAAGAGGACCATAGGAAAATCAAATCCTTTCCTACTTGTGTACAATATTGCCAAATGATAACTACAGCCTGTTCAAATCACCCAAATGTACTTTTAAACTCAAAGAAGATAAAGTCAATTGTTTTAGATCATACCAATGTGAATTAAACATGAAGAAATTAGAAACTAATTATTTGCAAAATAATCAGACCAATGTGAATCAGTAAATAGTTATAATTTTTAAACCTATTTCTGGAAATCCTTTTCAGTTACCATAGACAAAGAGACATAACATATATATGATGAACTTGCTCCAGAATTGCATAATTAAATTGTAGGAAGGCAAGCTGCATTGCAACAACTAAATGGTGGAGTGAATAGAGTGAAGGCTCTGGAATATTCAGGAACATTCATCTTCCTGAATTCATATATGATCCCTAACACTTACTAGTTGTGTGACTCTAGGCAAGTCACTTAATCCTCCCCTCCCTCCCCCACAGTTTCTCCACTTGTAAAATGAGCTGGAGGAGAAAATGACAAACCATTCTAGTGTACTTGCTAAGAAAAGCTCAAAAAGGCTCATACAGAATTTGACAATACTGAAAAATGATTAAACAGGCTGCATTGCCTTTGAAGTTGTTATAGCAAAACAAGCAAACAAACAAGAAAAGAGATGAATAAATTATGTTTGGTACATGTGATGGAATGTGGTGCTTTAAGAAAATTAAAGTAGATAATTTCTAAAGTATGTGGAAATATGAATGTGAACTGATGCAGTCAAGTTAGCCAAACCAGAAGAACAAATGATACTTCAATATCATTATTATAAAGAGAAAAATTTTTGAGAGCTTTTATACACTAATAAAGAATGAGATGAGCAGAACTAAGGGACAAATTTATACAATAATAATACTCAATGGATAGAGCATTTGGCCTGGAGTTAGAAAGACCTGAATTCAATTCTGACCTTAGACATTTAATAGCTATGTGACCCTAGAAAAGTCCATTTATCCCTGTTTCCCTTAATGCACTGGAGAAGGAAATGGCAAACCATTCCAGTAATTTTGTCAAGAAAACCCTACAGACAGTATGATCCATGGGGTCTTGAAGAATTGAACACAACTAAAGGACTGCACAACAACAGACAATCATATACAAAAACTTTGAAAACTGAAAAGTATGATAAAATGACTCTCCACGATTTCAGCAGAATGAATAAGATATATTATCCATGAGAAAAAAAATAATTGATAGAGGATGTAGAATGCCATATCAATCTATATCTATATCCATATCAAGATAGATAGATATAGAGCTAGAATTATAGATGGATACATACATACTCACATATATACACATAGATATGTACATATATATATATATATACTTATAGGAATAAAGCCACAGAGCTTTGTTGATAATACACATGTGTTACAAGTGATTGTTTTCCCTTTGTTCCCTTTCTTTTTCTTTTTCTCAATGAATAAGGTAGGGTATCTCAGTATCTCTGTATCTGTGTACCTATTTTCCATCATTTATGTGTATATGAATAGCATTATATTACATTATATTATAGGGAGTTTTAAGACAAAAGTATGATACTTTCAATGAGGTTGCTATAGTACTAATTTTAAAATTTGACTTTGTTTTGATAATGTACATTATTTACTTTGATTTTCATTTAATAATGAAATTTTTTGCAGTGCAAAAAGGAAATTATGATTCCATCAATAAAGCAAACTGCTGTAAAAAATGAAATAAAGTAGACAAGCATTTAGACTTTATAAAGCATTTAGTACTTTATTAATATTATTTCTTTGGTGGGGAGAAAGAGAAGATGCAAGATAACAGAGAAAAGCCAGGAAATTTCCTTAGTTTTCCTTAGATTCCATGAAAACAACATTAAACCAAGCTCCAAATTAATTCTGTAGCGCAAATCAGAAAAGAGGGAGGAAACAATTTTCTAGCTCAAGATAACATAAGTCTGTCCAGAAAAGTTTGTCTTTTACCTGTACCTCTCTTATTTGCCTTTTAAAGTCTTTTTAAAGTCTTTTTATTTGCCTTTTTAAAGTACAAACAGTACTAAATATTAATACAGTCAAGCCCAAATATTGCTCTTAGACACAGTACAGATAAGCAATTAAGTCCCAGCTAAGACAGAATCTAGGAAAGGCAGTGAGAGGGTCTTAAACATAGCAGATCAACAATTAAGAACCTTCTATAGTGGTAGGGAAAACCAAAACACCAAATTAGAAGAGAACAGAATTTCCACAGAGGAAATCTCTAAGAATGTTGTGAATTGGTCTCAGAGCCAAAGACTCTTCATGTAAATGCTCATAAAAGACTTTAAAAGGCAAATAAGAGAGGTACAGGTACAAGAAAAAAATGAGTAAAGAAATGAGAGGTATGCAAGAAAGAGTCAACAGCTTGGAAAAGGAAGACAATTCTTAAAAAAATATAATTGGCCAAATGGAAAAAAATATATATGCTTGCAAACTTTGAAAATAGTAAGGCAGAAATGAGGTACTGACCAACACCTAATACCCTGTACTAATAAAGTCAAATGGGTTCATGATCATAAAGAAATAAAGAGTAATACTATAATAAAATTAGGGGGGAAAAAAGGATAGTTTACTTCTCAATTTTGGATAGAAGGAAAAAAATTCTGGCCAAAGAAGAACTAGAATACAATATGAAATGAAAAATATATAATTTTGATATTAAGCTACAATTTTTATACAAACAAAATCAATGCAGGAAAGATTAGAAGGGAAGAAGAAAACTGATTTTTTTTTTTTTTAGCATACAAGGGTTCTAAAAAAGGTCTAATTTCTAAAATATATAGAGAACTGATTCAAATTTGCAAGAATACAAGCCATTCTCGAATTGAAAATTGATCAAAGGGTATGAACAAACAATTTTCAGATGAAGAAATTAAATCATTTCTATTCATATGAAAACATTCTCTAAATCACTATTGATTAGAGAAATGCAAATTAAAACAATTCTGGGGTAGCCCTACACACTCTTGGATTGATAAAATGACAGGAAAAGATAATGTTGGAGGGGATGTGGGAAAACTGGAACACTAATGAAGACATTATTAGTGAAGTTGTGAAGTGATCCAAAATCACTATAGAACTTTGCCCAAAGTGCTATCAAATTGTGTGTACCTTTATATCCAGCCATGTCTCTACTGGGTCTGTATCACAAAGAGATGAATGAAAAACAGAATAAGATTCACATGTGCAAAAACGCTTTTAGCAACCTTTTTTGTAGTAGCAAAGTACTGAAAACTATGTGGATGACCATCATTTGGAGAATGGCTGAATAAATTATGGTATGTGAATGTTATGCAATATTATTGTTCTATAAGAAAATATCAGCAGGATGATTTCAGAAAGGGCTAGAGAGACTTACATGAAGTGATATTAAGTAAAATGAGCAGAACCAAGAGGACATTGTATGTAATATTCTTCTCTAAAATGTAATATTCTCTTGTTGGGGTTTTCTTGGGGTCTCTGGAGGTAGCCTTTGTTTCAGTTCAGTAATCATCACAAATGCAGCCAAGAGTTAAGTCCAAATCCTTTATTGTCTCTTTCAAAGTCTTATTTCCTTTACTTGCGCTTGGCTAGTTTTTCTGGAAGCCTTGGGGATCTTGGTTTCAGTGGAGAAGCAAAGGAGGAGAGCCTGCCACCACTTCTCTGTCTTCCCTAGTTCTCATTCTGGCTGAGTTTGTCTGAGCTTATATGGTCTCTTATCAAAGGTGAATCTTGTAAAACTATAATAAGCACTAAGTACATGTACTGAATTAGAGAACTGTTAAGCACCGTGCTAAATAACCATTGTCTCTATCAACTCCACTGACTTAGAACCTTGTTTCAAGTTCTGGCCCATTAACAATTGTATACAGAAATAACAAGAATATATGATAATTAATTCTGATTGACATGGACCTTTTCAACAATGTGGTGATTTAGGCCAATTCCAATGAATGTGTGATGGAGGGACCCATCTTCATTCAGAGAGTGATCTGTGGGGACTGAATGTGTATCACAACATAATGTTTTCACCTTTTTGTTGTTGTTTGCTTACTTTTTGTTTTCTTTCTCATCTTATTTCTTTTTGATAAAATTTTCTTTTCTTTTTTTTTAATTTCAATTTTTTATTTTCAGTTCCAAATTTTGTTCCTCCCACTACCTCTTTCTGTATGCATTGAGAAAGCAAGAAATGATACACATTATACATATGAAGTAATGCAAAATATATTTACACATTAGCCATGTTATGAGAAAAAAAGGTGAAAAAAATTGCTTCAATCTGTATTCAGAATTCATTAGTTCTTTCTCTCTGGAAGTACATAGAAGTTTTCATATGAGTTCTTTGGAATTGTTATGTATCTTACAATGACCAGAGTAATTAAGAATTTCATAATTAATTATCATTACAGTATTGTTACTGTGTACAATGTTTTACTAATTCTGCTCACTTCACTTTCTCTCAGTTCACATAAGTCTTCCTAAGTTTTTCTGAAAGCATACCCTTCATCATTTTTACGGCCCAATAATATTCCATTACAATCATATACTTCAACCTGTCCAGCCTCCCCCTAATTTCGAATTCTTTTTCCCACAAAAAGAATTGCTATAAATATTTTTGTATATATAGATCCTTTTCTTTTTTTGATCTCTTTGGGATATTGACCTGGTAGCATTATTGCTGGATCCCCAGAAGATATGCAGTTTTATAGCTTTTTAGGGACAGTTCTTAAATGTTCTCCAAAATGTTTGGACAGTTCATAGCTCTACCAACAGCACATTAGGGCCCTTATTTTTCCACATCTCCTCCAGCATTTATTTTCCTTTTCTTTTGTCTTAGCCAATCTGATTAAGTATGAAGTTTGATTAAATATGAATTTCAGAATTGTTATAATTTGACATATAATTTGCTAAATTGAAATTCCTATAACAGAAGTCAGACCATGATTTTTCCTGTCATAATCTGTTTCCTACTTACTACTGGTTGCAGTGCATTCCCCTTTTACGTTCTGTGTTTCAGCTAATTCTGTCTTCTTGCTCTTACCTTTTCATGACATCCTATCTCCTACTTCCAGCCTTTTCATATGCTTCCTTTCATGGCTGGAGTGCACTCCTACTTCATATTGGCTTTATAGGATCCCAAATTTATTTCAGGTTAGCCCAAGTGTACTCCCTACTCAAAATCTAGTCAGGTCTTTCCCTTGGTTTACCTTCACCCAGTTATTTGTGTATATTTTGTATTTCCGTCTTGGTGCACATATTGTTTTTCTTTTTTTTTTTTTAATATTTTATTTTATTTTATAATAACTTTATATTGACAGAATCCATGCCAAGGTAATTTTTTTTTTACAACATTATCCCTTGCACTCACTTCTGTTCTGATTTTTCCCCTCCCTTTCTCTACTCCCTCCCCTAGATGGCAAGCAGTCCTATATATGTTAGATATGTTGCAGTATATCCTAGATACAATATATGTTTGCAGAACCAAGCAGTTCTCTTGTTGCACAGGGAGAATTGGATTCCGAAGGTAAAAAACAACTGGGAAAGAAAAACAAAAATGCAAATAGTTCACGTTCGTTTCCCAGTGTTCTTTCTTTGGGGTAGCTGCTTCTGTCCATCATTTATCAATTGAAATTGAGTCTTTGTCAAAGAAATCCACTTCCATCAGAATACATCCTCATGCAATATCATTGTCGAAGTGTAAAGAGATCTCCTGGTTCTGCTCATTTCACTTAGCATCAGTTCATGTAAGTCTTGCCAGTCCTCTCTATATTCATCCTGCTGGTCATTTCTTACCGAACAATAATATTCCATAACATTCATATACCACAATTTACCCAGCCATTCTCCAATTGATGGGCATCCATTCAATTTCCAGTTTCTAGCCACTACAAACAGGGCTGCCACAAACATTTTAGCATATACAGGTCCCTTTTCCTTCTCTAGTATTTCTTTAGGATATAAGCCCAATAGAAACACTGCTGGATCAAAGGGTATGCACAATTTGGTAACTTTTTGGGCATAATTCCAGATTGCTCTCCAGAATGGTTGGATTCGTTCACAGGTCCACCAACAGTGTCCCAGGTTTCCCGCATCCCCTCCAACATTCACCATTATTTTTTCCTGTCATCTTAGCCAATCTGACAGGTGTGTAGTGGTATCTCAGAGTTGTCTTAATTTGCATTTCTCTGATCAATAATGATTTGGAACACTCTTTCATATGAGTGGTAATAGTTTCAATTTCATCCTCTGAAAATTGTCTGTTCATATCCTTTGACCATTTATCAATTGGAGAATGACTTGATTTCTTATAAATTTGAGTCAGCTCTCTATATATTTTGGAAATGAGGCCTTTATCAGAACCTTTAACTGTGAAGATGTTTTCCCAGTTTGTTGCTTCCCTTCTAATCTTGTTTGCATTAGTTTTGTTTGTACAAAGGCTTTTTAATTTGATATAATCAAAATTTTCTATTTTGTGATCGTTAATAGTCTCTAGTTCATCTTTGGTCACAAATTTCTTTCTCCTCCACAAGTCTGAGAGATAAACTATCCTCTGTTCCTCCAATTTATTTATAATCTCATTCTTTATGCCTAGGTCATGGACCCATTTTGATCTTATGTTGGTATATGGTGTTAAGTGTGGGTCCATGCCTAATTTCTGCCATACTAATTTCCAATTATCCCAGCAGTTTTTATCGAATGATGAATTCTTATCCCAAAAGTTAGGATCTTTGGGTTTGTCAAACACTAGATAGCTATAGTTGACTATTCTGTCTTGTGAACCTAACCTTTTCCACTGATCCACTAATCTATTTCTTAGCCAATACCAAATGGTTTTGGTGACTGCTGCTTTATAATATAATTTTAGATCAGGTACAGCTAGGCCACCTTCATCTGATTTTTTTTTTCATTAATTCCCTTGAGAGTCTCGACTTTTTATTGTTCCATATGAATTTTGTTATTTTTTCTAGATCATTAAAATATTTTCTTGGAAGTCTGATTGGTATAGCACTAAATAAATAGATTAGTTTAGGGAGTATTGTCATCTTTATTATATTCTCCCGGCCTATCCAAGAGCACTTAATATTTTTCCAATTATTTAAGTCTGACTTTATTTGGGTGGAAACTTTTTTGTAATTTTGTTCATATAATTCCTGATTTTCCTTTGGTAGATAGATTCCCAAATATTTTATGCTATCAACAGTTATTCTGAATGGAATTTCTCGTTGTATCTCTTGCTGTTGGATTTTGTTGGTGATGTATAAAAATGCTGAGGATTTATGGGGATTTATTTTGTATCCAGCTACTTTGCTAAAATTGTGAATTATTTCCAATAGCTTTTTAGTAGAATCTCTGGGGTTCTCTAGGTATACCATCATATCATCTGCAAAGAGTGATAGTTTGGTTTCCTCATTGCCCACTTTAATTCCTTTAATGTCTTTCTCGACTCTTATTGTAGAGGCTAGTGTTTCTAATAGGATATTGAATAACAATGGTGATAGTGGGCAACTTTGCTTCAATCCAGATGTTACTGGGAAGGATTCCAGTTTTTCCCCATTGCATATGATGCTTACTGATGGTTTTAAATATATGCTCCTGACTATTTTAAGGAAAAGTCCATTTATTCCTATGCTCTCAAGTGTTTTTTTATCAGGAATGGATGTTGAATTTTATCAAATGCTTTTTCTGCATCTATTGAGATGATCATATGGTTTTTCTTTGGTTGGTTATTGATATAGTCAACTATGCTAATAGTTTTCCTAATATTGAACCAGCCTGGCATTCCTGGTATAAATCCTACTTGGTCATAGTGTATTATCCTGGGGATGATTTTCTGTAATCTTTTTGCTAATATTTTATTTAAGATTTTAGCATCAATATTCATTAGGGAGATTGGTCTATAATTTTTTTTCCTCTGTTTTCAACCTACCTGGTTTAGGTATCAGTACCATGTCTGTGTCATAAAAGGAGTTTGGTAGAACCCCTTCAATCTCTATTTTTTCAAATAGTTTATTTAGCATTGGAGTTAATTGTTCTTTAAATGTTTGATAGAATTCACATGTAAATCCATTTGGTCCTGGGGACTTTTGCTTAGGGAGTTGATTGATAGTTTGTTCTATTTCTTTTTCTGAGATGGGACTGTTTAGGATATTTACTTCTTCCTCTGTTAGTTTGGGCAAGCTATATTTTTGGAGGTATTCTTCTATTTCATTTAAGTTGTCAAATTTATTGGCATAAAGTTGGGCAAAGTAACTCCTAATTATTGCTCTAATTTCCTCTTCGTTAGTAGCGAGTTCTCCCTTTTCATTTTTAAGACTAACAATTTGATTTTTCTCTTTCCTTTTTTAAATCAGATTTACTAAGGGTTTGTCTATTTTATTGGTTTTTTCATAGAACCAGCTCTTAGTTGTATTAAATAATTCAATAGTATTTTTACTTTCAATTTTATTGATCTCTTCTTTTATTTTTAGAATTTCAAGTTTAGTATTTGACTGGGGGTTTTTAATTTGTTCCTTTTCTAGCATTTTTAGTTGCAAGCCCAATTCACTGAGCTTCTCTTTCTCTATTTTATGCAAATAGGCCTCTAGATATGAAATTTCCCCTTATTACCGCTTTGGCTGCATCCCATACATTTTGGTATGATATCTCATTATTATCATTTTCTTGGATGAAATTATTAATTATGTCTATGATTTGCTGTTTCACCCAATCATTCTTTAGTATAAGATTATTTAGTTTCCAATTATTTTTTGGTCTACTTTCCCCTGGCTTTTTGTTGAATGTAATTTTCATTGCATCGTGGTCTGTAAAGGATGCATTTACTATTTCTGCCTTACTGCATTTGAGTTTGAGGTTTTTATCTCCTAATATATGGTCAATTTTTGTATAGGTTCCATGAACTGCTGAAAAGAAAGTGTACTCCTTTCTGTCTCCATTACATTTTCTCCAGAGATCTATCATATCTAACTTTTCTAGTATTCTATTTACCTCTTTGACTTCTTTCTTATTTATTTTGTGGTTTGATTTATCTAATTCTGAGAGTGCAAGGTTGAGATATCCCACTATTATAGTTTTGCTGTCTATTTCTTCTTGCAGCTCTCTTAATTTTTCTTTTAAGAAATTAGATGCTACCCCACTTGGTGCATAGATGTTTAATAGTGATATTGCTTCATTATTCATGCTACCCTTTAGCAAGATATAGTGCCCTTCCTTATCTCTTTTAATTAGATCAATTTTTTGCTTTAGCTTGATCTGAGATCAGGATGGCTACCCCTGCTTTTTTGACTTCACCTGAAGCATAGTAGATTTTGTTCGAACTTTTACCTTTAACCTGTATGTATCTCCCTGCTTCAGGTGTGTTTCCTGTAAACAACATATTGTAGGATTCTGGCTTTTAATCCATTCTGCTAACCACTTCCTCTTTATGGGGGAGTTTACCCCGTTCACATTTATGGTTAAAATGATCAATTCTGTATTACTTGCTGTCTTGTTAACCCCTGTTTATGCTTTTTTCCCCTGTTGCCCTCTTCCCCCCCTGCCCAGTATTAAGCTTGTGAGCACCACTTGCTTCTCACACCCCTGCCGTTTTAGTACTCCCCTCCACCTTAGATTTCCTCCCCCTACCTTACTCCTTTCCCTCCCCGTTTCCATATTCCCTTCCGCTTAGCTTATTCCTTCCCTTTTCACTTTTCCCTTCTCACTTCTCAATGAGGTGGGAGAAGTTTCACCATAAATTAAATATATCTAATTTTTTTTTCTCTTAAAGCCAATTCTGAAGGGAGTAAGATACCCATTATATTCATCCCCCTCCATTCTTTGTCTCAGATATAATAGGTTTCCTTTGCCTCTTCATGAGATGTAGTACTCCCACTTTACCCTTTTTCTGGTGCAATGTCCTTTCCACATCTACTTTCTAGAACAAGGTATACATATATTCTTTATACCTCTTTATATCAGAAATATAGTTCCCAAGATTAATCTTTACCTTTTTAGATTTCTCTTGAGTTCTATATTTGTAGATCAAACTTTTTGTTAAGGTCTGGCTTTTTCATCAAAAATAAGTGAAATTCGCTTACTTCGTTGAATGTCCATCTTCTTCCCTGGAAAAAGATGCTCATTCTAGCTGGGTAAGTTATTTTTGGTTGTATACTAAGTTCTTTAGCCTTTTGGAATATCATATTCCAGGCCCTTCGATCCTTTAATGTGGATGCTGCCAGATCCTGGGTGATCTTTATTGTGGCTCCTCGATACTTGAATTGGGTTTTTCTAGCTGCTTGCAATATTTTTTCCTTCATCTGAGGGTTCTGGCATTTAGCCACTATATTCCTTGGTGTTTTGATTTTAGGATCCCTTTCAGTGGGTGATCGATGAATCCTTTCAATGTTTATTTTTTCCTCTGTTCCTATGACTTCTGGGCAGTTCTCTTTGATAATTTCCTGGAAAATAGTGTCCAGGCTCTTTTTTTCATCATGTTTTTCTGGGAGTCCAATGATTCTCAGATTGTCTCTCCTGGATCTGTTTTCCAGGTCTGTTGTCTTCCTCAGAAGGTATTTCACATTCTTTTCCATTGTTTGACTTTTTTTGGATTTGCTTGACTGATTCTTCTTGTCTCCTCGAGTCATTCAATTCCAATTGTTTGATTCTGATTTTTAATGAAGTGTTTTCTTCACTCACTCATTTAAAATCTTTTTCTAATTGTCCCATTGAGTTCTTTTGTTCTGTGGAATTTTTTTCCATTTCGCCAATTTTGTTTTTTAAAGAGCTGTTTTCTGTTTCCAGTTCACTAATCCTATTTTTCAAGGATTTGGTTTCTTTATCCACTCTCTCTTTAACTGAGTGGGATGACTTCTCCAGACTCTCTTGCCAAGCCTCCCTCTCCTTTTCCCATTTTCTTCTAGCTCCCTTGTGATTGCCTTTTTAATTTCCTCCATGAGATTCATCTGTGCTGAGGAACAGATGATCTCCTCTTTTGGGGATTCACCTGGGGACTGTCTGTTTTTAGTCTCCTCAGGATTTGGAGTCTGCTCTCTTTCTGTATAGAAGCTGTCAAGGGTTAAAGTCCTCTTCAGTTTTTTGCTCATTATGTCAAAGAATCAAAGACAAACTAGCAAAAAGAGAAAAAGAAATCATCCCTAATTTGAAGTCTGCTTTTTGAGGGGAGGGGCTGTGTGGCAGTACCGAGCTTCCTCTACAGACTCTGGGGGGCAGCAGTGAGGCATTAGCCCGACTGTGCTGTGCCTGCGCTCTGAGATCCCAGAGCGTGCTGAGTCACTGTGGGGGGGGAAAAGGGGGCGGCCAGGTCCCGAGAGACTACATATGTTTGGGGTTGTATTCTTCTCCCCAGTGTTTTTAGCTTCTCTGCTGGGCTGCTGATTTGCTGCCGGAGCAAAGTATCCAAACCTGTAGCAAAGCTCTCTCTGCAGAGACGACTGCGATCACACCCCACCCCCTCTCCAGTCTGCTTGGCTGTGAGCCGCCTTCCATGCTCTCAGCTGCCTGCCCGCAGCCTGCTTCCGATCCAAAACCATCCCAGCCCTCGTGCAAAAACAGACCTTTCTTGGCGAATCTCAAGCATGGCTTCTCTTGGTAACTATATGTGTTTTTTTTTTTTCAGTCAAGCATCAATTCAGAAGCTTGTAATGAAATGGATAGTGAGAGAAAAACACAGAGCTACACAGCTATGTGTCTCCTCTCCGCCATCTTGCTTGATAAAATTTTCATTGTGCAGCATCATAATTTTGGGAATATGTATAGAAGAATTGCACATGTATAACATGTGATGGATTACTTGCTGTCTATAGAATAATGTGGGGGGAAGGGAGGGAGTGAAAAAAATTGGATCACAAGGCTTTGCAAGAGTGAATGCTGCCAACCACTTTTGCATATATTTTAAAAATAAAAAAGTTATTATTTAAAAAGTCAGAGGTAGCAATTCTGATCTCAGATAAAGCAGAAGTATAATAAGATATAATTAAAAAGTTAAGGAAGGAAACTACATGGCATCCATACCATAATTGACCATGTATTAGAGCATTAAAACCTCACAATCAAATGCAGAAAGGAAAAAATAGTAAATATTTCATTTTCAGACCATAATGCAGCCAAAATTATTTTCAATAAAGGGCCAGGAAAAGATAGACTAAAAACCAATTGGAAGTTAAACAATCTAATTCTAAAGAATGAGTGAACCAAAAAAAAAAAAAAAAAATCACATAAACAATCCACAATTTCATCTAAGACAATGACAATGAGACTAGCATAACAAAATATATGGGATGTAGCCAAAGCAGTTCTTAGGGGAAATTTTTTTTTATCTCTAATAAATTACTGAATAAAATGGAGAAAGAGGAAATCACTAAATTGGACGTGCATCTCAAAAACCTAGGTAAAAAAAAAAAAAAATAACCCCCCGATTAAATGCCAAATCATATATTCTGAAAACCAAAGCTGAAAGTTATAAAAGTGAAACTAAGAAAACCATTGAAGTAATTAATAAAGCTAAGAATTGGTTGTATAAAAAAAATAACAAAATAGACAAATCTTTGGTTAATGTGTTTAGAAAAAGGAAATATAAAAACTAAATTAACAGCATCAAAAATGAAACAGGCATGGCAGAAACTAGGCATTGACCAAACTTAACAATGTACACCAAGATAAGATCAAAATGGCTTCATGATCTAGGCATAAAGAATAATATTATAAATGAATTAGAGGAACACAGGATAGTTTACCTCTCAGACCTGGAGGAAAGAATTTATGACCAAAGAAGAACTAGAGGTCATTACTGATCACAATACAGAAAATTTTGATTATATCAAATTGAAAAGGTTTTGTACAAACAAAATTAATGCAGACAAGATTAGAAGGGAAGCAATAAACTGGGAAAACATTTTTACAGTCAAGGGTTCTGATAAAAGCCTCATTTCCAACATATATGAAGAATTGACTCTAATTTATAAGAAATCAAGCCATTGACAAGCCCAAAGCCCCTAACTTCTGGGAAAAGAATTCATTATTTGATAAAAACTGCTGGGATAATTGGAAATTAGTATGGCAGAAATTAGGCATGGACCCACACTTAACACCATATACCAACATAAGATCAAAATGGGTCCA
The DNA here is from genome assembly GCF_016432865.1 of Antechinus flavipes. Lineage (NCBI taxonomy): Eukaryota > Metazoa > Chordata > Mammalia > Dasyuromorphia > Dasyuridae > Antechinus > Antechinus flavipes. Next base: position 404,026,283 of record NC_067400.1, read on the forward strand.
TGACCTAGGCATAAAGAATGAGATTATAAATAAATTGGAGGAACAGAGGATAGTTTATCTCTCAGACTTGTGGAGGAGAAAGAAATTTGTGACCAAAGATGAACTAGAGACTATTAACGATCACAAAATAGAAAATTTTGATTATATCAAATTAAAAAGCCTTTGTACAAACAAAACTAATGCAAACAAGATTAGAAGGGAAGCAACAAACTGGGAAAACATCTTCACAGTTAAAGGTTCTGATAAAGGCCTCATTTCCAAAATATATAGAGAGCTGACTCAAATTTATAAGAAATCAAGTCATTCTCCAATTGATAAATGGTCAAAGGATATGAACAGACAATTTTCAGAGGATGAAATTGAAACTATTACCACTCATATGAAAGAGTGTTCCAAATCATTATTGATCAGAGAAATGCAAATTAAGACAACTCTGAGATACCACTACACACCTGTCAGATTGGCTAAGATGACAGGAAAAAATAATGGTGAATGTCAGAGGGGATGCGGGAAAACTGGGACACTAATGCATTGTTGGTGGAGTTGTGAACGAATCCAACCATTCTGGAGAGCAATCTGGAATTATGCCCAAAAAGTTATCAAATTGTGCATACCCTTTGATCCAGCAGTGTTTCTATTGGGTTTATATCCCAAAGAAATACTAAAGAAGGGAAAGGGACCTGTGTGTGCCAAAATGTTTGTAGCAGCCCTATTTGTAGTGGCTAGAAACTGGAAAATGAATGGATGCCCATCAATTGGAGAATGGCTGGGTAAATTGTGGTATATGAATGTTATGGAATATTATTGTTCTGTAAGAAATGACCAGCAGGATGAATACAGAGAGGACTGGCGAGACTTACATGAACTGATGCTAAGTGAAATGAGCAGAACCAGGAGATCATTATACACTTTGACAACGATATTGTATGAGGACATATTTTGATGGAAGTGGATTTCTTTGACAAAGAGACCTAACTGAGTTTCAATTGATAAATGACAGACAAAAGCAGCTACACCCAAAGAAAGAACACTGGGAAACGAATGTGAACTATCTGCATTTCTGTTTTTCTTCCCAGGTTATTTATACCTTCTGAATCCAATTCTCCCTATGCAACAAGAGAACTGTTCAGTTCTGCATACATATATTGTATCTAGGATATACTGCAACATATCTAACAGATAAAGGACTGCTTGCCATCTAGGGGAGGGGGTGGAGGGAGGGAGAGGAAAAAAAATCGGAACAGAAACGAGTGCAAAGGATAATGTTGTAAAAAAAATTACCCTGGCATGGATTCTGTCAATATAAAGTAATTATTAAATAAAAATTAATAATAATAATAATAATAATAAATGGCTAAAAAAAAAAAAGAAATCAAGCCATTCTCCAATTGATAAATGGTCAAAAGATATGAACAGACAATTCCCAGACAAAAAAATTGAAACTATTCCTAACCATATGAAAAGCTGCTTCAAGTCATTATTAATCAGAGAAATATAAATTAAAACAACTCTGAGGTACCACTACAAACCTTTCAGGTTGGCTAGAATGACAGGGAAAGATAATGCAGAATGTTGCAGGAGATGTGGGAAAACAGGGACACTGATACATTGTTAGTGGAATTGTGAATACATACAGCCATTCTGGAGAACAATTTGGAACTATGCTCGAAAAGTTATCAAACTATGCATACCCTTTGATCCAGCAGTGTTTCTACTGGGCTTATATCCCAAAGAAATCTTAAATAATGGAAAGGGAGCTGTATGTGCATGAATGTTTGCAGGTCTCTTTGTAGTGGCCATAAACTGGAAAGTGAGTGGATGCCCATCAATTGGAGAATGGCTGAATAAATTGTGGTATATGAATACTATGGAATATTATTGTTCGGTAAGAAATGATCAGCAGGAGGATTTCAAAAAGGCCTGAAGAGACTTACATAAATTGATGCTGAGTGAAATGAGCAGCACCAGGAGATCATTATATACTTCAGCAACAATACTATATGATCATCAATTCTGATGGACCTGGCCATCTTCAGCAATGAGATGAACCAAATCAGTTCTAATGGAGCATTAATGAATTGAACCAGCTACACCCAGTGAAAGAACTCTGGGAGATGACTAAGAACCATTACATTGAATTCCCAATCCCTATATTTTTGCCCACCTGCATTTTTTTTATTTCCTTCATAGGCTAATTGTACAATATTTCAGAGTTCAATTCTTTTTGTACAACAAAATAACAGTTTGGGCATATAGTTATTTTGTATTTAATTTATACTTTAACATATTTAACATGTATTGGTCATCCTGATGTCTAGGGGAGGAGTTGGGAGGAAGGAGGGGAAAAATTGGAACAAAAGGTTTGGCAATTGTCAATGCTGTAAAATTACCCATGCATATAACTTGTAAATAAAAAGCTATTTAAAAAATTGAAATAGGCGAATTTATCACCAATGAAATAGCCATTAATTATTACTATAATATTAAAATTAAATAGTAAATAAAATTACTATAAATATTAAATAAAAATAAAAATTAAATAAAATTAAATTTTAATAATATTAAATCTATTAAAATAATAATTAAGAATTATTTTGCCCACCTGTATGTCAACACTTCTGACACATTAGAAGAATATTTACAAAAATATAAAATGACCAGAATAACAGAAGAGGAAATAAATTACTTAAATAGTTCCATTTTAGGAAAATACATTGAGCAAACCATTAATGGTCTCCCTAAGAAAAATTCTTTAGGACCAGATTGATTCACAATTGAATTCTACCAAACATTTAAAGAACAATCAATTTCAATACTATGTAAACTATTTGGAAAAACAGGTAAAATAATACTGTCAAATTCCTTCTGTGACACAAATATGGTATTGATAGCTAAACCAGGAAGAGTGTTTTGATATCATCACTCTCAATATGTCCTCACCTTTTTCATCCTCCCCCCATTCTCATATCCCATTTCCTTTGTATTTTCCTGCAGAGTAAGATAGATTTCTATACTACTATTGAATATATATGTTGTTTTCTTTTTGAGTCAATTCTGCTGAGTGTAAGGTTCACTCTCTCACCTTCTCCTTCCTCTCTTCCCCTCCAGTATAAAAACTTTATCTTATCACTTTATTTGGCATATAATTTGCATGATTCTATTTTTTCCTTTCCCTTAACAGATGAACTTTATTAAATCCCTCTTGATATCACTTTCCTTATTACTTCCTTATGCTCCTCCAGAGCCTTGTAATTGAAAAATCAGATTTTCCATGAAACTCTGGTATTTTCATCACAAATGTTTGAAAATCATCTATTTCATTTAATGACCACCTTTTTCTTTGAAGTATTACTCTCTATTTTGCTGAGTTGGGGATTCTTAGTTGTAATCTTAGCTCCATTGCTTTCTGGAATATATTCCAATCCCTCTGTTTTTATAATGTAGAAGCTGCTAAATCATGTGTTATTCTGACTGTGGCTCCTCTGTCCTTGAATTGTTTCTTTCTGTATGCTTGGAATATTTTCTTTTTGAGCTGGGAGTTCTGGAATTCAGCTATAGTATTCCTGGGAGTTTTCAGTATGGGATCTTTTTTGGAAATTGATTGGTGGATTCTTTCCATTTCTATTTTACCTTATGGTTCTAGAATATCAGGACTGTTTTCCTTGATACTTTCTTAAAAGATGATGTACAGGTTTTTTGTTTTTGTTTTTTGATCATGTCTTTCAAGTAGAGCGACATTTTAAAAATGATCTCTCCTGGATTTCTAGGTCAATTATTTTTCCAATAAGATTTTTCCAAAATTTCACATTTTTCACCTTTTCTTTGGTTTTGTTTTATTGTATCTTGATTTATCATAACGTCATTAGCTTTCATTTGCTCAATTCTATTTTTTAAGAGTTATTTTCCTGAGCTTTTGTACCTCCTTTTTCAATTGGTGAGTTTTGCTTTTTAAGACATTCTTCTCTTCATTTTTTTTTGCATTTTTTGTGCCATTCTCAATTCTTTTCCTATTTTTTCCTTTCTCTCTCTCACTTGATTTTCAAAAATATCTTTTGAACTTTTCCATAGCCTAACACCAATTGGGGCTTTTTTCTTGAAGGCTTTGCTTTTCAGGAGCTTTGATTTTGTCATCTTCTGAGTATGCTTTGATCTTTCTTGTTGCCATAGTAACTTTCAATGGTCAGAAACTTTTTCTGTTGTCTGCTCATTTTCTGAGGCAATATTACTAGGCTTTTAAATCTTTATTAAAGTAGGGTTCTCTTTTAAGGGGGGAAATGCATGATAATCTTTGATTTTGTGCAGCTTTTTTCAGAGATCCTCCTATGAATCTGACTACAAGCACTTGCGATGAATTAGGAATGCCTTTGCCCCACTATAGCTGCAAGATCTTGTGTGCCAAATCAACAGATTTCTGCTTTGTTGATACTTCCACCCTGGGTGTGGGAGTGGGGTTGCACTCCCATGGCCTCTGCTGGGATTGAATGTTGAACTCCTCCCTCATTGCCATATTCCATTTCTACTGGCCTCCCAAATTCTCCCTGGTGTTCCTGAGCTAAGAGGTCACAAAGTCTTCAGCATTACTGCTGATTCTGAGTTTTTGCCTCCCTGACATTGGGGTCCAGGCAGGAGTTCAGACCTCAAATAGGGCTGATTCTTGGCCTGGGGCCTCAACTGGACACTGGAATTATGTACTAGATTCTCACCCTGGCTCCATAACCCTTTTCTGCTGATCTTCCCAGTTCTCTTTGATGTCTCTGAAGTGAGAGATTTGAAAACTGCTAGTACTTCCAATTGTAATGTTCTCAGTTCAGTTTCCTGGGGGTCTCTGGAAGAAGCCTTCATTTTAGTTCAATAATTAACACAAGTACAGCCAGGTGTTAAAGTCCAAATCCTTTATTATCTCTTTCAAAGTCTTGTCTCCTTTCCTGGGCCCAGTTAGCTTTCTTAAAGGCCTTCTAGAATCTTGATTTCAGTGGAGAAAATGAAGGGGGGAGCCTGTCACCAAGGTGCTGTGAGAGGGATGAATAAATCTGAGTCCAAGGGATTGTGCTTCAGCCTCCAGTCTGCTTATGTTCTCTAGCTCTCTCTCCAAGCCTCTCAGTCCCCCAGGAGCCTGATTGAAGATTGAATGAATCTCTCTTCTTGGTTCTGAGAGCTTAAGCTCCTGCCTCCAGTTCTCTTGTTTTCTCTGCCTTTGTGTGAGCCTGGCTGAGGCTTCTAGCTTGTATGTTCTACACTGAGTATAAACCAATCATTATGTCACTAAAAAAAAAAATTATTTGTTGTAAGATTAAATCAATCATACTGAATTTAGAGAACTATTAAGCATCATGCTAAACTAGATAACCATTGTATCATCAATTCCACTGAATTAGTATTTTGTAAGAATCCTTCTTTCAAGTTCAGAGTTCTGGCCCATAACATCCAATGGAGATGGATCAGAATGGGGTTTGGTTGGGGCTGGGTCTGCATTGAGAATTCATGCTGGGTTCTCACCCTGATGTCCCAGACTTTTTCTATTAAGCTTCTAAGTTTCCTTCAGCTGGAAAAGGTAATTTTTTTGGGGGGGGCTGTTCTGATTTGTTTAGAGTCATTATTTAAAGGAATTTGGAACAGTTTGGTGGAGAGGTTAGGTGAGTTCCACCACCCTGGCTCTGCTTCCTATAGCTTTTTTTTTTTTTTTTTACATCACTATCTCTTATTGAAATGGTACGAGGTTGGGAGGAGTCAAGCTAAGAAAAGAAACAATGTCAATTAGTGCCTTTCAAATGTACCTCCAGCTGCATCAATACAACTGCCACTATTCAGTTACCTTCTTGGTCACTACATGATTAGCTAATTGGAATAAATTATAGACAGTCTATATGTACTTCCAAACTAGAAGCTTTTTTTTTTCCATCAAGTCTTCTTCACATAGTTGGAAGGATTTGAGATAATTGATCAAATACTCATTACATTCAGCAAGTACTTTCAGTTTCAAACTGACTCAGTCAGAGAGGCCCAATCTTTTATTAAATGGACATTCTTATGTATGCTCATATATGTATATAAGAAATACATTTATATCTATATATCTATGTCTATTCATATATATGTATATAGTGTGATTTTAAAAATCTCTTTTTATATTTAGTTCTACATCTTTTTCATCTTTGGCTTTCATGGAATGCTAATTTATATTTACTTTTGACTTTATGTTCATATCTACCTATGAGTAGTTATGGACTTGGGTTCATATTGAAGAAATAGACTTTGAGCTAGATACTTTGTAAGTGAAGAGACTAAAGGAAGTTTGGTAAAATGAATAAATGTCATATAACAAATTTTGGAGGATTTTGATTGTACTAAAATGAAAAAGGATAGGAGGATTTGAAGTGGTTCAGAATTTCATTTCCTTATCCTGAAAAGGAATTCATGCTTTCAGTGAATGTGATTTTAAAACCTTACAAACAGAATAGGAAGTGGGAAATGTTTCTCCTCTACAACATAGGAAGTTGTAGCATTATTTAGTTGGAGGGAACATTCCCTGTAAAAACCTACTTAGATATTCAGTTAATAAATATTTGGAAATGGAGCATAAATTCAAATAAATTCATACTAAGAAAAATGTGATAAGGGAAATACAAGGGAAATATAGAATTATAATTTATTCTATTAATTAAATCAATAAGAAATTAATATGCCTCCCTTTTAGCTGACCATACATCAGTTTTGAAATTCTTAGGTAACATATTTACTGCTGAATAATTTAAACCATCATTCCTTTCCCTGCCCCTCTACCCTCAGATCCCCCAATAAAATAGTTTCAAGGCATAGACCTAAATTTATTTCTGGATAGACTCTCATGCTATGCTCTTATGCTAATTTTAAAAAAAAAAAAAAGGATGGGTGGGAGGGACAGAGTCAAGTTTGTGGAGAAAAGGCAGCAACTTATCTGAGCTCTCCCCTAAACCCCTCTGAACATCTTTAAATAATGCCAAAAATAATTCCTGGAGCAACAGAATCCAACAAAAGGATGGGTGAAATAAATTTCAAGTCAGAGACAACTTAGTAGGTCAGCAAGAAAGGTGTGACACACTTTGGTGAGAGTGGAACACAGCTCAGCACAGGCTATATCAGCACAGGCTTCCCTCAGTAAACCAGTTGAGGGTCCTGGGAGCTACTGAATCATTATAAGCAACAGCAGTGGCTGCTTCTGGAACTCTCAGTCCTATGTTATGAAATAGAATAACTCTTCAGAAGAAGTTTACAGGAGTCATTTTGGTAAAACTGAGGCAGGATTCTGTTGGTTTTCCCATACTTGGATGTAAGTCAAAATCTTGGAAGCAATTCCAGGGCCAGAGGAAGCACTAGCATACAAGAGTTTGTGGCATCAATAGAGCAGGGAATCTCATCATATTTCCCAGGTAGAAAAGAGTGCTTGTGTCACTCACAGAAGAAAAGTATACATCTCTCCTTATATCATAGCACCTTTGAATAATGAAAACTTACAGGTATCTCTGAAAACAGATGCACAAAACTTTATTCTTTTTTGGTTTTTATTTCCTTTTTGATCAGTTCCTTATTTCACAACTATGACTAATATGGAAATATATTGTACATGATAGCATACACACACACACACACACACACATCAAATTGCCTTTCATTTTTGTAAAGGGGCAGAGTACAGAGAGAAAAAAAAATTGGAACTCAAAATCTCATAAAATGAATGTTAAAATTTTTCTTGACATAATTGGGAAAAATAAAATATTATTTTAAAACATATGGGACAAGAATGAGATATTTATGACACCCAGAATCCTGTCTGCTGCTATACTTGTCCCATAGATATATTCCATGAGCTTATATAAGAAGAAATTGTACCTCATCCACTTTCTTGTTTACAATTTCTTTATATCATTATAATCTTTAATTATTACATATTTAACTATAATTTATGACTTTCAACAGTGTTCCTTGCTCACAATATGGGCACTATTTTCTCCACTCCTCTGCTCCCTAAACCAGAAGTTCAATTCAGTGACTAAAGTTTCTCCCCTCTCTTTTCTTTTCTTTTTGTTTTTTAATATGCTAAAGTATATGTTAAATACAATATAATACAGTTATTTTGCTGCACAACAAGGATTGGACTTTGAAATAATGTACAATTACCTTGTGAAGGACATCAAAAATGCAGTTGGACAAAAATAGAGGGATTGGGAATGATATATAGTGGTTCACACTCATTTCCCAGAGTTCTTTCGCTGGATATAGCTGGTTCTATTCATTACTGAACAATTGGAACTGATTTGGTTCATCTCATTGTTGAAGAGAGCCACATCCATCAGAATTGATCATCATATAGTATTGTTGTTGAAGTATATAATGATCTCCTGGTCCTGCTCATTTCACTCAGCATCAGTTCATGTAAGTCTCTCTAGACCTTTCTGAAATCATCCTGCTGGTCATTTCTTACAGAACAATAATATTCCATAACATTCATATACTACAATTTATTCAGCCATTTTCCAATTGATGGGGATCCACTCAGTTTCCAGTTTCTGGCCATTACAAAGAAGGCTGCCACAAACATTTTGGCACACACAGGATCCTTTCCCTTCTTTAAGATCTCTTTGGGATATAAGCCCAGTAGAAACACTGCTGGATCAAAGGGTATGCACAGTTTGATAACTTTATGAGCATAGTTCCAAATTGCTCTCCAAAATGGCTGGATGTATTCACAATTCCACCAACAATGTATCAGTGTCCCTGTTTCCCACATCCCCTCCAACATTTAGCATTATCTTTCCCTGTCATTCTAGCCAATCTGACAGGTATGTAGTAGTATCTCAGTGTTGTATTAATTTGCCTTTCTCTGATTAATAATGACTTGGAGCATTTTTTCATATGGCTAGAAATAGTTTCAATTTCTTCATTTGAGAATTGTCTGTTCATATTCTTGGACCATTTATCAATTGGAGAATGGCTTGATTTCTTATAAATTAGAGTCAATTCTCTATATATTTTGGAAATGAGGCTTTTATCAGAACCTTTGAATAAAAATGTTTTCCTAATTCATTGCTTCCCTTCTAATCTTGTCTGCATTAGTTATGTTTGTACAAAATATTTTTCAATTTGATATAATCAAAACTTTCTATTTAGTGATCAATAATAATCTCTAGTTCTTCTTTGAACACAAATTCCTTCCTTCTCCACAGATCTGAGAGGTAAACTATCCTATTTTCTTCCAATTTATTTATAATCTAATTCTTTATGCCTAGATCATGAACCCATTTTGACCTTATCTTGGTATACGGTGTTAAGCATGGGTCAATGCCAAGTTTCTGCCATACTAATTTCCAATTTTCCCAGCAGTTTTTTTCAAACAATGAATTCTTATCCCAAAAGGTGGGGTCTTTGGCTTTGTCAAACACTAGATTATTAAAGTTATTGACTACTTTGTCCTTTGAACCTAACCTATTCTACTGATCAACTTGTCTATTTCTTAGCCAATACCAATGGTTCTGGTAACCACTGCTTTATAATGTAATTTTAGATCTGGTACCTCTTATCTTTTCTTGAGCTCTTGGTGACTTTATTCAGTTCTATACTACCCACTATTCTGAAATCCCCTCTGGATGAGAGCTGAGATCATAAGTCTCTTGGTGCAAAATTCAGACTCAAAGTGAAGAAAGCAAGAAAAACCACCAGATCATGTATGTATGATCTAAAATGGAAGTGACAAAGAAATTTAAGGGATTAGATCAGTAGGAATGCCTACTGATGAATGAAAAATGATGAACAGAAGTTTCCAATATTGTATAAGAAGCAACACCAACAAAACAAACAGAAAACTTCATCCAAAAAAGAACAGAAGCAAAATTTTGCATTTATGATTGCTATTTCCTTTTATTTTATCCTCCACTCTCTCTTTCTGTTTCTATCTCTCTGTCTCTCTTTTTCTTTGTCTTTGTCTGTCTCCATCTCTATCTTTTGCCTCTGTCTCTCTCATCTTGTACATCTTCAAAAGGGTTTTACTTCTAACTATTGCCTCCCCCATTGTGCACTCCATACTATCTTTTCTACTTACTTCTTATATTTCCTTTTCCTTCTATTTTCCTATGGGGTAAGATGGATCTTTATATCCTACTCAGTGTGTATGTTGTTCCCTCTTTGAACCAATTACAGTGAGAATAAGATGCAAACATTCCTTCCTACCTTCCATCATCTTCCTTTCCACTGTATATGTTCTCTCTAGCCTCTTTTATGTGAAGTAATTGTTCTATTCTACTTCTCCCTTTCCCTATCTCACTTATTTATCTTATCACTCTTTGATTTTATTTTTTATGTATCATAATTTCATATTCAACTCACACCTGGGCCATCTCTGTATGTATGTGTTTGTGTATATATATGTATGTATATATGTATATATGTATATATATATTCCTTTTAACTGCCCTCATAATGAGAAAGCTCTTATAAATTTTAAATATCATCTTTCCATGTATTTGTATTTGAGTTTTATGTTTGAAAATCAAATCACCTCTTTAGCTCAGATCTTTTCTTCAGGAAAGCTTAAAAAGTTCTCTAGTTCATTGTATTTGTATTTTTTCATTGAATTATTGTATTAAGTTTTGTTGGGCAGAGGATTCTTTGTTCTGATACTTGCTTCATTGCCCTCTGGAGCATAATCCAAGTCCTCTACTACTTTAGTGTGACAGCTCTTGATCCTTTTTTTTTTTTTTTTTTTTTTTTTTTGGTAGATGGCTTCCAAATATTCAAATTACTACTTTCTGATTGTTTGCAATACTATCTCCTTTACCTAGAGGCAATGAAATTTGATTATAATATTCCTGAAATTTTGGGGATCTTTTGAGAAGTGATTGGTGGATTCTTTTAATTTGTATTTTGCCCTATGTAGAAATCAGAGCAGTTTTCCTTGATAATTTCTTGAAGTATGTTGTCTAGGACCTTTTTAATTATGGTTTTTAGGTAGTCCAATAATATTTAAATGTTATCTCATTCAGGGCCATTGTTTATTCCCAAGAGATATTTCACTTTTTCTTTTGTTTTTCCATTCATTTTGTTTTGTTTTATTGATTCTTCATTTCTCATGAAATCATTTAGCTTTCATTTGCCCAAATCTAATTTTTAAGACATTTTGGTTTCAAATTGCTTCCCCAAATTTCTACCCCAAATGTAAATATGAATTTATATAGCAAATGCTTATTATCTCCAAGCTATATGAAATGAACAACTTTTAAAACATAAATATATAGAAGAAAACACATTTTTGAACCACAATAATTTGAACCACATTTCTATTGTCCTATATCTCTTTTTACTATTGCAGAAAAGATGCCACAGTGAGTTTCAGAGGTCTTTACAACCAACATTAATACTAAAATCAACTATTTTATCCATCTGCATGAAAATATCTGAGACATTATATACAAAATAATAACAGGATGAAAATTCTATCTCAATGAATCAGAAAACAACAAAAATTTTGCAAAGCACTTCATGTGCTACATCATTTGACCTTCCTAATAATTACCTTGTGAAATATAGGTAATTATAACAAGGCTGTTGAATATATATATATATATATATATATATATATATATATATATATATATATTATATATATATACACATATATATCACAAAAATTAAATATATATATATATATATATATATATGTACACATATATAAATCTCCCTAATACACATAAGACAATAGAAATACATATACTCCCTAATACACATAAGACAATAGAAATACATATACTTAAGCACATTTCTAAGGCAATGAAGTCGAGAAAATTTGATATGCAGTGACCCAGAAAGCCAAGATAATTCTCGTAATGACTAGTTACTGAAAAGAGATTCCATTCTAAAGATCTCTGGAGATAGGTGATTACATGAGGAATGGGAATAGGAGTGAGTTGAATGCAAATTTGAGCACTATTTCCCCTGTGGTCCACCCTTGGACCATATGGCAAATTCCTGAGTGCCATCTGGGGTAATTTACCTCCCAAAGTATTCATATAATGCTGTAGCCAATATCCAAATGATAGGAATGCAATAAACCTACATTATTAACTGCTATTTAAGTGTTATAAATAAAAGTGGGATAACTCCTTAATGGGCACTTATATGAAGTCCCAATCTTACACCCCTTTATTATCAGTGTAAGTGCAAATTTTCATGCCAGATGTGAAAAATGAAGTGATTAAAAACATAACTGCTGATAGCATGGTACTGTTTAGCTGCTGAAGATACCACAAGAGTGTTAATTACTATATAGAGAGTCGTTTTTCAGAGGAGAGTACTACAAATTGCTTAAGTAGTCATGGTGTTCTTCAGCTGGCTAACCTGGCGGGTGGGTGACGATTCCAAAATTCCTAGTAGTTAAGCAAATCTCTAATTAGAAATTACAAATTCCTAGAGGTGTTTGCACAGCAATCCAGCATGGATTTAATTGTAATATGCAGCCCCAGGATATCTCCAAACAACTTACAGTCTTCGGATATATTTTATTACATTGTTCAAAGTATATCCACAAAAGGAAATTAAATATCACCCTCATTATATCAATTTACTTGTATTCACTCAATGGTTAGATACAAGTACTTTTGACATATAGAATGATTTATCATTTGCTTATTGATTTCTCAAAGCAAAACTTTAAGTAGAGATAGAGGCCTAAAATTTTATCAGTATAAAAATCCAAGTTAAAGAAATTGCCTTTACCCATATGGTTTAGAAACTTCCCTGAAAACTTAGTTGTCTGGAAAATTGAGATGTTCTGTGACTTGCTCATGGTCATATAGTCAATATGGATAAGAAGAGGGACTTGAGTCCCAGTATTTCAGAATCTAGTGCCAGGAATCCATTGTTCTAGACTGACTCATTTTATTTCAGGCAATCTTTGGGGAACATTGTTAAGCCATTACTAGATTTGTTTATTTTTGACTACTTTAGGCAAATATGTATATATATATATATACACATATACATATATATATAGTCCAAGTTATTTAATCTGACAATCAATGCCTCAGTAATCTAATCCTAATTTACTTAAGTTTAACACTCCCAGAGCCAAAATGGCAGCGAAGGCACATGTGACTTTCTAAGCTCCTCTCATACCCTCATGACTAATTATTAAATTCAGTCTCAAAAATAGCACTTGACTGGTAAAACCCATGAAGATTAGAAGTACAGCAATTTGCCAGCCAAATATAATCTGGAAGATCACCAGGAAAGGTTTGTCCTGAGGGGCTGGAGCAGATCAGCTCAAGCAGGGAGATAGGAAAGACTAGCATCCAGAGCAGACCAGGGGCAGGGGTGGCCTCTGTGGCTAGAAAAGTTATAGAGATGACAATGCCATAGGCTGATTGCTCTGCCTTGATTACAAAGCAGAGCAGCAGAGAAAGTAAAGCCAAAGGTAGAGGATACTCTAAGAAATGCCAGAATCTAACAAGATCTGGCTGTACCCATCCCAAACCCCAAGAAACTCAGCACAGACCACAGCACAATTGTGCAGCTGCAATCTGTAGCATGGGGCTCTAGTGGCAGTTACTAATCTGCACGACAGGTGGGCACAGTCTGGGGCAGCCTCTAATCTTCACAGTGTGGGGCTTGGCCTGGGGTAGTAGAACTTCGACAGCATGAATATGCTTCCCTGGGCAGAGACATTTCTGGTCCATGTGGGATTATTCACTGGACAACTGCCAATACCCTCAGCACCACTTCAGGCTTTGGTCTGGGGAGTGACACTTTTACTGCTCAGCCTCTAGCCCCCAGGTAGTTGCTAATTCACACAGCCAGGTTCTTTGCAGGGCATGTTCACAGCTCAACCCAGGCCTAGTTACTTCTAATGGGGAACTTTTCCCCAGAGCACTCCCATACCCCACTGCTCTTTGCAGCCCATTGGTAAGCTACCATCCATACACCTATCCTTGCTCCGCAGAGGAAGCTGGTAACCTCCTGGCCCTGAAGGCAGACCCTACAGGCTTTGCGTAAGGAAATCAAAAGGATGTTCAATAACTTCTATACAGAAAGAAAGAAGGTTTTCAACCCCGAGGAGACTATTAGCAGACAGTCTCCAGACAATTGTTGGTCCCTGACACAAAGGGTTCTCCTAGAAGAGACTGTTAAAAATCTTAAAAGAGAGCTAGAAGAAAAATGGGGAAAGAAAAGAGAAGCTATGAGAGAAGTAACAACTTCCTGAAATGTGAATTGGAAAAGGTAAAAAAAAATAAATAAAAAGAAAAACCTCCCCCAAAGTTCAGGGAAACAGAATTTGTGAATTGGAAAAGGTAAAGAAATCCCAGAAAAGTAGGATTTGTGAATTGGAAAAAGAAAATAACTCACTAAAAAAAAAAATAGTGAAATGGAAAAAAAAAATCCATAGAGCAAAACAACTCATTTAAAAACTTAATTGGACATATACAAAAAGAAGTAAAAAAAGCTAATAAAGAAAATAACTCATTAAAAATCAGAACTGAACAAATAGAAATGGATGATTCATTGAGAGCCAATCAAGAATCAGTCAAGCAAAACCAAAAAAAATGAAAGATTAGGAAAAAAACCAAAAAGCATTTGAACCAATTCTAATTAGAGAGATGTTCAATCACTGGCCTTCACACACCTCCATTTTCCTCTCCACGGTACAAACTTTTCTTTGCATGCCACTTTTTTGTAAGAAACATTTCCACATTTTAGCCTTCCCCTCCCTATTCTATTAAATTCATATTTCTCAGTCTTTCTTTTTTGGGAGGAGAACTTCTCAACATAATCATAATATACATCCATGCTCTCTGTGTAGATTCCTTCTTATTGTCATAATAATGGTAAAATTTTTAGGATTTATAAGCACTCTTTTATGATTTCTCTTTCATGTTCACCTTTTTGTGTGGGCTTTGTATTTGAATTAATATATTCTATTCAGCCATTTCACTTTTTTTTTCTAATAAGAAATGTTGAAAGTTCTCTATTTCATTAAATATCTATTTTTTTTTTACCCTTTAAGAATTATAATTGGTTTTGCTGCATTGATTTTTCTTGTTTGTAATCCTATCAGATTTGCTTCTTGTAATATCATACTAGAAGACCATGAATCCTTTAATATGGAAGTTGTTAATTCTTCTGTGATCCTGGCTGAGGTTACAAAATATTTGGTTTTTTTTTTTTTAGTGGCTTGCAACATTTTTTCCTTGACCTGTAGGCCCTGGAATTTAGTCATAATATTCCGGAGTTTTCAGGTTAGGATCTTTTTCAAAAGATGATTAATGGATTATTAAACTCTAGACCCCAGACATTCCAGTTATTTTTCTTTATGCAGTTCTTAAAATTTGAGGTCTAGGGTTTTTGTACCTTTGCTTTCAGGTAGTCTAATTCTTAAATTATCTCTCCTCCACATAGTTTTCAAATGAGTTTTCCAATGAGATAATTCATATTTTTCTATTTTGCATTATTTTGTATTTTTATTTTTCTTTATTTCTAATTTTCAAAGAATTATTTACTTTAGTGAGATTTTATCACTTTTTTCCATTAGACCAATTTTATTTTTTAGAGAGTTCTTTTCTTCCATGAATTTTTAGCCTCCTTTTTCAGTTGGCTTATTCTGCATTTTAAGCATATGATCATTCATTTTTTTTTTACCTCTATGACTATTGAGCTAATTTAGTTTTTTTTTTTTTTTAAGATTCTATCTTAGTAATTTTTGTCCTTCTTTAACTGAGCTGTTAATTTTTTATTCCTTCTTCACTCATGTCTTTATCCATTCTTTCTCTACCACTCATATTTGATTTTTAAATAAGTTTAAGTATTCTGGGAATTTTTATTCAGCCTGTATCCAATTTGCTTTTTTAAATTTGTCTTTGCTTGTTGTGGTTTTGACTACTTTGTGCTCATTGTTTTTTTTTTAATCTTTCCTGTCACATCGTGAAACTTTGTGGTCATTTTTTTGTTTGTTTGTTTCTTTCTAATTTCTTGATTTTTCTTATTTGTTGTTTGGCTCAATTATCAGCACTGGGGCATAGGAGAAAGGGACACTGACCATTTTCCTATAACCTTTCACAACTTTGTTTGAAATTTTTGCTACTACTGTTATCACAATCTATTCCCATTGCTTGTTTTCATCCACAAAGACTCTAAGCCAGCCTCTAGCTTTATTTCACAGATCTCTCCTCCCAATTTGCCAAGTTATTATGGACTAGAGAATTATCTCACTCTGTCCTTTTGTTGGTTTTGCCATTTTAAAATTAGATTCCAAAGCATTAAAGTTTTTTTTTGGAGCAGAATGTTGGGAGAACTCATCTGAATGCTTCTTCTACTTTGCGATCTTTGCTCTGCCTTCAAAAGTTCTACAATTCTCTTTAATAGGAATTTTAACATTAAACAAATGGAAAATTATATCCTCTAAAATTTTGATAGTCAGCAATAGTATGATCACAGTATTTAAAAAGCATTTTCCCCTTCAATGAAATTCAGTCTTGTTTTTACACTAGACTAATTTAAAATGTACACTTTCCATTTTTTATAATAGAAATCACTGACACAATATATCAAAATTCAATAAGGTAAAAATTAAATCATAACATTACTTTATTTCCCACCTGATCCAAACTGATTTTTTTTCAACAGGATTACTTCTTGCTTTGTGGAGTATTTTATCTTTTTTTTTTCTTATTTTACTATATCTTAATATTTCCCCCATAATTTCTGCCTTTTTCATGTCATTTCCCCTTTACTTACAGAATATACAAATTAACAGATTAGGATAGATTGCTGCATAACAATCCTTAGCTTTTTGGAAGAGATTGAAAAGGATAAAAAAATATTAATTTTGAACATCAGTATGCTTAATATATAATAACATATATTTAAACTTAGGAGTTATCTTAAATTGATCATATTTAATCCCCCTCATTTCACAAGAATGGCAATTAAGGTTTGGCAAGGTTAACTTGAGATAGTTCAAGATCTTATGTTTGATAAAGGTCTGAGATAGCTTTGAATTCAATTCAAACAATATGAGATTTATCAATAGTTTTATGATCTATAAAATATTTTATAAACATTATCTCTTTAGAGTACAATGATATCCTTATGAAATAGGTACCATAGGCCTTATTATCATTTTATAAAAGAGAAAATTGACTTAAAGAAGCTAAATGAATTGATTGTGACTTCGTCACTAGTGAGTGTTAGAAGCAGGATTTTATTCAAAGATTTCATGAATGTTGGATGAGATGGGGAAAAACTAGTACACTGATACATTGTTGCTGGAGCTGAAAACTGATTTAACCATTCTGGAGAACAATTTGGAATTATGCTCAAAGGACTACCAAACTGTGTATATCCTGGATTCAGCAATGTTTCTACTAAGCCTGTATCCCAAAGAGATATAAAAAGGTGGGTGTGGTGGGGAGGACCCATATCTGAAAAAAATGTTTGTAGCAACTCTTTTTGTAGTGGCAAGGAACTGAAAACTGAGTGGATGCCCATCTGTTGGGAATGGCTAACTTATTTAGCATATGAATGGTCTGGAATATTATTGTTCTATGAGCAATGATCATCAGAATGATTTCAGAAAGATCTGAAGAGACTTACATGAACTGATGCTAAGTGAAGTGAATAGAACAAGGAGAGCATTGTATTAGGGGCGTTGTTGAAAGCTTACCTTGAGAAAATGAGAAAATACTAAGGTGCATTAGTGCAAGGTCAAGTCATCAGGTTGATGGATAACATCACTGAATAAGAATGGGTAAAAACAGGACTGCTGTTGGTACTTACAGACCTCATTGTGTATGTACTCAGGATCTGTTTTCCATCAAACTGAGACTATGATCATCGACCCTTGATGAGGACTTCAGAGTGTTTGCTGTTACACATGAGAATACCTTGACCATTATGAATGTGCAGGTATAAGCACAAAGATCTGAGGAGACCTCTCCAGCTTTAATCCAGCTATACTTCTTTAGAGTATAAAAAAAGGAGGCAGGTAGAGAGGAGTTCCTGAAAATATAATATCAATAAAGTTGTCTTCTCCCTCTGCTGGCTTCTGACTCTTTTTTCAAGAACATAGCTAGCCATGTCCAGTAGTACTTTGAAGACCAGTAATGATAAGACCCCTGGCTGCCCCTGGTGGAAGAATACAGATAGCATTGTACATGGCAAAAGGAAGATTATATGATGATCAATTTTGATGGACACGGCTCTTTTCAATAATGAGATGATTCAGGCCAATCCCAGTGAATTGTAATGGAGAAAGCCTTCTACATCCAGATGAAAGACAGTGAGGACTGAATATGGATTACAAAATACCTTTTTAACCTTTTTGTTTTTGTTTGCTTGCTTTTTCCCTTCATTTTTCTTTTTGTAACAAGTTTTCTTGTTCAGCATGATAAATGTGAAGAACTGTATATATTTAACATATATTGGATTACTTGTTACCTAGAGGAGGGGTGAGGGGAGGGAAAGAGAATGAATTTGCAACACGAGATTCTGCAAGGATGAATGTTGAAAACTATCTGCACATATTTTGAAAATAAAAATCTATTATTAAAACATAAGAATAAAAAGGGGAGAGTATCCACATGTGCAATTTTTTTTTTTGCACCAGCCCTTTTTGTAGTGGCAAAGAAGTGGAAATTGAATGAATGCCCATCAGTTGGGGAATGGCTGAATAAATTATGCTATATGAATATTATGGAATATTATTATTTTATTAGAAATGATCATGAGGACAATTTTGGAAAGGTCTAGAGAGACA
Source organism: Antechinus flavipes (assembly GCF_016432865.1). Classification (NCBI taxonomy): domain Eukaryota; kingdom Metazoa; phylum Chordata; class Mammalia; order Dasyuromorphia; family Dasyuridae; genus Antechinus; species Antechinus flavipes. The sequence continues at coordinate 404,045,055 of NC_067400.1, forward strand.
TACATGAACTAATGCTAAATGAAGTGAGTAAAACAAAGTGAACATTATACACAGCAACACATGGATTATATGATGATCAATTCTGATGGATGTAACTCTTTTCATGGTGCGATGATTCAGGCCAATCTGAGAAAACTTGTGATAGAGAGACTCGTATGCATCCAGAGGGAAACATGTTGGGATTGAATGTGAATCACAACATTATTTTCCCCCTTTTTTTGTTGTTTCTTTGGTTTTAGTTTACTTTCTCATTTTTTTTCCTTTTTCATATGATTTTTCTTGTGTAGCATGATAAATGTGGAAATATATGTGGAAGAATTATATGTGTTGACTATATACTGGATTTTTTGCTCTCTCTGGGAAGAGGAAAATTGGGGGCACAAGTTTTCCAGGAATGAATATTGAAAACTGTCTTTGCAATCAAGCCATTCTCCAATTGATAAATGGTCAAAGGATATGAACAGACAATTTTCAGATGAAGAAATTGAAACTATTTCCACTCATATGAGTGTTCCAAATCACTATTGATCAGAGAAAGGCAAATTTAGACAACTCTGAGATACCACTACATGCCTGTCAGATTGGCTAAGATGATAGGAAAAAATAATAATGAATGTTGAAGGGGATGCGGGAAAACTGGCACATTGAAGCCTTGTTGGTGGAGTTGTGAATGAATCTGGAGAGCAATCTGGAATTATGTCCAAAAATCATCAAACTGTATATACCCTTTGATCCAGCAGTGCTATTACTGGGCTTATATCCCAAAGAGATACTAAAGACGGGAAAGCATGTGCCAAAATGTTTGTGACAGCCCTATTTGCAGTGGCTAGAAATTGGGAAATGAATGGATGCCCATCAAGTGGAGAATGGTTGGGTAAATTATGGTATATGAATGTTATGGAATATTATTGTTCTGTAACAAGTGACCAGCAGGATGAATATAGGGAGGCTTAGAGAGACTTCATGAACTGATGCTGAGTGAAATGAGCAGAACCAGGAGATCATTATACACTTCAACAACAATACTGTATGAGCATGTATTCTGATGGAAGTGAATTTCTTCAACAAAAAGATCAACTTCAGTTCCAGTTGATCAGTGATGGACAGAAGCAGCTACACCCAAAGAAAGAATAGTGGGAAATGAGTGTAAATTGTTTGAATTTTTGTTTTTCTTCCCAGGTTATCTTTACCTTCTGAATCCAATTCTTCCTGTGCAACAAGAGAACTGTTCAGTTCTGTACACATATATCATATCCAGGATATACTGTAACATATTTAACATGTATAAGACTGCCTGCCAACTAGGAGAGGGAATAGTGGGAGGGGAGGGAAAAGTCAGAACAGAAGTGAGTGCAAGGCATAATGTTGTGAAAAATTATCCAGGCATGGGTTTTGTTAATAAAAAGTTATAATTTAAAAAACTAACAATAAAAAATAAAAACTTACCAAAAAAAGAAAAAGCAAAAAGAAAACTGTTTTTGCATGTATTTTGAAAATAAAAATCTATTATTAATAATATTTTTTACAACATTATCCCTTGCACTCACTTCATGTCTTCACTCTATTATCCTGCTTTGACCCTACAACTCTAGCCCATTGTATGTGAAATGAAGTTGATTTTTTTTCCCATTGGATTGCTTTTTTTCCCCCCCAGTTCATCAAATCTATTTTTAAGAAGTTGTTTTCATCAGTTAATTTCTGTGTTTTCTTTTTTAAACTCTTCTGCAAAATTCTCATTTCTTTCCTCCATTTTTCTTCTAACCATCTTTTAAGATCCTTTTTAAAGTCTTCCAAGAAAACCTTTTGAGTTTCAGACCAGTTCATATCTCAATTTGAGGTTTATCCTAGAAAGGTGTTTTGTTTTTGTTGTCTTCTTGGTCAGAGGTCTTTTTTACAACTTTGCTTCTCTTCAAACTTCCATTGAACTGTCCCTTGAAAACTTCATGGTATTAAGCTTCTGATCAGTCTGATGAAATGAAAGCACCCTTCAGCTCAAGATATATTGAAGGGATTTCAAGAAAGGTCAGTCTCACTGGGGTGAAAGAGTTAAGTCCAGCTCAGATGGTGCCCGATAAAGCCAATGGGAGAGTTTTAATTACAGCAGATCAGCAATTGGAACCTTCAGTTCTGGCCCAGTAGCAGAGCAGAGCAACAGAGCAGCTCTCAGTTCCACTACAGAAGGCAAATTTCCAACCCAGGATATTGCTCTCCTGGAGAGAGCAGATGAGGCCACTCTCTGCTATGAACAATACATCTAACACAAGGTGCCCCTGTAAAAAAAAAAAAAAATCAGCCCTGGAAATTAGGATGTTTCCTGAAGAGAGCAAGGAGTAGATAGAGCTATCCCTTATTGTTAGCAAGATACCAAACACAAGGAACTCCTGTGCTTAAATGGAAGGCTTAGTGCTGCACAAGAAGCTTAGGATAATGCTCCCTAAACTCCAGGAACCCAGCTCCATAATATAAATCAAAAAATGGGGAGACAGAAAATGAGCAAAAAATAGAAAAGAAACTTAATCATAAAGCTATTATGGTGTCAGGAAAGACCAAAACACCAACTTAGCAGAAAACAAAATGCCTATATGAAAAATATCAAAGAATGATATGATTTGATCTCCAGCCCAGAGATCTTTTTTGAAAACACTCAGAAAAGATTTTAAAAGTCAAATTAGAAAAATAAAAGAAAAATTGTGAAAAGAAATATGGTGTACAAGAGAGTCAACATCTTGGAAAAGGAAGAACAAAAATCGACAAAGAAAATAATTCCTAAAACATTCCAACTGGCTAAATGCAAAGAAAAATCTATTTAAGAAAACACTATCTTGAAAATTAGAATTATTTAAAAGCAAAAAGAGATAGAAAAGCTAATTGAAGAAAATCAAACATTCAAAATTAGAAGCGGAAAAATGGAAGCCAATGATTCTATGAAACAACAAAAATCAGTCAAACAAACTAAAAGGAATGAAAAAGTGCAACAAAATGTAAAATACTTAATTGGAAAATTGCTGACCTGGAAAATACATCCAGAAGAGACATAAAAAGTATTGATCTACCTAAAGACCATGACTGAGAAAAAGAGCTTGGATAGCGTGCTTCAAGGTGTCATCAAGGAAAACTACCTTGAAATACTAGAACTAGAGGCCAAATAAGCCATTGAAACAATCCAGTGATCACGTCTAGAACAAAATTCCTAAAGCAAAACCCCAATAAACATTCCTATGAAACTCCAGAATTAAATACCTCATTACATATACAATGAGCTACAGTTTTAGGATCAAAGCCAAGATAGTAGAGTGAAGACAAAGCTTCCCTTGAAAATTGCCAGAGAAAAACAATTCAAATATGAATGAGCAAGATAAAAGCTTCAAAAAACCTAAGATATCATATTGTAGAAGGTAAAGGACCTGGGATTACAACCAAAAAAAAAAAAAAAAAAAAAAAAACAGAGGATGAGAATGAAATAGGAGAAAATTTGATCTTCAAACACAGAAGTCTTAAAGAGGGAGAAATAAATACTGTTTACATTTCTAGATGGGAAAATGATATCTATGACTCTTGAGAACTATATCATTATTGGAGCAGTTAAAAAGAGCATATATGGGTGAAGAGAGTGAGAAAGGATTTTACTGAGAGGATAGGAAAAGGGAGATAAATGGGACAAATTAGATCACATTAAGTGACACAAAAGACCTATTACAATAGAGGAAATAAGAGACATTTATGCACATTGTCTGAAACTTAATTGCATCAGTTTTGGCTCCAAGAGAAAATAACATTTATTTTCATTTTAATTGGGTATAGAAATATATCATAACTAAGTGCACTATTGATCAGGAAATTCAAATTAAGACAACTTTCAGATACTACTATACACCTCTCAGATTGCCTAAGAGGACAGGAAAAGATGATGATGAATGTTGGAGGGGATGTGGGAAAGCTGGGATATTGATAGACATTGTGGTGTAACTGTGAATGGATCCAACCATTCTGGAGAGCAATTTGGAACTATGTCCAAAAAGTTATCAAACTGTGCATACTTTTGATATAGCAGTGTTTCTACTGGGCTCATATTCCAAAAAAGATCTTAATGAAGGGAAAGGGACCCACATGTGCAAAAATGTTTGTGGCAGCCCTTTTTTTAGTGGCAAAAAAACAGGAAACTGAATGGATACCCATCAATTGTAGAATGGCTGAATAAATTATGGTACATGAATGTTATGGAATATTATTGTTTGTAAGAAACAATCAGTACGATGCAGAGATTTACATGAACTTATGCTAAGTGAATTGAGCAGATCATTATACATGGCGACAAGACAATATGATGATCAATTCTGATGGATGTGGCTCTCTTCAACAATGAGATGATTCATCCCAGTTCCATTTGTTCAGTAATGGAGAGTCATATACACCCAGAGAGAGAACTGTGGGAACTGAATGTTGTTCACAACATAGGATTTTCACTCTTTTCATTGTTGCTTGCTTGCATTTTATTGTACTGCTTCTTCTTTTTTTACTGGTTTGATTTGATTTTTCTTGTGCAACTTGATATTTGTGTAAATGTGTATGTATATATTGGATTTAACATATATTTCTCCCATGTTTAACATATACTGGACTATTTTTCATCTATGGGAGGGTGTGGGGGAAAGAGGAAAAGTGGGACAAAGGGTTTTGCAAGGGCTAATGTTAAGGAATTGTCTATGCATATGTTTTGAAAAATAAAAAGCTTTAATAATAATAATAATAATAATAATATATGTGTGTGTGTGTTTGTGTGTGTATCTGTGTGTGTTTGTATGTGTATCTTATCCTATAAAGAAGTAGAAGGAGAAAGAGGAAAGGAAAGGGAGAGGCTGGATAGAAGAGAGACATAAACATTAGGAAAAATGGAAAAGAGAAGTGAGGAGGAATGATAAAAGGGCAGTTAGAGGGCAGGGTATGTTAGAACTAAAACACTACCAAGGAAGGACAAGGTAGAAAGAGAGAATAAAATTATATACAGAAGAGAAAATTGGATGAAGGGAAATACAGAGAAATTACAATTATAAATGTGAATTGGATAAACTCTCTCATAAAATGAAAATGAATAGCACAGTGGATTAAACAAACAGAATACTGCAATATGTTGTTTAACAGAAACATATTTAAGAGGGATGATTCTGGGAAGATTGCAGAACAAGTTGGTAAATTTCAAGCTCTCCTAATTTCCCCTACAAATACAATTAATTTGCACCTCTGGGCCACTGCAGAATCATGAAAAATCTTTTTTTTTTTTCCTTTGTTTTTTGTTCTCTCTCTCTCTCTTTTTTTTTTTTTAATAACTTTTTATTGACAGACCCCATGCCAGGGTAATTTTTTATAGCATTATCCCTTGCACCCACTTCAGAAGCATGAAAAATCAAGAAGACTTGGGGTAGAACAGGAGTCCTCCTGATGCTAACAGAGAAGATCTGAAGAAAGATCTAAACTCAGGATTAATCTATGTGAAATGCAAATAACTCAAGGGTAGCTCCACAGAACAGTGAGTGAGGAGGCTTGACACAAGATAGATGTGACTGGAGCCTTAGCAGGAATCATAGAAACTATCTCATTCCAGACTGTTTGTGATATCAGGTTTGAGTCCAAGAAGAGAGGAAACCTTGGCTGATTAGCAATACTAAGCCCAGCTGTGCTGGAGAGAAGCAGCCTTGGGCAAGAAGGAACCATCAAGATTTTGAGTGCAGATAAGGATGCAAAGGGAGAGGAAAGAAGAAAAGAGAAAGATTCATGAGGACTGGGGGAGGTTAAGTAATAGTAAGGTTAAGTTAAAAGCAAAATTAAAGCTAAGGATCAACAGGGATAGGAAAGATATATGTGTGTGTATGTGTTTGTGTATATACATATATACACAGGTAAATATATCTTTTCTTTGGTGTAGCTTATTTTAGAATGGTGGGGGGATGAAAGTCAGGAAAAAAGAATAAAATAAATAAGGTGTCCAGCAGAAAACAAAGAACAATTTACAAGGAAGTTAATAAAAGATGGACACAAGAAACATATTCAAAACAGAGAAATATATAAAGAACAAGGGGAAAAGAAAAGGCTGGAGCAGAATTTACTATGCTTTAGCTGAAGCAAAAAAAAAAAAAAAATGCAGCAATTATCATCTCAATTAAAGCAGAAATAAGGATAGGTCTAACTAAAAGAGATGAGAAAGGAAACATTTAAAGTTTCCATAGACAATGGAGTATTACCAGTACTAAATGTATATATATCAAGTGGTAGAGCAACCAAATTCTTACAGAAGTTAAACAATTACAGAAAGAAAGAGATAGTAAAACTACACTAGAGCAGCACCTCATCCTCTCCCTCATAGAATTAGATAAATGTAACAACAAAATAAAACATAAAAAAAAATTGGGGAAGTTAATAAAATCCTAGAAAACATAGATATTACAGACTCTAGAGAAAAATGATTAGGAATAGAAAGAAATAAATCTTTTCCTCAGAAGTACATGATACATATAAAAAATAACTGATCATATATCAGGACATATAAATCTCACAATCAAATGCATAATTTTTTTTAAATAACCTTTTTATTGATAGAATTCATGCCAGGGTAATTTTTTACAGCATTATCACTTGCATTCACTTCTGTTCCAATTTTTCCCCTCCTTCTCTCCACCCCCTCCCCCAGATGGCAAGCAGTCTTTTACATGTTGAATAGGTTACAGTATATACTAGATACCATATATGTGTGCAGAACCGAACAGTTTTCTTGTTGCACAGGGAGAATTGAATTCAGAAGGTATAAATAATCTGGGAAGAAAAACAAAAATGCAAGCAGTTTATATTCATTTCCCAGTGTTCTTTCTTTGGGTGTAGCTGCTTCTGTCCATCACTGATCAACTGGAACTGAAGTTGATCTTTTTGTTGAAGAAATTCACTTCCATCAGAATACATGCTCATACAGTATTGTTGTTGAAGTGTATAATGATCTCCTGGTTCTGCTCATTTCACTTAGCATCAGTTCATGTAAGTCTCGTCAGTCGTCTCTGTATTCATCCTGCTGGTCATTCCTTACAGAACAATAATATTCCATAACGTCCATATACCACAATTTACTCAACCATTCTCCAATTGATGGGCATCCATTCATTTTCCAGCTTCTAGATACTACAACCAGAGCTGCCACAAACATTTTGGCACATATAGGTCCCTTTCCCTTCTTTAGTATCTCTTTGGGGTATAAGCCCAGTAGAGACACTGCTGGATCAAAGGGTATGCACAGTTTGATAACTTTTTGAGCATAGATCCAAATTGCTCTCCAGAATGGCTGGATGTGTTCACAATTCCACCAACAATGTATCAGTGTCCCTGTTTTCCTACATCCCCTCCCACATTAGACATTATCTTTTCCTGTCACTCTAGCCAATCTGACAGGTGTGTAGTGGTATCTCAGAGTTGTCTTAATTTGCACTTCTCTGATTAATAATGATTTGGAGCATATTTTCATATGTCTATAGATAGTTTCAATTTCTTCGTCTGAGAATTGTCTGTTCATATCCTTTGACCATTTATCAATTGGAGAATGGTTTGATTTCTTATAAATTAGAGTCAATTCTCTATATATTTTGGAAATGAGGCCTTTATCAGAACCTTTGATTGTAAAAATGTTTTGCCAGTTTATTGTTTCCCTTCTAATCTTGTCTGCATTTGATTTGTTTGTACAAAGACTTTTCACTTTGATATAATCAAAATTTTCTATTTTGTGGTCAATAGTGATCTCTAGTTCTTCTTTGGTCATAAATTCCTCCCTCTTCCACAGGTCTGAGGGGTAAACTATCCTATGCTCTTCCAATTTATAATCTCATTCTTTATGCCTAGGTCATGAACCCATTTTGATCTTCTCTTGGTGTACGGTGTTAAGTGTGGGTCAATGCCTAGTTTCTGCCATACTCATTTCCAATTTTCCCAGCAATTTTTGTCAAATAGTGCATTCTTATCCCAGAAACTGGTGTCTTTGGGTTTGTCAAACACTATATTATTAAAGTTATTGGCTGTTTTGTCCTTTGAACCTAACCTATTCCATCAATCAACTAGTCTATTTCTTAGCCAATACCAGATGGTTTTAGTAACTGCTGCTTTATAATATAATTTTAGATCTGGTACAGCTAGGCCACCTTCATTTGATTTTTTTTTCATTGATTCCCTTGAAATTCTTGAGCTTTTGTTTTTCCATATGAACTTTGTTGTTATTTTTTCTAATTCATCAAAGTAGTTTTTTGGGAATCTGATTGGTATACCTCTAAATAAGTAGATTAATTTAGGTAGTATTGTCATCTTTATTATATTTTCTCGCCCAATCCAAGAGCATTTAATATTTTTCCAGTTGGTTAGATCAGACTTAATTTGTGTGGAAAGTGTTTTGTAGTTTTGCTCATAAAGTTTCTGATTTTCCCTTGGCAGATAGATTCCTAAATATTTTATACAATCAGTAGTTACTTTAAATGGAATTTCTTTTTGTAACTCTAACTGTTGGGTTTTGTTAGTGATATATAAGAATGCTGGTGACTTATGTGGGTTTATTTTGTATCCTGCAACTTTGCTGAAGGATTATTTCTAATAACTTTTTAGTGGAGTCTCTGGGGTTCTCTAAGTGTACCATCATATCGTCAGCAAAGAGTGATAATTTGATTTCCTCATTGCCTATTCTTATTCCTTTAATCTCTTATTGTCAAAGCTAGCATTTCTAATACAATATTAAATAGTAACAGTGATAGTGGGCAACCTTGTTTCACTCCTGATCTTATTGGGAATGGTTGCAGTTTGTCCCCGTTACATATGATGCTTACTGTTGGATTTAAACAGATGCTACTGATTTTAAGGAAAAGTCCATTTATTCCTATACTCTCAAGAGTTTTTAATAGGAATGGATGTTGGATTTTATCAAATGCTTTTTCTGCAGCAACATTGTGTGAATCTTAGTGTTATTAGATTTGACTGAAAGAGAGAATATTAAACTCTTTTAGCTTTACAGAGAAACTTATCTCATCCTATAGGAAAATAAGAGGGGAAAGGGGAAAGGAAAAGAGTAGGCTAATAGAAGGGGAAACAGAAGTAGGTGGGGAAAGGGTTAAGAAAGGGAAAAGGTCTGCAAAAGCAGGGGCTTGTTTGAGAAAAGAGTGGTCAGAAACAAAACACTGGAGAGGAGGGAAAGGAGGAAAGGAAAGAGAAAAATTGGAGGAAATAAGATGGCAGGAAACACAGAATTAGTAATTTTAACTGTAAATGTGAATGGGATGATCTCTCCCATAAAATGGAAATGGATAGCAGATGAAATTATAAGCCTAAATCTTACAATTTCTTGTTTACAAGAAACACATTTAAAGCAGAGTGGTACATTCAGAGTAAAGGTAAAAAGCTGGGGCAGAATGTATTTTGCTTCAGCTGAAGTTAAAAAAGCATGAGTAGCAATCCTAATCTGAGATCAAGCAAAAGCAAAAATAGATCTAAGTTAAAAGAGATAAAGAAGGAAACTACATCCTACTAAAAGGTACCTTGGATAAATAATATCACTACTAAACATATATGTACAGTCGCACAATATCCAAATTCCTAGAGGAGAAGTTAAGAGAGCTACAACAAGAATTAGAAAGCAAAATTCTAGTAGTGGGGAATCTCAACTTTGCTCTCTCAAACTAGAACTAGAACTAGAAAATCAAATTGTAGAGGCCTGAAATTCTGAATAGATGTATTTGAATCAGACAACTGAACACTTAAGACTAATTACCTATTTGATATGAGACAATGACTCTACTAGCATATGTTTGGATAAACGGCTATTCTCACAGATCATGCTGGTGCAGTGTTTGATGTTAAGGTAATCATAGGTAAGGATTAGAGGATGGGATGAGAGATGCCAGACTAACTTTGTGACAGGAATCGGGAATCAAGGATACATCTTTGGCGAGCTTCATGGCACTTTGTCTATCTCCTTCACTTCTCCCCCTAAAGGCCAAAGACAAAATTTTACTTATCCTGACTCTGGTTAATCCTGAAGCCTCCAGGGAGCTAGTCTGGATTTAACATCAAACTACAAAATAAATAAGAAAGAAGTTAAGGAGGCAATTAGAATTCCAGAAAAGTTAGGTGTGATAGATCTTTGGAGAAAATTGAATGGAGACAGAAAAGAATATAGCGTTTTCTCTGCAGTACATGGATTTTATACAAAATTTGACCATGTATTAGGACATAAAACCTAGAAAGGCAGAAATAATCATGGGAATTTTTTTTTCTGATAGTAATGCAATGAAAATTATGTGCAATAAAGGCCAGAGGGGAAAATTGACTAAAAAGTTAATTGGAAAGTAAATAATTTAATCCTCAAGAATAACTGGGTGAAGAACAATCATAGACACAATGGATCACTTCAACCAAGAGAATGACAGTAATGAGACAACATACCAAAAATGGGATGCAGCCAAAGCAGTTGTTAATGGCAGTATTATATCTCTAGGTACTTACTTGCATAAAATAGAGAAAAAGAATATCAATGAATTGGGCTTGCAAGTAAAAAAGTTGAAAAAAAAACAAATTAAAAACAATTAAATACACAATTTGAATTTTTAGAAATAAAAAAATAGGAGATCATAAAACTGAAAGTAAAAAATATTGAATTAATAAACAATTATTTTGGTTTCAGAAAAAAAAAACATTAAATAAACCTTTATTTAATTTTGATTTAAAAAAATAAAAGAAAAAACAAATTTCTAGTCTCAAAAATGAAAAAGGAGAACTTTCTACCAATGAAGAGGAAATTAGAGGAATAATTAGGAGTTATTTTGCCCAGCTATTTGTCAATATATATGAAAATCTAAGTGAAATGGAGGAATACTTACAAAAATATACATTGCCTACATTAATAAAAGAAAAAAATTACTTAAATGGTCCCATCTTAGAAAAAAGAAATAAATCTAGCTATTAATCAAGTCCCTAAGAAAAAATCTCCAGGGCCAGATGGATTTACATGTGAATCTACCAAGCATTTAAATAATGATTAATTCCAATATTATGCAAACTATTTGAAAAAAATAGAGAAAGAATGAGTCCTATCACATTTCTTTTGTGACACAGATATAATGTTGATATCTCAACCAGATTGCATCAAATATGAAAGAAAATTATAGACTAATTTCCCTAATGAATAGTAATGCAAAAATCTTAAATAAAATATTATCAAATACATTACATCAAGTCAACCCCAAGATAATATGCTATGAACAAGTAGGATTTATGCTAGGAATGCAAGGCTGGTTCAATATTAGGAAAACTACTAGCATAATTGAGTATATTAATAACCAAACTAACAAAAATTATGATTATCTCAATAGATGCAGAAAAATGCATTTGACAATATCCAACACCAATTCCTATTAAAAGTACTAGAGAGTATAGGAATCAGTAGCATTTTCCTTAAATTGATCAGAAGCGTCTATTTAAAGCCATCAACAAGCATCATATGTTGTTGGGACAAATTAGAGCCATTTCCAATAAGATCAGAGTTGAAACAAGGTGGTCATCCATCAACCATTACTATTCAATATTGTATTAGAAATGTTAGCTTTGGCAATAAGAAAAGAAAAAGAGATCAAAGGAAATGAGAGTAGGTAATGAGGATACCAAATTTTCACTCTTTGCAGATACTTTGATAATTTACTTAGAGAATCAACTAAAAAAAAAAAAACTACTAGAAACAATTCAGAACTTTAGCAAAGTTGCAGTATACAAAATAAAGCTACATAAATCATCAGCATTTTTATATATTACCAACAAAGTCCAGCAGCAAGAGATGCAAAGAGAAATTTCATTTAAAATTTTAAAATAACTGCAGATAATATAAAATATTTGGGAGTCTACCTGCTAAGGCAAAGTTGGGAACTATATGAACAAAAATACAAAAGACTTTCCACACACATAAAGGCAGATCTAACCATATTAGAAATAAATGATCCATTATGATGGACTTGGCCCTTTTAAATGGTTCAATGATCTGAGGCAAACCCTGTTGACTTTGGATGGAAAACTCCATCCACATCCAGAGAGATTATGATGGAGACTAAATATAAATTAACATGTGCTATGTTCACTTTCTTTTTCTTCTTTTTTTCCTTTTGTAGTTATTTCCTTTTGTTCTGATTTCTTTTTCTTAACAGGATTCAAAAGAAAACATATTTTTTAAATGAATATACATATCTAACAAATAGTACAATTAATAATCATTGATCTCCAAGTCAAATTTAAAGATTCAATTAAGAGGGAAAATTACATTATATATCAGCCATATTAATATTGTTTTAGATGCATATGTACATATGAGTAAAAGTGTATTTGTACATGTGTGTGTATGTATACATATAGGTGTATTTATGTGGGTATATAGATATAAGTATGTGTGTATTAATATATTGGTGTTTAACTGTAGTTTGATTGAGGGAGATGGGAGAAGTGAAATATTGGGGAAAAAAAGAAAAATGTACATAGCAGAGAACAAAACAATAACTTACAAGACAGAAAAACAAAACAGAAAGATGGTCACAAATAAAATTTTCCATTATTATGTATGCTTTCTTGAAATCAAAATTTTGGTACATATTTTGAATCCTTTATATTCTGCTGGGCAGAAGACAATGTTTTGTATTTTTTCAATTATCCTTTTCTTCCTTTCTTTTTTTTTTTTCTTTTTTCTTTTGTATTTGGTTTCAAATGAATAAATATTTTAAGTGAAAAAAAATAAAGAGAATGAATTGTTTTTTTTACTGGGAAAAATAAAATAATGAATAAAGTCAAAAATTTAAATAATACAAAATTTTTCTACAATTGTTCATTGCATTTTTATGTCCACATGTGTGTATATATATATATATATATATATATATATATATATATATATATATATATATATAATTTTTATAAGGGTCCCAACACAACTGAAAATTCTTCGTGTTCTTTTTTTATTCTCATAAAACAATCATCACCTATCATTTCTTTACTTTTTTACTTCTTATATTTGATAGAATATTTTAAACTCTTAACTGGTTATCCATTAGAATTTTGATATCTGTTACTCTCGGTAGCTCATCTAGATTATACTTTAAATATTTAGGTAGAATTTGACACGTGTATGTTAAATACCAAGATCAATTCATTGTCTAAGGTACCTGAAAGTAAAATATAGTGTTGGGTTTTATTTCTTTAAAAAAGAGAAAGAGTGTTTCCCCTGTTTTTCCTGTTTCTTTCCTGTTTTCCAGGGTATCTTTCTTTTTAATTTTTCCATTTTTTGCATCATCTCAACATAATCATTTTGATCCCATACCTCTGTAGATCTATCTACATATGTCTTTCATACTGATACAGATAGATACTTCTTTTAGTTAGATTATATTTCCATATAATAATGTGAATGTTATAATCTTATAAAGTCCCTTCTTTTTTTCTGTTTACTTTTTATGGTTCTCTTGAGTCTCTTATTTGAAAATAAAATTTCTTATTCAGCTCTGATCTTTTCATCAAGAATTCCTAAAATCTATTTTTCCTATGCAGGATTAAAATGGCTTTGTAGATTAAATTATTTTAGTTAATAACCTCTTTTACTTCTGGAATATTATATTTCAAGCTCTCTGCTTCTCTGAGATGGTAGATGTTCAGTCTCATGTGATCCTCACTATGATTACACGATCTTAAAAGTTTTTTTTTTTTGTTTGTTTGTTTGTTTGTTTTTGTTTTTTAACCTAGAAGCTCTGTAATTTGATTATTTTATTACTGGGAGTTTTCATTTTCAAAACTCTTTTGAAAAATGATCCATGGCTTTTTTTTCAATTTCTGTTTTATTCTAAGTCTAGAATATCAGAACAATTTTCCTTGATTATTTCATGAAAGGTAATTTCTAGGATCTTTTTAATGTATTTTTTGTATGTATTTATTTTGTATTTATGTATATGTTTATCTATCTCTCTATCTATCTAACTTTGGTTCATCAGTATCACTACCAAGTAATCATCAAAGAGATTAAAGTAAATATAAAAGGACCAATTCCTATAGAAATATTTATAGCAGCTATTTTTGTGGTGGCAAAGAGTTTAAGGGGATTTCCATTAATCAAGCTGAACAAGTTGTGGTATATGATTGTGATAGAATGCTATTTTACTATAAAAATAGTAATCAGGATGGTTTCAGAAATATCTGAGAAGTTTTGTATGCACAAGTGAAATTAGAAGAAGAATGTTGTGCACAGTAACAACAGTGATTTGTAGATGTTATCTGTGAAAGATTTTAGCTATTCTTCTCAAGACAATGATCTAAGACAATTCCAAAGGATCCATGATGAAAAATGCTATTCAACTTCAGAAAGAAAATTGATGAATTCTGGTTACAGATTGAAACATCTGTTTTTTAAGCTTTTTTTTTTTCATTTTTCTTCTTTTATTTTTGTTTTTCTTTTGCAAGATGGTTAAAATGGAAATACATTTAGCATGACTTCACATGTGTGACAAATTTCAAATTGTATGCCCTCTCAATAAAGTGAGAGATTTGGGAAGATAAGAGAAAATTTGGATCAAAGTTTTAAAACTGATTTTTAATAGTTTTCATTTAATATGGAAATTATATATATATATATATATATATATATGCATATACATGCATATATACATACACACATATATGGCTATATGTATTATATATCAATGTGAAAGCTTAACTACTGTAATATTCAAAGCAATCCTGAAAAGATGATGAAATTTTGCTTATGATGAAAAATGCTCTCCCTTTCAAGAAAGGGAACTGATGAAATTTGAATGAAGATTGAAACATTATCTTTTTGTTATTTGATATTTCTTCCCTTAATTTGCAACATGGTACTTGTTGCAATATGAAAATAATATTTTGTATGACTTCACATGTATAATTGACATCATATTACTTGCCTTCTTAATTGGTGCAGGATATACTAGAGACTGAAGGAAAATTTGGAATTCAGCATTTGAAAATACAAATGTTAAGATAAATAGAACATATTAAGCACTCATACATGTATATACACAGGTATATACATGTATTGTGGATGTATGCATTCATGCATGTATATACACATTTGTAGGACACTCACAAGCCTGAGTATGAATTAAATTTGTATAGAAATCTTTAGATGTATACCATCAAAGTTGTGATTGATATAATTTTATTAATTTTAATGAACAATCTATTTGTGTTGCTCTGATAATAACTCACATTTGCATTTTAAGTTTGTATAAAACAATTTATGTGCATTTGTGCTTACTTAAATCTGGATAATCTACAAAAAAGTCTCTTTTGTAATTTTCTGATTTTTGTAGTATAATGTTTATACTAAAAATTTCAGTCAGCTTTCATCATCCAGAATAAGCTGATCAAACAAACCACTGAACTTGTCTGAGATCACATAACTAGTGAATAATGACTAAGATGGTATTTGAGCCCTGGTCATCCTGACTGCTAGCACAACACTTTTATTGGCTAATACTGTATATATTACTTTTCTTTTATCATTCATATAAAATTTAAATTGATAAAATAATTAGTTTTTTTTTTCAACACCATTCTTGAGAACCAATTTGGTTTAATTAATTTAAATGACAAACGAGGCTATTTTTACTTTTCCCGCCATCTCTAAAGTGAATACATAACCACAAAAAATATGGCGTTCAAATCTCAAAATGCATCTGGGTTCTTATTGATTTGAAAGATTTGAAAGAACTTTCAAATCAATAAGAATGATCCCTTCAGATATGCAAAGCAAAATCTGTCCATGCTTTCATACCTCATACATTTTTTATTCATATCTTTCCATAAAATTTTCATCAAGACCCAAGCAATTTTCTGGGAGATTTCCTCAATTTTTCCTGACATCATGGGAGTTGTCAGTAGATTACTTTGTCATCTTTCATTCCTTAAATTTGCCACATGACTAAACCATCTTTTCTTCCTGGAACACATCTAATTCATGACATTTTTATTTCTCTTGATCTCCTTTGGGGTCCTCATTTGTTGTGTTTTACAGCCTCCTCACAGCCCCTCATATGCTCCCCATTACTCTCTGTGTTACAAATTAATTCTTTAGAGACCATATATTCTATGTCTTTCTGTCACAAAGCAACACCACTAGAATATTGGTATAAAAAATGGGGCTTTGTTTTCAAGAGAAACTTGAAGTTATTCAAGGATTTTTAATATCCTATAAAGAATTCTAACCCATTTCCCTCCTTTTGTTTTACTCAGGACATAATAACTACTTATCCATCTGTGTGGTATGTACCAATTTTGCTCACAGATGACAAGCTATTTAGAATGTGCATACAAATATATGTTGTCATCTGGACAATTGACTTTATTAATCAACTTTATCTTTTCTGTATATACTTGTAATCAAGCTATGTTTGTTTGAGAGCTTACACTTCTTTTAAAAAAGATTCTTTATTTTCCAAAGTTTTATAGAGTAAATATGTTGCCATGCCAAAAAAAAAAAAAAAAAAAAAAAAAAAAAAAAAAAAAAAAAAAAAAAAAGAAAATGTGAAGGACCTGAATGTATCAAAGAAATTGTTTGTTTGTTTGTTTTTAATCCAGACCTGGAATCTCCTCTCTCCTACCAATTTTGACAAGTCTATATCTCTTTTTTATACCTCTAACTAGTATGGTTATGATCAAAGGATCTCTGAACCATGTTGCATTTGTTGTTATAGGTATCAAGTAAGTTAATGAATAATATTGGAAATTAAGGGTTGCTATGAGGCAAGAGTGATTTATAGATGTGGAGGAAAACAGATACCTTTGTAAGGAAGTTGAAGTACTGACACAACTCTATGAAACAGTTATTTACCCCTATCTATTTAAAAGCACTAGTGTTCTTAACAGTATGTTGTTAAGTTGGCATTTAAGTATTTGTGTCTGTATCTGGTTATTACATCCTAATAATCTCCACTTATTTTTCCTTTAAATATCATATTTTATCATTGGGTATATCCAATTTCTAATGCCATTTTTATGAGTAATCTATGACTTTCATTTACTGGATCTTTCATATGATTAAACTAACTGTGGGTGTTATCCAAGGTTTTTGTTGGACACCATTCTTCATTTTTATTTTTGGGTATTAAATATTCAATAAATATCTCAATATTCCAATAAGTATTAAATAAACTCAATATCCCATAGGTATTGTAAACTCAATTTTCCAAAACAAAATATTTTATCTTTACTTCTAACTCTGCTTCTTTTCTGTAGTGATCTCTTCTTTTCTAAAATATAATGGTTCTCTGAGAGCAGGTTTCTTGGAGAGGTTCTAGAGGCAGCCTTAGTTTCAGTTCTGAGTAATAATCACCTCAAATGCAGCCAGCTCTTAAAGTAGTTCTTTATTGTGCCTTCCAAAATAGCCCAGTTAATTTTCTTAGAGACCTATCTCCTTCCTTGATTCCAAGAGCTCTTGTTGCTAATCCTTTACCTCTGCTTCTGCCAGCTTTAGTCTCTTGTCTTCTGAATCCCCAGTTCTGTCCGACTGCAGTCTCTAGCTTCTTAATCTCCTCCACTGACTCAGCTCCTTTTATATTCTTTTAGAGGTGTAAACTCAAAGGTTGACTCCTCCACTGGGAATAGGATTGTAGGAGGTTTAACTTTGTGAATCTCCCGGACTTGTGAACTCTAATGTGTGAGCTAATGTGTGAACTCTCAAAGGTATAAACTTAAGCATTGTTTCTATCAATTCCAGTGAGTTAACATCTTGTTTCAAGTTCTGGCTCATAACATTTTTCAACTTCTTTGAAAATTTCCAAGGTACTAATATGCTTATAGTTATTCAGGCTTACAAACTTTGTGCCATCCTTAATTCCAAACATCCTCAATTCTCACCCGACATAATCTTTTACCAGTTATGTAATTTCTATTTTTATAATCTGCTTCATATTCATCCTTTCCTCTGTAGTCACACAGAAATCCATAGTAATTTTCTAACAGCTAATACCTCTTTCCCAGAATATTATAAAAGACTTCTAAATGACCTCCACACTTAAATTCATAATCAGATTACTTTCAACTTTTCTGTTTTTCTTAACTTTGCTTAACTTTACTCCACACAGCCTATAATTCAGATACACTCATTTATTTGTTGTTATTTACATTGTCTTTTATGATTAAAATGTTTTGGCCTATCAAATCTTTTTCAAAATCATCACTTTTTTGATATTCACATCAATTTCTACTTTCTTCTGCAGATCTTTTTTGCTTCCACCAGCTACTATTTTCTATCTGTGATTTTCTTCCGTCTACTCTGTATATATTTCTCTAGTTACTCATTTGATGACCCCTCCATTCAAATATAAACTTCTCGAGGCCAGGGACAATATTTTTGCATTCATTTATTTTCTTTCTTTCTTTTTTGTTTTTTCATATGTATATTTTTCTTTGTTTTTCTTTTTTATTAAATCTTTTAAATTGAAAATATATGCATGGATAACTTTTCAATTTTGACCCTTGCAAAACCTTGTGTACTAATTTCTCCCGCTTCCTCTCATCCCCTCCTCTAGATGAGAACTCATTCAATATATGTTAAACATGGGAAAATATATGTTAAATACATTAATATGTTAAATATGTTAATATATGCATACATATTTATTCAATTATCTTGTTGCATAGGAAAAATTTGATCAAAAAGGAAAAAAAAAAACTAGCAAAAAATAAAATGCAAGCAAACAACACCAAAAAGAGTGAAAATACTAAGTTGTAATCCATATTTAGTCCTCTCTCTGGGTATAGATAACTCTTTTTATCATAAGATCATGTGACTTGGTCACAATCGTTTAACTGTTGAAAAGAGCCACATCTATCAGAAGTAATCATCATATAATCTTCTTGTTGCCATGTACAATGATCTTCTGGTTCTGTTTATTTCACTTTCAGTTCGTGTGAGTCTCTCCAGGCTTCTCTGAAATCATCTTCCTGATAGTTTCTTCCAAAACAATAATATTCCATAACATTTATATACCAAAACTTATTCAGCCAATCTCCAATTTATGGGCATCCACTCAGTTTTCAGTTTTTTGTCACTACAAAAAGAGCTCTCAGAAACACTTTTGCTCATATGGTTCACTTTCCCTCTTTGAAGATCTCTTTGGGATATAATCCCAGCAGAAACATCACTGGGTCAAAGGGTATGCACATTTTGATAGCCCTTTGGGCAGAGTTCCAAATTGTTTTCAAGAATGGTTGGATCAATTCACAATTCTACAACAATGTGTTAGTATCCCGATTTTCCCACATCCCCTCTAACATTCATCATTAGTTTTTCCTGACATCTTAGCCAATCTGAGAGATGTATAGTGGTACCTCAGAATTGTTTTAGCTCTAATTTCTCTGATTAATAGTGATTTGCAGCATCTTTTCATATAACTATACATGGTTTGAATTTTTTCACTTGGAAATATTCTGTTTACATCATTTGACCATGTATCAAATGGAGAATGGCTTGAATTCTTATAAATTTGATTTGATTTTCTCTATATTTTAGAAATGAGGCCTTTATCAGAACCCTTGAATGTAAAATTGTTTTCCCAGTTTATTACTCCCTTCTAATCTTCTCTGCATTAGTTAGGTTTGTACAACTTTTTAACTTAATATAATCAAAAATATCTATTTCCAGTTCTCCTTTGGCTATGGATTCCTTCCTTCTCTAAAAATCTGAGAGATAAACTATCCTTTGTTCTTTTAATTTCCTTATAATAGCACTCTTTAAATCATGAATCCATTTAAACCTTATCTTGATATACAGAACTTGTATTCTCTAATAACATTTTAACATAAGACAATATAAACCCATTAAGGATGGCACAAAGTTGACAGGAAGTGTTCAGTATGGATCAGTGCCAAGTTTCTGCCATCTCCCCAATCTCCCCAGCAGTTTTTGTCAAATAGTGAGTTCTTATCTGAAAAGCTAGGGTCTTTGGATTTGTAAAACACTGGATTACTTTAGTCATTGACTATTTTGTCCTGTGAACCTAACCTATTCCACTGATAGACTACTCTATTTCTTAGCCATATAATGTTTGTCTCTCAACCCTGCTGCTTATTTTTCCCATTTACCATTTTTATGGGGGGGGGGGAGGGAAAATGCAGCCCAGAAAGTCTTCTAATTGATAATTTCAGTTCCATTGGAAATATGAGGAAACTGAAATTACTGAAAATTTTGAGTCAAGGAAAGATCTAATGCCTGTTCATATTACATTTAAATGGAATTTATTCTTCCCCAAAATTGTCAAATATGTCCAGATTCTTTTATTGTGGTAGAAGTGAAGGAAAGGCTAGACTTAAAGCAGCCTTTATAGATTTGCCATCATATTGTAGAACAAAAAATCTCAAAGTTTTAATTCCCTTTCTAATTCTTTGATTTATCCAAATTAATATTGTGTCAAACTATTTTAATGTATAGGAGTATCATGCATGTGTCATTGAATTCACTGCCATAGTTGTAGCATGCAAAAGTATTAGGAGTCTTACTCCAGCTTCTTATTAGTTCTGAGTTAAAGTGAAGACTTAGGTTATTGAGCAATTAGCATAAAGAGATTTCCTTACCCTTAACATAGAAAGAATATATAGTAGCATTTAGCTTGGTTAACTGTTCTCACACTCCAAATGAAAATGCTTCTGTTCAAAGAGGCAGAGAGTAATGACTCAACTCTAGTGGTTTTATATATTTATTAAACTCTAAAGTATATTGACTGGTAGAGTTTGGACACTTTTTCTATCATTTAAGATACCATTAAACCACACCAATATAGCCAAAGGACACCAGCAAACTACAGTTAGGAAAGCAGAGTCTTGACATGAGTCAATCAATTCTCTCTTTTTTTCATCTTTTAAGAAAAATTCAACTTAATCCGTTTTTGCATTGAGGAAGAGGCTTTCAATGAAAAAAATGCTATGTTTATGTTTATAGAGAAAGACAGAAAAAATAATTGATAGATAAACAGAGAGATACTTTTTTTTCTCTTTCTTTCAATTCTTTGGACCATAAACATAGAAATGATATATCTGCTTCATAATGTATGTATAATTTGGTGATGTTCTACATATGGTTATGCAATTACTTCTTTCTTAATAATTAGGCCAATCGATAGAACTATCAACAATGTACTGAAATGCCCTGGCTAGATTTCTGGAGGTCTTCCAGACCAGCCTTGATCTTAGTGCAGGAGTATAGAAGGCAGGAGAGCCACTGAGAGGCTGGTCAAAGATAAAATGTCTTATATCCAGTCCTTCTCAACCCTTATATACCTTAGTACAATTATTTCATTACAGGATACAGAATATATGAACTAGAGAACCATTGCATCACCATACTAAGTATTAAGTATATATGTGAACTAGAGAACCATTATCTCATCAATTGCATCTAAGTTAACAACTTGTTTCAAGTATACTTCTCCAAAGTTCCTTTGTCTACATCTCCTGCTTTCTTTTGTTTTAGAACACAGGTGGTCACACTCTCCCTGACTTCTCAGGAACGGACGTGAAAATACCAAAAGAAGCAGGGGTGATCAAGTCCTCCCTGACAGGAAAGTGAGAACACCACACCAGTGAGTCTGGACTAAAAGGTCTTACTTGAAACAGGTGTGCATAAATCCATCATCATGGGATGTATTACACAAGCACAGAGTAAATAACACTGGCTAGTAGTGATGTAGCAAACAGCATGAATTAACATATTAATATAACAAAAATATGAATAAACATGTCCATAAATCCTATAAGGAAGTATATAAATAACAATCACACATGCACCTTCTTCAGCAGCCAAAAAATAATTTAAAACCAATCTGCTGTCCATTACTTTATGTGTCAGAGAATGCAATGGTTGCTGCAGATTTTGAAGTCCTGTAATAGTCTCGTCAACAAGACTCATGTTCATGAGTCAATAGTCATATTCATAGGATTAACAGCCATGTTTTTTCAGCAATACATGTAATTAGAGATGGAACCATCTGTTGTTTCTTGGGTCTTCCCCTTCATTTCAAGAGTCTTCTTAATGTCTCACCAATGAAGAAGGTCGATACAGCTCATTGGCACCCATTTGATTTCTTTTCCATCAGTAGAGAGACAAGCAAACCCTCTCCCCCAAGCAGTTAACCAATCTGGTCCCTTCCATTCACCACCATTCAGTAAGAGCAGCAGCAACATATATTGGACACATAGTAGGGCTATTTTTCATTCCTTGTGGCAAAACTGTCCATTAATATATTTTACAAGGCTCAGCTAAATTAACTTTGGACTGAAAAGGCAAATATTTTCATATCCTCCTTATCTAGAGGAATAGAATCCTTAATATCTATAACCCAAAGAGGCCATTCATTAGGCAATTGAGCAAGAGATGGAAGTCCAGACTGAAGAGTTCCCATAGATTTCATCTGTTCATTTACTTTTCTTAAATCAGTCAACATCCTCCATTTCCCAGATTTCTTTTTTACAATAAATACAAGGGAATTTCAAGGATTTAGAGAAGATTGTAAGCATCCTTAATCAAGTTGCTCCTGTACTATATCTAATAAGGCCCAGATTTTATCACTTGTTAAGGGTCACTGTTTTATCCACACTAGTGTATCTATTTTCCATTGAATATGAACAGGTGAGAGAGCTGGTAGGCCTTCAATAGGAACCCTACCTAAAAAGCCTAAGTACTCAATTGTAATCCTAACTGTTTTAAGATGTCTCTTCTGTGGTGATCTTTTTCTTCTCAAAACGCAGCCAGGTGATCAAAGTTCAGATCTTTTATTATCTCCAATATAGCCCGGTTAGCTTAGAGGCCCATCTCTTTGTTTGGTTCCAAGAGCTCTCTCCGAATGTCACCAAATCCAAAGGTCTGGTCCTTCAGCCTCTGCCTCTGCTTTCTTCAGCCTCCAGCCAGCTCCACTCTTCACTCGGTGAAATCTTGACTTGTAGCTTCTTCACTCTCTGAAGAACTTCTTCGACTGGCCCATTGGCCTAATTATGCTCCTTCCAGAGAGAGGGATTATGGGTTTTCTCCCATAGTGCTCTCTGGTCCAAAGAGCTTCAAGGGAGGTATGAACTCATTGAACTCCAATGAGTAAAGGTGTGAACACAAGCCTTGTATTAATTAGTTCTACTTAGTACCTTGTTTCAGGTTCTGCCCAAAACATCTTCTTGTAAGATTAGCAGTTAGTAAGGATTCCAACACTCTTCCCCATAGATTGATGGGGATTTTTTCTAGTACAAAAGGAGTAAAAACTTCTGTCACCTTCAAATATCCATCTCAAAGGGAAAGCACTAGCTTCAACTGCTATTGTTCCTCCTATGCCAGACATATGAGTGTCTGCCTTAATCTTTGGCCAATGACTGGACCAATGGCACCCCTAATGACTGTATGATCTGCACTTGTGTCTACCAAAACTTCCAGTGATATCCCATTTACATAGATAGTGAGCATAGGACAGTCACCTATAACAGCTGCTGAACAGAATATTTTTGAATTCTCTTGCTGGGAGTTAAAATCTGGGCAAATATCACCAGATTGCCTGTTAGGAGTTTGTATCACTAAACCTGATGTTACTACTTCTCCAGGGTGATGAGTCACACATTATCTAACTATATTAGTGATTGGGATATGATCTATACATTCCTCAGTTTCCTACATCAGTGTATGGATGATCACCATTTTGTAAGCACTCTCAGGAGGTGAAATGGTCAAGCCTACTCTTCCTGGAGGCAAAGGCTGTACAGGGACAGGATTCATCTCTCCAGGGGATATCTCAGTAGCCCCAGCTCCATTCAACTCTGTTCTCCCCAGTTGTAATCCCTTTCTCTCATCGGATTGCTTCACAGTTGATTGATCATGTAATCCCTTTCTTCCATCAAATTGCTTGTTGGCTGATTGATCATGTAGGAGTACTGAATTTCTAAAGACTCTCTAGGAATAACTTCAGCTGCGTCATGCTACAAGTAGTTTTGACTGGGGCCCTGGAGCTGGGCTCCACTTCCCATTTCCCCCTGATTCTATCTACATTCTGGTTCCCAGTAGGTCCCTGGAGCTAGGACCTGCTTCCCATTTCCCCGAGTCAATCTACATTCTGATGCCTAATGGAAGCCTCTGTTGCATTTTGGACATAGGGTTTTGGTTCTTCTTTTCCCACGCTATCTTCTCTGGCAACACTGAGCTTTCAGATGCCCTACTTTACCACACTGAAAGCATTGACAAGTCCCTTGCCAAAAGGGACCCTGTCTTCCCATGTTTTGATCTTGATAAGTCTGCATCCTAGCTGGGTATAAAAGGTATTTGTGCCCACTGTGGCATAGCATCTCATGATCTCATCCAAAGAAGCTTTCTTCTGTAGCCCCAGTATAGTTCTTCTACAATCCTCATTAGCATTTTCTTTAGCAAGTTGTCTTATAATTTCTCTTGCTACATTTTCACCAATAGTTCATATGACAGCTGTCTGCAGATGTCCCATCAAATCTGCAAAGGGTTCATTTGGACCTTGCACTATTTTTTTGAAGACTTCCCGTCTATCTTGTATTCCTGAGAGGGTGACCTATGCTTTGATAGCAGCAACAGCAAATTGCTCATGTAGTGGTTTATCTGTGCAAAAGTGTCTGAATAAATATCTAAACCTTCTAGTTGATTAGAGGTGACAGGTATATTAATTCCAGGTTGCTTATTTCATTAAACTTGTATTCAGCAGAGTTCAATATACTCAGAAAGCCACAGAAAGTTTTGTCCAGGTTCTAAACATGTCCTTGCTATAGATTTCCAATGATTGGGGTTAAAACTTCAAAAGCCAAATTCTCTAATAACATTTTAATATAAGACAATATAGACCCATAAAGAGTGCAAGCCTATTTCAAATCTTTGATAATTTCCAGATTAAACAGAATTTATTTTCTTTTTTCTTGATCTGAATGGTCAAACTCTTAAATCACAGAATAAATTTCTTAAATCAGATATATCCTGTCCTTCATTTTTGGCTTTAATTGGTGCCCTTTGTAATCATGTAATAGAGGGTGGGCAAAGCTCCTTCATGGGTGGTGCTTATGGTGTCATTGCCCTTACCCTCCTCCTTCTCTCTTGACCCACAAGGGCGAAATTGAGGGAGGATGGTCAAGAGATGGGGAATGCTTTAATTGTGCTTACTTGGGTGTAACTGAGCTGTGAAAGTGAGAGGCACCACATCCCTTAAGTTCATCAGTGCTATTCTTGCCCAGTTCTCCATGCTTTTCAGCTGCTTTGTCAGTACCATTTCCCTGCTGCTCTTTCTCCTTTTTCCTTATTTTAAAATGTGTGGGATTCCTTAAAGCCAATTGTATTATGTTGTATATATAGAATGTTTCCTTAGGAATTTAATCAGGACCATTATCATTGTAATATTCAATTAGTTGTTCTCCCACTAGTTTTCACTTATCTGGCTCTAATTTTTCTTTCTTAGAGAACCAAGGAGACATGTATTTTAATGTATCTAAGAGACAATGATCTGCTCCCAAATTACAATCAAACCTTGTCATTTTATTAACCTCACTATGCTTTCTACACACTTCCCTTGGGGTGGAGAAGGCTCTTTTCTTAGTATTTGCCCCATTTCAGCTAAAAAAAATTAAAGTGACTGGTTTAGCCCTTACCAAAGTTTTCTGCTTATCTATTTTTGTAATCACTTTATTTCCTGGTCACAGGGGACTTTGACACTGAGTTTACGATCTTGTCAGTCAAACTGCTTTGTGCCCTGCTTTGCAAAGCCCTGTATTTCTGGGGTCCTGCATTTGGCCGCCAAAGTGTAATGTCCAGGCTAGCTTTCTGGAAGTCTTCTAAACTTCCTTGATCTTAGTGCAGGAGTGCAGGAGGCAGAAGAGCCACCATGAGGCTGGGTCAAAGATAGAATGCATTATTTTCAGTCCTTTTCAGCCATTGCACTTGTATTCAATAGAGTTGAAAGCTATAACAAGTTTTGTCCAGATTCTAAATATGTCCTTGCTATAGATTTCCAATCATTAGCGGCTAAAAGCCAAATTCTCTAATAATACTTTAAGATAAGATGATGTAGACTCATAAAGAATGCAAGCCTTTTCCTATCTTTGATATTTTTCAGATTAAACAGAATGCATTTTCTTTTTTCTTCATTACAATATACTGAATATATGTGAACTAGTGAACCATTATATCACCATACTAGGTACTAAGTATATATGTGAACTAGAGAACCATTATTTCATCAGTTGCACTGAGTTAACACCTTGTTTCAAGTATACTTCTACAAAGTTCTGCCCTTTACAATGTACTAGTTCCTCTTTGTGTTATATGTAATATTCCTCTTTTGTTAACTTTGCCGGTCTGATAATGTGAGATAGTACTGAAACTTGTTTCAATTTTCATTATCTAAATATTATTATTATTATGAGTGAAGTAAAGTATTTTATACAATTATTTATTACTTTTATTTTTCCTAAAATCAATCCCAGAGACAACAGAAGAAGATGTGGAGATTTACTAAGAAATCTACTTATTCCTAAGTCCTTCCATTTCCTAGTATCTCAACAATCTTTTTTTCCCCCTTGTAGACAACAGACCTGTACCAAGTCCTTTAACTGTTAGGGTGCAATCCATTGTAGAAATAGCTGCTACCATCTTTCTTGCACTTGTATCTCATAAACTCTCCAAAAAGAATCACCATTTCCTTTGCATCATCTCATACATTTGGTGCTAGTTGGTGCAGTGAATAGAATACTGGATTTGGCATCAGGAAGACATATTCATGAGCTCAGTTCTGGCCTCAAACACTTTCTAAGTCATATACTTACCCTTATCAAGCCTCTTCACCCTGTTAGCCTCAATTACTACTCTGTAAAATGATCTAGAAAAGCAAATGGCAAATCACTTCAATATCCTTGCAAATTAACCCCCATATAGGCATATGTTGACTCAAAATGGCTGAAAGTGAATGAACAGAAACAAGCTAGTGAAGTACCAAGGCATTTTCTTTTCATCTTTCATGCTTATTGCTATAGTTTTTGAAAACGTTTTTATCTTCTAGAATCCCCACAAATATTGGATCAGAAAGGTTACATGTCTTACAGGAAGAAATTTTTATAAGGAGTCTGAGCAGTACATTATTTTATCAATTGGATATGACAATGCATGGTGCAGCCATGGAAAGCTTTTTGCTATCATCAGTGTTGTCATTCCAGCTTATTTAGTTGTCTTCTGTCTAGTAGGCCAAGATCTATATTCCAATGAAGAACAGAGGAAGTTAACAACTTCAGACTCATGCCTTAATGAAACCCAAAGTACTTTCTATTGATTTTTAAATGTTACATGTATTGAATTTTCAAAAAAAAAAAAAGATATTATAATCTTAACCAGAAACATAGTATCAACTTTTATGGAATATAAAATACAACAAAGACTTGCCTATAATGAATAGAAACTGCTTTGTTTGACATAAAAAGCCTCCATAAGAAGCAAAATTTGGTAGTATACTTAGGAATTTCATACTAGAGACAAAAAGTATTTTGCCCATTTTGAGGATAATGTCAATTTATAACTTTATCATCTGAGTTACTACAATATTTGGAAACAACTTTCCATGGACCCTCATTTTACCAGCATTAGGATCAAAGAGAAAAATACATCTTTTTGGATAAGGTGGCTTTAAGTCTGTTCAGATCATTTGTCAATGGAATGTTTAGGTTGAAAGCTGATCTATCATTACAGACTTTTTTTTTTTAAATTGAAAGCTAGGGAATTGAAATCAATTTCAAGTTCTATAACACAGGCCATTCTGCATAGTTTACTTGAAAGTTAATTTTGGAAATGGAACCATTTTGAATTATAACATTTATATACCTTAGCTTATTCAATCATTCATCCACTGATGGGCATCAACTCAATTTGCAGTTTCTTGATACTACAAAAAGGGCTGCCACATTTTTATACATGTTGGTCCCTTTCCTTCATTTAAGATCTCTTTTGTACAAGCTCATTAGAAATACTGCTGGATCAAAGGGTATTCACAGTTTGATAACTTTTTGAGCACAGTTGCAAATTATTTTCCAGAATGGCTGGATCCATTCAGAATTTCACCAACAATATATTAGTGTTTCTGTTTTCCCACATCTCCTCCAACATTCATCATTATCTTTTCCTTTCATCTTAACCAATCTAGTATTGTAATGGTATTTCAGAATTGCCTTAATTTGTATTTCTCTGATCAAGTAATGATTTAGAACACCTTTTCATATGATTAGAAATGGTTGTAATTTCTTTATCTGAAAATTGTCTGTTCATGTCCTTTGACCATTTATCAATTGGCGAATAGTCTCCATACTTATACATTTGAATCAATTCTCTATATATTTTAGAAATGAAGGCTTTATCAAGACCCTTAAATGTAAAAATGTTTTCCCAGTTTATTGATTCCCTTCTATTCTCTTCTGCATTAGTTTTATTTATACAATAAATTTTTAATTTAATATAATTAAAATTATCTATTTGATGTTCAATTATAGTTAAAGTTCTTTGCTCACAGATTCTTTCCTTCTCCATAGACGTGAGAAGTAAAGTATGCTATGTTCTTTTATATTTGCTTATATTAGCACTTTTTATGTCTAAATCATAAACCCATTTAGATCTTAGCTTGGTATATGATTGTTTCTAGTAATTTTTTAGTTAATTTTCTAGGATTCTCTAAGAATATCATCATATCATCTGCAAAGAGTGATACTTTGGTTTCCTCATTAACTTTTCTAATTCCTTTAATCTCATTTTCTACTCTGATTGCCAAAGCTGACATTTCTAATGCAATATTGAATAGTAATGATGATGGTGAGCAAATTTTTTCCCCCCTGATCTTTTTGGGAATAGTTCTAGTTTATCCCCATTACATATGATGCTTTCTGATGGTTTTAAATAGATGCTACTGACAATTTTAAGGAAAAATCCATTTAATTCTATACTCACTAGTGTTTTTAATAGGAATGGATGGTGAATTTTATCAAATTCTTTTTCTGCATTTATTGAGATAATCATATATTTTTTGTTAGTTTAGTTATTTATATAGTCAATTATGCTTATAGTTTTCCTAATATTGGAGCAGTCCTGCATTCCTGGCATAAATCCTACTTGGTCATGTGTAATGTTCTGGTTTAGCTTTCTGGAGATCTTGGGATAGACTTCATTTTAGCAGAGTAATCACCATGAAAATAGTCAAGGATAAAGTCCAGAAATCTTTATTGTCTCCTTCACAGTCTTCCTTGCCTGGGGCTCAGCTGGCTTTCTGGAGGCTCTTCAGATGGGCCTTCGACTCAGTAAGGGAAGCAGGAGAGCCTCCATGAGGCTGTTGAAGAAGGAATGTCTCTTTCTCTTGAAGTTTGTCTGAGTCTGAGAGCTTGAGCTCTAACTTCCAGTTCTTTGTCTTCTCAGAATCTGTCTCCAGCTGAGTTTATAAACTGGGGTTTATATGCTCTATTATAATTGTATCATTGCCAATCATTATATCACTAGGGAACCATTATTTGTTGTAAGATTAAATCAATCATGCTGAACTAGAAAACTCACACACTAAACTAGATAACTATTGTCTTATCAATTCCACTAAGTTAACACCTTGTATAAATCAAGCATACTGAGCCTTAAGTATATTTCTCCAAAGTTCCTGCTCTTTTCAGTAATGTTGCATTATCCTGGGGATAACTTTCTGTAATCTCTTTGCTAATATATTATTTAAGATTTTTTGCATCAATATTCATTATAGAAATTGATGTATACTTTTCTTTCTCTGTTTTCACTCTACCTGGCTTAGGTATCAGCACCATATCTGTGTCATAAAAAAAAAAATTCATTAGGATCCTTTGTTTCCCTATTTTTTCATATAGTATTGGAGTTAATTGTTCTATAAATGTTTGGTATAATTCACATGTAAATCCATCTGGCCCTGGAGATTTTTTTTCAGGAAGTTGATTAATAGCTTCTTCCATTTATTTTTCTAAAATGGGACTATTTACTTATTTTCCTCTTCTCTTAATCTGGGCAATCTATATATTTTGATATTCCTCCATTTCATTTTGGTTATCAAATTTATTGGCATATAATTGGGCAAAATAAATCCTAATTATTGCTCTAATTTTCTTTTCATTGGTGGAAAGTGCTCCCTTTTCAATTTTGAGGCTATTTGATTTTCTGCTTTCCTTTTTCTAATCAAATTAACAAAAAAATTTATCTATTTTGTTATTTTTTTCATAAAACCCAACTCTTACTTTTATTTACTAATTCAGTAATTTTCTTATTTTCAGTTTTATTAATCTCCCCTTTTATTTTCAGAATTTCAAATTTGGTATTTAATTGAGGGTTTTTAATTTGTAGTTTTCCTAATTTTGTTCATTTCAAGCCTAATTCATTGATTTTCTCTATTTTGTGCAGGTAAATATCTGGAGACATAAAATTTCCCTAATTACTGCTTGGCTGCATCCCACAAATGTTGGTATGTTGTCTCATTATTGTCATTCTCTTGGATGAATTCATTGATTGTGTCTATGATTTGTTGTTTTACCTAATCATTCATTGTGATTAGATTATTTAGTTTCCGATTATTTTTTGGTTTATTTTCCCCTAGCATTTTATTGCATGTAATTTTTATTGCATCATAATCTGAAAAAAAAAAAAAGATTTGCTATTTCTATCTTTCTCCATTTGATTTTTAGATTTTTATGCCCTAAAAATTGGTCAATTTTTTATATGTTTCATGAACTGCCAAGAAAATAGTAACTTCCAAAGATCTATCATACCTAACATTTCTAACATTGTGTTTGCCCCCTTAACTTCTTTCTTATTTATTTCATGGTCTGATTTATCTAATTCTGAGAGAGTCAGGTTGTAATCCCCCACTAATATAGTTTGGCTGTTTGTTTCTTGTTACAGCTCTCTTAACTTCTCCTTTAGGAATCTGGATGCTATAACACTTGGTGCATATATCTTTAGCATTGATATTGTTCCATTATCTATGGTACCCTTTAGCAAAATATAGTGTCCTTCCTTATTTCTTTTAATTATCCTATTTTTGCTTTTGTTTGATCTGAGATCAGGATTGCTACATCTGCTTTTCATAATAGATTCTACCCCAGCCTTTTACCTTTACTCTGTATGTATCACTCTGCTTTGAATGGATTTCTTATAAACAACATACTATAGGATTCTAGCTTTTAATCCAGTCTGCAATCTGCTACCATTTTATGGGACAGTTCATCCCATTCACATTGACAGTTAAAATAACTAATTCTATATTTCATACCATCTTATTTACCCCAATTTATGCTTTCTCTTTCCTTTTTCTCTTCCCTCCTCCTCAGTACTTGTGACTACCACCTCCCTCAAAACTCCTTCCTCTTTAGAGCCCCTCCCTTTTTCTTACACCTTTCCCCTACAACTTCTGTTTTCCCTTCTATGAGCCTTCCCCTTTTCCCTCCCACTTCCCTATATGATGAGACAAATTTCTCTGTGAAACCAAATATATCTAATATTCTCTCTTTGAGCCAAATCTGATGAAAGATTTACATGATGTTCATCCCCTTCCCTTCTTTCCCTCAATTATAATAGCTCTTCTTTGCCTCTTTATGTGATGTTATTTTCGTTATTTTGCCTCCATTTTCCCCTTTTTTCAGTATAAACCCCTTTCCATCTTTAGTTTTTTTTATTATAACAGTAAAATTAAATTATATTTGCAATCTCTAAGTATATCCATAATAGAGATATAGTTCTCAAGAGTTCTTCCCTTATTACCTTTTTTATGCTTCTCCTGAGTTCTATATGTGGAGATCATTTTTTGTTGTTGTTGTTGTTGTTGTTCAGCCCTGGTCTTTTCACCAGGATTATGTGAAATTCATTTGTATCATTGAATGTCCATCATCTTCCCTGTAAGATCATGTTCAATTATTCTTGGCTGGAATCCAAGTTCCCTTGCCTTTCAGATTATGAGCTTTCTGGCTCTTCAATCCTTTAAGGTGGAAGCTGCTAGGTCTTGGGTGATATTAATTTTGGCTTCTCAGTATTTGGATTTTTTTATTTTTTTACTGTCTGCTAGTAATATTTTTCTTGGTCCAATGGTTCTGAACTTGAGCCATTATATTCCTTGAAGTTTTCATTTTGGGGTCTCTTTCAGGGCGATCAATGAATTCTTTCAATAGTTATTTTATTTTTTGATTCTAGGACATTAAAGTAGTTCAATTCTAATTTTTAGGGTACTATTTTCTTTAGTTACTTTTTTAGCTCCCTTTGTATTTGGCCAATTGGATGGTTTTGTTTATTGCATTTTTTCCATTTCACAGATTCTGTTTTTCAATGAATTGTTATCTTTTTCATATCTATTTTGTAAGGAGTTATATGCTTTATCCATTTCATCAAATGTATTTTGTAGAGAGTCATGTGCTTTTCCCATTTCATCACATCTATTTTTAAAGAATTTTCTTCACATAATTTCTGTTTTTCCTTTTCCATATCTTCTTTAAAGATCGTATTTCCTTTCCCCATCTTTCTTCTAATTCTCTTTTAAGATCCTTTTTGAAATCTTCCAAGAAATCCTTGTGAAATGTGCACCAGTTCATATCTCCTGTTGGTGCTTCATCTGGAGTTTATTTGCCTTTAGGAACCTTAAGGTTTGAGGGCAGTTCTCTCTCTCCTTAAACTTGTCTATGAACAGAGTTCTTTTTGTTTTCTTTCTTTCTTTTTTTTGCTAGTTTGTAAGGTTCGAGATTTGCTTTTAAAGTAAAGGAGAGACAACTGTTTTAGTTTGCCCTGGAGTAGGTGTATCTGACTGACTTTTGGTGCTAATTAATTGTGACCAGGTCCCATATTCTTCCTCATCTCAAAGGCTCTCATTTTGTCTTTTCTAGTGGATTTTTGGTGTCTTCCAGCAAATCTGCTAAACCACCTGCTTGCTATCAGAACAGAATAGCATAAGAAATTCACAGAAAATTCCCTAATGTGTGGATACAACAGCTCTCTGGCTCCCTGCCCCAGCTCCTTGCTCTGGGTTCCCTACTCTGTGCTCTGGGTTCAATAGACTGTTTTCCTGCCCAGTTTAAAAAGACCTGTTCTGAAGTTCTTCCAAAGTATTCTCTTCTAGAAATGTGTTCTACTCCAAATATTTGTGGTTTTTGTCACTCCAAAACTAGTTGAAAAGTATAATCTGCTTTTGGTTTGAGAGAAGGTTAAACAAGGTCACAGAAAGTCTCTATGGTCTCTGGCATGTGGGATCCACCCCACAGGTCTTTCTAAAATCAGCTTGTTCATCACTTTTGTCTGACAGTAATATTCTATTTTCATATATGCCACCTTATTCAGCCATTCCCCAATTGATGGGCATCATCTCATTTTTCAAATCTTTGCTACCACAAAAAAAGCTGCTACAAATATTTTTGTGAATGTGGATTCTCTTCATTTCTCTATGATTTCCCTGGGATATAGATCCAATAAAGGAACTGTTGGATCAAATGGCATGCAGTTTGATAGTCCTTTGTTTATAGATCCAAATTGCTCTCCAGACATTTATCATTGTGTTTTTCTGTCATCAAAACCAATGTAAGAGGTGTGAAGTTGTACCTCAGAGTTGTTTTAATTTACATTTCTCTTATACAATCATTATCATATGACTACAAATGGCTTTAATTTTATTATCTGAAAATTGTCTGTTCATGTCCTTTGGCCATTTATCAATTGGGGAATAACTTGTATTGTTATAAATTTGATACAATTCTTTATGTATCTTAGAAATGATTGTCAGGAATACAGAGAGGCTTGGAGAGCCTTATATGAACTGATGTTAAGTGAAATGAGCAGAACCAGGATATCATTATATGCTTCAACAAAGATACTATATGAAGATCAATTCTGATGGAAGTGGCTTTCTTTGGCAAGGAGACGATCCAATTCAGTTCCAATTGATCAGTGATGAACAGAACCAGCTACACTCAGTGAAACAACCCTGAGAAATGAATATGGATTAGATGCATTTTTGTTTTTCTTCCCAGGTTATTTTTACTTTTCTAAATCCATTTTTCTTGTGCAACAAGAGAACTATATAAATATGTACACATATATTGTATTTAAGATATACTTTAACAAGTTTAACATGTATGATACTGCTTGCCATCTGGGGAATGGGGTGGAGGGAAGGAAGGGAAACATTGGAATAGAAATGATTGCAAGAGTCAGTCTTGAAAAATTACCCCTGCATATGTTCTGTCAATAAAAAGCTATCATAATAAAAAAAAAAAGAAGAAAAGAAATGATTATTAGAAACATTGGCTATACAAATTTCCCCAGCTTTGTGCTTCCCTTTTAATCTTGTTTATGTTGATTTTGTTTCCATTGATTTTCTTTATACAAAAGCTTTTTTAATTCAATGTGATCAAAGTTGTCTATATTATCTTTCATAATGTTCTCCTCTTCTTCTTTGATCATAAATTCCTCCCTTCTCCAAAGATCTGATACATAAATTATTCCTTGCTCTACTACTTTGTTTGTAGTATCATCCCTTTTGCACAAATAATGTACCCATTTTGATAGTATGTTAGTATGGAGTATGAGATGTTCTTCTAAGACAAGTTTCTGAAATATAATTTGACAGTTTTCCCAGCAATTTTTGTGAAATAGTGGGTTCTTATCTCAGAACATGGAGTTTGGGAGCTTATCAAATATTAGATTTCTATGTCATTGATTATTGTGTCATGTGTAACTCACCTACTCCACTGATCCACCACTCTATTAGATAGTGTCAAATAGTTTTGATAATTGCTGATTTATAATGTACTTTAAGTTTGGTACTGTCAAGCCACCATCATTTTTTTTTCAATAATCCCCTTTATATTCTTGATCTTTTGTTTTTTTAGATAAATTTTGTTATTATTATTTCTAATTCTGTAAAATAATATCTGGCAGTCTGATTGGTATGGGACTGAAAAATTATACCAATTTAGGCAGAATTTTCATTTTAATTATATTAGCTCAGTCTACTCATAAGCAACTGATATTTTTCCAATTGTTTAGAACTACCTTTTTGTGTGAGAAATGTCTTGGTAGGTAGACTCCCAAATATTTTGTCTATAGTTATTTTAAGTGGAATTTCTCTTTCTGTCACTGGCTGCTTGACTTTCTCAGTAATATATAGAAATGCTGAGGATTTTTGTGGTTTATTTTATATCTTGAAATGTTGCTAAAGCTGTGAATTTTGTCAAATAGGTTTCTGGATGGTTTTCTAGGATTATCTAAGTATATCATTATATTATTTGCAAATAGTGACAATTTTATTTCCTCATTGTTTACTCTAATTCCTTTAATTTGTATTTCTTTTCTTATTTATAAAGCCAATACTTCTAGTACAATATTAAGTAAGAGTGGTAATAATGGATATCTTTGTTTTGCCACTGATCTTATTGGGAAAATATCCACCTTCTTTCCATTATATCTCTACTGTGAATGAAGCCAACCATTCTGGAGAGCAATTTGGAATTATGCTCAAAAAGTTATCAAACTTTGCATACCCTTTCACCCAGAAGTGTTAACTGGGTTTATATCCCAAAGAGATCTTAAAGGAAGAAAAGGGACCCATACCTGCAAAAATGTTTGTGACAGCCCTTTTTGTAATGGCTAAAAACTGGAGACTGAATGGATGCCCATCAATTGGAGAACGGCTGAATAAATTTTGGCATATGAATATTATGAATATTATTGTTCTGTAAGAAACGATCAGCAAGATAGTTCCAGAGGAGTCTTGAGAGACTTACATAACCTGCTAAGTGAAATGAGCAGAACCAGGAGATCATTATACATGGCAACAACATGACTATACTATGATCAATTCTGATGGATGTAGCTCTTTTCAACAAGGAGATTCAAATGAGTTCCAATTATTCAGGAATAGAGTGCCATCTACATGCAGAGAGAGGACTCTGGAAAATGAGTGTGAACCACAACATAGCATTTTCACTCTTTCTGTTATTGTTTGCTTGCATTTTAGTTTTCCTTCTCAGTTTTTTTTTTCTTTCTAGATCTGATTTTTCTTGTGCAACAAGATAACTATATAAATATGTGTGTGTGTGTGTGTGTGTGTGTGTGTGTGTGTATGTGTGTATATATATATTAGATTTAAGATATATTTTAAGATATTTTACATGTATTGGTCTGCCTGCTATCTAGGGGAGGAGGTGGGGAGAAGGAGAGGAAAATTTGGAACAGAAGGTTTTGCAAGGGTCATTGTTGAAAAAATTACCTATGCATATGTTTTGTTAATAAAAAGCTTTAAATAAAAAAAAGAATATATGTAAAAGAGATAAAACAACTCTTAGAGCCATTGCCTAGTCCCATTTACAGGCAGTGATAATACTGTTCTCACCCTGGTGATTCTGCATTCTACCCAGTATCAGAAGAGACTCAGGGGAAATAGTAAATTCTTTGGTTCTTAGAGAGCTTCTACCTTTATTGCATCAGCTCTGCCTTTTGTGAGTGGAAGTATTCATCAAGTTTTATTTTGAGTAGAATACCTTTGCAATACCTTTTACTTAGTGAGACAGTTCTGAAATTTAGCTATGATATTCCTTGGAATTTTAATTTTAGGGTCTTTTTCAGGAGGTATTCAGTGAATTCTTTTAATGGCTATTTTATCTTCTGATTGTAAAACATCAAGGTAGTTTTCCTTTATTATTTCCTTTAAGATAATGTCTATGTTCTTTTTTTCATCATGCTTTTAGGAAGTCCAACAGTTCTTAGAGTGTCCATCCTCAATCTATTTTATGTCAGTTGTTTTTCCTAGGAGATATATCAATTTTTTTCTATTTTTTTCATTTTGTTGTTGTTGAAGTTTTAGTGAGTCATGCACTTGCATTTGTTCTATTTTAATTTTATTGTATTATTTTCTTCAGTTACCTTTTTTAGCTCCTTTTGTATTTGGCCAATTGAATTGCTTTGTTCATTGCATTAATGAATTGAGATCTTTTCATATATATTTTTAAAGCTGTTTTATGCTTTTTTCATTTCATCAAATCTGTTTTGTAGGGTATTATATGCTTTTCCCATTCATTCTTACAAAGATCTCATTTCTTTCCCCATTATTTTTCTAAATTTCTTTTAAGATCCTTTATGCAATCCTCTAAGAAATCCTTGTGAAATGGGGACCAGCTCATGTCTCCTTTTGGGGCTTCATTTGGAGTTGATTTGCCTTCAGGAACTTCAGGATTTGAGATCTGTTCTTCTCTCTTTCCACAAAAGCTGTTTATGGTGAGAGTTCCTTTGCTCATTTTTTAAAGGTTTTTGGTCTGCTCTTAATGAAAAATATCAACAGCTGCTTTAGTTTGTACTAGGGCAGTCATTTGGCCTTAGTGGAGTACAGACACCTTCTTTTTAGTTCTTCTGAATCAACTACAACACTTTCTGGAGGCAGCTGAGGTTGTCATTCAGCCTTAGAAACTTTCATCTCATGGACAGTGTGGGGATTTGAAAGCTGAGTAGGAGAAGATTGAAGCACCTTCCATTTTCAAGGGACATAAAGCAAATCTACTATAGATATATAGTATAGACTATAGATATATCCTGGGTTTGGCTGCAGCTGGGGTATGGAACAAAATAGTATATCCTGATCAGTAAAGCAGCAGAGTGGCAGGGACACAGTTGGTTGTGGGCACTTGCAGGTGAGCAGAGAACCTGGATTCAATCCCAGGGAAAAGAAGAAAACTGTAGGTTGTAGCTATAAAAGATATGTCAAGGAATAAGAACATTTGTGGATCAGCATTTGTTGGATGGTGGGAGCTCTATCCCAGGTTAAGGAGCAGAGAACAAAGCAGAAGACCAAACTCAGAAAAATAACAATAAGAAAGAGCCAAGGCACCTCTTTATAGTGGCCAGAAACTGGAAACTGAATAGATGCCCATCAATTGGAGAATGGCTGAATAAATTGTGGTATATGAATATTATGGAATATTATTGTTCACTAAGAAATAACCAACAGGATGATTTCAGAAAGGCCTGGAGAGACTTACATGAACTGATGCTGAGTGAAATGAGCAGGGCCAGGAGATCATTATATACTTCAACAACAATACTATATTTATGACCAATTCTGATAGACCTGGCCATCCTCAGCAATGAGATGAACCAAATCAGTTCCAATAGAGCAGTAATGAACTGAACCAGCTATGCCCAGTGAAAGAACTCTGGTAGATGACTAAGAACGATTACATTGAATTCCCAATCCCTATATTTTTGCCCACCTGCATTTTTGATCTTCTTCACAGGCTAATTGTATAATATTTCAGAGTCCGATTCTTTTTGTACAGCAAAATAACAGTTAGGTCTTGTATACTTATTGTGAACCTAATTTATACTTTAATATATTTAACATCTACTGGTCATCCTGGCATCTGGGGTAGGGGGTGGGGGGAAGGAGGGGAAAAATTGGAACAAGAGGCTTGGCAATTGTCAATGCTGTAAAGTTACCCATACATATAACCTGTAAATAAAAGGCTATTAAAATTAAAATCAAGAAAGAAAGAAATTAGGAAAGAAAGAAAGAAAGAGTCAAGGCTCACACTAATAGCTGCTAAAAATACATTTTTTTTTTTTACACGAGCAAACAAGGGAGGAACAATCCAAGCAAAGGTAATTACTATGGGAATACAGATCAAACTTCACATTCAGAAGAAGGTAATGAAGTTTAAAAAGCCACCCATTTTTAGTGGGAAACATTGAATAGTCCCAATCACAAAAAGTTCCTAGATGAACTCAAAAAGGACTTTAAAAATCAAAGAATTGAGGAGAACTTAGGGAAAATTAAAACAATACAAGAAATGAATAAAATTATGAAAAAAAAAAAACAATCAATTTGAAATAGAGAACTAAAAACTTGAGAAAAAATAATTCCTTGAAAGCTAGAACTGGGCAAATAGAAGCTAATAATGCTCCAAGACACACACACACACAAAAAAAAAAAAAAACATTCAAACAAAATAAAAAGTGGGAAAAAAAAGACTGAAACATCTTGTCAGCAAAAAATACTCATGTAGAGAATAGATTGAGGAAAAATAATGAAAGAATAGTTGGACTGACTATGATAAAAAATAATGTTAATTCTATATTACAAGAAATTGTCAAGAAAATTGCCTTGATGGTCTAGAACAATATGATAAAGCAAAAATGGAAACAAAACACACCTGCATGCATGTGGGCGCTCCTGCCCATGCTACACACACACACACACACACACACACACACACACACACAAAACCAGTGAACATTACCTGAAAGAGATTCCAGAAGGAAAATTTAAAAGAATAATATAGACAACTTTTAAAACCACCATGTTAAGGAGAAACTCTATTGGAAATGACAACAACAGCAACAACAACAATAAAAACAATTTAAATATCATGAAGCTACAATAAGGATTACACAAGATATAGCAACTACTACATTGAAGGACTGTAGGGTTTGAATACTTCATATACTACATTTCATAAAATAAAAGTTGTAAAGGACAGGAATACTTAACCCTGGGCAGTCACTTCATTTGCTAATGCCCTAGCATTACTCTGAAGTCCTTTACATTGCCAATCTCTCCTAATTCCCGGGCTTCAGAGAATCCTCTGGCCACTAATCTTTGCAGTGTCAACTAATTTTAACCCGGCTCAGCTCTTCTGAGGTCTTCGGAGGTCTCTGGCTACAATTTCTTGAACCATAGTTTAATAACTGATAGCACATTCAAGAACAGACATATACAAACTTCTTTTATTACAGTTGCTCTCATATTGCCCTGACCTGTTGATTCCCAAGGGAACACCAGGTTGCG
Organism: Antechinus flavipes; assembly: GCF_016432865.1. Classification (NCBI taxonomy): domain Eukaryota; kingdom Metazoa; phylum Chordata; class Mammalia; order Dasyuromorphia; family Dasyuridae; genus Antechinus; species Antechinus flavipes. The sequence goes on from NC_067400.1 coordinate 404,084,945, forward strand.
AGAGATCCACATGCTCACTATTAAGCTCCTTACCTCTCTTGGCTATCCATTAGCTTGGCTCAGCTACCCCAGGATAAAGAGAGTGACCTCCTGCTGCACTGGGATTAAGAAGGGTCTGTGAGATCACTCACACAGCCAACAAGAGAGGGAGCCATCTCCTGTTACAAAGCTATCTCAATATGACCAGTGGCATGTTTCTGGTCACAGAAATTACTTGTGGGCCACTCAAGTTCAAACTCCTGTTTGCCTTGGGCTAACCCAGTGTAAAAGAACCCTAACAAAAAGTATTGAAGTTAAAATCAAAAAGTAACTTACTGAGCAATATTAAATATATTCCTAAATAAATAAATAAATAATATTGAACTGAAACATTTCATACATTTGTGACTAAAAAAAGGAGAACTGAGGAAGATTCTGGAAAGTGATGAAGTCAGAAAAGTTCAAGTTCTCCAGATTTCCTTCACAAGGAGAACAAATTTGTTCCTCAGGGTGAACACAGATTGGTGAAAAACAAATTAAAACTTGGGGCAGAACAAGAGGCCTTCTGTTTGTTTTGGAATAATCCAAAAACACCAAAAAGAAAGCCCTAGGATGGGGATTAATGCAATGTGCTAACACCTCCAGATTACCTCCAGAGAAATAGCAAATGGGGAATCCTGGGGCTATCTAGGTTTGGCTGGAGTTTCATTCTGAACCAAATCACCTCCTTGACAGCCTGGAAAGCCCAGATCTGAGTCCAGAAAGACTGAGGTTACCTCTGCTGTTTAGAAATGTCACACTCAATTGTACTACAGAGTTATTTTTATTTTAAATTTTTTTTATTATTTTTTTTAATTTTTTAATTTTTAAAATTAAAATACTCTTACTTTTAAAAATTATGGATAGCCAAAAAAGAAAGGTTCCAATCATGGAAACTCACATAGAGAATAGAGAAGACAATGAAGTTTTTTTTTTTTTTTTTTGTCTCTTTAATTCCAAAGAGTAATGTTAAATGGCTATCTTCTTAGAACTTATTTGTATATTTTATGTTTTTATATATTTTATTGAAGAAAACAATATATTTATTTAATAGTTGTTTAAATTAGATTTAAAACTTTTTTACATTTTAATGTCAAATACAATATATGTATACATATTTATAAAGTTATCTTGCTGCATGAGAAAGGTTGTATCTAGAATGAAGGTTTAAAAAAACTGAGAAGGAAAACAAAAATGCAAGCAAACAATAACAGAAAGAGTGGAAATGCTATGTTGTGGTCCACACTCATTTCCCAGAGTTCTCTCTCTGGGGGTAGCTGATTTTCTTCATTACTGAACAATTGGAACTGTTTTGGATCATCTCATTGTTGAAGAAAGCCAAGTCCATAAGAATTGATCATCATATGGTGTTTTACATTAGTTTTTAATATTTATGAGTTCTAGACTCTCTCCTTTACCCCAATCTAATTAAGAAACCACATTTGAATTTATGCAAAACCTTTCCATAAGTCATGTGTGAAAGAAAACACATTTCCCACCATAATGGAAAAAAAAAAAAACCTTGACAAAAAATGAAGTTGAGACAGAGAAAGAGAGAGGGATAGAGACAGAGACAGAGACAGAAAAAATATTTCAATCTGTATTCTGACACAATCAGTTGTTTTTTCCCTGGATCTGGTAAGAGTTTTCATCATAAGTCCTTCAGAGTAATTGTAGCTCATTGTACATCTGAGAATAACAAAGTCATTTATACCTAGTTGTCTCAGAACATTGAGTTTACTTTGTGTTTCACTTAACACAAGTTCGTAGAGCACTTTCCAGTTTTTGTTTGTTTGTTTGTTTGTTTTTCTGAGAGCATACTGTTAATAATTTCACATGAAACAACAACATTCTATCACAAACATACCAAACTATATCAAGCCACTACCCAATTGATGGACATCTCCTCAATTTTCCATTTTTGTTTCCCTGAGAAGAGAGCTGCTATAAATATTTTTGTACATATACATCATTTCCCTTTTTAAAAATATTTTTATATTCATGCCTAGCACTGGTATTTTTAGGTCAAAGTGATGCAATTCTAGGAGTAGAGAATCAAGGTGTGAGAATCCTCTCTGGTCAGCACACAGGTCCAGTGAGAAAGAATTTGAGAACCCTAAAAGTCTGAATGGCAAAAGGATTTTTTATTGGCATTGAGAACCCAGCTTTTCTAGGAAGACAGACTTCTCAGTGGCAAGAGGTTCTGTCAGAAAAATAACAAAGGTTAGCACTGAGAAGAGAATGTCTTCACAGTAGGCAAGAGTCCTAATAAGCAGCTGTGGCAAGAAGAGAGGTCCTGGAGTTGTAATGATTTTTTCTCAGCCCTCTGTAGCTGTAAGATCTAGTGTGTAAAAGCAACAGAAACTTTCCTTAATAGTTGCCACCAGCACTACTACCCAAGCTTGCTCTTGGTTTGCTGGTTTCTCAAGGTTCTCTCATCCTACTTCCACCATTCTCCTTCATATGTCTCATTTATTTTCTCAATTTTCCTTCTAATTTTCTTGATTTAAAAAAAAAAATTGTTGCTTTTTTCTGATTTTTTTTTTACTTGATTTTTTTTTTCCATTTTCCACTTTTTTTTTTTAATAACTTTTTATTGACAAAACCCATGCCAGGGTAATTTTTTACAGCATTATTCCTTGCACTCACTTCTGTTCCAATTTTTCCCCTCCCTCCCTCCACCCCCTCCCCCAGATGGCAAGCAGTCCTTTACATGTTAAATAGGTTACAGTATATCCTAGATACAATATATGTGTGTAGAACCGAACAGTTCTCTTGTTGCACAGGGAGAATTGGATTCAGAAGATATAAATAACTCTGGAAGAAAAACAAAAATACAAGCAATTTATATTCATTTTCCAGTGTTTTTCCTTTGGGTGTAGCTGCTTCTGTCCATCATTGATGAGTTGAAACTGAATTAGCTCTCTTTATTGAAGAGATCCACTTTCATCAGAATACATTCTCAAACAATATCGTTGTTGAGGTATATAATGATCTCCTGTTTCTGCTCATTTCATTTAACATCAGTTCATGTAAGTCTCTCCATTCCTCTCTGTATTCATCCTGCTTGTCATTTCTTACAGAACAATAATATTCCATAACGTTCATATACCACAATTTACTCAACCGTTCTTCAATTGATGGGCATCCATTCATTTTCCAGCTTTTAGCCACTACAAACAGGGCTGCCACAAACATTTTGGCACATACAGGTCCCTTTCCCATCTTGAGTATCTCTTTGGGGTTTAAGCCCAGTAGAGACACTGCTGGATCAAAGAGTATGCACAGTTTGATAACTTCTTGAGCATAGTTCCAAATTGACCTCCAAAATGGCTGGATGTGTTCACAATTTCACCAACAATGTATCAGTGTCCCTGTTTTCCCACATTACCTCCAATATTCCGTATTATCTTTCCCAATCACTCTAGCCAATCTGACAGTTGTGTAGTGGTATCTCAAAGTTGTCTTAATTTGCATTTCTCTGATTAATAATGATTTGGAGAATATTTTCAAATGGCTATAAATAGTTTTAATTTCTTCATCTGAAAACTGTCTGTTCATATCCTTTGACCATTAATCAATTGGAGAATGATTTCTTATAAATTAGAGTCAATTCTCTATATATTTTGGAAATGAGGCCTTAATCAGAACCTTTGACTGTAAAAATGTTTCCCCAGTTTATTGTTTTCCTTCTAATCTTGTCTGCATTTGTTTTGTTTGTACAAAAACTTTTCTATTTGATATAATCAAAAATTTCTATTTTGTGGTCAATAGTGAGCTCTCATTCTTCTTTGGTCATAAATTCCTCCCTTTTCCACAGTTCTGAAAGGTAAACTACCCTATGCTCTTCCAATTTATTTATAATTTCATTCTTTATGCCTAGGTCAGGAAGCCATTTTGACCTTATCTTGGTGTACGGCATTAAGTATGGATTGATGCCGAGTTTCTGCCATATTAATTTCCAATTTTCGCAGCAATTTTTGTCAAATAATGCATTCTTATCCCCAAAACTGGGGTCTTTGGGTTTGGCAAACACTAGATTATTAAAGTTATTGGCTGTTTTGTCCTTTGAACCTAACCTATTCCATTGATCAACTAGTCTATTTCTTAGACAATACCAGATAGTTTTAGTAACTGCTGCTTTATAACATAATTCTAGATCTGGTACAGCTAGGCCACCTTCATTTGATTTTTTTTTTCATTAATTCCCTTGAAATTCTTGACCTTTTGTTTTTCCATATGAACTTTGTTGTTATTTTTTCTAATTCATCAAAGTAGTTTTTTGGGAGTCTGATTGGTATAGCACTAAATAAGTAGATTAATTTAGGTAGTATTGTCATCTTTATTATATTTGCTCACCCAATCCAAGAGCATTTAATATTTTTCCAGTTGGTTAGATCAGACTCAATTTGTGTGGAAAGTGTTTTATAGTTTTGCTCATAAAGTTTCTGATTTTCCCTTGGCAGATAGATTCCTAAATATTTTATACAATCAGTAGTTACATTAAATGGAATCTTTCTTTGTAACTCTAACTGTTGAATTTTGTTAGTGATATATAAGAATGCTGATGACTTATGTGGGTTTATTTTGTATCCTGCAATTTTGCTAAAGGTATGGATTGTTTCTAATAACTTTTTAGTAGAGTCTCTGGGGTTCTCTAAGTATAGCATCACATCATCAGCAAAGAGTCATAATTTGGTTTCCTCATTGCCTATTCTTATTCCATTAATCTCTTCTCAACTCTTATTGCCGAAGCTAGCATTTCTAATACAATATTAAATAATAATGGTGATAGTGGGCAACCTTGTTTCACTACTGATCATATTGAGAATGGTTGCAGTTTGTCCCCATTACATATGATACTTACTGCTGGTTTTAAATAGATGCTACTGATTATTTTAATGAAAAGTCCATTTATTCCTATATTCTCAAGAGTTTTTAATAGGAATGGATGTTGGATTTTATCCAATGCATTTTCTGTATCTATTGAGAGGATTATATGGTTATCGATAATTTGATTATTAATATGGCCAATTATACTGATAGTTTTTCTAATATTGAACCAGCCCTGCATTCTTGGTACAAATCCTAATTGATTGTGGTGTCTTATCCTGGGGATGATTTTCTGTAGTCTTTTTGCTAATATCTTATTTAAGATTTTAGCATCAATATTCATTAGGGAGATTCGTCTATAATTTTCTTTCTCTGTTTTCAACCTACTTGGTTTAGGTATCAATACCATGTCTGTGTCATAAAGGGAATTTGGTAGGACTCCTTCATTCCCTATTTTTTCAAATAGTTTATAAAGCATTGGGGCTAATTGTTCTTTGAATGTTTGGTAGAATTCACATGTAAATCCATCTGGTCCTGGGGATTTTTTTTTTTAGGGAGTTAATTAATAGCTTGTTCTATTTCTTTTTCTGAAATGGAACTATTTAAGCAATTTACTTCCTCCTCTGATAATCTGGGAAGCCTATATTTTTGGAAATAGTCATCCATTTCACTTAAGTTATTAAATTTATTGGCATAAAGTCGGGCAAAGTAACCCCTTATTATTTCTTTAATTTCCTCTTCATTAGTGGAAAGTTCTCCCTTTTCATTTTTAAGACTACTAATTTGATTTCCCTCTCTCCTTTTTCTAATCAGATTTACCAAAGGTTTATCAATTTTATTGGTTTTTTTCATAAAACCAACTCTTAGTTTTATTTATTAGTTCAATAGTTTTTTTTTTTTTTTTTTTTACTTTCTATATTATTAATTTCTCCTTTTAAGTTTAGAATTTCAAGTTTAGTAATTGATTGGGGGTTTTTAATTTGGTATTTTTCTAGCTTTTTAAGTTACAGGCCCAATTCATTGATCTTCTCTTTCTCTATTTTATTCAAGTAAGCCCCTAAGGATATAAAATTTCCCCTTATTACTGATTTGGCTGCATCCCATAAGCTTTGGTATGATGTCTCACCACTGTCATTATCTTGAGTGAAATTATTAATTGTGTCTATAATTGGCTGTTCCACCCAATCATTCTTTAAGATGAGATTATTTAGTTTCCAATTTCTTTTTGGTCTATTTACACCTAACTTTTTGTTGAATGTAGTTTTTATTGCATTGTGGTCTGAAAAGAAAGCATTTACTATTTCTGCCTTCCTGCATTTAATTTTGAGGTCTTTTTGTCCTAATATATGGTCAATTTTTGTGTAGGTCCCATGAACTGCTGAGAAGAAAGTATACTCCTTTCTCTCACCATTCAATTTTCTCCAGAGATCTATTATACCCATTTTTTCTAATATTCCATTTACCTCTTTAATTTATTTATTATTTGTTTTATGATTTGAGTTATCTAAATCTGAGAGTGCAAGATTGAGATCTCCCACTATTATAGTTTTGCTGTCTATTTCTTCTCACAACTCTCTTAACTTCTCCTTTAGGAAGTTAGATGCTATACCACTTGGTGCATATATATTTAATACAGATATTGCTTCATTGTCTTTAGTACCCTTTAGCAAGATATCGTTTCCTTCCTTATCTCTTTTAATTAGATCAATTTTTGCTTTTGCTTGATCTGAGATAAACTTCACCTGAATCATAATAGATTCTGCTCCAGCCTTTTATCTTTACTCTGTATGTATCTCCCTGTTTTAAACATGTTTCCTGTAAACAACATATTGTAGAGTTCTGACTTTTGATCCAGTCTGCTATCCACCTCCTCTTTATGGAAGAGTTCATCCTATTCACATTTATGGTTAAAATGACTAATTCTGTATTTCTTGCCATCCTAATATCCCCAGATTATACTTTTCTTTTTCTTGCCCTCCTTCCATCTTCCCTAGAATTAAACTTATTGGTCCCACGTGCGTCACACAACTCTCCCTCTTTAGTATCTCTCCCTCCTCCCTTTGTATCTCTTCCCCTTTCTTATACCCTTCCTTTATTGCTCTTTTCCTTTTCCCTTTTTCTCTCTCACTTTTTAATGAAGTGAGAGCAGAATTTCTGCAAAACATATATGTCAATTATTTCCTCTTTGAGCCAATTCTGATGAGAATAGGATTCACACAAGGTTCCTCCCCCTCTCTAAGTTCCCTTAGATATGATAGGTTTCCTTTGCCTCATCATCACATATAGTTTCCCTCTTTTTATCTCCTCTTTTCCTTTTTTCTGACACTATCTTCCTTCCATTTCTACTTCCCTTTTTTATATTATATCAGTAAAATAAAATTATACATATGGTTTTTATGTATATCCACAACAGAAATACAGTTCTCAAGAGTTCCTTTTACCTTTTTCTTCTTCTCTTGAGTCCTGTTGTTGGAGATCAAGTTTTTTGTTTAAGTCTGGTTTTTTCCTTAGAAACAAATGGAATTCCTCTATTTAATTAAATGTCCATCTTCTTCCATGGAAAAAAAAAATATTCAACTTAGCTGGGTCGTTTATTCTTGGCTGCATTCCAAGCTCTTTTGCCGTTTGCAATATCTGATTCCAGGCCCTTCGATCCTTTAATGTTGAGCTAGCCAGATCTTGCAGGACCCTTATTTTAGCATCTCAGTATTTGAACTGTTTTTTCCTGGCTGTTTGTAAAATTTTTTCTTTAGTCTGAAAATTCTGAAGTTTGGCCACAATATTCCTCAGAGTCTTTATTTTAGGGTCTTTTTCAGAAGGTGTTCGATGAATTCTTTCAATGCCTATTTTACCTTCCGGTTCTGTTACTTCTGGGCAGTTCTCTTTGATGATTTACTGTAAAATAGTATCTAGGCTCTTTTTTTCATCATAATTTCCAGGTAGTCCAATGATCCTGAGGTTATCTCTCCTAGATCTATTTTCCATGTCTTTTGTTTTTCCAAGTAAACATCTGACATTTTTTCCCAGTCTTTCTTTTTTTTTTTGGTTTTGCTTGACTGATTCTTGATGTCTCAATGAATCAGTCATTTTTATTTGTTCAGTTCTGATTTTTAGTGAGTTATTTCCTTCATTAGCTTTTATTACTTCTTTTTATATATGTCCCAATTGAGTTGTTTTGCTCTATGGAATTTTATTCCATTTCACTATATTTTTTTTTGAGTGAGTTATTTTCTTTTTCCAATTCACAAATTCTGTTTCCCTGTACTTCTTAGGAGTTTTTTTTTACCTTTTCTTATTCACATTTTAGGAAGTTGCTGCTTTCTTGCATAGCTTCTCTTTCCTTTCCCCATTTTTCTTCTAGTTCTCTTTTAAGGTTTTTAATAGTCTCTTCTAGGAGAGCCTTTTGTATTGGAGACCAACAATTGTCTGGAGACTATCTGCTATTAGTCTCTTCAGGGTTGAAAAGTTGTTCCCTTTCTGTATAGAAACTATCAATCGTTCTTTTGATTGTTTTACTCATTTTGTTAAAGCCTGTAGGGTCTGCCTTCAGAGCCAGGAGGTCACCAGCTTCCTCTGCAGAGCAATGAAAGGTGTATGGACGGGTATCTGTCCTGCCAGCTGGCTACAAAAATCAGGGAGGTATTGGAATGCTCTGGGAAGGAGTTCCCCACCAGGAAATAATTCAGGCCTGCAGGGTGGAGCTGGGAAAGTGCCCTGCAAAGAACCCCTGTTGTGTGAGATAACAACTGCCTGGGGCTAGACACTGTAGTGAGAGTTTCACTACTCCAAGCCAAGCCTGCCCTGGGGCTGTGGATATTAGCAGTTGAGCAGTGAATGGACTTGCAGGGACCAGAAGTGTCTCTGCCCCGGAAGCACAGTCTGCTGGGGAAGTTCTATTGCCCCAGGCAAAGCTCCCACACACACACATACACTGTGCTGATTAGAGGCTCCTCAGGCTGTGCTCCCCTGCCATGCAAATTTGTAACTGCCCCTGCAAAAGCCCAGAACTGCAGGGTGTGGCTGCAGGGCTGCGTTACAGTCTGCCTAGGTCACTTCCGGGTTTGAATGGTTACAACCAGATCTTGTTAGGTTCTGGTGTTTTTTAGAGTTACCCTCTGTTTTAGGCTTTAATCTCTCTGCCAGTTTACTGCTTTGTAGTCAAGGCAGAGCAGTTAGCCCATACCAGAGCTGTCTCTCTTCTCTAGCCACAGAGATCGCCCCCACCCCTGGTCTGCTTAGGACGCTAGGTTCTTGATGTCTGTTCTTGGCTCCTCAGAACAAACCTTTCCTGGAGATCTTCCAGATTGACTTCGGCTGGTAAGTTGTAGTGCTTCTAATCTACATGAATTTAAGCAGTGAAGAGCTATTTTTGTGGCTGAATTAAATAGCTGTATATGAAGGGAATGAGAGGAGCTTAGAGAGTAGTGTGAGAGGAGTTTAGAGAATCATGTGTGCCTTCTCCGCCATTTTGGCTCCACCCCTGGAAGTCTTATGTGATCTTTAAAGTCCTTTAAAACTCTTCCTAGAGAATCTTTTGAGATTGAGGCCAATTCATATCTTTGAGGCTTCACATATAAGCATTTTGCTTCTGCTGTCTTTTCCTAAATTTGTTTCCTGATTTTTCCTATTGACCTACTACCTCTCTATGGTCAATATTCTCTTTATTTGCTCACTTTTAAAAGTTGAACTCTGATCCTATAGCATGAGGGCACTGTCCCCTGCAGGTGGACAAGAGCCTCTTACTGATTTACTGAACTGGGGCTGGAAATGCTGAAAACTTTCCTACTGAGCTCCATTGACTTAGTCTATTGTGTAGGGGTTTGGGTGCTTGTAATTTGCCTTCCATACTGGTCCTGGAGGTCTACAACTCGTTTTCTGAGTGTCTGACCAAGGGGCTTTTTCTACTCTTCTTTGCTATGGCTAAAAGTTTTAAATTAGATCCCCACAATGTGGCTATGTTGGGCCAGACTTCATCCAAGTGATACAAATCTTTCTTGAAATACTTCTATATTATCTTAGGCTGGAAAATTGCTGCACTCTGAATTTTTGTGGGTTCTGTCATTTCAAATTCTGTTTTTAGGCTTGATTCAGTGAGGGATACTGAGGAGACCTCAGGCAACTATCTGACTTCCCTCTGTCATCGTCTAAAGTGTACTTTAAAAATATATACGTTGAAAAATAAGGAAATATTTTCAGATTTCCAGTCTTCTGCAACTTTGCCATTTTATATGAATAATATACATGTGTATGTATTATTGAACAAATGTAGATTCCATTCATCTTGACTTGTAGATATTATACAATTTATCCTGGTCCAGCTCTAATTCACTTAAACCTAAGAAAACCTTCAGATTATAGATCAAAGCTCCTTTTTGTATTCTTTCTTTCTTTCTTTCTTTCTTTCTTTTTTTTTTTTTCTGAGAGAATGCTCTTTGAAGTTATTCACTATACATATTTTGGTTTTATTTCTCCTTGAATATGCATTCAAGGAAGCACCATCTTGTAATCATATTGCTTTTAACATAGGACTAGCTCATTATTCCATAGCCCTGATTCCCTTCCCCATCTTTTAATGTCCCCTTCATACATTCTCTTTTTCCTATCAGAATATAATCTTCTAGAAGTCAGGGATTGTCTGTATTTTTTCTTTCAGTTTTATTCCCAATGCTTAGCACCAAAAATATTGAACTAATCTCTTTCTCCTTCATTTTTCCCTTTCTATCTCTGTCTCTGGCAAATTCAACTATTCCAAATTTTTCTCACTATATTTTTCCCCCAATCTACAATAAACTGAATGATATTGATAGATTTTTTTTTTCAAATTGAAGGTAATTCTACTTAATGGGGAATGTAAACAAATAATCATTTTCATGTCTCTGGAATGAAAGGTATGGAAGCTATCAATCAGTACTGTAACTGAATCAGAATACCTCCTTTGCTAAAATTTAAGTCAGAACCAGGGCTAGGGCAATGACTGGCCTTGGGTAGTCTGGAATTGCATGCTATACTTTCACACAGGTTCAATAGACCTTTTTTGCTGACTTTCCAAGTCATCTTTGGTGTCTCTGGACTGAAAAGTCTAGGAATCTCCAAAACTGATGATTATTACTAGCATGGGACTAGGGCTGGGGTTGGGGTGAGGCCTGTGCTGCTGCTGTCTGCACTGCAACTGTGCACTGGATTCCCACACTGTTTCAGATGACCTTCTAAATTGTCTTTGGCTGGACAATGTTCTACTCAATCTTTTTGGATATTTTGATGCTTTAAAATTTGTTTAGGGTCATTATTTCAAGGAATTTTGAATAATTTAGGGGAGAGGTTGGTCAGAAAGAATTTAGAGAAGAACTCTGAAAAGACTTTAAAAATCAAGTGAGAGAGATTGAGGATAAACTAAAATAAATACATAAACAAATGAAAACCATCCAAGAAAAACAAGAAGATTGGGGCTGGGAGGGGGCGCTGGGGAAAGTTAACCAACTAGAAAAAGAGTTGTAAAATCTTAAAGAAGAAAATAATTCTTTGAAAATTAAAATTGGGTAAGAAGAAGTGAAACTATAAGACTCCAAGAAATAGCAAAACAAGATGTTAAAAAAAAAAAAGAATATGAAACATACTATAAGAAAAACAACAAATCTGGAAAACAGATTAAGAATAAAAAATACAAAATTAACTGGTCTTCTTGAAAGCTGTGACCAAAGAACAAAAACAAAAACAAAAACAAAAACAAAAACAAACAAACAAACAAACAAAAAAAAACCTTGACACAATAATGCAAGAAATAATCAAAGAGAACTATTTTGTAGTGATAGAACGAGAGGGGAAAATAGAAGTAGAAAAAATGTACTGATCACCACCTCAAAGAAATCCTTTGTGAAAAACATAGAAGAATATTGTTGACAAATTTTAAAATACCCCGATCAAAGGAAATATTTCAAGAAACAAAAAGAGGGGGAAAAAGGGATTCTAATATGATGGAGCTACAATTAGAATTGTACAGGACTTATCAGCAGTCACAATAAAATAACATAGGTCCTGGAATAAAATATTTACGCAATCAAAAGTCCTAGACCTGAGACTAAAACTGTAATATTCAGCAAAATTTCCTGTAATATTGAATAAAAATGGGCATTAATTAAACTTGTAGACTTTCAGGACTTTGTTTCTCCAAATGTGAATATTTTACATATAAGATCCAACAGCAAAAATTAGTTCTTTAGAACTCAACGTGGACAAATCATGGAAATGTCTACCATATATTTGAGATTGACATCAGTATTTGATTAGCTCCAAAAAAAAGAGATTGAGGCATATCTGACTATAATCTGATTCTAAAAAGCAGTACTGTCAAGAAAAAGTTAAAAAAAAAAAAAAACTAACTATGCTATATGAATGAGGTGCAGAGGAAGAACCAATACAGAGGCTAAATTAGAGGAAAGATGGCAGGTGTTATTTCTGAAAACCTGTTTTTTTTTTTTTTTTTCTTCTTTCTTCTTTACTACAGTAAACAACAGTTAGGAAAACATCATATCTATCTTAAATTCCTCTGTATCCTGCCAAAAATACCCTGATCTTATGCAAAAATTATCAGTCTTGCAAAGAAGATTGCTTCCCAGAGAAGTATTTACTTATCTTATCCAGTAACAGTACCCCTGATAAGCCTTTCATATATCTTTACTTTTTTTTTAAATATCAAAGTTTGGTAAAGTTAATGGTATAATGCTGGGACTTTGAGTCCAATTCATCATGAAATATGAGTTTATTCTTTAATTAAATCCAGAATATATGGACATGATGAATAATGACAGGTAAACTTATCTTTTAGTTATACACTGGTCCAACCATTCTGGAAAGCAATTTAAAATTATGTTTTTACTTTTTAGCAAGAAATTCCACTGATAAGAACACATGCCAAGATATATAATGTTTTATTATTCATTTTTTATTTAGCATGTAATCATCATATTTAATAAAAATAACAAATTGAAATTGAATGCTTTGAAGTTATAATTATTAAGCTTGTCAAAAATAATTATTATAAGTCATCATTTACCTTCTTTTGGGATGGACTCTCATTGAATATAAGACCAGCCAAATTTAATTGATGCTCTTATTTTGAAGATTTTTTTCTCACTAATTATAAGTAAGAGGAGTATGTGGGGAGATATAGGCAACATAAAAACAAAAGATAATATAAACATATAATCATTATTGTTTCTTGTAAATTTATTCATTTTCAATACTTATTGCTTTATCAATCATGTTGGGGGAAAAATCAGAGCAAAAGGGAAAACTACAGGAGAGACAAAAAAAAAAGTGAACATAGCATATGTTGATTTACATTCATTCTCCTTAGTTCTTTTTCTGGATGCAGTTGACGTTTTGTGTCCAAAATCTATTGGGATTGCTTTGGATTACTGAACCACTGAGAAGAACCAAGTCTTTCATAGTTGATCATTGAACATTCTTGCTGATATTGTGCGTAATGTATTCCCTGGTTCTGTTTGTTTCACTCAGCATCAGTTCATGTAAAACTTTTCAGGCCTTTTTATAATCAACTTATTCATAATTTTTATAGAACAATAATATTCCATTACTTTCGTACGTTACAACTTGTTCAGCCATTTCCCAATTCATAGGCATCTTCTTATTTTCCAATTCTTTGCTATCACAAAAGAACTACTACATTTTTGCACATGTGAGTCTTTTCCCCTTTTTTATGTCTCCTTTTTGGGGATACAGGGTCAGTAGAAATACTTTTGGATCAAAGGATATGCACACTTTGATCGCCCTTTGTGCATAGTTCTATATTGCTCTCCAGAATGATTGGATCAATTCATAACTCCACCAACAATGCCCTAATGTCTCAGTTTTCCAACATACCCTCCCACATTTATCATTATTTTTTGCTGTCATCTAAGCCAATTTGAGAGGTGTGAGGTGATCTATCCAAGTAGTTTTAATTTGTGTTTCTCTAATGAATAGGGATTTAAAGTATTTTTCATATACCTATAAATGATTTTATTTCATTATCTGAAAATTGCCTATTCACATATTTTGACCATTTGTCAATTGTGGAATGGCTTTTCTTATAAAGTTGACACAGAACTTTATCTATTTTTTAAAATGAGACTTTTATCAGAAACACTGGCTATAAAGATTTTTTCTCAACTTTGTAGTGCCCTTTTAATCTTTTTGTTGTTGTTGTTGGTGGTGGTGGTGGTGGTGGTGGTTTTGTTTTTAAATGTAAAATTAAAGAACAATTGTGCCCACACTTAACACCATACACCAAGATAAGGTCAAAATGGGTTCATGACCTAGGCATAAAGCATGAGATTATAAAAAAATTGGAAGATCATAACATAGTTTACCTCTCAGACCTGTGGAAGAGGAAGGAATTTATGACCAAAGAAGAACTAAAGGTCATTATTGATTACAAAATAGAAAATTTTGATTATATCAAATTGAAAAGTTTTTGTACAAACAAAACTAATACAGACAAGATTAGAAGGAAAACAATAAACTGGGAAAACATTTTTTACAGTCAAAGGTTCTGATAAAGGCCTCATTTCCAAAATATATAGAGAATTGACTCTAATTTATAAAAAATCAAGCCATTCTCCAATTGATAAATGGTCAAAGGATATGAACAGACAATTCTCAGACAAAGAAATTGAAACTATTTCTAGCCATATGAAAATATGCTCCAAGTCATTATTAATCAGAGAAATGCAAATTAAGATAACTCTGAGATACCATTACAGACCTGTTAGATTGGCCAGAATGACAGGGAAAGGTAATGCAGAATGTTGAAGGGGATGCGGGAAAACAGGGACACTAATATATTGTTGGTGGAATTGTGAATACATCCAACCATTCTGGAGAGCAATTTGTAACTATGCTCAAAAAGTTATCAAACTGTGCATACTCTTTGATCTAGCAGTGTTTCTACTGGGCTTATGCCCTAAAGTGATACTAAAGAAGGGAAAGGGACCTGTATGTGCCAAAATGTTTGTGGCAGCCCTGTTTGTAGTGGCTAGAAGCTGGAAAATGAATGGATGCCCATCAATTGGAGAATGGTTGGATAAATTGTGGTATGTGAATGTTATGGAATATTATTGTTCTGTAAGAAATGACCAGCAGGATAAATACAGAGAGGCTTAAAGAGACTTACATGAACTGATGCTAAGTGAAATGAACAGAACCAGGAGGTCATTACATACCTCAACAATGATACTGTATGAGTATGTATTCTGATGGAAGTGGATTTCCTCGACAAAGAGATCTAACTCAGTTTCAATTGATCAAGAATGGACAGAAGCAGCTACACCCAAAGACAGAACACTGGCAAATGAATGTAAACTGTTTGCATTTTTGTTTTTCTTCCCAGGTTATTTTTTTACCTTCTGTATCTAATTCTTCCTGTGCAACAAGAGAATTGTTCGGTTCTGCACACATATATTGTATCTAGGATATACTGTAACCTATTTAACATATATAGGACTGCTTGCCATCTGGGGAAGGGTATGAAGGGAGGAAGGGGAAAAGTCAGAACAGAAGTGAGTGCAAGGAATAATGTAAAAAAAAAAATTACCCAGGCATGAGTTCTGTCAATAAAAAGTTAAAAAACAAAAACAAAAAAACAATTGTGGGGGGTGGGGGAGAATGTTAGTTCTGGTAGAAAGTGAGAAAGCTGCTAAGGGGTAGATATTGTGGGATAGTGTTAGTTACTTGCATTGCCACAGTTTTGCTGAACCTCACATAGTTGCTTGATATCTTTGACCTTTGTGATTTCCCCCCTAACCTGTACACCATCTGAAACACAAAATCCAAGAACATGATTTCGATTGGAATAATATAGTTGTATTTTTTGTCCATGGCTGTGCAGTCCTTGCAAGTCAAAAAAGATTATATTTATTCATTAAAGAGCAAAAATAGTCTTAGGAGAAATCTGTAAGATATACCATCCTTGTTGGGATTTTTTTCTTTACTGTGTTTTTGTCTCTGAGTTGGCTCAGAAGTTGACTATAGATTCTCACATAAACATCCAAGAGAACTCAGGCTTTCCACACAAATTCCTAACAGTTTTTTTTTTTTTTTTTCTGAAAGGGAAATATGGTGAAATGCAAGGTACAAATAATTAAATTAAAAATAAAAGATCAAACTTCAAATTGCAACTCTGATGCATTCAATATGTGTGAATTAACTTGTTCAAGTCATTCAAACCTTCAGCTTCTCAATTTCTTCATCTAAAAATAACATTAGACTAAATAATTTTTGAGTGCCCTTTTTACTTGACATCTATATTAGTAATAATGCTCATGAATTATGTGTGAGAGACCACTGAGAAGGGAAGGAGGATGAAGAGGAATGGTTTTAATCTCTCCAGAGCCTTATTTGCCTCTGCTATCATGGATTTCCCAATACCTATGCTAAAATCACTTGCATATGTACACAGACACACATAAATACAAATATACCATTCAAGTAGATATCAGGGATTTTTAATGCTTGTAAATTCTATGTTTTCCAGCTCTAAGGCCTAGCTAGTAAGTTGTGCCCTGAGCTTGACTTAACAATACTACTTTATGCTCACCCTCTGCATGATCTAATATTCTGGAAAAATGTATAATTATTGTATTGCTTTGATTGCTATTTCCCAGAGGATCCCAAGGGAGCTAATACCATAGACAACATGATGCAGCAGAAAGTGATTAATCAAATATCCTGATATGCTAATACTATCCCCACTATGTTAACTCTGTTCCTGTACCCTGCTGAAGGATCATAAGCTCAATGATCCTATTGACTTAAGACAATTACAAGGCTCAATGATTCTAATAACTTAGAAATTGCTCCCATATCACTAAAGAATATCTGTATTTTCTCCAAATATTTAAGCCTTCTTTGGGAACTCTTTATTCAAGACCCAAGAATAAATGTTTTAGATCCTGCAGTTCTTGGGTTTTCATATTTACAAATCCTACCTCTGCCATAAGACATAAGCATTCCTTTTCAGGAGGTATTCACTTGCAAGCTGTTTCCCTCATTTTTAAATTAAACTTCTGTTTAATTCTTGGCACTCCCATCTATACCCTGCTTTGTTTGACTTCATTCACCTAGAGGTTAAAGAGAATATCAGAACTGGAGGCATCAAATGCTTTTCTTAAGTTGGCCTCTTCTTTGATCCTATAGTCAAGTATTCCAAGGTTCATCTAAGAAAAATGCTTCAGTAATTTTTCTTTTCCCACACTGATTGTATCAGATGAGAGAAAATAATATTTTTGTCACTAATACAAGATTCAATACCATACAGGAATTTTCTGTACAATCAAAAGCAAGGGGACTGATAGTTGACTTGTGTTTTATCAAGACAACTAACTCCATGAAAAACAGTTTCACAAAAATGGCCTGACAAGCAAAACCTATTTCCAGCAGTCTAAGTGATTTATTGTATGACTGTCATAATTAATTTCTTATCTCTATGTTTACTAACAGAGAAAATTTAGCACAACATTATTTAAGTATCTTATTTTAAGTCTGAATATGTCTAATTACTTTAGGTTAGCTAAAGAAATATGCCCCTTGAAAAGAATTCAATATGAATATTATGAATGATATTGTCCCATTAAACTTTAAGACTCAGCTACTATTATCATTCCTTTCTTCATTTTTTTATGTAAACATGTAGTCCATACAAATTTACTGAAAAAAATACCATAAGCACAGTATTAGGAACATTCCATATATTATAAGATGTGGAGTCTTTGATGTATATCATATTTTTATTGATTTATTTTAATTTACAAAGCATATACATGGGTAATTTTTCCAACACTGACCCTTGCATAACCTTTTGTGGCAAATTTTCCCCTCCCTCCCTCACCCCCTCCAATAGCTAGCAAGTAGTCATACATGTTAAATATGTTGAAACACGTTAGATCCAAAATATGTATACATTTTTTATACAATTATCTTGTTGTGCAAGAAAAATCAGATCAAGGAGGAAGAAAAGAAAAACTGAGAAAGAAAACAAAATGCAAGCAAATAATAATAGAGTGAGAATGCCATGTTGTGTTGCACACTCTGTTCCTACAGATCATATAGATGGGTCTCTATATCACTGCACAAGTGGAACTGGTTTGAATCATCCAAATATTGAAGAGAGCTGCTTCCATCAGAATTGATCATTTTATAGTCTTCTTGTTGCCATGTATAAAAATCTCCTGGTTCTGTTCATTTCACTTTACATCAGGTCTCTCCAAGAGTCTCTAAAATCATACTGCTGGTTGTTGCCTACAGAACAATAATATCCATAGCATTCATATAACAAAATTTATTCAGCCATTCTCCAAATGATGGACATCCACTCAATTTCCAGTTTCTGGCCATCACAAAAGCTGCCATAAACATTTTTTTCATGTGGGTTGCTTTCCCTTCTTTAGGATCTCATTTGTATATACCGTTTGATAACTTTTTGAGCATAGCTCCAAGTTGCTCTCCAGAATGGTTGGATTAGTTCGCAGTTCCATCAACAATATATTATAGTACCAGTTTTCCCATATCCACCCCAACATTGTTCATTATGATTTCCTGTCATCTTAGCCAATCTGAGAGGTATGTAGTGGTATCTCAGAGTTGTTTTAATTTGAATTTCTCTGATCAATAGTGATTTGAGCATCTTTTCATGTGGCTAGAAATAGTTTCAATTTCTTCACCTGAAAATTGTCTGTTAATATCCTTTGAGTATTTATCAATTGGAGAATGGCTTGAACTATTACAAATTTGAGTCAATTCTCTATATATTTTAGAAATGAGGCCTTTATCAAATCTTTTGGATGTAAAAATGTTTTCCCATTTTATTGCTGCCTTTCTAATCTTGTCTTCATTAGTTTTGTTTATACAAAAACTATTTAACCTAATATAATTAAAATAATTTATTTTAAGATCAATAATGATCTCTAGTTCTTCTTTGCTCTCAAATCTCTTCCTCCTCCACAAATCTGAGAGGTAAACTACCCTATGTTCTTCTAATTCATTTATAGTGTTATTCTATATATCTAGATCATGAACCCATTTTGACCTTCTTGGTATATTATGTTAAGTGTGGGTCTATGCCTAGATTCTGCAATATTAGTTTCCAATTTTCCCAGAAGTTTTCGTCAAATAGTGAATTCTTATCCCAAAAGGTGAGGCCTTGGGTTTGTCAAATACTAGATTGTTATAGTCATTGGCTATTTTATTTTGTGAACTTAATCTATTCCACTGATCAACTTCTCTATTTCTTAGTCAGTACCAAATAGTTTTGATGACTGTTACCTTATAATATAGTTTTAGGTCTAATACAGCTAGGCCACCTTCATTTGCTTTTCTCTTCATTAATTCCTTTGAAATTCTTGACCTTTTGTTCTTCCAGATGAATTTTGTTATATTTTCTAGTTCAGTAAAATAGTTTCTTGGGAGTTTAATTGGCATAATACTAAATAAATAGATTAGTTTAGAAAGTATTGTCATCTTATATTTGTTCAACCTATCCAAGAGCACTTAATATTTTTCCAGTTCCTTAGATTTGTGTGGAAAATGTTTTGTAGTTTTGCTTACATAGTTCCTAACTATCCCTTGGCAGATAAATTCCCAAATATTTTATATTATTAACATTTATTTTAAATAGAATTTCTCTCTGTATCTCTTGCTGTTGGATTTTGTTCGTGATGTATAAAAATACAGATGATTTATGTGGATTTTTTGTATCCTGCAACTTTGCTAATGTTGTGGATTATTTCTAAAAACTTTTTAGTTGATTCTCTGGATTCCTCTAAGTACACCATCATATCTTCTGCTAAAGGTAATAATTTGGTTTTCTCATTATCTACTCTAAATCCTTTAATCTCTTTTTCTTTTCTCATTGCCAAGCCTAGCATTTCTAAAACAATATTGAATAGCAATGGTGATAGTGGGCAAAATTCCTTCATTCCTGATCTTATTCAGATTAGTTCTAGTTTATCCCCATTGCATATAATGCTTGCTGATGGTTTTAAATAGATGCTACTGACAATTTCAAGGAAAAATCCATTTATTTCTATACTCTCTAGAGTTTTAAATTGCAATGGGTGTTGAATTTTATCAAATGCTTTGTCTGCATCTATTTAGACAATCATGTTTTTTTGTTAACTTAGTTATTGATATAGTCAATTATATTAATATTCCCCTCATATTAATCAGCCCTGCATTCCTGGTATAAATCCTACTTGTTCATGGTGTATTATCCTGGGGATGATTATCTGTAATCACTTTGCAAATATTTTATTTAAGATCTTTGTATCAATATTCATTAGGGGGATTGGTCTACAACTTTCTTTATCTATTTTTGTCCTACCTGATTTAGATAATAATATTGTGTCTGTATTATGACCAGTATTTGGTAGGAGTCCTTCATTCCCTATTTTTTCAAATAGTTTACATAGAATTGAAGTTAATTGTTCTTTAAATGTTTGGGAGAATTCATTTGTCAATCCATCTGGTCCTGGGGATTTTTTTCTTAAGGAGTTGATTAATAGCATATTCTATTTCTTTTTCTAAAGTGGGACTATTTGAGTAATTTATTTCCTCTTCCATTAATCTGGGCAATCTATATTTTTGTAGACATTCCTCCATTTCAATTAGTTTATGAAATTTATTAGCATAAAGTTGGGCAAAGTAACTCCTAATTATTGCTCTAATTTCTTCTTCATTAATGGAAAGTTCTCCCTTTTCCTTTTTAAGACTAACGATTTGATTTTCCTCTTTTCTTTTTTCTAATCAAACGTACCAAAAAAAAATCTATTTTGTTGTTTTTTTCATAAAACCAATTCTTAGTTTTATTTATTAATTAATTCAATTTTTTTAAGAATTTCAATTTTAGTGATCTCTTTATTTTTAGAATTTTTAAATTTAGTGTTTGATTGGAGTTTTTTAAATTTAGTTTTTTTTTTTTCCTAGCTTTTTTAGATTCAAGCCTAATTCATTGATCTTCTCTTTCTCTATTTTATGCAAGTAAGCCTCTAGAGATATAAAATTTCCCCTTGTTACTACTCTGGCTGCATCCCACACATTTTGGTATGTCATCTCATTATTGTCATTCTTTTGGGTTAAATTATTAATTGTGGCTATGATTTGCAGTTTCACCCATTCATTCTTTAGGATGAGTTTTTTTAGTTTCCAATTACTTTTTTTGTTCTTTTTTCCCCTGGCCCTTTAATTAATGTAATTTTTCTTGCATCATGATCTGAGAAAAATGCATTTACTATTTCTGTCTTTTTGCATTTGATTTTGAGATCTTTATGTCTTAATATTTGGTCAATTTTTGTGTAGGTTGCACAAACTGAGAAGAAAGTGTTCCCCTTTTTGTCTCCATTCAATTTTTTTCCAAAGATCTATTATATCTAGTTTTTTTTTTCTAGTATTCTGTTTACCTCTTTAACTTCTGATTTATTTTGTGATTTGGTTTATCTACTTCTGAGAGACCACCATTATAACTTTGCTATTTATTTCTTCTTGCAACTCTCTTAACTTTTCCTTTAGAAATTTAAACGCTACATCACATGGTGCATATATGTTTAGTATTGATATTGCTTTGTTATCTATGGTACCCTTTAACAAAATATAGTTTCCTTCCTTATCTCTTTTAATTAGATCAGTTTTTGCTTTTGCTTGATCTGACATCACGATGGCTATCCCTGCATTTTTTACTATGCCTGAAGTGTAATAGATCCTGTTCCAACCTTTTACCTTTACTCTGTATGTATGCCTCTGGTTGAAATATGTTTTTTGTAAACAACATATTGTAGGATTCTGGCTTTTATGTCCAGTCTCCCACCTTCGCTTTATGGGAGAGTATACCTCATTCACATTTACAGTTAAAACAACTAATTCTGTATTTTCTGATATCTTATTGTCCCCACATTATACTTTTCTCTTTCCTTTCCCCCTTTTCTTCTCTTTTCCTTATGATCACTACTTGCTTCAAGTAGTCCTCCCCCTTTAGAGACCCTCCCCCTTTTTATACCTTTCCCCTACTTTTTCTCTTTTCCCTTCTATTTAGGCTACTCATTCCCTTTCCCCCTTTCTTCTCCCACTTTTCTATGAGAGATGTTTCTCAATTAAACCAAATATATTTAATATTCTGTCTTTTGGACAAATCTGATGAGAGTAAGATTTTCACACTATTTGTCACCCCCCCCCTTTTCCCTCAATTATAATGTTTTCTTTGCCTCTTTCTGAGATGTAATTTCCCTCATTTTACCTCCGCTTTTCCCTTTGTTTTGTTATAATCTACTTTCCATCTCTAGTTTATTTTTTATATTATAACAGTAATATCAGATTGTACATATACTTTCAATGTATATCCATAACAGAAATATAGTTCTGAAGAGTTTTTTTTTTAACTTTTTTATACATCTCTTGCATTTTATATCTGGAAGTCAGTGTTTTTGTTTAGTTTTTTTTTTTTTTTAATCATCAAAACTAAATGGTATTCACCAGTTTATTTGAACATCCATCTTCTTCCCTGAAAAAAAAAATGCTCAATTTAGCAGGGTAATTTATTCTTGGCTGCATTCCAAATTCCTTCACCTTTTTTGAATGTCAGATTCCAGACCCTTGGATCCTTCAATATGGTATCTGCTAGGTCTTAAGTAATACTCATTGCAGCTCCTTGATATTTGAATTTTCTTTCTGGTTGTTTGTAATATTTTTCCTTGGTCCATAAGTTGTCAAATTTGGCCATGATATTCCTTGAGGTTTTAATTTTAGGGTCTCTTTTAGGAGGCATTTGGTGAATTCTTTCAGTGATCATTGTATCTTCTGTTTCTATAATATCTGGGCAGTTCTATTTGATGAATTCCTGAAAGATAGTGTCTAGACTCTTTTTTTTTTTCATCATGTATTTCAGGGAGTCCCCGAATCCTTAAATCGTTATATATATATATATATATATATATATATATATATATATATATATATATATATATATATATATATTTTTCCAGGTCAGTTGTTTTCCCAATTAGGTATTTCTTTTCTTTTCTTTTTTTCAATTTTTGGTTTTACTAAATTGATTCTTGTTGTCTCACTGAGTTATTCATTTCCATTTTTTCAATTATGAATTTTAGTAAGTTATTTTCTTCTCTTATTTTTTTAAATGCTTTTTGTATTTGTCCAGTTGAATTTTTTAATGACTTGTTTTGTTCCATGACATTTTTCCATATCACAAATTCTGTTTTTTAAGGAATTATTTTCTTTTTCCATTTCACAAATTCTGTTTTTAAGGAGTTATTTTCTTTTTCTGTTTCACAAATTCTGTTTTTTGGGGGGAGTTGCTTTGTTTTTCCATTTTATCAAATTTATCTTTTAATGAGTTATATGCTTTTTTTCATTTCACTAAATCTATTTTGTGGTGAATTTTCTACAGAAAGTTTCTGTGTTTCTTTGTTGCTTTTTCCAGACCCTCTTGCATATTTTTCATTTCCTTTCCCCGTTTTACTTATAGCTCTCTTTTAAGATCTTTGTTAATTTCTTCTAGGAGAGCCTTGTGTGATGGGGACTAGATTATATCACCCTTTGGGACTTCATCTGGAGACAATCTACTTTTAGTCTCCTCAGGGTTTGAAATCCGTTCTTCCCTTTCACCATAAACCTGTCAAACATTAGAGTCCTCTTTACTTTTTTACTCTTTTTTTTTTTTAAATTAGGGTCTGCCTTTAGGGTGGGGAAGGTTTTCCAAGAGGCTGCAGCTATGCTGGGTCAGTGATGATTCACTTTTGATGCTTGGTGGTTGTGACCAAATCCTGTGAGATTCTGGCATGTTGGGGTTCACTATTGATCTTTTGTGTTTGTGTTGGGTGTTTTATAACTTCTCTGTTGATCTATTGGCTTGCAACTAGAGTAGAGTGGCCAACACTGCTGTAGAGTCCTGTGGATTCCTCCCCCTAGATTCTTTGCCAGGCAGAGTAAGCAAAGCAGGCAGAGTCAGCATACCAGGACTCTACGCTGTGTGAGCTGGTGTTTGTTATCAGCTGTTTGTGTTAGACTTGCTCCCTCCCATTTCTGTTTGAAACTGATTTTTTCTGATCTGTTTCTTCTTGTAGATTCTCTGCTATGTAGAGTCTGCATCACCACACTGAGACTGCACATCCTGGGGATTCTGTACTGTCTTCACTGGCATTTTTGGTCAGCAGTTTGTGTTAGGCTGCCTACCTACTGTTTCTTATAAAACCAGACCTTTTCTGACCTGTTTCCTTCCATAGATTCTCTGCCATGTGGAGCCTGCATCACTACACTAAGATTGCACTGCCCCAAGACTCTGAGCTGTGTACGCTAGTGTTTGTTTTCAGCTGGTTGCTCTGGCTGCCTCCCTCCCATTTTCAATTGAAACAGATCTTTTCTGGAGATCTTTGAAATTATCTTCTGCTGATAATGTGTTGTACTCCTAATATTTATGGGTTCTGCTGGTTCAGAGTCTATTTAAATAAGCAAAAGAACATATACAAGGTAACAGAAGAAAGACTTTCAATTAAAAAAAAAAACCTCATTAAAGTAACAGAAGACTATTCTGTACCTACCAAAAAAAAATGAGAAAGAAATGGAATAATGTGTTTCCAATAAAATGGTACTAGAAATGCAACCCAGGATAATTTATCCTTGTAAATTGAGTTTAATTATAGGAAAAAAAATATGCACGTTCAACAATAAAGAAGAATTTGAAATGTTTTAGGGAAAAAAACAAAATTGAAGAGATTCTTTGTATCTCAAATGCCCCAAATAATCAAAATGCAGGAATGAATAATAGGGATAATAGTAATAAACATCAATAGTAATAAACTGACAAAAGAAAGAACAGCAAGATAATTCTTTGAAATATACTCAAAGAGTGTTAATGCTTCTTTTGTGTGACTGCATTACAGTATGAGAAAGAGAGTGAATAACACACCATGGTCAAATCAAGAGTAAACAATCAGGGTAAGAAGAAATTTGTGTTTTTAGAGAGAGACAAAAAGAAATAACATGAGATGGGGAAAGATTGCTAATAGGAGAGGAAAATGACATTGATGAATTTCCAAAATGGTGAAGAAACAAGAGAATTTATAAGCTAGTAATTTTGGGGTTTGAAAGTCTATTAGAGGACTGCTTGCCATCTTGGGGGGGGGGGGGCGTGGAGGGAGAGAGGGGAAAAAATGAAACATAAGCGAGTGCAAGGGATAATGTTGTAAAAAATTACCCTGGCATGGATTCTGTCAATACAAAGTTATTATTAAATAAAATAAAATTTAAATTTAAAAAAAATTCAAAAAAAAAAAAAAAAAAGAAAGTCTATTAGATAGGAAGTGTTGGGTAACTGGAACAGAGACAATTGAAAGAACATGAAACCACTAGGATTTTCAGGCCAACGTAGGGGAAAACACAACAAAAGAGTATATATGTTACAGGATGGAGTGGAAAAGAAAGGTGCCTTACCAGGACACCAGTGACTTTTCTGGAATCTTCAATAATTGCCATTATTATGAAAGTAAGGCACAATAGAAAAAGAGAATTTATGGGATAAACCTTTAAAGATAGTGGCAGAACATCTTTACATGTAATACTCAATAGTGAATAACTTGCAAGTTTTAATTGTATGAAGAATACAAATAAAAGAGGGAAATCAGATACTTATAGAGGCATAAATCACAAAATAAGAGTTTGGAGTGAAAAAAAAAAGATATCTATAATAAAGAAAATGAAAAAAATTTAAAAGGACTAAGAAAATGAAATTAAGCACTCTAGAGAACAGGACTTGCTTAAGGGGAAGTGAAATAAGAAGAAATTACCTGATAGGGGAAAAAGGGAGATAATATATAACCAGATAAAAGTAGGAGAGAGGAATTAGTAAACAAAATGTCAAAGATAAAGAGTAATAAATGAGAACAGAGATCAGAGGGAGGAAAGCCATTAGGAACAGGTCCAACATGAAGACATCAAAGCTATTGAAAGAACAAAATACTGTATTTATAGCAGAAGAGGAGAAAATCAAATTAAAAATATTTTAGACAGATGAAAAATATAAAACTAATAACTAAATATAAATGGAGTAATTACTCTAATAATTTTTTTTTTCGTTACACAATTATGATTACGTGACTTGCCTAGGATCATGCAACTTGTAAATGATTAAGTAGCTAAGGACATATTTGAATACATGTCCTCCTTACTTCAGGGCTGGTGTTTTCTCCACCATGTAATCTAGCAGGTCCTTCTAATATATATATTTTAAATTGATGGAGTAGTTTAAAAAAAAAAAAACATATAGTCAAGACTTCCAAAGGTGGAACCAAGATGGCTGAGTGAAGCCTGAAAGTTGCTCAAGCTCTCCCATTTTTCCTCAAAAACCACGTGAAACCAAGTTTCTGAAGAGTTTGTCAGAACAAAATTACTTTTCAGCCCAAAATAAATTGGAAAAAAAATTCAAGAAAGTTTCTCACTGGGGCAAAACAAAAAGGTGTTCATTCCAGCTCAGATAGACTTTGGGGAAGCTTGTGAAAGGATCTTAACCACAGGAAATAAGCAACTAAGACTTTCAGAACTCCATAGAGAAGCAAATCAGAGGGGCAGTTTCCACTCTCATCAGAAGGCAAAGTCTGGGAAACCAGGCTGTTTCCTGAAAAGAGCAAGCAAAACAACCCTTACGAATACAAGGGGCCCCTGTGCTGAAAACCAAGGCTCATAGATACATAGAAAGCTTGGGACAGGATCCCCTTTTTCCCCAAAAGCAGAGCTTAACCATAAAAGTTTTTAAAAAAAAAAAAGAGGAAATGCCAAAAGAAAAAGAAAAAAAAATCTTCATATAGAAAGCTACTGTGTTGACAAGGGAGATCAAAACACCAACTGAGATGAAGAAAAAATGATCACAAATGAAATCTCAAAGTGTGATATGAATTGTTCTCAAGCCCTAAAAGTCTTCTAGGAAGTGCTCATAAAAGACTTTAAAAGGCAAATAAGGGATGTAGAAAAAAACAATGAGAAAAGAAATGAGAGTTATGCAAGAGAATCAACAGTGTGGAGAAGGAATGGAAAAAAAAATGACTGAAGAAAACAACTTTTAAAAATACAATTGGCCAAATTAAAACAAAAAACACCAAAGAAAATAACACCAGATTAGATATTCTGAAACTCAAAAGAGAGAGTTAATAAAATTGAAACTAAGGAAACTTTGAAATTAATAAATAAAACTTAAAGTTATTTTCATGAAAAAATCTAACAAACATAGATAAACCTTTGGTTAATTTGATCAGAAAAAAATGAAAGAAAAAATCAAATTAGCATAAAAAATGAAAAAAGGTGAACTAGTCACCAATGACAAAGGAATTAGAGCAATAATTAGGAAATATTTTGCCCAACTGTATGGCAGCATGTCTGACAATCTAACCAAAATTGATAAATATTTGCAAAAATATAAATTGCCCAGGTCAAGAGAAGAGGAAATAATTTAGTTAAATAGTCCTATTTTAGAAAAAAGAAATTAAACAAGTCATTAATGAACTCCTTAAGGAAAAATCTACAAGACCAGACAGATTAACAAATGAATTCTATCAAACATTTAAAGAACACTTAATTCTAGTATAATGTAAACTATTTGGAAAAATAGGTAAAAAAAAAAGATTACTGTGAAATTCCTTCTATGATACATATATGGTACAGATACCTAAACCAGGAAGATCCAAAACAGAGAAAGAAAATTACAGACTAATCTCCTAATGAATATTGATGCAAAAAATTTAAATAAAATATTAGCAAAGAGATTACAGTGATTTATCAGTAGAACAATACACTATGACCAAGTAGAGTTTACACAATGAATGCAAGGCTGGTTCAATATCAAGAAAAGTATTATCATAATCGATTATATCAATAACAAAAACAACAAAAATCCTATAATAATTTTAATAGATGCAGAGAAGAGTTTTGACAAAATACAACAATCATTGCTATAAAAACACAAGAAAGCATAGGGATAAAGGGAATTTTCCTTTTACAAAAGCAGTATTTATCTAAAATCAACAACAAACATTACTTATAATGGAGAGAAACTGGATGAATTTCCAATAAGTTATAAGAAAAAATGGGGAAATTAAATAACATCATTGCAAGAAAAAACCGAAAAAAATGTAAAATGCCCTACAAAAGAGATATGAAAGACACCAATTTACTGAAAAACAAAATTTGTGAAATGGAAAAAAAAAATGCAAAGAACAAAAAAATTCAATTGGCCAGATACAAAGGAAGCTAAAAAAGGTAACTGAAGAAAATAATACACTAAAAAAAAAAAAAAATGAACAAATGGAAGTGACTGTCTCAATAAGATGTCAGGAATCACTCAAACAAAAAGAAAGAAAAAAAATATGAAATATCTCCTAGAAAAACAACTGACTTGGAAAATAGATCCAGGAGAGAAAAATGTTAAGTATTATTGGACTTACTGAAAGCCATGATGAAAAAAAGGACCTACTTATTATCTTATAGGAAATCATAAAAGAAAATTGCCCTGATATTTTAGAAACAGGAGGTAAAATAGCCATCAAAAGAATTCACCAATCACCTCCTGAAAGGGATCCCAAAATTAAATTCCCAACAAATATCATGGCTAAATTTCAGAACTATCGCCACCAAGGAAAAGATATTACAAGCAGCCAGAAGGAAACGGCTTAAATAGGCACAATTGGAATTACCCACTTTAAAGGACTGAAGGGCCTGGAATCTGCTATCCTAAAAAGTGAAGGAACTTGGATTACAACCAAGAATAAGCTGTCCAGTTAAAATGAGCATTATCGTTCAGGGAAGAAGATGGACATATATGAATTTCACTTATTTCTAATGAAAAGACCAGAAGTGAACAAGAAATTTGATCTCCAAACAAAGAATTCAAGAGAATCATAAACGGGTAAAAAGAAAAGTACTCTTGAGAGCTAAATTTGTGTTATACTTAAAGAAAGCAGGTATAATTTGATATTCTTATGATAATATGAAAAAAGAAACTAGAGATGAAAAGGGGATAGTACTGGAAAAAGAGGAAAAAGGAGGCAAAATAAGAGAAATAACTTCTCATGAAGATGCAAAGAAAACCTATTTTGATTGAAGGAAAGAAGGAAGAAAGATGAGCATTGTGTGAATTTTACTCTCATCAGATTTGGCTCTAAGAGAGAATATCAGACATATTTGGTGTCACAAAGAAACTTGTCTCATCCTATAGGAAAGTGGGAGGGAAAGGGGGCAAGGAAAGGGAAAAATTAATAGAAGAGAAAACAGGAGTATTTGGGGAAAGATGTAAAAAAGGGGGGGCCTCTAAAGGGGAAAAACTGTTTAAGGGATGTGATCATCAGAAGTAAAATACTGGGGAGGTGGGAAAGGAGAAAGGACAGAGAAAAGCATAACAGGGTAAATAAGATGGCAGGAAATACAGAATTAGTTATTATAAATGTGAATGTGAATGGGATGAACTCTCCCATAAAATAGAAGCAGATAGCTGAATGGATTAAGTCACAATCCTAATATATTATTTATATAATATATTATTTATTGTTTATAAGACAATTATATTGTTTATATATTGTTTATAAGAAATGCATTTAAAACAGAATGATACATGCAGAGTGAAGATAAAGGGCTGGAACAGAATCTTTTATGCTTCAGGTGAAGTGAAAAAAAAAAGCCAGGGGTAACAATCCTGATCTCAGATAAAGTAAAGGCAAAGATAGATCTAATTAAAAGAAATAATGAAGGAAATTATATTTTTTTAAAGGATACCATAGATAATGAAGCAATATCAATAATAAACATATATGCACCAAATGGTATAGCATCCAAATTCCTAGAGGAGAAGTTAAGAGAGCTGCAAGAAGAAATAGATAGCAAAACTATACTAGGGCAGGGATCTCAACCTTGCTTTCTCAGAACAAAAGAAATCAAACCACAAAATAAATAAGAATGAAGTTAAGGAGGAAAACAAAATCTTAGAAAAATTAGATATGATAGATCTTTGGAGAAAATTGAATGGAGACGGAAAGGAATTTACTTTTTGCTCAGTAGTTCAAAGGACTTATACAAAAATTGATTATGGGTTAGGGCAAAAAACCTTAAAATCAAATGCAGCAAGGCAGAAATAGTAAATGTTTTTTTAGATTATGATGCAATAAAAATCACATACACTATAAGATCAAGAAAAAATTGACCAAAAGTTAATTGGAAACTAAATAATTTCATCCTAAAAAATGAATGGAGGAAACAGCAAATCATAGATATGAGCAATAATTTCATCCAAGAGAATGACAATAATGAGACAGCATACCAGAATTTGTGGGATACAGCCAGAGTAGTTGCAAAGGGAAATTTTATATTTCTAGATGTTTACTTGCATAAAATAGACAAAGAAATAGAACATGCTACTAATCAACTTTCTACCAAAAATAAATAAATAAATAAATAAAATAAAAATCTCCAGGGCCAAAGGGATTTATATGTGAATTCTACCAAACATTCAAAGAACAATTAATTTTATTACATAATACTATTATAAAAACGTCTACATAAACTATTGAAAAAAGTAGGAAAAGAAGGAGTCCTACCAAATTCCTTTTCTGACACAGATATGGTGCTGATAGCTATAACAGATAGTGTGGAAACAGAAGAAAGAAAATTATAGACCAATTTCTCCAATGAATATTGATGCAAAAATCTTAAATAAAATATTACAGAATTAATTACATATTACAGAAAATCATCCTCAGGATAATACACTATGACCAAGTAGGATTTATAGCAGGAATGCAAGGCTGGTTCAATATTAGAAAAAAATATTGATATAATGGACTATATCAATAACCAAATTAACAAAAATCATATGATTATCTCAGTTGATAAAGAAAAGCATTTGATAAAATCCAACACCCAATCTTACTAAAAACACTAGATATTATAAGAATAAATGGACTTTTCCTTTAAATGATCAGTAGCATCTATTTAAAATCATCAGCATTTATCATATATTATGGGGACAAACTAAAATCATTCTCAATAAGATTTTGAATGAAACAAGGCTGCCCACTATCACCATTACTATTCAATATTGTCTTAGAAATGTAAGCTTTGCAAGTAAGAGAAGAGAAAGGGTTTAAAGGCATTAAAGTAGGTAATGAAGAAAACAAATTATCACTCTTTGCAGATGATATGATGGTATACTTAGAGAAGGCATAGAGTCAATTAAAAAGCTATTAGAAATAATGCACAACTTTAGCAAAGATGCAGGATACAAAATAAACCTATATAAATCATTAGCATTTTTATATATTACCAGCAAAACCCAGCAGCAAGTGATACAAAAAGAAATTCCATTCTGTTAGAATCCTTACAAAGTGATGTCAGTTGCCTAATTTAACATGGTACTTAACAAATTCTCTAGCTCACTAATTTATTTAAGTACTCATTGGAGTTCACACTTTGGGGAGATTCACAAGTCAGAAACCCACAATCCTACTCGCTCAGAGGAGAAGTCAACCTTTGGGAGATCATATATAAAGAAGCTCTTAAAGCTATAGTTAGTTAGTGCAGTTGAAAAGGTTCAGAGTGGAGGAGCATCAGTTGAGAGATTTCCAAGCATTGGAGTTGAGCTAGAGGCAAAAAGACTAGCAACGAGAGCTCTCGGGACCAAGGAAAGCTGAGGCCTCTAAGAAAGCTACCCGGGCCCAAGGAAAAAGAAAATAAATGTTTGGATTTTATCACCTGGCTATATTTGAAGTGAACTGAAACTAAGGCTGCTCCTGAAAACCTTCCCAAGAAACCTGCTCTCACAGAGAACCATCATATATTATATAAAAGAAGAGAACACCACATTTTGGTGCCCTGAATGTGGGATTAAAAGGATTCTGATCTCAGTGGAAAAGCCTCTGATCCTGAATCCAATGGAAAAGTCTCTTCAACCCAGAAATTAAGGTCAGTACAACAAAGAAATTTTGTTAAAAGAGTTAAAGTAGAATTTCATCTAAGATGGGACAGATATTTAGAAAACAGCCTTCTGTTTCTGTTCAAGGAAAATGTTTAGAGAGCATTGTCAAGGTTATGAAAAACCAAGGTTTGATTATAATTTTTCAGCAGATCACTGAACTTTTAGAAACTGTAAAGCACATATGTACTTGTTTCTCTATGGAAAAAGAATTGGATCTAGAGGAGTGGAAATTAGTAACAGAGGATATTTGCCAATTCTACAATAAAAACGGACCTGACTCAATTTCCAAAGACATACTTAATACATATAATTTAATACAACTGTCTTTAGGAAATTTTATAAGTGTTAGAATAAGGAAAAAGAAGAAAGAGCAGGAGGGGGAGGTGTCAACTAAACTACATGAAAAGGAGGAAGAATCAGATAAGAATGGAGTTAAGTACAATTTTGAATGTGATACTTCACAGCAGGAGAAATTAGGTCATTCCACATCTCATGACCCTCCTCCCTCAATTAACCCTTCATGGGTGGAGGAAGAAGGGGGAGGGAGAGAGGCAAAAACACAATCAGCATCTCATGTGAAGCAGAATATGACAGTGTTAGAAAAGACATTCATTAAGGCAAAAAGTGAAAAAGAAGATATATCTGATTTTATAAATGCATATCCTGTGATTGAAGAGCTTGACTCTTTGGGTCAAAAAGAGAGAAAATATGCTCCTTTTAATTTGGAAAAAAATTAAAGATTTGAAAAAGGGTTGCACTACATCCTCTTATGTTAAGATGTTACTAGATAATTTGTCTTATGAAATCTCAACCCTGAGTGATTGGAAATCCATAGCTAGGACATGTTTAGAACCTGGACAAAATTTGTTGTGGCTTTCAAAGTTTCATGAATTATGTAGGATTCAAGCCCAATGCAATAGGCAAACAGGAGCTAATGTACCAATTGCTTTTGACCAACTAGCTGGTAAAGGTCAGTATGGAGATAATTCAGAACAGATTTATTATCCCATAATAGTGGGATAATAAATATCAAACTTTTGTCACAGAATAGTCAGATCTAAACAACTGGATAAAAATCAATTGTTTTTGGATAGGCTGAGCTAATGTAATAAAAATAAAAATTCTGCCTAAATTGATCTTCTTCATTGCCACACCAATCAAACTGCCAAAATATTATATAGAACCAGAAAAACAATAACAAAATTTATCTAGAAGACCAAAAGAAGATCAAGAATATCAAGGAAATTAATGAAAAAAAAAAGTTTAGTGGTTTAGCAATCCCAACCTTAAAATACATTATAAAGCAGCAAATATCAAAACCATTTAGTATTGGCTAAGATAGAGAGGGGTGGATCAGTGAATAAGTTAGATATTCATGCCACAATAATCAATGACTATAAGAATCTAATATTTGATAAGGCCCAAACTCCAGCTTCTGGAATAAGAATTCACTATGATTTGGGCATAAAAGATGATACCATAAGCAAATTAGGAGACAGAGGGGTAATTTACCTATCAGACCTTTGAAAAAAGGGGGGAATTGACCAAAGAAGAACTAGAGAGCATTATAAAAAGCAAAATGGACAACTTTGATTACAGTAAATTAAAAAGGTTTTGCGCGCGTGCGCGCACACACACACACACACACACACACACAGACAGACAAAATAAAACAAGGCAAAACAAGATTAAAAGGGAAGTCCAAAACTGGGGAAAATTTTTTACAGTCAGTGTGTCTTATAAAGGTCTCATTTTTAAAAATATGTAAAATACTGTGTGAAATTTATAAAAATACAAGTCATTCCCAGATTGATAAATGGTGAAAGGATATGAACAGACAATTTTCAGGTGATAAAATTAAAGCCATCTGCATTTATGAAAAGTGCTCTATATTAGTATTGATTTGAAAAATTTAAATTAAAACAACTCTGAGGTAGCATCTCATACCTCTCAGATTGGTTAAGGTAACAGTAAAGAATAATGATAAATGCTGGATGTAGGAAAACTGGAACATAAAAATTGTTGGTGGAGTTGTGAATTAATCCAATCGTTGTGGAGAGTAATTTGGAACTATGCTCAAAGTGCTATAAAACTGTGCATACTCTTTGGCCCAGCAGTGTCATAGGTCTCTCTCCCGAGGAAATCATAAAGGACATAAAAGGCCCTACAGGTGCAAAAAAAATTTGTACATCTCTTTTTTGTGATAACAAATAATTAGAAAATGAATAGATGCCCATCAATCCCAGAATGGTTGCACAAGTTGTGGTATATGAAGGTAATGGAATATTATTGTTCTATTAAAAAAGGATAAACAAATTGACTTTAGAAAGGCCTAGAAAGAGTTACATGAATAAATTCTGAGAGAAACAAGCAGAACCAGTGATACATTGCATATAATAACTGCAAGGATGTGCCATAGTCAACTATGAAAGACTTGATTCTTTTCAGTGGTTCAGACATCCAAAGCAAACCCAAAAGACTTTAGACATAAAATACATTCTATAGCAATAAAAAGAACCAAACAGACTGAATATAAAGCAATTCATGCTATCTGTACTTCTTTTTATTTTTCTTATTTTAAATCTCTCCAATATTTTTCCCTTTTGCTCTGTTTTTCTCTCTCAATATGATTAATAAAGCAATGTGTATTAAAAATAAATAAGTTTACTAGAAAAGCATAGAATCTGCTGCTTACAAGAAACAGATTTTAAGAACAAATAAATGCATAAAACTGAGGATATGAAAATAATTTGCATTATACATTAAGTTAAGCAAAAAAAAAAAATAGGTGCTATTAGAAAAATGCAAAACAAATTTTCCAAAAATAAAAAAAACTGGTAAACAAAATAATCCCATTATACTGAAAAGAATCAAAGACAAAAACAAAAAGGAAACATAGAATTGGACAAATTCTCTGAAGAAATTAGATTTAAAAGAGTTATGGTGTTTTCTAAATGGGAAAGTCAATATATATATATATATATATATATATATATATATATATATAGTATATTATATATATATATATATACATATATATATATATATATATAATATACTATATATATATATATATATTTCTCTGACCCATACTGAACTTTTACAGAAAATGAAAATGTAATAAAGACAAAAATATTGCAAAATCATAAAAATGTAAGAATTATCAATACTCCTTTACAGATCAAAATTCAACAAGGAAATTAATTTTCAGGTAATACAAACAAAATTTCAGAGACAAATGTATAATTAACAATTAAATGTTAAGTAATGAACTGGCTAAGAACAAATAAAATTCATAAAAATGCAAAAGAAAATGATAATGATGAAAAAAAAAACTTTCTTGAGCACAGCTAAGGCAACCATCATGGCAAAAACCATATCTGTAACATGTATGTATGTGTGTGTGTGTGTGTGTGTGTGTGTTGTAAAATGGAACAGAAAAATATAAATTATCTGAATATACACTTTAAACATAGAGAATTGATAAGTAGAAAATAAGCACACAAGAGTATACTTTAAATTATAAGGGGAATAGATAAATTGTAAACAAAAACATAAAATTAATAAGTAAAACTAAAAGCTATTTTAAAGGACCAATGAAATTGATAAATGCTCATCCAATGTGATTAAAGGGAAGAGAACAGAAAATCAAGTCATGAAATGTTAAATAAACAAGATGAAATTAGAGCAAAACCAGAAAAATGAAATCCATAAGATTATACTCCATCATGGCCATATGTAAACAAAACTTAAAACACAAAACAGAACTACACCTTCAAAAAATTAAGTGCCCAAATTTCAAAAGATTGAATAGCTCTTAACCTAACCTCATAAAAGGAACTAGATTTAATTGTAGAGAAACATCTTTAAAAAACACCCTATTCCTGATGGATTCACAGGAAAATTCTATCAAACTTTTCCACTTAGTACCTATACTTCATAAATTCTTCTTTAAAAATGAGATGCTTTTAGATTAAAAAAAAAAAAAACATAGTTCTAATATCTAAATCCTGGATTGAATAGAATAGAAATAACATAACAGACCAATATCATATTTTTAAAAGCTTCATACATGAAAGATAGTGGAGAATCAGCTTGACAGCAATAAATTTAAAGATCTGACCTTATTAGTATGTGCTTAAAAGGTTTTATCACTGTGAAATCATAGGTTTTTGTTTTCTTTTCTTTTTATGCTAAAAAAATATAAATTTGGAGGGTTAAGATGTCATAGTTATACTATTCAACTTTCACCCACCAAATATAAAGTCTTATAATCACTCCATAGTGTCAATTATTACAAATGACTGGACAACTAAAAAATATGCAGAGGATATATGGAGATAGGATGATGCAAGGCATTTTAAAGTCATGTAATCATTGGATGAAGAAAATAGGAAGATTTAATTTGGAGAAGCTGAAATATGGGTGAGATGATAGCTTTTTTTTTTTTTTTTTTTTTTTTTTTTGAGTATTTAAGAGGCTATTTGAAAAGAAGGAACCCATTTTCTCGTGAGACATGCAATGTTCTTTCTTTTGTATACCTGTAATTATAGGAAGATATTTCCTTATGTAAAGTGGTTTAATGTGTGATTTTATGAAGCTATATGTAAGCAATATTCTTTTCAGTAAAGTATGATAAATGATCATTCTGCCATATTTAGGCATATAATAATTTGACAACAACTTCCTATTTCCTATCTGAGGAGAAGCTATAAGACTAGTTTTTATTATAGGTTTAGAAAAGAAATGTCAAATAAACCATAGGACTCAATCTTCCTTGTCCAAATAATTATACAAAATATTCTGGGCAAGATTCATTGAAAGACTCAATTATAGAAAAGTGAGTTTTTAATATACTTTTCATTCCTTCCTCCAAAGATGTTACTTAAAAGCCTTTTATCTGGAGTAATGATAAGATGCTTGTATTGATAAAAAAAATAAATGAAACTATAATTCATTATTAAATAGCCCAAAATGTGTTCTTATGAATCAAATTTTCTTATAGGAATTTATTAAAATTAAGTCTCCTTCTACCATCATGGGCAATTATGTTTATTCTACCAATAATGTAATTAATTACCATGTATATCACAGTACTAGATTAAATTTTATTTCTAGATCTATTTCAAATTAGTAGTCAAATAAATTATCAGAGAGTATTATTTAATAGAATTAATTATATGTATGATGGGGGAAAGATGACATTGCCATGTGCGTTTAGATTTGGATTTGCATCTGTGTTCACAACAATAATTAGTAATATAATTAAATCAATCATTAAATTTTCCTACTAAACCAATTGCACTTTAATTTCTTTCCACTGAGCTCTTTATTTATTTCTTA
The DNA here is from genome assembly GCF_016432865.1 of Antechinus flavipes. Lineage (NCBI taxonomy): Eukaryota > Metazoa > Chordata > Mammalia > Dasyuromorphia > Dasyuridae > Antechinus > Antechinus flavipes. Next base: position 404,122,143 of record NC_067400.1, read on the forward strand.
TCATCTTCAATATTATCTTATTTAAAGAATAAATTTTCCTTTTTTTGAAAGCCTTCTGTATACTTTGACTTACTGGTTATCTTAAATCATATTTCTCTTGCCTAATAAAAGAAAAAGGCTCATATAAAAGAAAAATGGAAATGGATAATTGGTAACCTTCTTTCAAATAAAACCACATTATTCCTGAAAGTAGATTTGTTTGCATTTAGCACATATTATGAAGTCTCATGAAAATATGAGTTTTCTTCATAATCATGTAAAAGATCAATAGTAGTAAAATACAATATAATTCAGCCCAGGCTCTTATGGCACCCTATACCCAATGATATTAATAGTGATGATAAAAATAAATTGCTAAAATCTCTTCTTTCACTGAGACCATTTTCAGTAGGGATAGTCCCTTTTATTATCAACTATGTAGTGCTGAAAATACATTTTAAAATTTAAATTAATTTAAACTTAAATTCTTAAATTTAGCTTTTTATACCATAAATACTGATTCACTTGAACAACCCTATTTTTTCCTTTTTATATCACTTCTTGGAAAAGTATCATAAATGGATTTCAGGATTCAGTTTAATAAGTACCTATTATGATTATTGTTCTATAAGAAATAATCAGCAGGATGATTTCAGAAAGGCCTGGAGAGACTTACATGAACTTATGCTGAATGAAATGAGCAGGATCAGGAGATCATTATATACTTCAACAATAATACTATATGATGATCAATTCTGATGCACGTGGCCCTCTTCAACAATGAGATGAACCAAATCAGTTCCAATAGAGCAGTAATGAATTGAATCTGCTACACCCAACGAAAGAACTCTGGGAAATGAGTATGAACCACTACATAGAATTCCCAATCCCTCTATTCTTGTCTGCCTACATTTTTTACTTTCTTCACAGGTTAATTGTACACTATTTCAAAGTCAGATTCTTTTTGTACAGCAAAATAATTGTATGGACATGTATACATATATTGTATTTAACTTATACTTTAACATATTTAACATGTATTGGTCTACCTGCCATCTGGGGGATGGAGAGGAGAGAAGGAGGGGAAAAATTGGACCAAAAGATTTTGCAATTGTCACTGCTAAAAAATTACCCATGCATATCTCTTGTAAATAAAAAGGTATAATAAAAAACAATAAATGCCTATTATGCACAAGACATTATGCTAAGGGAGACATATGAATGTATTATTATTTTTATCACTTTGTAAAGATATTTATCTAATTCATCCTTTGAGTTAGTTTACTAGAAAAATTACTATGACTTTATCTAAGTTCATTTATTGTTATAAGGTAGCTTCTGCCATAAGAAACTACAAGACTAAATTTCATTTATTGCTATTTCAGCCTTTGTCAAGCTAAATGTTACAGCAAACAGCAGGGTCTAACTTTCCCCTCCCCTTTAATGATAATTTACTCTCTATTTCCTAATAAAAGAGACCATTTTACACTGATAAAATGTGTCAAAATCTCTTGGTAGTACATTTCTGACATTGAAAAACATGTCACTGGAAATAAAATAAATAACTGAAATTAAAAATAAATCAAAATATTATTACATACTATAGATTCAACTCAATAAGACAGAGAGAACAAAGGGACTTTTAATTTTTTTCCAAGGGAAAAAAGATTTTATTACACTGCTAACAGGTGGCCTAAATTCCAAGAAAAATTAACAAGGAAAGGAGTTTTAGTAATTAACAAGGGGAAAGACAAATTCCCTAGTGGAACTTACAAATAATTAAGAGGAAGATATCTTTAACGGGAAAGCACCATATGATGAGAGTACACCATTTATTGGCTGGCTAAATTCATAGAGAAGTTTAGCTATAACTTTTAATTTTTAAAAGTACCTGAAAACTTTGCCTTTTCTCAGGGCCATATTTTGATTTAAAAGGTTTGAATTATTATGGTTTGACAATTTTATTTAAAATATGAAGATTATGAGGGGGTGGAGTCAAGATGTCAGAGAGGATACATGCTTTTTTCTGAGCTCCTTACTACCCTCAAACTATTTATGAAAATTCAGCGTCTGAATTAGTGCTGGGATATCAGAACACATGAATATTGAGTGTACAACTCATTACCAAAAGAAGATAATCTCAAAGATTGCCAGAAAAGGTTTGTTTTGATCACATGTACAGGCATGGGAGGAGTTTAGGCCTGACCCAGGCACAGACAGGCAGATAGGCAGAGCATGGAGGATGCCATATACTGAGCAGACCAGAGGTGGGATGTGTTTTCCATGGGCAGAAATTCTGTGGGAAGGACACAACTGCTGTGTTGGCTACTCTGCTCTGGTTACAAGCCAGTAGATCAGCAGAGAAGTTATAAAACTTGCAGCACAAACACAAAAGGTAAAGAAAGTACCCCAAAGGGATGGAGTCTCAAGGGACCTGGCCACACCCACCCAAAACTATGAGTGACTTAGCATGATGCAAGAGCAGCCACTAATCCCAGTACATCCTCTGATCCCAGCACAGCCCTTCCATTCCACTGCTGCTTAGCTGCCATTTCATGTTGTCTGTTGAGGAAACTTGGAAAGCATTTTTTTTTTGTTTTGTTTTGAGTAAAAAGGCAAAGCAGACTCTAATTATCAAAAGTTTCTATAAAGAGAGCAGATTTCAAATTCTGAGGAGATTAAAAGCAGATTGTCTCCAAATGAAGCCCCAAAAGGAGATATGATCTGGTTTCCATCACACAAGGCTCTCATAATAGAAATTTTAAAAGTATCTTAAAAGAGAGCTAGAAGAAGAATGGGGGAAGGAAAGAAAAATTTTGCAAAAGGGTATAATTAAGGCATATAATGCATTAAAAGATAGAGTGTTAAAAAAAATCCCTGAAAGCCAGAATTTGTGAATTGGAAAAATAAAATGACTCCTTAAAAAAGGGAATACAGAAATAGAAGGGAGAAAGTTAAAGAAAGGAGGAGGGACTCTAAAGGGGAGGCAGGGAGTCTAAAGAAGGAGAGCAGCATGAGGCAAGGGTGGTCATAAATTTAATACGAGAGAGGGTGGTAAGCGGGAAAGGAAAGAGAAAAGCATAATTTGGTGACAATAAGATGGAGGGAAACATAGAATTAGTTATTTTAACTATAAATGTGAATGGGGCAAACTCTCCCATAAAGTGGAAATGGAAAGCAGACTGGATTAAAAACCAGAATCCTACAATGTGTTGTTTACAGGAAACAAATTTAAAGCAGGGTGATACATACAGAGTAAAGGTGAAAGGCTGCAGCAGAATCTTCTATACTTCAGGTAAAGTCAAAAAGGCAGGAGTAGCCATCCTGACCTCAGTTCAAGCAAAAGCAAAATTTGATCAAATTAAGAGATAAGAAAGGAAACTATATCTTGCTAAAGGATAGCATAGACAATGAAGCAATACCAATATTGAACATATATGCACCAAGTGGTGTAGCATCTAAATTCCTAAAGGAGAAGTTGAGAGCTGCAAGAAGAAACAGACAGCAAAAACTAAAATAGTGGGATTTTCAATCTTTCACTCTCAGAACTAGATAAATCAAACCACAAAATAATTTTTTTTTAAGTTAAAAGAAGTAAATAGAATACTAGGAAAGTTAGGTATGATAGAACTTTAGAGAAAACTGAATGGAAACAGAAAATAGTCCAATTTCTTCTCGGCAATTTATGGAACCTGCACAAAAACTGACCATATATTAGAACATAAAGACCTCAAATTCAAATATAGAAGGGCAGAAATAGTAAATGCATGCTTTTTATCATGATGCAATAAAAACTACATTCAATAAAAGCTAGGACAAAGGAAATAAAAAAGTAATTGAAAACTAATTCTCATCCTGAAAAATGAATGGATGAAACAGCAAGTCATAGACACAATAACTAACTTCACACAAAAGAATAATAGCAATGAGACAACATAGCAAAATTTGTGGGATGCAGACAAAGTGCTAATAAGGGGAAATTTTATATCTCTAGAGGCTACCTTGCATAAAATAGAGAAAGAGAAGATCAATGAATTAGGCTTACATCGGAAAAGGCTAGGCATCTACTCAATTTCTATCATTTTGTTAGCATGAAAAGCGGTACTACAAATATTTCCACATGTAGGTCATTTTCCCTGTTTTATGATTTCTTTGGTTATGGAGACCAACTGGTGGTATTATTGGATCAAAAATATATACAGTTTGATTGTCCTTTTGGCATAACTCTAAATTGCTCTCTAGAATGATTGGATTAGTTCACAACTCCATAACAGTGTATTAGTGTACCAATGTTCTCACATCCTCTCCAACATTTATCACTTTCCTATCTTAGAGTTATTTTAATTAGCATTTCTCTAATAAAAATATTTAGAACATTTCTTCATATTTCTATAGCTAGCTTCAATTTTTTTCAGCTGAAAATGCTTATTCAAATCCTTTGACAGTTTATCTTTTGGGGAAATACCTTGTATTCTTATACATTTGGCTTAGTTCTCATATTTGAACAAGATTTTTGTTAGAAACACTTGTTGTTGGTTGCATTAGTTTTGTTTGTTCAAAATATTTTAATTTAATACAATCAAAATTATCTATTTTGCACTTTGTTATACTCTCTATTGTTTTGTTAATCAAGAAGTTTTTTCCCTTTCCAATGGTCTTCCAGGTAGACTATTCCCTGTTCCTCTTATCTGTTTATGGTGTTTGCCTTTACATTTAAATCATATCCCAATTTACACCTTATATTTTATGGTGGGAGATATTAGTTTACACATAATTTATTCCCATTTTTTCTACTTTTGTATTTGTTTTAATAGTGGGTTTTTATTCCAGAAGCTGATGTCTTCTGGTTTACTAAACACTAGTTTATGTTGTCATTGAGTACTGTATGTTGTGTACATAATTTGTTCCACGGATTTATTTTTCTATTTCTTAGTACCAAAGAGCATTAATTTATAATCTACTTTGTATTATACTTTGAGATCTAGTATTGCTAAAACACCATTTTTTGTATTTTTTTCATTAATCCCTTTATATTTTTGACCTTTTTCCAGGTGAATTTTGTTATTTTTTCTAGACTTATCTTATAATTTTTTGATAGTTTAAAGGGTATGACACAGCAAATAAATGCTTTTAGGCAGAATTATCATTTTTATTATATTGACTCACTCTATCTATGAGCAGTTGATATTATTTCCACTTGTTTAGATCTTACTTTATTTGGGTGAAAACTGTTTTATAGTTGTGTTTATAAAATTCCTGGGTTTGTCTGGGCAGATAGAATACTAAGTATTTTATATTATTGTATTACAGTTATTTTAAATAAAAATTTATCTATTGCTTCTAGGCTTTCTTGGTTAACATAAAGAAATGCTGATGATTGCTGGGGGTTTCTCCTATATGCTGCAACTTTGCCAAATTTGTTAATTATTTCAAGTAATTTTTTTAGTTGATTCTATAGGATTTTCTGAGTGTAGTATATCATCTGCAAATGGTGATATATATTTTTTTTTGCTAATTACTTATTTCAGTTTATTCAATTTATTTTTCTTTTCTCACTGCTAAAGCTAACATTTCTAGTACTATATTGAATAATAGTAGTGATAATGGGCATCTTTTTTTCACCCATGATCTTATTTATACCCATTATACACTATGCTTGCTAGTAGTTATGATTATAAGATGTATTCATTTCATTTTGACTCTATTTAGTACTTATAATAGGAATAGATATTTTATTTTGTCAAAAGAGTTTTCAGCATTTATTGAGGTAATTGTACAATTTCTGTTGATTTCCTTAGTGATGTGGTCAATATTGTTCTATATTTCATCAACACACTGCATTCCTGGCAAAAGTCTCACATGGTCATAGTACATAATTTTTGTAATATATTGCTGTAATTGTTTTGCTAATATTTGGTTTATTTATTTATTTATTTATTTTTGCTTTGATATCCATTTGAGAAATTGGTTTATAATTTTTCTTTTTTCTTTTTCTTCCCAGTTTTGATATCAGCATAATTGTGTCATAAAAAGATGAATAGGGCTTCTTCTTTGCCTATTTTCTCAACAGTTTATGTAATATTGAAACTAATTGTCTTGAGGGAGTGGAAGCAAGAGGGCAGAGAGGAGACATTATTTTCTGTGACCTCCTCTGATATTTTTCTCAAACCAACAGCAGATTAAGTCTATAAACTGGTTTTGAAGTTACAGAACACACAAATATTTGGAGTATAATACATTTCTAGATGAAGATACCTTGGAAGAAATCCAGGTCTGTTCCAATAGAGCATTGGGACAGTCTGCCAAACCCAGACTGCAGCACAAGGAGTTCAGAGCAAAGAGCTGGGGCAAGGATCCAGAGTGTTGCTCTGTCCCCGGACCAGGAAGTTTTGTGAGTCTCTTAGGCTACTCTGGCCTAGTTGCAGGTGAGTGGCTCATTAGATTTGCTGCAAGACACCCAAAGCCAATACAAAAAGCAAAAGGTAAGTCCCTGACCCCTGGAAGAACTCTGTACCTGCCACAATTACCCAGCACAGGAAGTAGTTAGAAATACTGGCCCCAGGGCACAGAAAAATACCTGTTGCTCTTTTGCCCTAAGAGCAGAACTCAACCCTTAAAATGAACAAAAAGTAAAAAGAAATCTGACCATAGACAACTTCTATGGAGAGAGAGAACAGACCTCAAAACTTTAGGTTCCCAAAGGCAAATCAACTCCATATGAAGCATCAAGGGAATATATGAGTTGATTCACATTTCACAAGGAATTCTTGGAAGATTTCAAAAAGGATGTTAAAAGAGATTTAGAAAAAATGGAGAAAGTATATTGCAAGAGAGTATTGAAAAGAAAAAAACAAATTATTGGAAGAAAACTCCTTAAAATAGACTTGATGGAAAGAGAAAAGCATATACCTCCCTACAAAATAGATTTGATGAAATGGAAAAAGCATATAACTCCTTACAAATAGATATGAAAAAGATACCAATTTGATGAAAAACAGAATTTCTGAAATGGAAAAAATGCAATATACAAAACAGTTCAATTGGCCAAATGCAAAAGAAACTAAAAAAAGGTAATTGAAGAAAGAAAATAATATACTAAAAATTAGAATTGAACAAATGGAAGCGAAAGCTTCAATAAGACTTCAAGAATCAAACAGAACCAAAATAATGAAAAAAATAAAAGAAAATATGAAATACATCCTAAGAAAAACAATTGTCCTGGAAGATAGATCTAGGAGAGAAAAATCTAAGCATTATTAGACTTCCTGAAATCCATGATCAAAAAAAAAAAAAAAGCCTAGATATTATCCTTCAGGAAATCAAAAGAAAACTGCCCTGATATCCCAGAATGAGAAGGCAAAATAGTCATTGAAAGAATTCACCGATCACCTCCTGAAAGTGATCCCAAATTAAAAACCACAAGGAATATTGTGACTGAATTTCAGGACTATTGAACCAAGGAAAAATATTGCAAGCATCAAAAAATAAACAATTTAAATGCCAAGAGGCCACAATCAGAATTACCCATGACCTTGCAGTTTCCGTCTTAAAGGACTGAAGGGCCTGAAATCAGATATTCCAAAAGGCAAAGGAACTTGAATTGCAGACAAAAACAAGCTATTTAGATAAAATGAGCATTATCTTTCAGGGAAGAAGATGGACATTCAATGATACAGGTGAATCTCATCTATTTCTGATGAGAAGACCTGTGCTGAACAAAAAATTTGATTTCCAAATACAGAACTCAAGAGAAACATAAAAAAAAAATAAAATGGAAATACTCGTTTTTATAAATCCACTGCCTAGATTTATTTAATAGATAAATATTTTCCTTTTCAATCTTATCAATTTATTTGATTATCAAATGAGTAGCAATTAATGTAACCTTTGGTTTTCAGGATTTTTTTAATATGAGAAAGAAAGACTAACAGTAAGAGATAGAAAAATTCAATTCAAAATAATTGTGCTTTTCACATACAATGTCATATCTAAACAATTGAAAAAAATATAAATTGCTCATGGGTAGGCTGAGTAACTATAATAAAAATGATTTCCCCCTAAATTAATCAATTTACTCAGCATCATATCATTGGAATGCCCAAAAATCATTTTATAAATCTAAGAAAAATAATAACAAAATTAATCTGGAAGAACAAAAAAATCAAGAAAATTAATAGAAAAAGGAAGGTGATCTAGATGTATCAGACCTAAAACTATTTTAAAGTGGCAATTATCTACTACTGGCTAAGAAATAAGAGTGCATTTCAGTGGAATAGGTTAGGTACATAAGGCACAACAGTCAATGACCATAGTAATTTGCCATTTGATAAATTTAAAGGCACCAGCTTCTGAGATAAAAACTCATTATATTACCAAAAATATTGGGAAAACTGGAAAATAGTATGTATGAAATTAGGCATAGTTTCATATCACACCTTATATCAAGATAAGATAAAATGAGTTCATGATTTTGACATACAAGTTAGCAGTGTAAGCAAATTAGGAGAACAAGAGACCATTTACCTGTTCCATCTTTGGAGAAAGGAGGAATTTATGATCAAAAAAGAAACAGAGAACTTTATAAAATGAAAAATAGATAATTTTTATTACATTAAATTAAAAGGGTTTTGCACAAATAAAATCATGCAGCCAAAATTAGAAGGGAAGCGAAAAGCTGAAAAACAATTTTTTTACAGCCAGTATTTTTGATAATCTTAATTTCTAAATTATATAGGGGATTCACTCAAATAAGAATAGAATTGATAAACACATGATTTCTTAATACTTCTGGAGGCCATTATAATTTAAATTACCAAGGATTCATGTTTTCCCTAAAATTATCTAGTTAAATTTAATATTGGTTCCATGGTATCCTTTCTTACAGTTAGCTTTTGCAGGACTGATTTTGTTTTTGTACAGATTATTAATCAAAAGCAAACTCTCTGTATTTTAATTCTATAGGCTATTTTTTTTTTCTTTAGAGCAACCAAGTTTGCTTCAGGAGAACTCTTTGTAGGTAAGCTGAGTTTTGAATACAATCTTGAGCAGAAAAATGGTTCTGATTTATATAGTAAAATAAAATTTGGAAGTTATACAAATAATAGAAATGCTTAAATATTGATACTTTTTTCCAATCATGTCATTTAAAAAAATAAATCCAGTGATTTCAATAATTACATAGATTTTTGATCCTCAAAATAAACATACAGATTTATATTTTTAAAGATTATATAGGGAGAAAAGAAGAAAAAGAAGAGAAATTCTAAATATAATATAGGAGAAGAAAGACTTGCATTATTTCCTCTCACAGTATTTGGAATCTGATATCTTTATGTTTCTCCTCCAGACAGCCCTTCAAGTACTAGAATGCTTCTCTTTCCTTTCAAACACTACTGATTTTTCTTCTCTCCCTCCCCCCCCCCTCTCCAGCAGCCTAAACATTACCATTCCCTTCAATATATTTTTACTTGTTCTGAACTCAAGATCTTGTTACCAACTTGGTGGCCTGCCTTTGGATGGTATCTAGCTTATCAAAGTCCTGTTTAAGCCACTTTGCCCCAAATTGAGTACAAGACTTTGGAACAAATTTAACAAAGGCAAAGTATAGTGGCATTTTCAAATCCTTGAAGGAAACAATTCTCCCAAATGTGATATGAAATTACATTGGCTGTTTATGACATAACGATATTGACTCATTTGAACATACAATTTATTAAAATCACCAGATTTTTTTAAGATCAAAAACTGTCTTCTTTCATATTTATGGAATTTTTTTTTGAGAAATATTTGCAAGATTTTTACTTTTATTCCAAATGTATTGATTTTGTTAGATTAAACACAATACTTTAATCTGTTAAGATCCTTTTGAATCCTATGTTTGTCATCCACCTTATAATCTTTGCTTTTAAGCCATCTGGTATGCAAATTGACAATATAAATCTTTTTTTCCCCAATATATGCATACATATTTATACAATTATCTTGTTTCACAAGAATAATCAAATCAGACCAAAAAAATAAGAATGAAAATATAATGCAAGCAAACAACAACAAAATGAGTGAAAATTCTATGTTGTGAACCACACTCAGTTCCCAGTCTTCTCTCTATGTATAGATGACTCTCTTCATCACAAGATCATTGGAACTGGGCTGAATCATCTCACTGTTGAAGTGACATGTAAATCAGAATTGATCATTGTATAATCTTCTTGTTACTCTATATAGTGATCTCCTGGTTCTGCTCATTACACTTAGCATAACTCATGTAATTCTTTCCAGGCATCTCTGAAATCAAGCTGCTAATCTTTTCATACAGAACATTCATTCATATGCCATAACTTACTAAGCCATTCTCCAACTGATGGGCATACACTCAATCTCCAATTTCTTACCACTACAAAAGGGCTGCCAAAAACATTTTTGCACATAATATTAGAAATTTTAATACAAAGTTAAATTCTCCTGAGACTGGGTTTTTATATATCCTGAGTATTTGAGCCAGAACAAAAGTCAATATGTAAACTGGGAGGTTCTTCTTTTCCTGTTTACTTTAGTTCATTTTAATGGATTTTTTTTCATTTACATGTGAATATGATTTTTTAACATTGACTTTTTAAAATGAGTTCCACATTACTTCTGCCCCTTTCTTACCAGTCCCTTCCTAAGATGCTTAGAAAATTAATATAGGTTATGCATATGCAATCAAGTAAAACATTTCCACATTACTCATATTGAAAAAGGAGAAAGTCAAAAGAAAAGAACCATGAAAAAATAAAGTCAAAATGGTATCCTCCAGTGAACATTCAGACATCATCACTTCCCCACCCCCACATTCCCTAGTTGTGAACAGCATTGTTCATCATGAATTTTTTCTTTTAATTTTCTGGATCTTTGGATTCCTGAGAAAAGTTAAATCAGTCCTACTTGATCAATGTACAATGTTGCTGATACAGTGTACAATCTTCTTTTAATTCTGCTCACTTCACTTTGAATAAGTTTATGTAATTCTTTTCAGGTTTTCTGAATCCATCTGCTTGTCATTTCTTATAACACAATAAGATTCCTTTGCATTCTTATTCCACAACATGTTCAGCCATTCCTCAATGGAAACATCCCTTTAATTTCCAATTATTTTTCATCACAAAAAGAGCTTCTATAAAAATTTTTATATATGTAGGTCCTTTCCCCTTTTTGTGATCTCTTCAGGATACAGACATGCAGTATTACTGGACTGAAGGTTATACAAAGTCTTATAGCACTTTGGACATAGCTCAAAATTGTTTTCCCAAATGGTTGGAGTCTCACAACTCCATCAATAGGGTATACGTGTTCAAATTTTCTCACATCCTATCCAACATTTATTATTTCCCTTTTCTCTCATATTAACCAATCTGATAGGTGTTAGGTGGTACTTCAGAGTTGCATTTCTTTAATCAGTAGGAATTTAGAGCATTTGATAGCTATAGACACCTATAATTTCTTTAAGTAAAAACTACCTGTTCATAGCTTTGATAATTTCTGAATGGGGGAATGGCTTGCATTTGAATTTGACTCAGTTCTTTCTATATTTGAGAAAAGAGGTTATTAGTCTTCCCGTTTCCATGAATCTGACAGGTAAACTATCCTTGTCACTCCTAATTTGCTTATATAATATCCTTCATGTCTAAACCATCCACCCATTCTGACTTTGTCTTGGTATATGATATGAGATGTTGGTTTATACCCAGTTTCGGCCAAGTTGTTTTTTTTATTTTTCCCAGTAGTTTTTGTCAAATTGTGAGTTCTTATCCCAAAAGCTGGGACCTTTGGATTTAGCAAACAGTAAGTTGACTTGGTCATTTACTACTTACTATTCCACTATTCCACTGATCCTCTACTCAATTTCTTAGCCATTACCATGTAGTTTTAATGGTTAGATGTGGCACATTCTTACAGTCTAAGGAAGAATAAGGGCATAAAGAGATAGTTTCTGAGGTAATGTCTATCTATAATTTTAGGAGTATAGCTATGTGGTGCAGTAAATAGAATGTTGGGCCTATAGTCATGGGGTTTCACCTATGAATTCAAAACTGATTTCCCACACTGATTAGTTGGGCGAGTCACTTAAGATTGTTTTTTTTTTTTTTTTTCAGTTTCCTCATTTGCAAAAGGACCTGGAAAAAATAAATAACAAACCATTCCAATTTCTTTGCCAAGAAAACCCGAATTAGAATCAGAAAATGTCAAATATGACTAAAAAACAGCCTAACCACAATACAAATAATTTTAGCAGTTGTTAAATTAATTAAAAGGAAAAGTTCTGGTTTTGGAGACCATCTTGATGCAGTATTTTCATCTCTTCATGTATTTGTGTGTGTGTGTGTGTGTGTGTGTGTGTGTGTGTGTGTAGTATGTAGGGTGTTTCTAATCCTAACGTTGTACTAATTTTAATTCCTTTTCATGGTATAGAGATGACACTAAATTTACAAAGATCATGCCCCTAGAGTCCAGCTTAGTGGAAATTTGTGTGTGTGTGTGTGTGTGTGTGGTCCCAAATGCCAGCCAATCCAAATTCTAAGGCATATATCAAGTTAACCAAAAATTGATAATTATATTTTTTCATTAAATCTTTTGAATAAAGTTGTGTAATGGTTGTGATCAACCCAGAAATTAGGGAAGAATCAATGCCAATGAAATAACAATTACTTAAAGTAAAAACCTAAGATTAAATACATAGTAAGTTAGATAGCAGCTCTGCTTATCACATGTGTGTCATTGCATAAGAAATGTAACTTCTCTGTGATTTAGTTCCTCATACATTAACATTAGTGATTTGGACTATGTAGGCTCTGAGATCTATTCTGGATCAAAAGCAATGATTTTGTGATCGTATTTTCTTCTTTTTTCTTTTCTTTCTTTCTTTTTTTTTTTTTTTTTTTTTTTTTTTTACATAACTCCAGTATATTCATACCACAGTATGATGGCATTCCAAGGGTCTATGGTGCAAACTTGCTTTAGATATGAGATAATCATTATAATTTAATATTTATCATTTAAGAAATTAATCACTATTTGCCTTGGAAAAAGCTTGAGGTAGATGAACTTTCTATCATTTTTGCATTGAGATTCCAATATCTTGTCAATACTTTTTAGTTCTTAATATGTTTAAAATATCTGAAAGATGTTATAAAAATGATAACATATAGCCAGGTAATGTATATTAGTTATAAGAAGCAACATTTTTCAGAATTAAGGACATTTCTGTCATAATGTATGCTCTTAATTTTGGGATTTGAAATCTATAAACCCACAGCAAATTGAAATGAACATATTTGATATCAAATTAAATTATATATATATATATATATATATATATATATATATATATATATACACATAAATAAGACTATAAGTCTATATATCTACATAAATATATAGCTATAGCTATAGATATATAGATATAGATATATTCTTTTCTTGGAATTGAGTGAGATAATTGCTTCACTCTGAAAGAAGTGTTACTCAAAGAGAAGCATGGAAATCTTGTTCAACATTAACCTTCATCTTGTTAGAAGTGATTGTGAAAACCTCCACAGGATGTCTGGAGTTGAGACTAGGAACAAAGCTTATTTATTTTAGCTTCAAGGAAATGTTAGTTCAGAGACATCCCAATGAAACCTAAAATTATGTTTCTCTTGCAGGTTTAAATATTGAATAAGTAATTGAAATGAGGATATATTTTACTTTATTTAGCTTTTAGTTCTTCAACTTAACATCCCCCCAAAATTGTAAATTTAAAATTACACAAAAAAGATACAAATAGTAAGCATTCATTCCCTTTGTTGGATTGCTATTTTTGTAGAATATGCAAAAGAGGTTTTAGATTGTATTCATTTTTCTCAGAGGATTAACAGGAGAAAAGTTTATAAGCAGGAAAGATTTATGTAACATTAAGAATGTTTCTTGGTAGTATAATCAATAAAAAAGGTTTCTGTGATTAAGGAGAAGATAAGTAAAAGGTAGAACTTAAAAATATTTGCTAGCTAATCAGAATCTTAGTGAAAATATGAAAGCATGTGAAAATAAATGGTATGTAAGATTTTTATGAAAAATTTGTTATGGGCCAAGAAGAAGACATAATTCTACTTCAAGTGAGATTAGCAGGCATGTTTGGGTATCCAGGAAGACATTTTTTTTTAAATGAGTATATTCAGTGCTTAAGAGAGACATATATACCAAAGGACAGAACCATAGGAAGAAAATGTGGAACATAGCATAACATTCTCACTCTCTCTGTTGTTAATTGCTTGCATTTTGTTTTCTTTCTAAGTTTTTCTTTTTCTTCTTTCTTGATCTGATTTTTCTTCAGCAATAATATAACTGTATAAATATGTTTACATACATTGACTCTTACATGTGTTTCAACATATGTAACTTGTATTGGACTACCTGCCACCTAGGGGAAGGGGTTGGGAGAAGGAGGGGAAAATTTGGAACAAAAGGTTATGCAATGTCAATGATGGAAAAATTATTCATGCATATGCTTTGTAAATAAAAAGCTTTAATAATAAGAAGTGAACATATCTCCATATAAAGATTGGTATTGTTTTTTAATCTGAGTCCAATTCTAGCTTCTCATTGTTGTTTCTAACTTTAATCCTAGAGCAATAAAATAATTCAACTCTTCAGGCAAACAAATGTACATCAATCCTCTTTAAAATTCATTTCAGTAAAAGTTGTGATGCCTACTAATCTTAACTAATAATTTATTTTTATTCAAAAAATACTAACTGAATTAATTCATTCCCTCCCATTTAATTCCAGTTCCCTTTCTCATGATTTAAATTAAAATAATGCCTCTTCTTTCCTGAATTCTAACTGGAGTCTTAATTATTAGAAAAGTTCACTGGTTGGTTGGAACAAGCTCATTTTGATATAGATGATTTCTTCATCCTACACATTTTAGCAATAGCCCAGAAAAGGAGTGGAAATAGTTAACTTCTTTCAGCAGGATATAGTTTTAGGATTAAATCCTTTTCTTTCTGACAAGCATTTTGGCAAAGTGCCAAAATAATTAGTTGACTTGGCCAATTCAGGCAAGCAAATAATCTATTTGTAAATTTATTTTGGAGAATGGAAGTAGAATGGGAATCTGTTAATCTATTCAGTTGTTCGACTGAACTAAACATTAGTACAGTCAAAATAGTCAAAATGTGGCTATCCATGTGGAAGAAACCTGACTGTCCACTTTCTCTCTAACAGTTTTTGTAAAAGCCATTTTTTTCAATTATTTTCCTGGTTGCAAAAGATCATTAGTTATAAGAAGATCATTTTAGAATTTAAGAGACTTGAATTTTAGCAATGGTGCTGCCATTTTCCAGCTGCATGATGGACAACATGTTATTGGATTTCTCTGGACCTCCGCTTTGTTTGAAATGACTATAAGACAACAAGAGGAAGAAAGTAAACAAGCTTTTTTTGTAAAGTTAGTTCCAGTTCTAAAAATCTTAAATTTAAAGTTTTTTTTGACTATTCTTTTTTTTTTTTTTTTTTTTAAATAGCTTGTCATTTACAAGATATATGCATGGGTAATTTTACAGCATTGACAATTGCCAAACCTTTTGTTCCAATTTTCCTCCTCCTTCCCTCCATCCTCTCCCCCTGATGGCAGGATGATCAATACATGTTAAATATGTTAAAGTATAAATTAAGTACAATATAGGTACACATGTCCTAACAGTTATTTTGTTGTACAAAAA
Organism: Antechinus flavipes; assembly: GCF_016432865.1. NCBI lineage: Eukaryota > Metazoa > Chordata > Mammalia > Dasyuromorphia > Dasyuridae > Antechinus > Antechinus flavipes. The sequence goes on from NC_067400.1 coordinate 404,137,859, forward strand.
GAATGGAACTTTGAAATAGTGTACTGTTGGAATCCTTACTAACTGCTAAGTAATTAGAGTTGATCTAATCTTACAAGAAGTTGTTTTGGCCAGAACCTGAAACAAGGTACTAAGTAGAACTAATTAAGACAAGGCTTGTGTTCCCACCTTTACTCACTGGAGTCCACAAGTAAGCTAGCTTCACAAAGTACACTTTCTACACCTCCCTTAAAGCTCATTGGGCCAGAGAGCACTATGGGAGAAAACCCATAATCCCATTCTCTCAGAAGAGGCAGATAAAAGGCCAGCAATGAGGGATCTATGGCAGAATACATTTTTTCCTCTTGGCTGGCTGATCGCGCTGGACTCGAGAGGAATGACTCTGGTGCAGAAAACACTTTGTCGGATTTCAGTGGAGCTACGCCAGAAGCCCTCTCTCCGCGGCAAGTTGGTGGCTGGGCTTCCCAGAAGGAGATAAGAGAGACCTTCCATCTCTGTCTTGGTTGGAGGCAGAAGAAAGCAGAGGCAGAGGCTGAAGGACAGAACCTTTGGATTTGGAGACATCCGAAGGGCTCCAAGCCTCTAAACTGGCTGTGCTTTGAGATGAACAAACTCCAACATTTGAACTCTAACATTTGTTGCCCAAGCGTGGGAACCAAGGACCCTACTTTCACTGAAGAAGTCTCCAGTGACCAGGAACTGAGTGAGTACAACCTTTTTTGGCTGAAATGGGACAGATCCTAGGTAAAGATTCTCCATCCCCCACCCCAACCCCCCCACCCCAGCCCCACCCAGGAGTGGTGCTATAGAAAGCCTGCTTAAGCTGATAGAAGAGCAAGGGCTACTTGTAACTTGGGGACAGGCAGCTAGACTTCTGGCTACATTAAAACGCACCTCCCCTTGGCTCTTAGAGGAAGAGAAAATCTCTCTAAAAAACTGGGCATTGGTTGGTCAACAGCTCTCCGCATATTACAATGAAAACGGTCCTCATTCAGTTTCCATTGAAGTATTCTTTTTATACAATACAATACAGATGGCCTTAAAATACCGTACTTATTCTAGGAGAAAAAGAAAAAAACTCTAGGAATAGCCAAAGGGGGAAGCCTGAGATAAAGGAGGAAGACAAAGAACAGATTAATGGCCATATCCCCACAGGGCAGGGAGACTTAAGTGAGGCTCAAGGGTGGGGTGAATCTGAGGCAGCTTCAGCCCCACCTGAGGAGCAGGTAATTGACTCTCCTTCATCAACTCCACCCTCCGGGATGAAGGGAGGAGGGGTAGTGGGGGGGGGGAGTGACAGCACCAGCACCTCCCCCCCAGCATCTAGCACCTCCCCCCCAGCATCCAGCACCTCCCCCCCAGCATCCAGCACCTCCCCCCCAGCATCCAGCTGCTCCTATGAGTAGATTGCAAAAGGGACTAATTAAGGCCAGAGAAGAAGGGAAAAATGTATCAGAATTTCAACACCACATTTTTCCTGTAATTCAACAGTTTAATTCTTCAGGTCAAGAAAGTAGAAGATACTCACCTTTTGATATAGAAATCCTCAAAGACCTGAAAAAAGCTTGCACTCTTTATGGGGCTACATCAGCTTATGTTAAGATGCTATTACAAAATTTGTCTTTTGAAAACTTGACCCCTAATGACTGGAAATCGATAGCAAAAATATGCCTAGAACCTGGACAGAACTACTTGTGGCTTTCTGAATATAGTGAGCTCTGTAGGATACAAGCCCAACAAAATAGTCAAAGTGGAGTTCATATTGCAATGACCTGTGACCTACTAACAGGTACAGGTCCTTATGCAGATGTCGCAGCACAAATTAGTTATTCTGTAGCAGCATATCAGCAAATTGCTGATAATGCTATCAAAGCATGGGCTTCTCTTCACAATAAAGACGACAAGGTGGGGGGGGGGGGGCTTCACAAAAATAACACAAGGGCCAAATGAACCCTTCGCTGACTTTGTGGGACATTTGCAGACAGCTATCATAAGAACAAATGGAGAAAATGCAATAACAGACATCTTGATAAGGCAACTTGCTAAGGAAAATGGTAATGAGGTTTGCAGAAGAATTATACTAGGACTGCGCAAGGATGCTCCTTTAGAGGAGCTCATAAGACGCTGTGCCACAGTGGGCACAGGTGCCTTTTATAGCCAGGCTATGATGCAGACTTCCCAAAATCCAAACATGAGAAGACAGAGTCCCTCTTGGCAAGGGACTTCCAGAGAGATTCACAGATGCTTTCACTGTGGAAAAGTAGGACATCTGAAAGCCCAATGTTGGTATAGAGATAGAATGGGAAAACAAGGTGGGAGAACAAGACCCCAAACCCCATGTCCAAAATGCAACAGAGGCTTCCATTGGGCCTCAGAATGCAGACAGATTCAGGGAAACGGGATGAGGGGCCCAGCCCCAGGGCCCAAGGCAAAAAACACTTGGGGCATGATGGCAGCCAATGGTGCACCCAGAGAGTGCCTAGAAGTCCAGTACCCAGACATGACCAATCAGCCAGAAAGCCATATGATGGAGAAGGGGATTACACAGTCAACCAGCCAGGAAGCAACCTGATGGCAGAAGGGAATTACAGTTGGGGAGAATAGAGCTGTATGCAGCTGGAACAACTGAGATAACCCCTGGAGAGGTGAAATCTGTTCCTCTCCAGCCTATGGATCCCCTACCTCCAGGCACAGTAGGCTTGACCATTTCACCTCCTTGTATGTACAAAACAGTGTCCATCCACACACTGATGTGGGAAACTGGGGAATGTGTAGATAATATCCCAGTCACTAATACAGGTAGACAATGTGTGACTTATCACCCAGGAGACGTAGTAGCATCAGGTCTACTCATACAGAATCTTAATAAGCAGCCTCGTGATAGTCACCCAGGTTCTGACTCCAGACCACAAAAACCAGGAATATACTGGACAGCAGCAGTAACGGCTGACCGACCTATGCTCACTATCTATATAAATGGCCTACCATTGGAAGGATTGGTAGACACAGGTGCGGATCGTACAGTTATTAGAGGTGCCAGTTGGCCCAGTCACTGGACAAAGATTAAAGCAGATACCTATATGTCTGGAGTAGGAGGATCAATAGCAGCTGAAGTTAGTGCTGCCCCTATGAGATGGACTTTTGAAGGCAAAACAGGAGTTTTTACTCCTTTTATAGTTGAAAAAATCCCCATCAATCTGTGGGGAAGAGACGTTTTACAACAATTGGGGTTAAAAATGAGTACTTCGGTTTTTTAAGCAGGGCTGCTGTTGAAGGCCTGCCAACACTTTCACCTATTCCTATCCAATGGAAAACTGATACACCAGTGTGGATAGAACAGTGGCCCTTAAGTAGGGATAAAATTCAGGCCTTATTAGATATAGTACAGGAGCAGCTTGAACAAGGGCATTTACAACCTTCTCTAAGTCCTTGGAATTCCCCAGTGTTCGTTGTAAAAAAGAAATCGGGAAAATGGAGGATGCTCACTGATTTAAGAAAAGTGAACGAACAGATGGAAACTATGGGAACTCTTCAGCCTGGACTTCCATCTCCTACTCAGCTTCCTAGAGAATGGCCTCTTTGGGTTATAGACATCAAGGATTGTTTCTATTCCATTCCTCTGGATAAGGAGGATATGAAGAGATTTGCCTTTTCGGTGCCCAGTGTCAATTTAGCTGAGCCTTATAAAAGATATGAATGGACGGTTTTGCCACAGGGAATGAAGAACAGCCCCACTATGTGTCAAATGTATGTTGCTGCTGCTCTTGCTCCAATAAGAAAAGCATTTCCAAAAGTTATGCTATTACATTATATGGATGATATCTTGGGATGTGCACCTGAGGAACAAATTCTAGAAGCATGTCTACAAAAAACCATAGAAACACTAAGATACTACAAACTTCATATCGCTACAGAAAAAATTCAAAGGCATGCTCCTTTTCAATATTTAGGATATGAAATATATCCTAAGGCACTTACACTACAAAAACTGTCTTTAAGAACAGAGAGGTTGAACACCTTAAATGATTTCCAAAAATTAATAGGAGATATCCAATGGATGCATCCAGTATTAGGTTTAACTACCAATCAATTGCAACCCCTATATGACATTTTAAGGGGAGACACTGCTTTAAATTCACCACGCCGGCTTACAAAGGAAGCTCAAGAGACCTTGAGAGAAGTTGAACTGGCTTTATCCAATGTAGTTGAGAGAGTAACTCAAAAACCCTTGGAAATATCAGTTTTTGCTATGAAAGAAGCACCCACAGCAGTCCTTCATCAAGGAGACAGTGTGATAGAGTGGGTGAACCTCCCAGCACAACCAGAACAAAGCCTTACGCCTTACCCAGTGCTTGTGGCTAGAATTCTATTAAAGGCCATTAAGCGAGCAGTACAATTATCTGGGACAAGACCTGACAAGATATATACCTTCTATACAAATGCACAAATTAATGTATGCTGTGAAACCATCCCAGAGTGGCAGATTTTATTGGCCATGGCTCCAAATTTTGCACATGGATCTCTATTAAAGATAACCAGACTACTGCATAATTGGCAATGGATTTTTGAGGAGAAGGTTTCTAAGGTTCCTCTTGAAGGACCAACCATTTTTACAGACGCAGCCAAACAAAATATTTGTGCTGTATACTCTCATGATCTACCCGTAAAAAGAGTAGTCAGAACTCCTTTTCAGTCCACTCAGCAGAACGAATTATATGCGATCATGCTAGCTCTCACTTATTACCCAGGAGACATAAATATAATATCTGATTCAGCCTATTCAGTAGGTGTGGTACAAAGAATTGCCACAGCCCAAATAAAATTTGCAGCTTCTAATATATATCAGCTCTTTAAGGAACTTCAAGAGCAAGTGAGAAAGCATCCAGGAAAGATTTATATCCTGCATGTCCATTCACATAGTGGACTTCCAGGTCCTATTTTTGATGGAAATTCAAAGGCAGATAGCCTTTTAACTATGTTGGCCAGTACACCTTTATTTCAGGAGGCCCAGGAATCCCATTCTAAATACCATCAAGCTGCTCGAGCTTTGCGTTTACAGTTTGGGATTACAAGAGAAGAAGCTAGGAGCATAGTAAAAAGCTGTACAGCTTGCCTTCCCTTCCACACTCCTACACTGCCTCCAGGGAAGAACCCTCGTGGTTTGAGACCCAGTGAAATCTGGCAAATGGATGTGACCCATTATAAATCTTTTGGTCGTCTGTCTTTTATCCACGTTGTAGTAGACACCTTTTCAGGATTCACTTTTGCCATACCAGCAGCAAAAGAGACAGCCTGAGTGGTCACTGAATTCCTCATTCAAGCATTCACAATTATGGGTGTGCCACAAGAAATAAAAACAGATAATGGACCAGCATATACCTCCAAACATTTTGAACACTTTTGTGCACAGTATAAGATTTTACACACTACTGGCATACCCTTCAATCCTCAAGGTCAAGCAATAGTAGAAAGAAGAAACAGAGACATTAAGACACTCCTCCAAAAACAAAAGAAAGGGGGAGCCACAGGTAACCCTAGAGAACTTCTAAATTTAGTTCTCTATACCATTAATTTTTTAATCTTTGATAAAGATGCACTGGCTCCAGCAGACAGGTTTTATAACCCACCAGAAGAGCAGTGTCCAGTGAGCAGCTCCACTATCTTTAGATAATCGCCAGGTGATGTGGAGAGACCCAGAAAGTGGTGAATGGAAGGGACCAGATAGGCTAACTGCTTGGGGGAGAGGATTTGCTTGCATCTCTACAGGTGGAGAAGGAATCAGATGGGTGCCTACGAGCCGCATTCGCCTTGTCCATCGCAGAAAGATGGAGCAGACCCTTGAAACAAAGGAGAAGACCCAAGATATATCGGGTGGTTCTGTTGCTGATTGTGCTCACAAGAATTATTAGATTCCTGGCACATGAACTAATGGACAATGGAATCCTATTGGACTGTTTCTAGGATGTATGGACATATGTAAATTTTTAGATTGATTCTTGTTATTTGTTACATTACTACTAGCCTGTGTTATATTGCTATGTGCTCATGTAAATTATGTATAATGCCTCCCATATTAATGGATTTATGTATACCATGTATATCTGTTACAAAGTTCTGGCCCATATTGATGGATTTATGTGTACCCCCTCAGAAACCCCCTATGTTTTAAAACAAAAGAAAGGGGGAGATGTTGGAATCCTTACTAACTGCTAAGTAATTAGAGTTGATCTAATCTTACAAGAAGTTGTTTTGGCCAGAACCTGAAACAAGGTACTAAGTAGAACTAATTAAGACAAGGCTTGTGTTCCCACCTTTACTCACTGGAGTCCACAAGTAAGCTAGCTTCACAAAGTACACTTTCTACACCTCCCTTAAAGCTCATTGGGCCAGAGAGCACTATGGGAGAAAACCCATAATCCCATTCTCTCAGAAGAGGCAGATAAAAGGCCAGCAATGAGGGATCTATGGCAGAATACATTTTTTCCTCTTGGCTGGCTGATCGCGCTGGACTCGAGAGGAATGACTCTGGTGCAGAGAACACTTTGTCGGATTTCAGTGGAGCTACGCCAGAAGCCCTCTCTCCGCGGCAAGTTGGTGGCTGGGCTCCCCAGAAGGAGATAAGAGAGACCTTCCATCTCTGTCTTGGTTGGAGGCAGAAGAAAGCAGAGGCAGAGGCTGAAGGACAGAACCTTTGGATTTGGAGACATCCGAAGGGCTTCAAGCCTCTAAACCGGCTGTGCTTTGAGAAGAACAAACTCCAACATTTGAACTCTAACAGTGTACCATTAGCCTGTGAAGGAAATAAAAAATGCAGGTGGACAAAAATATAGGGATTGGGAATTCTATGTAGTGATTCACAGTCATCTCCCAGACTTCTTTTCCTGGGTGTAGCTGGTTCAATTCATTACTGATTTATTGGAACTGATTTGGTTCATCTCATTGTTGAAGAGGGCCACATCTGTCAGGATTGATCATCATATAGTATTGTTGTTGAAGTATATAATGATCTCCTGGTCCTGCTCATTTCACTAAACATCAGTTCATGTAAGTCTCTCCAGGCCTTTCTGAAATCATCTGCTGGTCATTTCTTACAGAATAATAATATTCCATAACATTCATATACCACAATTTATTCAGCCACTCTTCAATTGATGGGCATCCATTCAGTTTCCAGTTTCTGGCAGATCTGCTACAAACATTTGTGCACATACAGGTCCCTTTTCTTTCTTTAAGATTTCTGTGGGATATAAGCCCAGTAGAAATACTGCTGGATCAATGGGTATGAAGTGTTTGATAACTTTTTGATCATAGTTCCAAATTGCTCTCCAGAATGTCTGGATGTATTCACAATTCCACCAACAATGTATTAGTGTCCCTGTTTTCTTACTTCCCCTCCAACATTTAGCATTATCTTTCCCTGTCATTCTAGCCAATCTGAGAGGTGTATAGTGGTATCTCAGAGTTGTCTTACTTTGCATTTCTCTGATTAATAATGACTTGGAGCATATTTTCATATGGCTAGAAATAGTTTCAATTTCTTCATTTGAGAATTGTCTGTTCATATCCTTTGACCATCTATCAATTGGAGAATGGCTTGATTTCTTATAAATTAGACTCAATTCTCTATATATTTTGGAAATGAGGCCTTTATCAGAACTTTTGATTGTAAAAATGTTTTCCCAGTTTATTGCTTCCCTTCTAATTTTGTTTGCACAAAAACTTTTCAATTTGATATAATCAAAATTTTCTATTTTATGATCAAAAATGATCTCTTGTTCCTCTTTGGTCATAAATTCCTTCCTCTTCCACAGATCTGAGAGGTAAACTATCCTTATGCTCTTTTAATTTATTTACAATCTCATTCTTTATGCCTAGATCATGAACCCATTTTGACCTTATCTTAGTGTATGGTGTTAAGTGTGGATCAGTGCCTAGTTTCTGTCATAAATAGTTTTTTTTTTTTTTTTAATATTCTGCCCTTTTTAGAAGAGTCTTGCTATCTCTACTTGACAAATTTTTTTTCCCCCTAGATTAGTTATGTGGTTGTTTTCTAGATGAAAATTTAAGTGGAGGAAATTAGATTTCCAAGAGATTAAGTATAAACACACATACATATAATATGAATTTGGTTTACTGTCATACAAGTCCCTAAGGTCTACTTAAATTTAGTTTAAAAAGCTAAAGGGTGTTCTTCAATAGTTCAAATAATTTAGAAACTACATGAAATCTCAGTATTGTAGAGGCAGCTAGGTGGAGCAGTGGAGAGAGCACCAGCCCTGAAGTCAGAAAGATTTGTGTTTAAATCTGACCTCAGATACTTAACACTTCCTAGCTGCATTACCTTGGACAATTCACTAAACCCCAATTGCCTCAGCAAAAAACCAAAACAAAAGCAAAAAACTCAATAGTGTTTGGATCATGCAATAGCTTAAAACCAGAGATGTTTTTATACCTGCCTCCAAAATGCAAATGACACTACAACAATGCATGCATATTTTTGTGCAAATATGTTCATATATGTACATATACATTATGCATGAGTATTATATAAGTGCATATGTAATTTTTATAACATATACAACATGTAAATATACAAATGCATGTATTTATATAAATGAAAGTAATCTACATATATACACATATATATTCAGAAACATGTACAAGACTGAAGATTTGGAGTTTACAGGAAATTTAGGGGTGATATCATCTAATGACTTCATTTTATATAAGAGGACCAAATGCAAAGGTCAAAGAGAAAAAAGAAGAGAAGGCAAGGACAAAATCTTGGGGCTCCCCTACAGTTACTGACCAAAACTGAGAGATATATTAAGCAAAGTTTATTTAGAAGGATCAGTTGAGAAGAATACTATAAGAAGGCAGTGTCAGTAAAACTCCCATTGCTCCAATAATCACTTCTATTAATTTTAAGAGCCTAAACAAGGGAACATTCTTTATGTTTTTTTTTTTTTTTTTAAACATGGAAAAGTAAATCATGTATTTAAGGTAGACATCATGGAGGCAAAGTTGCTACGATCTGACTCTAAAAAGCAAAACTAGCTAGGGAAAGGTAAAAATCTATATGAATGAGATACAGGGGAAAAACCTACACTGGTGCTTCTGAAAAACTTCACATCTGGAATGTGTTAAATAGACAAATATATACACATGTATACATGTATGCATATGTTTATATATGTATATAATAAACACATGTGTATCTAGAGAGAGAGAGAGTGAGAGAGACAGAGACAGAGACAGAAAGACAGAGAGAGACAGACTGAGACAGAGACAGAGACAGAGAGCACCCTACAAAATCTATAAAGAAATAAAAGGAAGGGGAATAGAATGAAGTGAATTGCAGTACATAACTGTTTGTATATTTATGAGAATGGGACAAAAAATGGAGGGAAAGGGTGTGAGTAGATGTTAAGGGAGAGATCTATGGGTGGGGGGAGGTTATATAATAGCAAGGCAAATGAAAGAGTAGAATTAAAGTACAAAACTTAGCAAAGATAAAAAATAAGAGATACATACAAACAGTAGAACAAGAATAAGCAGTAGAATTTATTAGGAAAAAAAAAAGTAGGGCTAGGAATTATTGACCTCAGACAAAAATCAAACTTAAAAACTCAAAAAAAGGGGAAATCTATTTTCTATATCAATCTTATTAATATTATTTTAGATACATGCTTTTATTGTGTAAATGTAATATATGTGTATATGCATATAAGTACATACTTATATGTGTGGAATATATTACACATAGTATACAATATCTACACACATGTGGTTGTGTGTGTACATACAAAATATACATATATATATATATTATATATATATATATATATATATATATTTATTTGTTTATGTTGTGTGTGTGTGTGTGTGTGTGTGTGTGTGTGTGTGTGTGTGTGTGTCTGTACTTTATTATAGCCTGATTGGAAGAAGTAGAAGAGTTGAAAAGTGAAAAAAAGAAAAAAAAGTAAAAAAAAAAAATGCATAGCAGAGAACAAAACAATAACTTACAAGGAAGCAGAGAAAAAATGGATGGTCATGAATATTATCTCTTCTATTATTATATATGATTTCTTGAAGTGGAAATTTATTGTTACGTTCTTTGAATTCCCTATGATATTCTGCTAGGAATAGGACAGTATTTTTGTTTTGTTTATCTGCTTTTTTAAAATTTTGCTGTTCTATCTTTCTTTTTCTTTTTTTTTTCTTATTTTATATTCAGTTTTAAATAAATATATATATTTTTTTTTCAAAAGTTCAAGGTATTATACTAACATTTCAATTTTACTCTCTAATTCTCATCTGAAATTTTTATCTGTTCATTCTTATTTCTTTTTCCCTTTAAATTATATTTTCAAACTCATGATTCTTCCAAATTACTCTTTTTGTTGAGAACATCCACATACTTACAGGTATCCAATCTCAGTCTGAATCACGATCAAATTCTTATGCCTTAATAACAAAGATAATTAATTGCAAAATCCTGTTAATTTTAACTTTGCAACATCTTTTGAAGATATAACCGTTGTTCTAACTAGGTTATTCTAAGTTTGTTCTAATTTCCCAAACCCAAGTTTAGGCCATCTTGCCTGAACATATTGCTCCCAATACCCAAAATTAACAGAATCCTTAATTTCCTTCAAAGTTCAATTCAAATATTTCCTCTGAAAGTAAACTTATCATAATCTTCTCAGCCTTTGCTCATCAAAGATATTAATATGCATTTTGTATATACTTGTACTTTTTCATATAGATACTTAATTTTTTCTTTTATTTCTCACACTTGTCTATTTTAATTGCATTACAATTTTCAGTTTGTTTATATACCACAATGTACCTAAATACCCCTTACCCTTATCACCAAAGATTTAAATTATTTTTGATTTTGGAATGGAAATGAATAACATGAACAGAAAAAAGGCATCAGATTGTGGGTTTGTACAGAAAATGGCTTAGAGGACTAAAATATCTTTAAATCCAAGTGTCACATTTTAACTTCATCACATTAGACAAATAACTTTATATCTTAGTCAACAAAGTTATACAGTCAATAGAGTTTTGGACCTAAAGTTAAAAAAGACATGAGATCAAATTTGGTTTCAGACATTACTATGAATCAGAACAAGTCACTTAACATCTGTCTTCTTCAGTTTCTTCATCTGTACAATGTGAATAATATTAGCACCTACCTCTTAAGATTTTTGGGTGGGATTAAAATTCGGTGGTATTTGAAAAGTATTTTGCAAACCCTAAAAGTTTATGTAAATTAACAACACAATTCTTCTGGAAGAACAAAAGGTTAAGAATTTCAAAGTAATTAATGAAGAGAAAAGCAAATGAAGGTGGCCTAGCTGTATTAAATCTAAAACTATATTATAAAGCAGTTGTATCAAAACCATTTGGTACTGGCTAAGAAATAGAATAGTTGATCAGTGGAATAGGTTAACCTCAGAGAATAAGATAGCCAATGACTATAACAATCTAATATTTGACAAACCAAAAAGCCCCATCTTTTGGTATAAGAATTCACTATTTGCCAAAAACTGCTGGGAAAAATGGAAACTAGTATGTCAGAAAGTAGGCCTTGACCCACACCTAACACCTTATACCAAGATAAGGTTGAAATGGGTTCATGATCTAGACATAATGATACTACAAACAAATTAGTAGAACATAGGAGAGTTTATCTCTCAGATTTGTGGAGGAGGAAGAAATTTGCGACCAAAAAAGAACTAGAGATCATTGTTGATCATAAAATAGATGTTTGATTATATTAAGTTAAAAAGTTTTTGTAAAAACAAAATTAATGCAGCTGAGATTAGAAGAGAAGCAATAAACTGGGAAAATAATTTTCCATCAAAAGGATCTGAACAAGGTCTCATTTCTAAAATATATAGAGAATTGACTCAAATTTATAATTGTTCAAGTCATTCTCCTATTGATAAATGGTAAAAGGATATGAACAGACTATTTTCAGATAAAGAAATTGAAACTATTTGTAGCCACATGAAAAGTGCTCCAAGACACCCCTATATACCTGTCATATTGGCTAACATGACAGGAAAAGATAATGATGAATGTTGGAGGGTATGTGGGAAAACTAGGATACTGATACATTGTTGGAACTGTGAACTTTTTGGAGAGCAGTTTGGAACTATGCTCAAAAAGTTATCAAACTGTTCATACCCTTTGATCTAACAATGTTTCTATTGGGATTATATTCCAAACAGAAATTAAATGAGGGAAAGGGACCCACATGTGCAAAAATGTTTGTAGTAGCCCTTTTCAGAGTGACAAGAAAATGGAAACTGAGTGGATACTCATCAATTGGTGAATGGCTAAATAAATTATAGTACATGAATGTTATGGAATATTATTGTTCTGTAAGAAATGACCAGCAGGATGATTTCAGAGAGGCTTGGAAAGACCTACGTGAACTGATGCAAAGTTAAATGAGCAGAGGAGATCATTATATACAGCAACAACAAGACTATATGATGATCAATTCTGATGGACAAGGCTCTCTTCAAAATTGAGACAATTTGGACTTGTGCAATGATGAAGAAAGGAGAGAACCATGGGAATGGAGGGTGGAACACAGAATAGAATTCTCACTCTCTGTTATTATTTGCTTTTATTGTGTTTCTTTTTTTTTTTCAGTTTTTTTTTTTCTTTTTCTTCCTTCTTGATCTGATTTTTCTTGTGTAACCAAATGGCTGTGTGAATATGTATACACATATTGTATCTGGCATGTTTTTCAGCATATTTGGCATGTGTTAGACTACATGCCAGGTAGGGAAGGGGATGGGGGGAAGAAGGGGAAAATTTGCATTGGGGGGTTGTGCAGGGGTCAATGTTGGAAAAATTACGCATGTATATACTTTGTGAATAAAAAGCTTTAATAATAATAATAATAAACCTCTATATAAATACTAGCTATTATTTTGTCAAAGATTGTTTCTTCAAAAAAATAGTAATGCCCAGGTTCAGAGGACTGATTAAGAAAAAAATTGTCAGAGGACAGTCAAATGCCTCAGAAAATAGGGAGAAAGAGGCAGTTTAGAAGTCATGGTCAGACCATGATTTCATATTATTCTACCTCTACTTATGCTGTACTTTTCCTAAGCCTATTTTTGGTCAAGGAGTCACAACATCTATGGATAATGGTCAAACACAGGTGTTACTAGTCCTGTTGTAATGTTCTTTTTGGTTTTCTGGAGGTCTCTAGGGAAGCCTTCTTTTCAATAGAAAAATCACCGCAAAAATAGCCAGGTGTTAAAGTCTAGCAGTCTTTATTGTCTCCCTAACAATCTAGTTTCCTTGCCTAGGAGCCAGCTAGCTTTCTTGAGAGCCTTTCAGGAATCTTGGTTTCAGTGGGGGAAGTCCAGGAGGTCAGGCCAGCCACTACTAGGCTGATGAAGATGGAAATGAATCTCTCTCCTTGGGTTCTAGAGCTTGAGCTCCTGGCTCCAGTTCACTTATCTTCCCTGGATCTGAATCTGGCTGAGGCTCCCAGCTTATATGCTCTCCATTGAGTATAAATCAATCATTATATCACAAGGAAACCATTATTTGTTGTAAGATTAAATCAGTCTTATTGAACTTAGAGAACTATATTAAGTACTAAGTACATGTACTCAACTAGAGAACTATTAATCACCATGCTAAACTAGATAACCATTGTATTTATCAATTCTACTAATTTAACACTTTGTAAGAATCCTAGTTTCAGAGTTCTGGCCCATAACATCTCCCTCTTTCTTTTGTTTTAGAACGTAAGGTGGTCACACTCTCCCTGATTTCTCAAGGACGTGAGAACCCCCAAAAGGAGGTGATCATGCCTTCCCTGACTCCTCAAAAGGGGGTGAAAACACCAAAAAAGAAGGTGATCATGCCCTCCCTAATATCTCAGTAAAGGAGATGAAAACCAGAGGAAAATGGTGAATCAAACCAGATTAGTGGGTTTCTGGAGGGTTTCACTTGACACAGGTATACATAAATCCATCAACATTGGAGATATTGCATAAAAAACAACATGAATCAACATGAGGAATTATACATGTCCATAAGTCCTAAAAATAGTGCAAAACAGATCTATTGTCCAATACTTCATATGTCAGGGAATCCAATGATTCCTGCTAATTTTGAAGTTCTGCAACAATCTTATCAACATTTTTTTTTTTTCATTTCAGGGAATCCAATGATTCTCACTGGTTTTAAAGTTCTGTAACAGTCTCATTATCAGCCATGTTCTTTCTGTGCTACATGTTTTTTAGGTCTTCTCCTTTGTTTTGAGACTTTTAATCTTTTTTCTCTCTCTCTTCAGGTACTCATTGGCTCCCATCTGATTCCTTCTCCAACTGTAGAGATACAAACAAACCCTTTCTCCCAAGCAGTTAACATATCTAGCCCCTTCCATTTGCCACTTTCTAGATCTCTCCTTATTACTTAGCAAGTACATTGGAGCTGCTCGCACTGGATACTGCCCTTCTGTCAGGTTAAAAAGCTTATATTCTCCCCAGTTATAATCCCTTTCTGCCATCTAAATGCTTTTTGCCTGATTTACCATGTATTCCCTTTCTTCTGTCAGATTGCTTCTCTGCTTATTGATCATATCAGAGTTCTGAACATCTAAAGACTCTCTGGGTGTAACCTCAGCTGCCATCATGCCCCATCTGTTTTTTTGTTTGAGGTCTTGGAGCTGGGTCCTGCCTTTCATTTCCCTGAGTCAATCTACATTTTGAGACCCAGTTGAAGCCTTCATTGCATTTTGAATGTAGCATTTGGGCTCTTCTCTCACCCTGTTTTCTCACTTTATCTCCATGCCTACATTGAGCTTTCAGATGCCCTACATTACCACACTGAAAGCATTGACAAGTCTCTCTGGAAATTCCTTACCAAAAGGGACTCTGTATTCCCAAATTTTGCATCATAGCCTGGGTATAAAAGACATTTATGCCCACTATGGCACAGCATCTTATGATCTCCTCTAAAGGAGCATCCTTGTGTAGTCCCCATATAATTATTCTACAATTCTCATTAGTATTTTCTCTAGTAAATTGTTCGATCATTATTCCTGTTGCTGAATTTTCACCAATAGTTCTTGTGACAGCTGTCTGCAGACATCCCACAAAATCAGCAAAGGGTTTATTTGGACTTTGTTCTATTTTCGTGAAGGCCTCCTCTCAATCTTGCTTTCCTGGGAGGGTGCTCCATGCTTTAATAGCAATAGCAGCAATTTCCTCATATGCTGTCAAAGGGTAATTAATCTATGCTGAAGTGTCTGCAATGACCTTTATCTGCTAGTTGATCAAAGGTGATTTGTATATTAACTGCAGTGTAGAAGGTTTAAACTATTTGGTTTATGCACTGAGGTCAAGGACTGCTGAGTGCTTGAAACTAACTACTGATTGGACAATACTCTATGGACATATGCTTGGAAAATGGTCCTTTCCACTATCCATACTGACTCAATGATTGGTGTATAGAGGATTGTAGGAGGGACTAGGGAATGGAGTAAGACTGGCCAGAGACTCTCTTGGTGGTAGATGAGGGGGAAAGAGGTTGTGGAGATTCTGAGCCTAAGACCAAGAATAAAGATGGACTTTTGCTTATCCTGACTCTGGCTAGTCCTGGGTGCTAGCACGGTCGTCACATTTGATGGCCAAGCATGGGAACCGAAGACCCTAACTTCACTGAAGAAGTCTCCAGTGACCAGGAAATAGGATGAGTATTTAAATAGACAAACAGGAAACTTAACTTTGTTAAGGGCTAAACTAGTATCCTTTTCTAGCTGCAATGGGGCAGATATTGGGAAAAGATTCTCCCCCAGGCCCATCCCCACCCCCAACCCCAACCCCACCTCAAAGGAAATCTGCAGGAAGCATACTCATACTGATAAAGACTTGTATGCAAATTGATGGATTCCTGGATACATCAGAACATGCATCCCCTTGGTTCTTTGAGGAAGAAGAGATAGGGCTACATAATTGGAAGCTTGTAGGAGATCAACTCTGTGAATATTATAATGACAATAGTTCCGAGTCACTTACCAAAGAAACACTATATACATACATACATACATACACACACACACACACACACACACACACACACACACAACATAATACAATTGGCCTTAAAAAAAACTCTGCAAGTTATAGAAAAAAGAAAAGTTTTCAGAATGGCCAGATGAGGAAGTATGAGGGGACAAAGGAGGGATTAAAAGAAATATCACCAGAGGGCATGGGGAGTTAAGTGAGGATGAAGGGCGTGGTGAAGGGTGGGGTGAAGAGTGTGGTGATTCTGGCTCTCACAAAGCATCTTCAACCCCATCTAAATCAGAACTGGATCTTGACAAGCCCCCATCAACTTCACCTTCCAGAATGGAGGCGGAAGGAGTAGTAGGAGGGGCTGTGACACCACCAGCACCTCCCCCAAAATCACCCCCCTCCCCATGACTAGATTGCAAAATTAGTAGTTAAAAGCCATGGAAGAAGGCCAGAATTTAAGTGATTTGCAACTGGAAATGTGTCCAATGATTCAAGAGTTTGACTCTTCAGGTCAATAAAGTAGAAGATACACTCCTTTTGATATAGAAGACCTGAAAAAGGCTTGCACTCTTTATGGAGCTCTATCAGCTTATGTTAAGATGTTATTATAGAATGTGGTTTACGAAGTCTTAATCCTCTAGGGACTAGAAATCTATAGCAAGGACATGCTTAGAATCTTGACAAAACTTGTTGTGGCTTTCTGAATATAGTGAGCTCTGTAGGATACAAGCCCAACAAAATACTCATAGTGGACTTAATCCTCCAATTACCTGTGACCAACTAACAGGTGTAGTTTCTTATGCAGAAATTGCAGTACAGATTAATTGCCCCTTAGAAGCATGTGGGCAAATTGCTACTGCTGCTATCAAAGCATGGACTTCGCTTCCCAATAAAAACAAAACTGGGTGAAGCCTTCACAAAAATAACACAAGGGCCAAATGAACCCTTTGCTGATTTTGTGGGACATTTGCAGACAGCTATCGTACGAACTGTAATGATCACGTATTTAAAATCAGCCGGAGTCAGGAACTCAGGTTAAGGGAAAACTCTTCAGTTTGTATTGAAGTGAGGAGGTGAAAAAAGATTGCGATAGCAATATGAGCAAGAAGGATTGCGATAGCAATATGGGCATCTGCGACAGGAAGCCAGCTAGCAGAGAGAGCTACAAGCTCTCCTCCCCTTCTTTTTCACTCCCCTACCTCCACCCACCAGAATCGTCATTTCCTATACAACACATCAGGATTTGCACAAAGAGTGGGTGGGGGCCATTCTTTCTCCAAGCTTATATATTAATAGAGTATGGTCCAATTACTACTTAGCCTCATGTGTTTGGGACCTCAGTGCATCAACTCAGGCCTCAGCCCATTACATCTCCCGCTTTCTTTTGTTTTAGAACACAGGTGATCATGCCATCACTGACTCCTCAGGAAGATCAGAGCCCCCAAGGGGAGGTGATCACAACCCCCCCCCCCGACTTCTCAGGAAGGGAGGTGAAAAGCACCAAAGAGAAGTGGGGGTTGCTAGCAGGTTTCTGGGCTGAAGGGTCTTATTAGGCACAAACCCATCAGCATTGGAAGTATTACACAAGCACATAGCAACAACGCAGAGGCTATTAGTGATGACTCTGCCCACAGTCAGTTCAGGCTTGATGTGGTGTAACAAACATGAATTATGCACCCAAGTAACAGTATAACAAACAATATAAATCAACATTGTGTTGTAAAAGATTACCAGAAGTCCTAGAAGGAGAGTATGTAAACAGCAATCACACATACACCTTCTACAGCAGCCAAGAGATAGTCCAAAACCAATCTATTGTCCATTGCTTCACATATCAGGGAATCCAATGATCCCCCCAAGTTTTTGAAGCCCAGAAAAAGTCTTTTTATGTCTTAGGGAATCCAATGATTCCAGCAGATTTTGAAGTCCTGTAACAGTCATATCATTTTTCAGAGAATCCAATAATTCCTGAGGGCTTTCAAGTCTTATGTCTCAAAGAATCCAATGATTCCTGAGGGATTTAAAGTCCTACAACAATCTAATGTCTCAGAGAATCCAATGATTTCTGAGGGTTTTGAAGTCCAATGATTTTCTATGTCCATGAGTCAAACGCCATAACTGCCACACTCTTTCAATGGTGAGAACAATCAGAAACAGAACCACCCAATGTTTCTTGGGTCTTCTCCTTCATTTCAAGGGTCTGCTCCATCTCTCTGCGATGGACAAGGTGAATACGGCTCATTGGAACCCATCTGATTCTTTCTCCACCTGTAGAGATACAAGCGAACCCTCTCCCCAAAGCAGTTAGCCTATCTGGTCCCTTCCATTCACCACTTTCTGGGTCTCTCCACATCACCTGGCAATTATCTAAAGATAGTGGAGCTGCTCGCACTGGACACTGCCCTTCCGGTGGGTTATAAAACCTGTCTGCTGGAGCCAGTGCATCTTTGTCAAAAATCAAGAAGTTAATAGTATTAAGAGCTAGATTTAGAAGTTCTCTAGGGTTACCTGTGGCTCCCCCTTTCTTCTGTTTTTGGAGCAGCCTCTTAATGTCTCTGTTTCTTCTCTCTACTATTGCCTGTCCTTGAGGATTAAAGGGTATGCCAGTGGTGTGGAAAATCTTATACTGTGCACAAAAGTGTGCAAAATGTTTGGAGGTGTATGCTGGATCATTGTCTGTTTTTATGGCTTGTGGTACACCCATAATGGCAAATGCTTGCATGAGGAATTCAGTGACCACTCGGGCTGTCTCTTTTGCTGCTGGTATGGCAAAAGTGAATTCTGAAAAGGTGTCTACCACAACATGGATAAAGGACAGACGACCGAAAGATTTATAATGGGTCACATCCATTTGCCAGATTTCATTGGGTCTCAAACCACGAGGGTTCTTCCCTGGAGGCAGTGTAGGAGCGTGGAAAGGAAGGCAAGCTGTATAGCTTTTTACTATGCTCCTAGCTTCCTCTTTTGTAATCCCAAATTGTAAACGCAAAGCTCGAGCAGCCTGATGGTATTTAGAATGAAATTCCTGGGCTTCCTGAAATAAAGGTGTACTGACTAACATAGTTAAAAGGCTATCTGCCTTTGAATTCTCATCAAAAATAGGACCTGGGAGTACACTATGTGAGTGGACATGCAAGATAAAAATCTTACCTGAATGTTTTCTCACTTGCTCCTGAAGTTCCTTAAAGAGCTGATAGATATTAGAAGCTGCAAATTTTATTTGGGCTGTGGCAATTCTTTGTACCACACCTACTGAATAGGCTGAATCAGATATTATATTTATGTCTCCTGGGTAATAAGTGAGAGCTAACATGATTGCATATACTTCGATCTGCTGAGTGGACAGAAAAGGAGTTCGGACTACTCTCTTTATCGTTAAGTCATGAGAGTATACGGCACAAATATTGTGTTTGGATGTATCTGTAAAGATAGTTGGTCCTTTAAGAGGAACTTTAGAAACTTTTTCTTCAAGAATCCATCGCCCAATGGACCCACACTTAACACCATATACCAAGATAAGATCAAAATGGGTCCATGACCTAGGCATAAAGAATGAGATTATAAATAAATTAGAGGAACATAAAATAGTTTACCTTTCAGACTTGTGGAGGAGAAAGAAATTTGTGACCAAAGATGAACTAGAGACCATTACTGATCACAAAATAGAAAATTTTGATTACATCAAATTAAAAAGCCTTTGTACAAACAAAACTAATGCAAACAAGATTAGAAGGGAAGCAACAAACTGGAAAAACATCTTCACAGTTAAAGGTTCTGATAAAGGCCTCATTTCCAAAATATATAGAGAACTGACTCAAATTTATAAGAAATCAAGCCATTCTCCAATTGATAAATGATCAAAGGATATGAACAGACAATTTTCAGAGGATGAAATTGAAACTATTACCACTCATATGAAAGAGTGTTCCAAATCATTATTGATCAGAGAAATGCAAATTAAGGCAACTCTGAGATACCACTACACACCTGTCAGATTGGCTAAGATGACAGGAAAAAATAATGATAAATGTTGGAGGGGAAGCGGGAAAACTGGGACACTATTGCATTGTTGGTGGAGTTGTGTATGAATCCAACCATTCTGGAGAGCAATCTGGAATTATGCCCAAAAAATTATCAAATTGTGCATACCTTTTGATCCAGCAGTGTTTCTATTGGGCTTATATCCCAAGGAAATACTAAAGAAGGGAAAGGGACCTGTATGTGCCAAAATGTTTGTAGCAGCCCTATTTGTAGTGGCTAGAAACTGGAAAATGAATGGATGCCCATCAATTGGAGAATGACTGGGTAAATTGTGGTATATGAATGTTATGGAATATTATTGTTCTGTAAGAAATGACCAGCAGGATGAATACAGAAAGGACTGGCGAGACTTACATGAACTGATGCTAAGTGAAATGAGCAGAACCAGGAGATCATTATACACTTCGACAACGATATTGTATGAGGACATATTTTGATGGAAGTGGATTTCTTTGACAAAAAGACCTAACTGAGTTTCAATTGATAAATGACGGACAAAAGCAGCTACACCCAAAGAAAGAACACTGGGAAACGAATGTGAACTATCTGCATTTTCGTTTTTCTTCCCGGATTATTTATACCTTCTGAATCCAATTCTCCCTATGCAACAAGAGAACTGTTCGGTTCTGCAAACATATATTGTATCTAGGATATACTGCAACATATCCAACATATAAAGGACTGCTTGCCATCTAGGAGAGGGAGTGGAGGGAGGGAGGGGATAAAATCAGAACAGAAACGAGTGCAAGGGATAACGTTGTAAAAAAAATTACCCTGGCATGGATTCTGTCAATATAAAGTAATTATTAAATAAAAATTAAAAAAAAAAAAGAATCCATCGCCAATTATGTAAAAGTCTGGTTATCTTTAATGGAGATCCGTGTGTAAAATTTGGAGCCATGGCTAATAAAATTTGCCATTCTGGGATGGTCTCACAACACATATTAATCTGTGTATTGGTGTAAAAGGTGTATATCTTATCAAGTCTTGACCCAGATAATTGTACTGCTCGCTTATTGGCCTTTAACAAAATTCTAGCCACAAGCACTGGGTAAGGAGTAAGGCTTTGTTCTGGTTGTGCTGGGAGGTTCACTCGCTCTATCACACTGTCTCCTTGATGAAGGACTGCTGTGGGTGCCTCTTGTGTGGCAAAAACTGATATTTCCAAGGGTTTTTGAGTGACTCTTTCAACCACATTGGATAAAGCCAGTTCAACTTCTCTCAAGTCTCTTGAGCTTCTTTTGTAAGCTGGCGTGGTGAATTTAAAGCACTGTCTCCCCTTAAAATATCATATAATGGCTGTAACTGATAGGTAGTCAAGCCTAACACTGGTCGCATCCATTGGATATCTCCTATCAATTTCTGAAAATCATTTAAGGTGTTTAGCTTCTTTGTTCTTAAGGACAGTTTTTGTACTGTAAGCACCTTCGTATCCTAAATATTGAAAAGGAGCATGTCTTTGAATTTTCTCTTCAGCTATGTATAATTTGTAGTATCTTAGTGTTTCTATCATCTTTTGTAGACATGCTTCTAGCATTTGTTCCTCAGGTGCACATCCCAAGATATCATCCATATAATGTAATAGCATAACTTTTGGAAATGCTTTTCTTATTGGAGCAAGAGCAGCAGCAACATACATTTGACACATAGTGGGGCTGTTGTTCATTCCCTGTGGCAAAACTGTCCATTCATATCTTTTATAAGGCTCAGCTAAGTTAACGCTGGGCACTGAAAAGAAAAATCTTTTCATATCCTCCTTATCCAGAGGGATAGAATAGAAACAATTCTTAATATCAATGACCCAAAGAGGCCACTCTCTAGGCAATTGAGTAGGAGATGGAAGTCCAGGCTTAATAGTTCCCTTAGTTTCTATCTCTTCATTCTCTTTTCTTAAATCAGTGAGCATCCTCCATTTCCTGATTTCTTTTTTACAACGAACACTTGGGAATTCCAAGGACTTAGAGAAGGTTGTAAATGCCCTTGTTCTAACTGTTCCTGTACTATATCTAATAAGGCCTGAATTTTATCGCTACTTAAGGGCCACTGTTCTATCCACACTGGTGTATCAGTTTTCCATTGGATAGGAACAGGTGAAAGTGTTGGCTGGCCTTCAATAGCAGCCCTGCTTAAAAAAACCGAAGTACTCATTTTTAACCCTAATTGTTGTAAAATGTCTCTTCCCCATAGATTGATGGGGATTTTTTCAACTATAAAAGGAGTAAAAACTCCTGTTTTGCCTTCAAAAGTCCATCTCATAGGGGCAGCACTAACTTCAGCTGCTATTGATCCTCCTACTCCAGACATATAGGTGTCTGCTTCAATCTTTGGCCAGTGACTGGGCCAACTGCCACTTCTAATAACTGTATGATCTGCACCTGTGTCTACCAATCCTTCCAATGGTAGGCCATTTATATAGATCATGAGCATAGGTCGGTCAGCTGTTACAGCTGCTGTCTAGTATATTTCTGGATTTTGTGGTCTGGAGTCAGAATCTGGGTGACTATCACCAGGTTGCTTATTAGGATTCTGTATGAGTAAACCTGATGCTACTGCTTCTCCTGGGTGATAAGTCACACATTGTCTACCAATATTAGTGACTGGGATGTTATCTACACATTCCCCAGTTTCCCACATCAGTGTGTGGATGGACACTGTTTTGTACATACAAAAAGGAGGTGAAATGGTCAAGCCTACTGTGCCTGGAAATAAGGGATCCATAGGCTGGAGAGGAACAGATTTCACCTCTCCAGGGGGTATCTCAGTTGTCCCCACTGCAAACAGCTCTATTCTCCCTAATTGTAATTCCTTTCTGCCATCAGGTTGCTTCCTGGCTGGTTGACTGTGTAATCCCCTTCTCCCATCATATGGCTTTCTGGCTGATTGGTCATGTCTGGGTACTGGACTTCTAGGCACTCTCTAGGTGCACCATTGGCTGCCATCATGCCCCAAGTGTTTTTTGCCTTGGGTCCTGGGGCTGGGCCCCTCATCCCATTTCCCTGAATCTGTCTACATTCTGAGGCCCAATGGAAGCCTCTGTTGTATTTTGGACATGGTGTATTGGGTCTTGTTCTCCCACCCTGTTTTCCCATTCTATCTCTATACCAACATTGAGCTTTCAGATGTCCTATTTTTCCACAGTGAAAGCATCTACGAGTCTCTCTGGAAGTCCCTTGCCAGGAGGGACTCTGTCTTCTCATGTTTGGATTTTGGGAAGTCTGCATCATAGCCTGGCTATAAAAGGCATCTGTGCCCACTGTGGCACAGCGTCTTATGAGCTCCTCTAAAGGAGCATCCTTGCGCAGTCCTAGTATAATTCTTCTGCAAACCTCATTAGCATTTTTCTTAGCAAGTTGCCTTATCAAAATGTCTGTTATTGCATTTTCTCCATTTGTTCTTGTGATAGCTGTCTGCAAACGTCCCACAAAGTCAGTAAAGGGTTCATTTGGCCCTTGTGTTATTTTTGTGAAGGCCCCACCCTTTTCATCTTTATTGTGGAGAGAAGCCCACACTTTGATAGCATTAGCAGCAATTTGCTGATATGCTGCTACAGAATAATTAATTTGTACTGTGACATCTGCATAAGGACCTACACCTGTTAGTAGGTCACAGGTCATTGCAGTATGAACTCCACTTTGACTATTTTGTTGGGCTTGTATCCTACAGAGCTCACTATATTCAGAAAGCCACAAGTAGTTTTGTCCAGGTTCTAGGCATATCCTTGCTATAGATTTCCAGTCATAAGGGGTCAAGATTTCAAAAGACAAATTATGTAGTAGCATCTTAACATAAGCTGATGTAGCCCCATAAAGAGTGCAAGCTTTTTTCAGATCTTTGAGGATTTCTATATCAAAAAGGGAGTATCTTCTACTTTCTTGACCTGAAGAATTAAACTGTTGAATTACAGGAAAAATGTGGTGTTGAAATTCTGATACATTTTTCCCATCTTCTTTGGCCTTAATTAGTCCCTTTTGCAATCTACTCATAGGAGCAGCTGGAAGCTGGGGAATGTGCTGGATGCTGGGGGGGAGGTGCTGGTGCTGTCACTGCCCCCCCCCCCCCAACTACCCTACCTTCCTCTATCCCAGAGAGTGGAGTTGATGGAGGAGAGTCAATTACCTGCTCCTTAGGTGGGGCTGACGCTGCCTTAGATTCACCACACCCTTGAACCTCACTTAAGTCTCCATGCCCTGTGGGGATATGGCCATTAATCTGTTTTCTGTCTTCCTCCTTTATCTCAAGCTTCCCCATTTGGCTATTGCTAGAGTTTTTACCTTTTCTCCTAGAACTTATACAGTATCTTAAGGCCAACTGTATCATATTGTATAAATAGAATGCCTCCATGGAAATTGAATGAGGACCGTTTTCATTGTTATATGCGAAGAGCTGTTGACCAACCAATGCCCAGTTATCTAGAGAGATTTGCTCTTCCTCTAAGAACCAAGGAGAGGTGCGTTTTAATGTACCCAGAAGTCTAGCTGCCTGTTCCCAAGTTACAAGTAGCCTTTGATCTTCTATCAGCTTAAGCAGGCTTTCTATAGCACCACTCCTGGGTGGGGCTGGGGTTGAGGGGATTGGGGTGGGGGATGGAGAATCTTTACCTAGGATCTATCCCATTTCAGCCAAAAAAGGTTACTAATTTAGTCTTTAAGAAAATAAGTTCCCTGTTTGTCTTCTACTCACCTAAGTTCCTGGTCACTGGAGACTTCTTCAGTGAAAGTAGGGTCCTTGGTTCCCATGCTTGGGAGCCAATTGTAATGATCGCGTATTTAAAATCAGCCAGAGTCAGGAACTCAGGGTAAAGGAAAACTCTTCAGTTTGTATTGAAGTGAGGAGGTGAAAAAAGATTGCGATAGCAATATGGGCAAGAAGGATTGCGATAGCAATATGGGCAGCTGCGACAGGAAGCCAGCTAGCAGAGAGAGCTACAAGCTCTCCTCCCCTTCCTTTTTCACTCCCCTGCCTCCATCCACCAGAATCGTCATTTCCTATACAACACATCAGGACTTGCACAAAGAGTGGGTGGGGGCCATTCTTTCTCCAAGCTTATATATTAATAGACTATGGTCCAATTACTATTTAGCCTCATGTGCTTGGGACCTCAGTGAATCAACTCAGGCCTCAGCCCATTACAATGAACTACTGGTAAAAATGCAGTAACAGACATTACGATACAATAAGATTATTGTAGGACTTCAAAACCCTCAGGAATTATTGGATTCTCTGAGACATGATAAGATTGTTGTAGATCCTCAAAACCCTCAGGAATCATTGGATTCTTTGAGATATGATAAAACTGTTGTAGGACTTGACAATCCTCAGCAATCATTGGATTTTTGGAGAAATGATAAGACTGTGGCAGGACTTCAAAATCTGCTGGGATCATTGGATTCCCTAACACATAAAAAGACTGTTTCAGGACTTCAAAAACTTGCAGGGATCATTGGATTCCCTAACATTTGAAGCAATGGACAATAGATTGGTTTTGGACTCTTTCTTGGCTGCTGAAGAAGGCATATGTGTGACTGTTGTTTACATACCCTCTTTCTAGGACTTCTAGAAATCTCTTACAATACCACATTGATTTATATTGTTTGTTATAGCACTACTTGCCTATACAATTCATGTTTCTTGGACCACATTGAGCCTGCACTGGTTGCGGGGAGAGTCATCACTAATAGCCTCTGAGTTATTACTATGTGCTTGTGTAATACCTCCCACGCTGGTAGGTTTGTGCATACCTTTTTCTAATAAGAGTCTTCAGCCCAGAAACCCGCTAGCAATCCCCACTTCCCTTTGATGCTTTTCATCTCCCTTCCTGAGATATTGGGGTGATCATCTCCTTTTTAGTGCTTTCACTTCCCTTTCTGAGAAGTGGGGGGGAGGGCATGGTCACCTCCTTTTCAGTGTTTTCACCTCCTTTCCTGAGAAGTCAGGGAGGGCATGATCACCTCCTTTTGCAGGCTCTCACCATCCTGAGAATTCAGGAATAGCATGACCATCTGTGTTCTAAAACAAAAGAAAGTAGGAGATGTAGAGGGCTGAAACTATTGAGTTGATGCACAGAGGTTGGGACTGCTGAGCGATTGAGGCTAACTACTGATTGAACAATACTCTAAGGGCATATGCTTGGAAAATGGTCCTTTCCACTATCCATACTGGCTCAGTGATTGGTGTATAGAGGATTGTAGGAGGGACTAGGGAGTGAAGTAAGACTGGCCAGAGACTCTCTTGGTGGTAGATGAGGAGGAAGGTGGTCTCAGAGATTCTGCTTCCATCCTGTTCAATCCTGAGTCTAAGACCAAGAGTAAAGACAGAATTTTTGCTTATCCTGACTCTGGCTGATTCTGGGGTGTCCTGGGTACTAGCACAGTTGTCACATTCCAGTTTGCTCATTTCATTGGGCTCGTATCCTACATAGTTCACTATAATCTGAAAGCCACAAGTTTTGTCCAGGTTCTAAACATGTTCTTGCTGTAGATTTCCAATCAGTAGCAGTTAAAATTTTACAAGCTAAATTCTCTAGTACATCTAACATAATCTTAGATGATGTAGCCCCATGAATAGTGCAATCCTTTTTTTAATATTTGATTTTTTCCAGATCAAAAGAAGTGTATCTTCTCCTTTTTGACATGAAGAATCAAATTCTTTAATAACAGGGCATACGTTTATCAAATCAGATATATCCTGTCCTTTTTAGCTTTAACTAGTGCCTTTTGTAATCTTGTCATAGGCTGCTTCATAGGTAGTGCTGATTGTGTCACTGCCCCTCCCTCTCCTCCTTATCCTTCCACCCATGAAGGATTAATTGAGGGGGGGTAGATCAGGGGTTGGGGAATGCCCTTATGGCTCTTGCTATGAAGCACCACATTCTTTAATTTAATCAGAATTGTACTTAACTCCTTTCTTGTCTAATTCTTCATCTTTTTCACCTAGGTTTGTCAGTATCCTCCTCCTCCTGTTCTTTCTTCTTTTTCCTTATTCTAATACTTATGGAATTTACTAAAGCCAATTTTATTAAGTTATATGTATGGAGGGTTTCTTTAGGAATCAAATTGGTATCATCATCTTTTTTTAAATATTCACTTAATTGTTCTCCTAATAATTTCCACTTTCTAAATCTAATTCTTTTTCCTTTGAGAACCAAGGCGATGGGGGACTACCGGCCAAGATGGTGGAGAGGAGGCACACAGCTGTGTAAGCTCCGCGTTTTCTCTCACTATCCATTTCATTACAAGCCTCTGAATTAATGCTTGACTGAAAAATCCCCACAAATAGTTACCAAGAGAAGCCATCCTTGAGATTCGCCAGAAAAGGTCTGTTTTTGCTCGAGGGTGGGGATGATTTTAGATTGGGCACAGGCTGAGGTCAGCAGCAGTGAGAGCACAGGAGAAGACTGGAGAAGGGGTGGGGTATGATGCAGCAGTCTCTGTTGGGAGAGCTTTGCTACAGGATTGGATACTTTGTCCTGGTAGCAAGTCAGCAGCCCAGCAGAGAAGCTAAAAACACTGGGGCAAAGAATACAACCCCAAACAGCTGGAGTCTCCCCGGACCTGGCCACACCTCCCCCACAGTGTCTCAGCATGCTCTCCGAGTCTCACAGTGCAGGCGCAGCATAGTCCTGCTAGTCTACAGTCTGTAGAGGAAGCTCAGTAACATCACCCAGCCCCTCCCCCTCAAAAAGCAGATTCCAATTAGGATTTTTTTTCTTTTTTTTCTTTGCTAGTTTGTCTTTGATTCTTTGACAAAATGAGCAAAAAATTGAAGAGGACTTTAACACTTGACAGCTTCTATACAGATAGAGAGCAGACTTTAAATCCTGAGGAGACTAAAAACAGACTGTCCCCAGGTGAATTCCCAAAGGAGGAGATCATCTGTTCCTCAGCACAGAAGAACTTCATAGAAGAAATTAAAAAGGCTCTCACAAGAGAGCTAGAAGAAAAATGGGAAAAGGAGAGGGAGGCTTGGCAAGAGAGTCTGGAGAAGTCATCCCACTCATTTGAAGAGCGACTGGATAAAGAAATAAAATCCTTGAAAAATAGGATTAGTGAACTGGAAATAGAAAATAGCTCTCTAAAAAACAAAATTGGCAAAATGGAAAAAAATTCCATAGAACAAAAGAACTCAATTGGACAATTAGAAAAAAAAAATTTAAAATGAGTGAAGATCAAAAGGTGAGATCTTTCAAGACAGTTGTGAAAATCAAGTGAGGCTTCATCTACTTTAGAGTTTGGGTAGTCCTGAAGGTGTTTGAGCACTGATTCAAGGGCATACTTAAGTCCTGCTATACTCCCATGACATCATTTTCTCCCTATTTCAATCAAATATGGGCAATTAGGTACTTATTTATCAAGTTCAATTTCTTGGGTAGTTCCCACATTTAGAATGTAAGACCCTTAGCCAATGAGGCTGAGGAGCAGTGGTGGAAGGGGGTATTTGCCTTAGGAATTTAAGGGTTAACTTTGCCCCCAGGAGGTGCTTCCTCCATTCCATAGTCTGAATTTCCAAGAAATGATCAAGCAGGTTATAGATGGTAATATTAGTTTTACAATCTAAATAACTAGTTACTAAATTTATTTTTTTGGACAGCAAAGCAGGTTTTGCTGAATTATCATTTTTCTCTTAGAAAAAACCTTCACTTTTTTTCTGATGAATTATTCAAAGAACAAAATAGGTTTGCAGCAACCAGAGAGCTATAATGAAATAATTTCATTTGATGTGCAAAATACAAAATGAAAGTTCATTTTGCATCTTGAACAGTATTGTTTCATTAATTGTTCAATTTGGATGAAATAAAAAGCCTGTTCAATTTTAATTGTTTGTTAATCAATTGCATTACACTTCAAACTATGCTGCTATCCTAAATATTTTATCACTTTGTCTCATTTGTCTGGCTCTCCTCTTTTCTTACTTTTTATAATTCTTCTCATCCTTTTAACTTATCTAATCTTTAGGCAATTTGCACAAGTTTTACTTTTTTTCCCCCTTTTTTGCTCTCAAGGAAAAACAACAACAACAACAACAACAACAACAACCTCTAAAATTATTCAATATATCTGCTGGGGGGAGGAGAATCAGAAAGCACATATAGCACATAAAATTAGTAACTATTCTTGTAACATATTCAGACTTTTTTGTGATATTTGCTAGCAAAATCAATATTTTGGTTCACTTAAAAAAAAGTAGTCATATTAAAGTGCAATTCCCAAGTAAAGTTTTTATTTTCTTTTTGTTTACTTCTAGACTTCTAAAACTCATCAGAAATTTCTCAGAGTTTATACTTGAATAGAAACATATGTGACAGAGATATTAAAGATATTGAGAATTTTCATGCCAGAAATTAAGCCACAAATTGTCAATTCTTTTTTGAGAACTTAGTCCTACAGCACTATGGAACATTAGAGATCCTTTTTG
Organism: Antechinus flavipes; assembly: GCF_016432865.1. Lineage (NCBI taxonomy): Eukaryota > Metazoa > Chordata > Mammalia > Dasyuromorphia > Dasyuridae > Antechinus > Antechinus flavipes. The sequence continues at coordinate 404,167,357 of NC_067400.1, forward strand.
TGGACAATAATATATAAGCATGTTAATGACCATTGGTGATAAACAAGCTTTCCTTTACAATGACTTTAGGAAAGGTACTCACTGAATAGGTAGAGCCAATGAATTTGCTAATCATGCAATTTTTTTATAGCATGCAAATGAAAATGCCACTTGATACTAGGTGCCTCATTGCTGTGAATATTTGCAAAAAGAATGATTTAGTGATATCAGGCATGACTCTTCCCCACCCAAGTTCCAACTAGAAAAGACAAGCATGAGCTAAGGGCAAATTAGAAAAGGATAGTAATCTCATCTAGTGTTCTTTGACCTGAAGCATAGTTACTTGTCTTATATTTCCTGAAATATTAGGTAACTAAGAAAAGACATCTCCAAAATGCATGACAAAGAAATATCTAGGAATAATGATCTATTTGGAGGTGAGTTGGTGGTATTTACAATTTTTAACTTGAGCTCTAAATTTATGTTGTAATCATTAGTACAGATTTTTGTACAGATTTTCTATAACATGACAATGTGGGTCTGGATCAAATATACTTTAAAGGGAAATTCTATAATGCATTGCTAATATAGATTATTGAAGATTTATGGAAAAATAATTTAGGATTTTCTTGTATGGTTTCTCGGATTATGCAATTCAGAGGGCACTTAAAGCAACGACAGCAGCAACACACATACACATGCTTTCTTTTTCTTTAGGTCGATATTTTCTTTTATAATATGCTAATATGGAAATATGTTTTGCATTACTACACATGTATAATTTATATTAAACTGCTTGCCTTCTTAAGCAAGGGGAAAGGAAAAGAGGAAGGGAGAAAATTTGAAACAACATTTTTTAAAGGAATGTTAAAATTGTTTTTACATGTAAATTAAAAAATATTAAAAACCAATTTACTTCCAGGGATAGAGGGTAATTTAGGTCAGGTTTAAAATTAAACACTAATTCATGAATTCAGGATATTCAGAAATTAATCAATCAATAAACATAACATTCATGAAATACTAAACATCAAACTTTTGTATTATAAAAGAATAATTAGGAAAGTAAGAGAAACATCTGAAAACTAGAGTGATATATTAGATGGCTTTGATTGTAAATAATATCGGAATCTGTTGGAAATAAAGATTATTTTGAATGAGAGTAAATGAGGAAAATACCATAAATGGAATTGGGAACAAAGTGGACCTTTGTAGAAAGGGCACTATTTGAACAATTGGAGAGATTGGGAGAAATTACTTTAGTGAAATAATAAGTGTGAATATAAATGGGCAGAAATTAGCTTGGCATAATCAAAAGGCAACAAGAAAATGGCAAAAAGGAATATAGTGGCCCAATGCCAGAACCCTCAGATAAAGGAAAAAATATTGCAAGCAGCTAGAAAAACCCAATTCAAGTATCAAGGAGCCACAATAAGGATCACCCAGGATCTGGCAGCATCCACATTAAAAGATCGAAGGGCCTGGAATATGATATTCCAAAAGGCTAAGGAACTTGGTATGCAACCAAAAATAACTTACCCAGCGAGAATGAGCATCTTTTTCCAGGGAAGAAGATGGACATTCAACGAAGTAAGCGAATTTCATCTATTTCTGATGAAAAAACCAGAACTTAACAAAAAGTTTGATCTACAAATATAGAACTCAAGAGAAATCTAAAAAGGTAAAGATTAATCTTGGGAACTATATTTTGACTATATAGATGTATAAAGAATACATGTATACCTTGTTCTAGAAATTGATGTGGAAAGGACATTGTATCAGAAAAAGGGTAAAGTGGGGGTAGTACATCTCATGAAGAGGCATAGGAAACCTATTATATCTGAGAGAAAGAATGGAGGGGGATGAATATAGTGGGTATCTTACTACCTTCAGAATTGGCTTTAAGTGAAAAATTTTAAGACATATTCAATCTATAATGAAACTTCTCCCACATCATTGAAAAGTGAGAAGGGAAAAGTGAAAAGGGAAGGAATAAGCTAAGTGGAAGGGAATACGGGAACTGGGAGGGAAAGGGGTAAGATAGGGGGAGGAACTCTAAGGCGGGGGGAGGGATACTAAAAAGGGAGGGCTGCGAGAAGCAAGTGGTGCTCACAAGCTTAATAGTGGGAAAGGGGGGAAAGGGGAAAGAAGGGAGAAAAGCATAAACCGGGGTTAACAAGATGGCAAGTAATACAGAATTGGTCATTCTAATCATAAATGTGAATGGGGTAAACTCCCCCATAAAGAGGAAGCGGTTAGCAGAATGGATTAAAAGCCAGAATCCTACAATATGTTGTTTACAGGAAACACACCTGAAGCGGGGAGATACATGCAGGTTAAAGGTAAAAGATTGGAGCAAAATCTACTATGCTTCAGGTGAAGTCAAAAAAGCAGGGGTAGCCATCCTGATCTCAGATCAAACTAAAGCAAAAATTGACCTAATTAAAAGAGATAAGGAAGGATACTATATCTTGCTAAAGGGTAGCATGGATAATGAAGCATTATCTATATTAAACATATATGCACCAAGTGGGGTAGCATCTAAATTCTTAAAAGAGAAACTAAGAGAGCTGCAAGAAGAAATAGACAGTAAAACTATAATAGTGGGAGATCTCAACCTTGCACTCTCAGAATTAGATAAATCAAACCACAAAATAAATAAGAAAGCAGTCAAAGAGGTAAATAGAATACTAGAAAAGTTAGATATGATAGATCTCTGGAGAAAATGTAATGGAGACAGAAAGGAATACACTTTCTTTTCAGCAGTTCATGGAACCTATACAAAAATTGACCATATATTAGGACATAAAAACCTCAAACTCAAATGCAGTAAGGCAGAAATAGTAAATGCATCCTTTTCAGACCACGATACAATGAAAATTACATTCAACAAAAAACCAGGGGGAAGTAGACCAAAAAATAATTGGAAACTAAATAATCTCATACTAAAGAATGATTGGGTGAAACAGCAAATCATAGACATAATTAATAACTTCACCCAAGAAAACAATAATAATGAGACATCATACCAAAATGTATGGGATGCAGCCAAAGCGGTAATAAGGGGAAATTTCATATCTCTAGAGGCCTATTTGTATAAAATAGAGAAAGAGAAGGTCAATGAATTGGGTTTGCAATTAAAAATGCTAGAAAAGGAACAAATTAAAAACCCCCAGTCAAACACTAAACTTGAAATTCTAAAAATAAAAGGTGAGATCAATAAAATTGAAAGTAAAAAAACTATTGAATTGATTAATAAAACTAAGAGTTGGTTCTATGAAAAAACCAACAAAATAGACAAACCCTTAGTAAATCTGATTAAAAAAAGGAAAGAGGAAAATCAAATTGTTAGTCTTAAAAATGAAAAGGGAGAACTCGCCACTAACGAAGAGGAAATTAGAGCAATAATTAGGAGTTACTTTGCCCAACTTTATGCCAATAAATTCGACAACTTAAATGAAATAGAAAAATACCTCCAAAAATATAGCTTGCCCAAACTAACAGAGGAAGAAGTAAATATCCTAAACAGTCCCATCTCAGAAAAAGAAATAGAACAAACTATCAATCAACTCCCTAAGAAAAAATCCCCAGGACCAGATGGATTTACATGTGAATTCTACCAAACATTTAAAGAACAATTAACTCCAATTTTATATAAACTATTTGAAAAAATAGGGATTGAAGGAGTCCTACCAAACTCCTTTTATGACACAGATATGGTACTGATACCTAAACCAGGTAGGCTGAAAACAGAGAAAGAAAATTATAGACCAATCTCCCTAATGAATATTGATGCTAAAATCTTAAATAAAATATTAGCAAAAAGATTACCGAAAATCATCACCAGGATAATACACTACGACCAAGTAGGTATAAATCCTATATAAATTTATACCAGGAATGCAGGGCTGGTTCAATATTAGGAAAACTATTAGCATAATTGACTATATCAATAACCAAACAAACAAAAACCATATGATCATCTCAATAGATGCAGAAAAAGCATTTGATAAAATCCAACATCCATTCCTAATAAAAACACTTGAGAGCATAGGAATAAATGGACTTTTCCTTAAAATAGTCAGGAGCATATATTTAAAACCATCAGTAAGCATCATATGCAATGGGGAAAAACTGGAACCTTTCCCAGTAAGATCTGGAGTGAAGCAAGGTTGCCCACTATCACCATTATTATTTAATATCGTATTAGAAACACTAGCCTCGGCAATAAGAGTCGAGAAAGATATAAAAGGAATTAGAGTAGGCAATGAGGAAACCAAACTATCACTCTTTGCAGATGATATGATGGTATACCTAGAGAACCCCAGAGATTCTACCAAAAAACTATTGGAAATAATTCATAATTTTAGCAAAGTAGCTGGCTACAAAATAAATCCCCATAAATCCTCAGCATTTTTATACATCACCAACAAAACCCAACAGCAAGAGATACAAAGAGAAATTCCATTCAGAATAACTGTCGATACCATAAAATATTTGGGAATCTATCTACCAAAGGAAAGTCAGGAATTATATGAGCAAAATTATAAAAAAGTCTCCACACAAATAAAGTCAGACTTAAATAATTGGAAAAATATTAAGTGCTCTTGGATCGGCCGAGCGAACATAATAAAGATGACAATACTCCCTAAACTAATCTATTTATTTAGTGCTATACCAATCAGACTTCCAAGAAAATATTTTATTGATCTAGAAAAAATAACAACAAAATTAATATGGAACAATAAAAAGTCGAGAATCTCAAGGGAATTAATGAAAAAAAAAATCAAATGAAGGTGGCCTAGCTGTACCTGATCTAAAATTATATTATAAAGCAGCAGTCACCAAAACCATTTGGTATTGGCTAAGAAATAGATTAGTGGATCAGTGGAAAAGGCTAGGCTCACAAGACAGAATAGTCAATTATAGCAATCTAGTGTTTGACAAAGCCAAAGCCCCTAACTTCTGGGAAAAGAATTCATTATTTGATAAAAACTGCTGGGATAATTGGAAATTAGTATGGCAGAAATTAGGCATGGACCCACACTTCACACCATATACCAAGATAAGATCAAAATGGGTCTATGACCTAGGCATAAAGAACGAGATTATAAATAAATTAGAGGAACATAGAATAGTTTATCTCTCAGACTTGTGGAGGAGAAAGAAATTTGTGACCAAAGATGAACTAGAGACCATTACTGATCTCAAAATAGAAAATTTCGATTACATCAAATTAAAAAGCCTTTGTACAAATAAAACTAATGCAAACAAGATTAGAAAGGAAGCAACAAACTGGGAAAACATTTTCACAGTTAAAGGTTCTGATAAAGGCCTCATTTCCAAAATCTATAGAGAACTGACTCAAATTTATAAGAAATCAAGCCATTCTCCAATTGATAAATGGTCAAAGGATATGAACAGACAATTTTCAGAGGATGAAATTGAAACTATTACCACTCATATGAAAGAGTGTTCCAAATCATTATTGATCAGAGAAATGCAAATTAAGACAACTCTGAGATACCACTACACACCTGTCAGATTGGCTAAGATGACAGGAAAAAATAATGATGAATGTTGGAGGGGATGCGGGAAAACTGGGACACTATTGCATTGTTGATGGAGTTGTGAACGAATCCAACCATTCTGGAGAGCCATCTGGAATTATGCCCAAAAAATTATCAAATTGTGCATACCCTTTGATCCAGCAGTGTTTCTATTGGGCTTATATCCCAAAGAAATACTAAAGAAGGGAAAGGGACCTGTATGTGCCAAAATGTTTGTAGCAGCCCTGTTTGTAGTGGCTAGAAACTGGAAAATGAATGGATGCCCATCAATTGGAGAATGGCTGGTAAATTATTGTATATGAATGTTATGGAATATTATTGTTGTGTAAGAAATGACCAGCAGGATGAATACAGAGAGGACTGGCGAGACTTACATGAACTGATGCTAAGTGAAATGAGCAGAACCAGGAGATCATTATACACTTCGACAACGATATTGTATGAGGACATATTTTGATGGAAGTGGATTTCTTTGACAAAGAGACCTGAGTTTCAATTGATAAATGACGGACAAAAGCAGCTACACCCAAAGAAAGAACACTGGGAAACGAATGTGAACTATCTGCATTTTTGTTTTTCTTCCCGGGTTATTTATACCTTCTGAATCCAATTCTCCCTATGCAACAAGAGAACTGTTGGGTTCTGCAAACATATATTGTATCTAGGATATACTGCAACATATCCAACATATAAAGGACTGCTTGCCATCTAGGGGAGGGGGTGGAGGGAGGGAGGGAAAAAAAATTGGAACAGAAACGAGTGTCAATATAAAGTAATTATTAAATAAAAATTAAAAAAAAAGAAAATGGCAAAAAGGAAATACTGTTAGATAAATAAGACAAAGCAAACTTATACTGTATCTTAAAAAACAATTATTGGATTCCTAAATTAAGATTCTATTTTTAATGAGGCATTTAAGATGCTTAACAATCATAACAACAGAAAGAAAAAATAACAGACATTATAAATGCACATATGCATCTATCAATCATCTATTTTTTTTTCATTTATCAATAGATCACACACATATAAACATATATACACATCAATCTATCTAGATGTCTTGGGTAAAATATTAAACATATAATATATAAATAACAAATGTAATATAAAATATAAACATAGATATGATATATGTGCATCAATTGATATATCTATATCATACAAACACATACATATAGACACATAAAAACTAAATAAGTAAAAATAAGTGCCCATAGGGACAAATATCAGAAAAAAAAAAGCTAGGTTTTAAGGAGGAAAGTGAGATTCAGAGAATAAATTTATATCAGACATGTAACAAGTGGATGCACAGGTGTCTTTTGACTCAAAATTCAATGCTTATTCTATTTTATTATACTACCTCTATTCTAAAATTAATTCTCATTCCTTTCTTATAATAAACATAGACTCTGACCCTTGAAGGACCCTATGATTTGATAGATGGGATTTTTTTTTTTTGCAGATAAATATCACTACTAGGCCAGATCCAAATAATGTCACTATGCATATTTGCTCTAATTTCTATACCAGTACCTTCCAACCTTTATCTTTAATCTTCTCCTACTAGAATAAGTTTCTTTTCTGTGGGAGTTGTATTGTGTGGTTGTATTTGTATCCTTAATGCTTAGAATATTTTAATAATTATTATCTTTACGGGTTTATTACTTCAATGATAATAAAGCAATTTGCAGCTTCTATTTGATTTGAGTCTCATAACAATGCTGGAAAGTAGTGAAAGCTTTATTAAACCTATGTTGTAAATAAGAAACCCAAAAATATATTATAGATTATATTCCTAATTTTACAGATGAAGAAAAAAAATGCTCTGAGAAGATAAATGACACATTTATGGGCACACAACTATTAAGTACCTGAAGTAAGATTTCAATCAAGTTATTACTGATTCTAGTCCTAACCTTCTATCTAATATGTTACACAGATGATGGTGGGATCAAAGAATAAAAAGCAAATTGAAGATGTAGTCTAAAGAAAGAAGTAACAGAAATTGGTCTGTAAGAAATGACCAACAGGATGATTTCAGAAAGGCCTGGAGAGACTTATATGAACTGATGCTGTGTGAAATGAGCAGGACTAAGAGATCATTATATATTTCAACAACAGTACTATATGATGATCAATTCTGATGGACATGACCATCTTCAGCAATGAGATGAACCAAATCAGTTCCAATAGGTCAGTAATGAATTGAACCAGCTATACCCAGCAAAAGAACTCTGGGAGATGACTGTGAACCACTACATAGAATTCCCAATCCCTCTATTTTTGTCCATCTGCATTTTTGATTTCCTTCACAGGCTAATTGTACACTATTTTAAAATTCAATTCTTTATTTTTTTTTTTACAGCAAAATAACTGTTTGGACATGTATACTTATATTGTATTTAATTTATACTTTAACATATTTAACATGTATTGATCAACCTGCCATCTTGGGGAGAGAGTGGGAGTGGAAGGAGGGGAAAAATTGGAACAAAAGATTTGGCAATTGTCAATGCTGTAAAATTACCCATGCATATAACTTGTAAATAAAAAGGTATAATTTAAAAAAAAAAAAGAAGTAACAGAAATCATTAACAAATTAGATTGTAACTTAGGCAAGTCTAAGGTTCATTGTCCTCATCTAAGAAATGAGGTGTTTGGACTAGATGGTTCCTAAATTTCTATCTAGTTTTGACTCTCTGATACTATGATCCTTTGAGAGAAAAACAAAAGGATGATTATTTAGCACTGGAAGTGTAAGAATTTTTGCCTATTAAAGAAATGAATAAGTTAAAAAATGGAACTTCATAGGAATTTTTATGAGGAGGAGGAATTAGGTTTTAAACATGCTGAATATGAAATGGCAGTAATATGTCCAAATGGATCTGTTTTGTAGAGAATAGACATAACATATTGATAACAAATGAGATACACTATGCCTAAAAATACAGTCCTTCTAGAATAAGCACAGAAAAGATAACTGATACTGAAAAAATAAAACACTTCAATGTTATTAAAGTAAAATGAACTAGAAATGTACATTTTGGACTCTTTTTAGGACAAATAGGTAGAGAAAATTGAATAAAATAAGATTAGTTATTTGGGATAAGGTATATTGTTTAGCAGGCCAAATAGAACTACAAGAAGCAATGATTTTTGGAAATTCTTTGTACACTGTTATAAATATTCTCCCAAAATATGACTTTTATCATTTTTTTCCTTTAATAATGAAAAATCAAAGGTAATGTTCCCTATTAAATGAAACAACTTGCAGGTTTGAACTTTACAGGCTCCAATATAAGCCTGAATTATTTATATCAAATCGAGAAAAGAGATGTATTACTCTTTCCAATCTTGAATTTTCTAAATGAAGTGTGAGTTTTAATGGTTAGTCCTTTTATTATTCACCATCTAATCTATACTGTTGTTCTTCAACATATTTCTTTAAAAAAATATCCAAGGAAGGGGGGAGTGAGTGGTGAGTGTCACCAATAGTAGGAATTTTTGGATGGAAAGTATCTGAGCAAGACTTCTTCCAAGCAGCAGCAAGGAAAAACAAATAAGATTAGGGACTTAAGTTCAAGCAAAAGGGAAGCCCATATTTGTAATGCATAATTACTGGGACTGGTTCACCCAGAGTTTTAATCTCTGGCAAACAGCTTGCTGCATCTCTGCTTAATACTCTATGTGTGGAAACTAATTTTACTGTTGATTAAGTAGAAACACATTTTAACTGCAACTCTCCATCATTTAAGGGGACAGAATCTAGAAATTAATTTTTGCTCTGTCTTTCACTCTGTTATATTCATATACCTTAATAAACATGTATGTATGTGCATGAATGCATATAAATATATTGATCATGATGAATAGAGGAATGGACTTAAGATCAGAAATCCTTGAGGTTAAATATGACCTCAGATACTAGCTGTGTTATTCTAGGCAAATGAATTTATCCCTTTCAGTCTCAGTTTCCTCATTTGTAAAATTTACATACTAATAAGATATTCATCAAAAGGCTATTGAAAACTTTAAAGTATAAGATACATTGTAGCTCACTACATGTGTGTGCTTGCATATATATACATATACATATATATATATATATATATATATATATATATATATATACACACAGTGATTCAGTTTCTTTCAGTTTAACAAATATTTATTGTGAAAAGATGGTAGAGATGACATACATTTCTTTCTGATCTTCTCAACAAACTTCATGATAATTGCAAAATCAGCCTCTGGCAGAACCCACAAATATTGGGAGTACAACAAATTATTAGCAGAAGATAATTTAGAAGATCACCAGAAAAGATCTGTTTCAATTAGAAATGGGAAGGAGGCAGCCAAGCACAAGGCTGAGCACGAATGCCAGCTCAGACAGTGCGGAGTCCTAGATTGTTGCTGACACTTCCCACAATGCTGACTCTACAGGGCAATGCAGACTTCACAGGATACATTCTATGGGGAAGAATCTACAGGAATTTATAGCAGTATTGAACACTCTGCCCTAGTTGCAAGCCAGTAGATCAGCAGAGAAGTTGTAAAACATCCAACACAAACACAAAAGATCAATAGTGAACTGCAAAAATGCCAGAATCTCATTGGGCTTGGCCATGCCCACCCAGCATGAGGAGTGAATTAGCATTGATCCAATTTAGCTGCAATTGCTTGGAAAATCTCCCCCAACCTAAAGGCAGACCTTAACTTGAAAAAAAAATGAGTAAAAAAGTAAAGAGGACTCTAATAACTGACAGCTTTTATGGTGAAAGAGAAGAATAGATTTCAAACCCTTTGGAAACTAAAGGCAGATTGTCTCCAGATGAAACCCATAAAGGTGATATAATCTGGTCTCCATTACACAAGGCTCTCTTAAAAGACATTAAAAATGATCTTAAAAGAGAGCTAGAAGAAAAATGGGGAAAGGAAATGAAAAATTTGCAAGAGGGTTTAGAAAAGGCAACACAGAAAGTATCTGAAGAAAATTCACTACAAAATACACTTAGTGAAATGAAAAAAGCATATAACTCATTAAAAATAAATTTGATAAAATGGAAGAAAAAAGCAACTCCCAGAAAAACAGAATTTGTGAAATGTAAAAAAAAAAAAATAACTCCTTAAAAAACAGAATTTGTGAAATGAAAAAAATATTACACAGAACAAAACAATTCATTCAAAAATTCAATTGGACAAATACAAAAAGAAGTAAAAAAAAGTAAAATAAGAAGATAACTCAATAAAATTCAGAATTGAACAAATGGAAATGAATGATTCAATAAGACAATAAGAATCAGTCAAGTAAATTTTTTTTTTTAAAAAGAAAAAAAAAAAACGTAAAATACCTTACTGGGAAAACAACTAACCTGGAAAATAGATCTAGGGAAGACAATCTAAGCATTATGGGACTCCCTGAAATACATGATGAAAAAAAGAGCCTAGAAACTATCTCTCTGGAAATCATCAAAGAGAACTACTCAGATATTATAGAAACAGAAGGTAAAATGTCCATTGAAAGAATTCAATGAATGCCTACTGAAAGAGACCCCAAAATTAAATCCCCAAGGAATACTGTGGCTAAATTTGAGAACTATCATTGGACCAAGGAAAAAATATTATAAGCAGCCAGAAAGAAATTCAAATATCGAGGAGCCACAACAAGGATTACTCAGGACCTGGCACAATAAGGATTACTCAGGACCTGGCACAATAAGGATTACTCAGGACCTAGTAGCTTCCACTTTAAAGTATCAAAGGGCCTTGAATCTAATATTTCAAAAGGTGAAGGATCTTGGAATGTAGCCAAAAATAAATTATCCTGCAAAACTGAGCATTTTCTTTCAGGGAAGAACATGGACATTCAAAGAAACTGGTGAATTATATTTATTTTTGATGAAAAAAGAAGAGCTAAACAAAAAAATAAAATGACTTCCAAATACAGAACTCAAGAGAAGCATTAAAAAAAAAAAAACAACCTCTTGAGAACTATATTTCTGTTATGGGTATACATTGAAAGTACATATAAAATCTGATTTTACTCTTCTAATATAAAAAGAAACTAGAGATGGAAAGGGGATTGTAACAGAAAAAATGGGGAATGTGGAGGTAAAATAAGGGAAATTATATCTCAGGAAGAGGCAAAGAAAACATATTATAATTGAGGGGAAAAAGGGAGAGTGACAAATATTGTGTGAATGTTACTCTTATCAGATTCGCCCCCCAAAAAGAATATTAAATAGATTTGGTTTCACTGAGAAACATCTATCATCTTCCAGAAAAATTGAGGGGAAAGAGGAAAAGAGAAGGGGTAGGTAAATAGAAGTGAAAAGAGAAATAGTAGGAGAAAATGTATAAGAAAGGGAGAGGGTCTCTGAACGGGGAAGACTGCTTAAGGTAAGTAGTGCTCATAAGTAAAATATTGGGGAGGAGGGAAAGGGAAAAAGGAAAGAGAAAAGTAATATTGACATTAGTAATTATAAAATCCAAAATTGAACTTAATTTCAATATGTCTTTAAGTGAGATAATTGGGGTAAATAAATTAGACTGGCACTTTAAATTATTTGGTACTATATTAGATGGAAGTAGCTGGCACAATAATATGAAACATTTGAAATACATACTTGTATAAAAACTGATATTAAGTAATTGAAATTATAAATTGATATTCTATGTGTTAACATTTGTAAAGCAAATCTAGATGTAATTTAATTTATTCTGATCTCCTCTTAATTGTATCTCTTCTAAGAAAATGTTTATGTTAAGCTGGAATTTATTCTACTATGTGGCATTAAGAAAAAATGTTGTGAAAAAGTATGGCCCTAGAAATTTGTTAACTTTGTGATCTTACAAGTTTCCCCAGTTTGCTTGCTTGGGACAGCAACATAAAAAGTACATAATATAAATTTGACAAATCATTTTAATAGATCTATTGTTAAAATGATAAGTTCCTTTTAAATTTGGATTTTGAGAAGGTTATAGATTTTACTGTTAAACATTCATTTGTTTTGTTTTGGTGAGGCAATTGGTGTTGAATGACTTGCTTGGAGTCACACAGCTAGTAAGTGTTAAGGATCTAAGGCCAAATTTGAATTTAGGTCTACCTCCCTCCAGGGCTAGGACTCTATCCTATGTACCATCTAGTTACTACTAAACATTCAATTATTAAAACAAAGATGTAAACTGGTTGAAACTGTTCTTTGAGGAATGGTAAGGTTGATAACAATTTTGTTTATCCCTATTGTGATTAGTGAGACTTTACTGTTTAATATGAAACCTTTTGAAACTCTGAGTTTTTTAGACTTCACTTTCATCTTTGTTTTGCCCTTGTGCCAATGTTTCACTGCTTCAAGAAAAATGCCAGCCACTCAATGATGTCTGGGATCTAAGGCCAGTAGATTATTGTCCTTGAGAATAAGGTTGGAAGGGCAATCTCAGAAGATTTACAATAAAACCCTCTTAACAAAATTTCTTATTGAGAAATGTCTTTTGGTTGATCCTGAATCTGATTGTTGTTGTATTCTGCCATATATGTGGCTTCTTATGTTTTTTTTTTTTTTTTAAACCTGAAATTCACTGATACTTAGGATGCTTTATCTAGTCATACAGTTCTATACTCTTGTGCTTAGGCCTGAAAGACCAGGATAAAGGTTATTACAATCATGTTCCTGCTTCTTTCTTTCAGATAATATCTATCTCAACAAGGCAAGTTAAGCTGTGATTTTATTGGAAATCTGGTTACTATATACTGAAAAGCTAAGTAAGTAAGCATTTGGCCTTATCATCTGCCTGTTTATAACTAAATTCCATACCAATTTCCAATTTTCCCAGCAGATTTTGCAAACAGCAATTTCTTATCCCAAAATCTGAGGTTTTGGGGTTTGTCAAACAATAGATTATTAAAGTTATGGACTATTTTGTCTTTTGAAACAAAGCTATTCCACTGATCAGCTGTCTATTTCTTAGTCAATACCAAATGGTTTTGGTAACCGCTGGTTTATAATATAATTTTAGATCTGGTACCACTTGGCCACCTTTATTTGATTTTTTTCATTAATTCCCTTGAAATTCTTGACCTTTTGTTTTTCCATATGAATTTTGTTGTTATTTTTTATGTAATTAAAATAGTTTTTGGTAGTCTGATTGGTATAGCACTAAATAAATAGATTAGTTTAGGTAGTATTGTCATCTTTATTATATGTGCTTGCTCTATCCAATGCATTTAATATTTTTTTTTCCAATTGGTTAGATCTGACTTTATTTGTGTAGAAAGTGTTTTGTAGTTTTGCTCATATAGTTCCTGATTTTCCCTTGAAAGATATATTCCTAAATAGTTTATACCATCGGTGGTTACTTTAAATGGAATTTTTCTTTGTAACTCTAACTGTTGGATTTTGTTAGAGATATATAAGAATGCTGATTATGGTGTTCCATTCTTTTATATAATATAAGATGGTTCTCTCTGGGAGCAGATTTCTTGGGGAGGTTTTCTGGAGGCAGCCTTAGTTTCAGCTCTGAGTAATAATCACTCCAAATACACCCAGGTGTTAAAAGTTCAGATCTTTTATTGCTTACTCCAAAATAGCCTGGTTAGTTTTCTTGGAGGCCTATCTTTCTGCTTAGTTCCAAGAGCTCTTGCAGTTGTCCTTTGCCTCTGCTTTCTTCAGCCTCCAGTCAGAACAAAAGTGGAAGATGGAATGAATCTGACTGCCTCCGAGAGTGGGCTTGTGGGCTTCTGTATCTCCCAGAGTGCTCTTTTCAGGCTCTTGGCAATATCCCAAACTAACTAGCTGACTGAGCTTCTGTCAGCTTCTTATATATGATCTCCCAAAAGTTGACTCCTGCTCTGAGAGAGTGGGATTATGGGATCTGAGAGTGGGATTATGGGTTTCTGGTTTGTGAATCTCATACTGAATACTACCTTGTGAATCTCCCAAAACTGTGAACTCCAGTGAGTACTTAAATACATTAGTGAGCTAGAGGATTTGCTAAGTACGATGCTAAATTAGGCAACTGACATCACTTTGTAAGGATTTGCTCTAAGGTGTGAACCAATAAGCATTGTATCAATTCCATTGAGTTAACACTAGGATTCCAACATCTCCCTTGAGTTATCACCTTGTTTCAAGCTGAGTTAACACTAGGATTCTAACACCTGATGACTTATGTGGCTTTATTTTATATCCTGCAGCTTTGCTAAAGGTGTGGATTATTTCTAATAGCTTTTTAGTAGAATCTCTGGGGTTCTCTAAGTGTACCATCATATCATCTACAAAGAGTGATAATTTGGTTTCCTTATTACCTACTCTAATTCATTTAATCTCTTTCTCAGCTCATTGCTACAGCTAGCATTTATATATACAATATTGAATAGTAAAAGTGATAGTGGGCAACCTTGTTTCACTCCTGATCTTTTTGGGAATAGTTGCAGTTTGTCCCCATTACATATGATGCTTAATGATGGTTTTAAATAGATGCTACTGATTATTTTAAGGAAAAGTCCAAATATTCCTATATTCTCAAGTTTTTTTAATAGGAATGGATGTGGGATTTTATCAAATGCTTTTTCTGCATCTATTGAGATGATCATATGTTTTTGTTGTTGTTGTTGTTGTTGTTGTTGTTGTTGTTAATTTGGTTATTAACATGACCAATTATGGTGATAGTTTTTCTGATATTGAACCAGTCCTGCATTCCTGGTATAAATCCTACTTGATCATGGTGTATTATTCTGGGTATTATTTTCTGGAGTCTTTTTGCTAATATCTTACTTAAGATTTTTTTTTAATTTTTATTTAATAATTACTTTATATTGACACTCGTTTCTGTTCCGATTTTTTTCCCTCCCTCCCTCCACCCCCTCCCCTAGATGGCAAGCAGTCCTTTATATGTTGGATATGTTGCAGTATATCCTAGATACAATATATGTTTGCAGAACTGAACAGTTCTCTTGTTGCATAGGGAGAATTGGATTCAGAAGGTATAAATAACCCGGGAAGAAAAACAAAAATGCAGATAGTTCACATTCGTTTTCCCAGTGTTCTTTCTTTGGGTGTAGCTGCTTTTGTCCGTCATTTATCAATTGAAACTCAGGTCTCTTTGTCAAAGAAATCCACTTCCATCAAAATATGCCCTCATACAATGTCATTGTTGAAGTGTATAATGATCTCCTGGTTCTGCTCATTTCACTTAGCATCAGTTCATGTAAGTCTCGCCAGTCCTCTCTGTATTCCTCCTGCTGGTCATTTCTTACAGAACAATAATATTCCATAACATTCATATACCACAATTTACCCAGCCATTCTCCAATTGATGGGCATCCATTCATTTTCCAGTTTCTAGCCACTACAAACAGGGCTGCTACAAACATTTTGGCACATACAGGTCCCTTTCCCTTCTTTAGTATTTCTTTGGGATATAAGCCCAATAGAAACACTGCTGGATCAAAGGGTATGCACAATTTGATAATTTTTTGGGCATAATTCCAGATTGCTCTCCAGAATGGTTGGATTCGTTCACAACTCCATCAACAATGCAATAGTGTCCCAGTTTTCCCGCATCCCCTCCAACATTCATCATTATTTTTTCCTGTCATCTTAGCCAATCTGACAGGTGTGTAGTGGTATCTCAGAGTTGTCTTAATTTGCATTTCTCTGATCAATAATGATTTGGAACACTCTTTCATATGAATGGTAATAGTTTCAATTTCATCCTCTGAAAATTGTCTGTTCATATCCTTTGACCATTTATCAATTGGAGAATGGCTTGATTTCTTATAAATTTGAGTCAGTTCTCTATAGATTTTGGAAATGAGGCCTTTATCAGAACCTTTAACTGTGAAAATGTTTTCCCAGTTTGTTGCTTCCCTTCTAATCTTGTTTGCATTAGTTTTATTTGTACAAAGGCTTTTTAATTTGATGTAATCGGAATTTTCTATTTTGTGATCAGTAATGGTCTCTAGTTCATCTTTGGTCACAAATTTCTTTCTCCTCCACAAGTCTGAGAGATAAACTATTCTATGTTCCTCTAATTTATTTATAATCTTGTTCTTTATGCCTAGGTCATGGACCCATTTTGATCTTATCTTGGTATATGGTGTTAAGTGTGGGTCCATGCCTAATTTCTGCCATACTAATTTCCAATTATCCCAGCAGTTTTTATCAAATAATGAATTCTTTTCCCAGAAATTAGGGGCTTTGGGTTTGTCAAGCACTAGATTGCTATAATTGACTATTCTGTCTTGTGAACCTAGCCTTTTCCACTGATCCACTAATCTATTTCTTAGCCAATACCAAATGGTTTTGGTGACTGCTGCTTTATAATATAATTTTAGATCAGGTACAGCTAAGCCACCTTCATTTGATTTTTTTTTTCATTAATTCCCTTGAGATTCTAGGGTTGTTTAAGTATACCATCATATCATCTGTAGATGTTCTGTTTTTTCATTGCCAGTAGTTTTTTTTTTTTTTACTTCCTTTTTTTTTTTTTGTCTTATTTCTATAGCTAATATTTCTAGCACAACATAAAATACCATTGGTGATCATAAATTATCCTTGTTTCATTCTTTTTTTTATTGTAGTAAATTTATTTTTATTACACATTGCTTTGTGAATCATGTTGGGAGAGAAAGATCAGAGCAAAAGGGAAAAAGCATGGGAGAGATTAAAAAAAAACAGAAAAAAGAAGGGAACACGTATTGATTTACATTCAGTCTGCTTAAATCTTTTTCTAGATGCAGATGACATTTTCTGTTCAAAATTTATTGGGATTGCTTTTTTATCACTGAACTACTGAAAATAACCAAGCCTTTCATAGTTGATCATCACACATTCTTGCTATTATTGTGTACAAGTATACCTGGTTCTGTTTGTTTCACTCATCATCCATTCATGTAAATCTTTTCAGATCATTTTATAATCAGCTTGTTCATCATTTTTATAGCACAAAAATATTCCATTAACTTCATGCATCACAGCTTGTTCAGCCATTCCCCCAAATGATGGGCACCCACTCCTTTTTCAATTCTTTGATACCACAAAAGAGCTTCTATAAACATTTTAGCACATATGGATCCTTTTTTTTTTTTTTTCCTTTGTGATTTCCTTGGGATATAGATACAGTATGGGCACTGATGGATCAAAGGATTTGCACAGTTTTATAGCCCTTTAGGGGTAATTCCAGATTGTTCTCCAGAATGGTTGGATCGATTCACAACTCCACTGACAATGCATTAGTGTCCCAGATTTCCCACATCTCCTCCAATATCTATCATAATCTTTTCCTGTCATCTTAGCCAATCTGATATATGTGAGGTATTACCCCAGAGTTGTTTTAATTTGCATTTCTCTAATCAGTAGTGATTTATTCTTGCTTCTTTCTTGATCTTATTGGGAAGGCTACAAGTTCATTCCCTTCACAAATAATGCTTGCTCTTAGTTTTTGATGGACACTACTTTTTTTTTTTTTTAAAAGAAAGATTCCATTGATTTCTATGTTTTCCAGTGATTTTAACTATGTTGGAAACCACAATCTCTAAGCTGATTGGCAAAGCCCAGCACTGAGATCAAATGTGGACAGCACTCATGCAGGAACAACATTTCCTTCTATGATTCTCATTAGTGAACTACTATTTCCTATATTATTTATTAGTGACTTCATTACAACACTAAATATTATCTAAAAAAGTCTGATGACAAGGGGAATTGGAGCAAGTTAACTAGAAATGATTCCACATGCATATTCTGTCCTAATAAAACTAATATCTCACTGAGAAAAATGATAAAGGAGAGAACACCATTGAAAGTATTGTCACACTGATACATTGTTGGTGGAATTGTGAATACATCCAGCCATTCTGGAGAGCAATTTGGAACTATGCTCAAAAAGCTATCAAACTGTGCATACCCTTTGATCCAGTAGTGTTTCTACTGGGCTAATACCCCAAAGAGATACTAAAGAAGGGAAAGGGACCTGTATGTGCCAAAATGTTTGTGGCAGTCCTGGTTGTAGTGGCTAGAAGCTGAAAAATGAATGGATGTCCATCAATTGGAGAATGGTTGAGTAAATTGTGGTATATGAACGTTATGGAATATTACTGTTCTGTAAGGAATGACCAGCAGGATGAATACAGAGAGGACTGGCAAGACTTACATGAACTGATGCTAAGTGAAATGAGCAGAACCAGGAGATCATTATATACCTCAACAATGATACTGTTTGAGGATGTATTCTGATGGAAGTGGTTCTCTTCGATAAAGAGAGCTAATTCATTTTCAATTGATCAAAGATGGACAGAAGCAGCTACACCCAAAGAAAGAACAATGGGAAATGAATATAAACTGCTTGCATTTTTGTTTTTCTTCCCAGGTTATTTATACCCTCTGAATTCAATTCTCCCTGTGCAACAAGAAAACTGTTTGGTTCTGCACACATATATTGTATCTAGGATATACTGTAACCTATTCAACATGTAAAGGACTGTTTGCCATCTAGGGGAGGGGGTGGAGGGAGGGAGGGAAAAAATTGGAACAGAAGTGAATGCAAGGGATAATGCTGTTAAAAAATTACCCTGGCATGAGTTCTATCAATAAAAAGTTATTAAAAAAAAAAAGAAAGTATTGTCACTATGGGAGAGAATCCAAAGGCCTAGGAAATAATGGTGTTTACCAACTTAGACTCAGAAAAGATCAGTATGTCTAGGAACCAAAAGATAGCTAAAGTATAATTAGGAATTACCTAAATGCCTATGTACATGGTTCCAAGTCAGGGAAAAAGAGGAATCAAACAATCCATAGGATTGCAAAGAAGACATTAATAAATTAACAAAATTCACTGACATTTAAACTTGCATAACATTTACATTTCATTATTCGTTTCGCATAATGTAATCAATAATTAAGATTTTACCATAAAAAACTTACTCAAACACTAAATGTCAAATATAGTAACATATAAAGGTCAATAAGTCAGACACATGTCTGAAGACTATATTGACCTAAAGAAATGTATATGATCATAATATAGTATAAAAATAAAGCCTGGAGACTTACATGAACTGATGCTAAGTGAAATGAGCAGAACCGGGAGATCATTATGTAACAAATAACATGAATTAACATGAAAATTTAAGTACTCCAATAGTCTCATCAACAATTTTTCATCTCAAAAAATCCAATGATTCTTGCAATTACATAAAATACATAAGCACATAACAATATAACACAGGCTAGTAGTCATGTAACAAATAACATGAATCAACCTGAAAATCTATACATGTCCATAAGTCCTAGAAATAGTCAAAAATAAATCCATTGTCCATTAGTTCATGTGCCAGGAATCCAATAGTTCCTGTAAGCTCTGAAGTTCTGCAATAGTCTCATCAACAATTTTTCATCTCAGGGAATCCAATGATTGTTGCTGGTTTTTCAAGAATTGAAACAGTCTCATCTTGTGTTAGGAAATCCAATGATTCCTGAAGACTTTTAAAAGTTCTTTTAACAGTCTCATTGTCAGCCATGCTCTTTCAATGGTGAGCACAATCAGCAAATTTAAAAAAAAAAGCAGTCAGAACTGCAATTCAGCTCCACTCTCCATGTAATTCGATTGAATTCTCTCCCTGGGCTTCTATATGACTCTTTTGAGAGAATGGGATTATGGGTTTTCTCCCAGGGTGCTCTCTGGCCCTAAGAGCGTCAAGGGAGGTGTGAATTCGGATATTTCATATAAACCCTGAAATTTCCCAGATGTGTGAACTCCAGTAAGAAAAAGTGTGAACACAAGCATTGTATCAATTACATTGAATTAATACTAGGATTCTAACATCTCCCTTGAGTTATCACCTTGTTTCAAGTTGAGTTAGTACTAGAAGTCCAACATTATTATACACCTCAACAATGATACTGTTTGAGTATGCATTCTGAAGGAAGTGGATCTCTTTGATAAAGAGAGCTAATTCAGTTTCAATTGATCAAGGATGGACAGAAGCAGTTACACCCAAAGAAAGAACACTGGGAAATGAATATAAACTGCTTGCATCTTTGTTTTTCTTCCCGGGTTATTTATACCTTCTGAATCCAATTCTCCCTGTGCAACAAGAGAACTGTTCGGATCTGCACACATATATTGTATCTAGGATATACTGTAACCTATTTAACATGTAAAGGACTGCTTGCTGTCTGGGAGAGGGGGTGGAGGGAGGGAGGGGAAAAATTGGAACAGAAGGGAGTGCAAGGGATAATGCTGTAAAAAAATTACTCTGGCATGGGTTCTGTCAAAAAAAAAGTTATTTAAAAAAATAAATAAAGCCTGAAGGAGCTTGAGAGAAGTAGGAACATAACTTCCATCAGTTCCTCATTCAAACTACCCCACAACTCCTGTTTTCCTTTGACACTGACCATATTCCTCCTGCTCAGCTCCCTGGACACCCTTGCAGAGTCAGGAGTCCTGCACAACTGGAATGAGTATTGTATTTAGTCAAAAGCTTTGTCTAGTTTTATTAATATATTAATAATTGTTTTGTTGTTTTAGCTATTGATATGATCTATTGTTGCTAGTAGTTTTTTTGATAATGAATTACACTTTCATTCCTTTTATAGGTTATATCTGATCACAATGCATGATCTTTGTGATACATGCTTCAATATCCATGCTGATATTTTTTTGATCTATGTTCATAATGGAAATTAGTATATACAGTTTTATTTGTCTTTATTTATTTTATCTCTTAATTTATTTATTGCCATCTCTGGATTAGCTATTAGAAACATATTTGTGCCATAAAAAGAATCTGGCAGGAGTCTTCATTTACTTATTTTTCAAATTTATATAGTATTTTTAGCAATTCATCCTCAAATCTTTTCCTTTTGTAATTTCTATTTTACCTTTTTGTTCCAGAATATGATTGAGTGAGATAGAGAGAGAGAGAGAGAGAGAGAGAGAGAGAGAGAGAGAGAGAGAGTGGTAGTAAGAGAAGGGAAATGTAGGGATATTCAACAATTGGGGAATGACTGAAGAAACTAGGTGTAAGAATGTAATGGAATACTATTGTGTAATAAGAAACAATGAACAGACAAACTCCAGAAAAACCTGGAAAGACTTGTACAAATTGATGCAAAATAAAATGAGCCAATCCAGGAAAAAATTGTTCATATCAGCAATATTGCAAATTGATCTACTAGAATTAAATAACCTTTCCCAACAATATTATAGTCCAAAATAAATAAAAATGTCTCATGAAGGAAAATGATATATAAATCTGGATGGACATTTATTTTATTTATTCATGTATTGATTTATTATATCTTTTTATTTACAAGATATATACATGAGTAATTTTTCAACATTGACAATTGCAAAACCTTTTGTTCCAATTTTTCCCTCCTTCCCATCACCCCTCCCCTAAATAACAGGTTGACCAATACATGTTAAATATGTTAAAGTACATGTTAAATACAATATATGTATACATGTCCATACAGTTATTTTGCTGTACATAAAGAATTGGACTTTGAAATAGTGTACAATTAACCTGTGAAGGAAATAAAAAAATGCAGACAGAAAAAAATAGAGGGATTGGGAATTCTATGTAGTGGTTCCTACTCATTTCCCAGACTTCTTTTCCTGGGAGTAGCTGGTTCAATTCATTATTGTTCTATTGGAACTGATATGGTTCATCTCATTGTTGAAGGGGGACACCTCTATCACAATTGATCATCATATAGTATTGCTGTTGAAGTATGTAATGATCTCCTGATCCTGCTCATTTCACTCAGCAACAGTTCATGTAAGTCTCTCCCAGCCTTTATGAAATCATCCTGTTGGTTACTTCTTACAGAAAAACAATATTCCGTAATATTCATATACACAATTTATTCAGTCATTCTCCAACTGATGAACATTCACACAGTTTCCAGTTTCTGGCAACTACAAAGAGGGGTGCCAAAACATTCATGCACATATAGGTCTCTTTCCCTTCTTTAAAATCTCTTTGTGATATAAGCCCAGTAGTAACACTGCTGGATCAAAGGGTATGTACAGTTTGATAACTTTTTGAGCACAGTTCCAAATCGCTCTCCAGAATGGCTGAATATATTCACAATTCCACCAATAATGTCCCAGTTTTCCCACTCCCCTCCAACATCCTGCATTATAGCCAATTCAATAGTCATTCTAGCCAATCTGACAGGTGTACAGTGGTATTTCAGAGTTGTCTTAAATTGCATTTTTCTAATCAATAGTAATTCGGGAAAACTCATATGAGTGGAAACAGTTTCAATTTCTTCATCTGAGAATCATATCCTTTGACCATTTATCAATTGGAGAATGGCTTGATTTCTTATAAATTAGAGTCAATTCTCTATATATTTTGAAAGTGAGGCCTTTATCAGAATCTTTGACTGTAAAAATGTTTTCCCAGTTTATTGTTTCCTTTCTAATCTTGGCTGCATTAGTTAAGTTTGTACAAAAAATTTTCAATTTGATACAATCAAAATTTTCTATTTTGTGATCAATGATGATCTCTAGTTCTTCTTTGGTCATAAATTCCTTCTTCTTCTACAGGTCTGAGAGGTAAACTATCCTATGTTCTTCTAATTTATTTATAATCTCATTCTTTATGTGTAGGTCATGAACCCATTTTGACCATATCTTGGTGTATGGTGTTAAGTGTGGGTCAATGCCTAGTTTCTGCCATACTAATATCCAATGTTCCCAGTAGTCAAACACTAGATTATTAAAGTTATTGACTATTTTGTCCTTTGAACCTAACCCATTCCACTGATCAGCTAGTCTATTTCTTAGCTAATATCAAATGATTTTGGTAACTGCTACTTTATAATATAATTTTAGATCTGGTACAACTAGGCCAACTTCATTTGATTTTTTTTTTCATTAGTTCCCTTGAAATTCTTGACCTTTTCTTTTTCCATATGAACTTTGTTGATATATTTTCTAGGTCATTAAAATAGTTTTTTTGGGAGTCTGATTGGAATAATACTAAATAAATATATTAGTTTTGCTAGTATTGTCATCTTTATTATATTTGCTCACCCTATCCAAGAGCATTTAATATTTTTCCAATTGGTTTGATCAGACTTTATTTACGTGAAAAGTGTTTTGCAATTTTGCTCATATAGCTTCTTATTTTCCCTTGGCAGATAGATTACTAAATATCTCATGCTTTCAGTAGTTCTTTAAATGGAATTTCTCTTTGTAACTCTAACTTTTGGATTTTGTTACTGATATATAAGAATGCTGATGACTTATGTGGGTTTACTTTGTATCCTGCAATTTTGCTAAATGTGTGGACTATTTCTAATAGCATTTTAGTAGAATCTCTGGGGTTCCTAAGTATACTATCATAACATCAGCAAAGAGTGATAATTTGGTTTCCTCATTACCTACTCTAATTCTTTTAATTCTTTCTCAACTCTTATTGCCAAAGCTAGCATTTCAAATACAATATTGAATCGTAATGGTGATAGTGGGCAACCTTGTTTCACTCCTGATCTTATTGGGAATGGTTCCAGTTTATTCACATTACATATGATGCTTACTGATAGTTTTAAATAGATGTTACTGATTATTTTAAGGAAAAGTCCATTTATTCCTATACTCTCCAGTGTTTTTAATAGGAATGGATCTTGGATTTTATCAAATGCTTTTTCTGTATCTACTGACTGAGATGATCATATGGTTTTTGTTAATTTGGTTATTGATGTGCTAATAATTTTCCTAATATTGAACCATCCTTGCATTCCTGGTATAAATCACTACTCAGTCATGGTGTTATCCTGGGGATGATTTTTCTGTAGTTTTTTTGCCAATATTTTATTTAAGTTTTTAGCATCAATATCTGTTAGGGAGATTTGTCTGTAATTTTCCTTCTCTGTTTTCAACCTACCTGATTTAGGTATCAATACCATATCTGTGTCATAACAGGAATTTGGTAGGACTCCTTCATTCACTATTTTAAAAAATAGTTTATATAGCATTGGGGCTAATTGTTCTTTAAATGTTTGGTAGAATTCACAAGTAAATCCATTTGGTCCTGGGGATTTTTTCTTAGGGAATTAATTAATAGCTTGTTCTATTTCTTTTTTTCTGAAATGGGACTATTTAAGCAATTTACTTCCTCCTCTGTTAATCTGGTAAGCCTATATTTTTGGAGGTAGTCATCCATTTCACTTAGGTTATAAAATTTATTAACATAAAGTTGGGAAAACAATTCCTAATTATTACTCTAGTTTCCTTTTCATTGGTAGAAAGTTCCCCCTTTTCATTTTTTAAGACTAACAATTTGATTTTCTTCTTTCTTTTTTCTAACCTGATTTACCAAAGGTTTATCTATTTTATCAATTTTTTCATAAAACCAGCTCTTAGTTTTATTTATTAATTCAATAGTTGTTTTGTTATTTTTTACTTTCAATATTATTAATTTCTCCTTTTAATTTTAGAATTTCAAGTTTAGTACTTGATTGGGGGGTTTTAATTTGGTCTTTTTCTAGCTTTTTAAGTTGCGAGCCCAATTCACTGACCTTCTCTTTCTCTATTTTATTCAAGTAAGCCTCTAAAGATATACAATTTCTTCTTATTACCATTTTGGCTGCATCCCACAAATTTTGGTATGACATGTCTTCATTGTCATTATCTTGAGTGAAATTATTAATTATGTCTATAATTTGATGATTCACTCAATCATTCTTTAAG
This sequence comes from Antechinus flavipes, assembly GCF_016432865.1. NCBI lineage: Eukaryota > Metazoa > Chordata > Mammalia > Dasyuromorphia > Dasyuridae > Antechinus > Antechinus flavipes. The sequence continues at coordinate 404,192,616 of NC_067400.1, forward strand.
ATGAGATTATTTAGTTTCCAATTATTTTTTGTTCTATTTACACCTAAGTTTTTGTTGTATGTAGTTTTTATTGCATCATGATCTGAAAAGAAAGCATTTACTACTTCTGCCTTCCTGTATTTAATTTTAAGGTCTTTATGTCCTAATACATGGTCAATTTTTGTACAGGTTCCATGTACTTCTGAGAAGAAACTATAATCTTTTCTGTCACCATTCAGTTTTTTCCAAAGATCTATCATACTTAAATTTTCAAATATTCAAATACTACCTCTTTAATTTCTTTCTTATTTGTTTTGTGGTTTGATTTATCTAATACTGAGAATGCAAGGTTGAGATCTCCCACTATTTTAATTTTGCTGTATATTTCTTCTTGCAATTCTCTCAATTCTCTTTTAGGAAGTTGGATGCTATACCACTTGGTACATATATGTTTAGTATTGATATTGCTTCTTTGTCTATGCTAACCTTTAGCAAGATATAGTTTCCTTCCTTACATCTTTTAATTAGATTAAATTTTGCTTGATCTGAGATAAGGATGGCTACCCCTGCTTTTTTGGCTTCACCTGAAGTATAGCAGATTCTGCTCCAGCCTTTTACCTTTACTCTGTATGTATCTTCATGCTTTCAATGTGTTTCCTGTAAATAACATATTGTAGGGTTTTGGCTTTTAATCCAACCTTCTATCCTCCTCTGCTTTATAGGAGAGTTCATCCCATTCACATTTACAAATAAAATTACTAATTCTGTATTTCCTACCATCTTATTATCCCCAGATTATGCTTTTCTTTTTCTTGCCCCTCCCTTTACCCCCTTTCTCAGTATTATACTTAAGGGCCCACTTGCCTCACACAGTTCTCCCACTTTAGAATCCCTCCCAACCCCTTTGAATCCCTTCCCTTTTATTGTACCTTTCCCTTATTACTCTTTTCCTTTTCCCTTTTCCTCTCCCACTTTTTAATGAGGTGACAGAAGTTTCTCTGTAAACCAAATATGTCTATCATTTTCTTTTTGTGCTTACTCTGATGAGACTAAGATTCACACAATGTTCCTCCCTTTCTCTAAATTCCCTCAGATATGATAGGTTTCCTTTGCCTCTTCATGGGATGTAGTTTTTCTCTTTTTATCTCCCCTTTTTCCTTTTTCTAATACTATCCCGTTTCCATTTCTACTCCCCTTTTTTTATATCAGTAAAATCAAATTATAAATGTACTCTTTATGTATATCCATAAGAGAAATACAGTTCTCAAGAGTTCTTTTTTCTTTTTTCTGCTTCTTTTGAGTCCTATGGTTGGAGATCTTTTTTTGTTGTTGCTGTTTAGTTCTGGTGTTTTCCTTAGAAACAAATGAATTCCATCTGTTTTATTAAATGTCCATCTTCTTCCCTAAGAAGAAAATGCTCAGCTTAGCTGAGTAGTTTATTCTTGGCTACATAGCAAGTTCTTTTGCCTTTTGGAATATCAGATTCCAGGCCCTTCATTCTTTTAATCTAATAAGTTAGATCTTGAGTGATCCTTATTTTTGCTCCTTAGTATTTGAATTCTTTTTTCTGGCTGCTTGTAATATTTTTTCCTTAGTCTGATAGTTCTGGAATTAGCCACAATAATCCTTGGAGTTTTTATTTTAGGGTCTTTTTCAGAAGGTGTTTGATGACTTCTTTCAATTCCTATTTTACCTTCTGATTCTATTACATATGGGCAGTTCTCTTTGATGATTACCTGTAAAATAGTATCTAGGATATTTTTTTCATCATAAGTTTCAGGAAGTCCAATAATCCGCAGATTATCTCTCCTAGATCTATTTTCCAGGTCTTCTGTTTTTCCAAGTAAATATTTAACTTTTTTTTTTTTTTCTAATTTTTCATTTTTTTGGTTTTGCTTGACTGATTCTTAATTTCTCATTGAATTATTCATTTCTATTTGTTCAGTTCTAACTTTTAATGGGTTATTTTCTTCATTAGCTTTTTTTTTTACTTCTTTTTGTGTATGTCTAATTGAATTTTTAAATGAGTTGTTTTGCTCTCTGGAATTTTTTTCCATTTTGCTAATTTTTTAAAACTGCATTATTTTCTTTTTCCAATTCACAAATCCCACTTTCTTGGGAGTCCTTTATCTTTTCCAATTCACAAATCCTACTTTCCTGGGAGTTCTTTACCTTTTCCAATTCTCATTTCAGGAAGTTGTTAATCTTTTGCATAGCTTCTCTTTCTTTCCCCATTTTTCTTCTAGCTCTCTTATAATTTTTTTTTTATAATTTTTTTTCTAGGAAAGCCTTGTGAGATGGGGATCAGTTACATCCCCTTTTGTGGTTTTGTTTGGAGATTGTCTGCTATTCATCTCCTCAGGGTGGAAAAATTGTACTCTTTCTGTATAGAAGGTATCAATCATCCTTTTGGCTTTTCTACTCATTTTTAAAAGCCCTAAGCATCTGCTTTCAGGGCAAGGAGCTTACCAGTTTCCTCTGCAGAGCAGGGATAGTTATATAGACAGTAGCTATCCTGTCAATGGATTTTAAAGAATGGCTGAGCTGTTGAAGTTCTCTGGAAAAGCTCTGCATCAGAGGTGACTCAGGCCTGGGTAGCACGGACCAAGCTGCGGAAGTGCCCTGCTAAGAGCGCCAAAGTGCAGATCCTGTTAAGTTCTGGTGTTTTTTAAAGTACCCTCTACCTTTAGCTTTAATTTTTCTGCTGGTCTACTGATTTGCAACCAAAGCAGAGCAGCCAACCTGTGGTAGAGTCCTCCCTATAAATTTTCCAGCCATGGAGACCACCCCTATCCCAGTCTGCTCTGTATGCCAGCCTCTCCTATCTCTCTGCTTGTGCTAGCCTGCTTTTGCTGCTCAGGACAAACCTTTTCTGGTGATCTTCCAGATTACCTTTGGCTGGTACATTGTTGTACTTCCAATCTTCATGAATTTTACCAGTCAAGTGCTATTTTTGAGGCTGAATTTAATAATTAGTAATGAAGGTATGAGAGGAGCTTAGAAAATCATGTGTGCTTTCTCCACCATCTTGGCTACACCCTTGATATTTATTTTTGATATCATCATAATTGATGGCCTCTGAATATAGATCAAAGTATATAGTTATTGTTTTCTTCTTTCTTGTGTTATTTTTTTCTTTTGATTTTTCTTCTTTCATAACAGTGACAAATATAGAAATATATCTTACATCGTTATACATGTATAAACTATATAAAACTCGCTATTTTCAGGAGAGGGGAAGGGAAGGAAGGAGGGAGGAAGAAATGTTTGGAATTCAAGTCTCCTAAAATAGATGCTCCATGGAGAGAGAGAGAGAGAGAGAGAGAGAGAAAGAGAGAGAGAGAGAGAGAGAGAGAGAGAGAAGGAAAGAGCTGCGGCACTAACAATCATATTGATAAGAAGGGACCTTGCAGGTACTGTCAAACATGGCGTTCTTTTCCACTCTTTTCACAATCTGAAAGTTTTGTTCAAGATACTAAGAAAGATAAAGGAATAGAGAAGGGGCAAAATGTCTCACAAAACGAATTAGGGCTTGGGGGTGGAGAAAGAAAGTGATGTAGTGATAATATAAGAAAATGGACAAAGAAAAAGTATATTTAAAGTCTGTCTTTGTCTACTGTGGTTTAAAATACACACACACACACACAAAGAGAGAGAGGAAAGGAAAATGGAAAAGTAGAGGCAGAGGGAGAGGAGGAGGGAAAGGGAAAAGGAAAAGGAAAGAGGAAAAGAGAGAGAAGGAGGAAAGAGGGAGGGAGGGGGAGTGAAAGGAGGAAGGAAGAAGAGAAGGAAATTAGGTTTCTGGAACATCAACTCTGGAAATAGAAGAATGATATATAACTTTTTATTACATATCTAGTTTATATGATAAAACTTTATAATTTGAAAATCGCTTTTTGAACATTATTTTGTCACATTGTAATAAACTGGTGAAGAAATGCAACCCATATTTTACATATGAGGAATCTGATTCTCAAAAAATTGTGTGAAGTTATGTCACATAGTTAATAAAGAATTAGACCAAAATATAAATCACATGAAATCCCTGATTTTCCAAAACTGCAGTTTAAAAATGTAATATTAAATGTAATGTAAAATTAAAAAATTAGTCAAAGAAGTCACATGATTAGGTATGGAAATCATGATCTGCAAAGGAAAATTCATATGAGCTTCATAAGTTTAAATTCATGAATAATGATAATATGATTTTGAAAGTCCTTTGAGGCTAGGTTTACCATCAGTTTTAAATAGAATCTAGGCGAATGGAAGTTAATTGATGACCAATTATAACAGAAACATTATTGATATTATAGTCTCTTCAACATAATTACATAATATATAAGTATAGTATCTTCATCATAAGACTATTGGAGTTGACCTGAATCACTTCATTGCTGAAAAAAGTCAAGCCCGTCATCTTGTTGTTGCTGTGCATAATGTTCGTTTAGTTCTACTCATTTCACTTAGCATCAGTAAATGCAAGTTTCCTCAGGCATTTCTGAAATTTTTCTGCTGATTGTTTCTTGTAGAACAATAATATTCCACTAGATTCATATACCATAACTTATTCAACTGTTCTCCAATTGATGGGCATCCGCTCAATTTCCAATTTCTTGCTACTATAAAAAGGGATGCTACAAAAAATATTCTATTTTAAATGAACATCTAAAAATGTTGTCTTAAGTTATTAATATAAAAGATGAAATCATTGAAAAAACATGCTTAAATCTTATGCTTCTTCTTATTCTTAAACCCTTTACCACTATACTTGCATAGACCTAAGTAGGCCTTTTAAATTATTTATACCTAAATAGTTTTTAATCACTTGATGAATTTTAATTTTTATTTTATATTTTAAATTTTAAGTTATATGGCTCAACTGAAAACCACATTAGACAGCTACATCATATAATTTAGGAATTCCAGATCAAGTGAATAACAAGAAGGTACATTATATTTGGATCCCCAGGATCACCCCTTCCCAGAACACATTTTACATGAGTGATAAAGCAAACTTCAGGTGTTCACATTATCTAGGATACAACCAAAACCAAAAGAATATTAACAAAATAACCCAAATCAAGGAATTGTTGCTCATTGACATTGAGCTCAATCAGCAAATTCCTTCATCCTCTACACTATTTGCAGTGCGGCTGCACTAACACAGCAGAGGTGTATCCTGATACCCAAACCCACACTATTATCACTCTTTCCTCTTTCCAGTGGCATAAAAATCCAGGCTGTGAATGTTTCTTTTGGTGTCAATGTCCATCTTGGTTAGAGCCCTCACAAGCAAAAAGCTATGGAGATTGTAAAGAGTTCTGCAAGCCTTTGAACTTTTAACACCCCATGTTACTCTTGGCAACAAAATATCATTCAAAATAAGATCCAAAATGTGGACTAGAAGAGAAGTAAGAATACTTCTTCCCAAATCATATCACCTTTGAAACATTAAAAAATTAAATCCCACCAAGAACTATTTGTAAAAACAGCAGGTTACAAAAGCCTGATGGTTGGGGAAATAAATGACCTCCTATTCCATGACTGAGTAGAGTCCAATATATAGTTCAAAATCAAGACAGACTAAAAAAAAAAAAAAAAAAAAGAACAAATATATATATATATATATATATATATATATATATATATATATATATACATACATATACTGCACCTAAAAATCTCCCATAGTGACAGAGAATCTCAAGACACAAACTAAAGAAGGCAACAATATAATCATATTTACAATTGAAATCTCAATGAAAATATTCACATTGGGTATAACTAATCAAAATGTCTAAAAGAGCTGAAAAAAAATACAAAAGAAGAATTAAAATAATCAGAGTTATATTAAAAAAGGTGGGAAATAAATTAGAATAATTCAAGAAAAGTATAAAAACATAAGTAATACATTGATAAAGAAACACAAAAATGCTGAAGAAAACAATTCTTTAACCATCTTGATTTATTAAATGGTAAAAGAGGTACAAAATTTACTTGATGAAAATAACTGTAAAAGGTAGTTAGTGGACACACCTCTCAGATTGGCTAGGATGACAGGAAAAGATAATGCTGAATTGTTGGAGGGGATGTGGGGAAACTGGGACACTGATGCATTGTTGGTGGAGTTGTGAATACATCATGCCATTCTGAGAGCAATTTAGAGCTATTCTTAAAAAAGTTATCAAACTGTGCATACCTTTTGATCCAGCTGTGTTACTACTGAGCTTATATCCTAAAGAGATCTTAAAGAAGGGAAAGGGACCTGTATGTGCAAGAATGTTTGTGGAAGCCCTTTTTGTAGTGGCTAGAAACTGAAAATTGATGGATGCCCATCAATTGGAGAATGGCTGAATGAATTGTGGTATATAAATGTTATGGAATATTATGTTCTGTAAGAAATGACCAGCAGGATGATTTCAGAAAGGTCTGGAGAGACTTACATGAACTGATGCTGAGTGAAATGAGCAGAACCAGGAAATCATTATATACTTCAACAACAATATTATATGATGATCAATTCTGATGGAAGTGGCTATCTTCAATAATGAAATGAATGAAATCAGTTCCATTTGTTCAATAATGAATACTATTAGCTACACCTAGTGAAAGAACTCTGGGAAATGAGTGTGAACACTGCATAGCATTTCTAATTCCTCTTTTTTTATCTGCTTACATTTTTTATTTCCTTGTCAGGTTAATTTTACCTTATTTCAAAGTCCAATTCTTCTTGTGCAGCAAAATAACCATATGGATATGTGTAGATATATTATATTTAATATATACTTTAACATATTTAACATGAATTGGTCTACCTGCCATCTTGGGGAGGGAGTGGAGGGAAGGAGGGAAAAGTTGGAACAGAAGATTTTGCAAAGGTCAGTGCTGAAAAATTTCCCATGCATATATCTTGTAAATTAAAAGCTATAATTTTTTTTAAAAAAAAAGTAGTTAGTACTTCCGGCCAAGATGGCGGAGAGGAAATACACTTCTGTGTAACCTCCGTGTTTTTCTCTCACTATTCATTTCATTTCATGCCTCTGAATTAATGCTCGACTGAAAAAAAAACATACAATTACTTACCAAGAGAAACCATCCTTGAGACTCGTCAAGAAAGGTCTGTTTTTGCGCGAGGGCGGGGACGGTATTTGGAAGCAGTCTGCGGGCAGCAGCTGCAACCAGAGCACAGATAGCAGCTCAGAACCGGGTAGAGCGGAGTGGGGGTGGGGCGCGATCGCAGCCGTCTCTGCGGGGAGAGCTTTGCTACAGGAGCAAGTCAGCAGCCAAGCAGAGAAGCTAAAAACACCGGGGGTGAAGAATACAACCCCAAACAGCTGGAGTCTCTCGGGACCTGGCCACCCCTCCCCCACAGTGTCTTAGCCCGCTCGGATCTCAGAGCGCTCGGATCTCAGCGCGCAGGCGCCATAGCACAGTAGGATCCGTGCCTCACGAATACCCTGCCCCTCCCCCAAAGAAAGCAGCCTCCATTCAAGGGGTTTTTTTCCTTCTGTTTCTTTGATAGTTTGTCTTTGATAAATAGACAGAATGAGCAAGAAACTGAAAAAGAATTTAACCCTGGACAGCTTTTATACAGATAAAGAGCAGACTCCAAATCCTGAGGAGACTAAAAACAAACAGTCCCCAGGTGAATCCCCAAAGGAGGAGACCATATGTCCCTCAGCACAGATGAATCTCATGGAGGAAATTAAAAAGGCTCTCACAAGGGAGCTAGAAGAAAAATGGGAAAAGGAGAGGGAGGCTCTGCAAAAGGAGAGGGAGGCTTGGCAAAAGAGCCTGGAGAAGTCAGTTAAAGAGAGAGTGGATAAAGAAACCAAATCCTTGAAAAATAGGATTGGTGAACTGGAAAACAAAATTGGCGAAATGGAAAAAAATTCCACAGAACAAAAGAACTCAATTGGACAAATAGAAAAAGATCTTAAAAAAGTGAGTGAAGAAAATACCTCACTGAAAATCAGGGTCGAACAATTGGAATTGAATGACTCGAGGAGACAAGAAGAATCAGTCAAGCAAATCCAAAAAAATCAAACAATGGAAAAGGATGTGAAATACCTTCTGGGGAAGACAACAGACCTGGAAAACAGATCCAGGAGAGACAACCTGAGAATCATCGGACTTCCAGAAAAGTATGATGAAAAAAAAAGCCTGGACACTATCTTCCAGGAAATTATCAAAGAGAACTGCCCAGAAGTCATAGAAACAGAAGGTAAAATAGACATTGAAAGAATCCATCGATCCCCTACTGAAAGGGATCCTAAAATCAAAACACCAAGGAATATAGTGGCCAAATGCCAGAACCCTCAGGCAAAGGAAAAAATACTGCAAGCGGCTAGAAAAACCCAATTCAAGTATCAAGGAGCCACAATAAGGATCACCCAGGATCTGGCAGCATCCACATTAAAGGATCGAAGGGCCTGGAATATGATATTCCGAAAGGCTAAGGAACTTGGTATGCAACCAAAAATAACTTACCCAGCGAGATTGAGCATCTTTTTCCAGGGAAGAAGATGGACATTCAACGAAATAAGCGAATTTCATCTATTTCTGATGAAAAAGCCAGAACTTAACAAAAAATTTGATCTACAAGCACAGAACTCAAGAGAAATCTAAAAAGGTAAAGATTAATCTTGGGAACTATATTTCGGCTGTAAAGATGTATAAAGAATACATGTATACCTTGTTCTAGAAACTAGTTGTGGAAAGGACATTGTACTAGAAAAAAGGGAAAGTGGGGGTACTACATTTCATGAAGAGGCAAAGAAAACCTAGTATATCTGAGAGAAAGAATGGAGAGGGATGAAAATAGTGAGTATTTTACTGCTTTCAGAATTGGCATTAAGAGAAGAATTTTAGACATATTCAATCTATGGTGAAACTTCTCCCACCTCATTGAAAAGTGAGAAGGGAAAAGTGAAAAAGGAAGGAATAAGCTAAGTGAAAGGGAATACGGTAACTGGGAGGGAAAGGGGCAAGTTGGGGGGGGGAACTCTAAGGGGGGGGGAGGGATACTGAAAAAAAGGAGGGCTGTGAGAAGCAAGGGGAGCTCACAAGCTTAATACTGGGAAGGGGGGTAAGGGAGTAAGAAGGGAGAAAAGCATAAACCGGGGTTAACAAGATGGCAAGTAATACAGAATTGGTCATTTTAACCATAAATGTGAACGGGGTAAACTCCTCTATAAAGAGGAAGCGGTTAGCAGAATGGATTAAAAGCCAGAATCCTACAATATGTTGTATACAGGAAACACACCTGAAGCGGGGAGATACATGCAGGTTAAAGGTAAAAGGTTGGAGCAAAATCTACTATGCTTCAGGTGAAGTCAAAAAAAGCAGGGGTAGCCATCCTGATCTCAGATCAAGCTAAAGCAAAAATTGATCTAATCAAAAGAGATAAGGAAGGGCACTATATCTTGCTAAAGGGTAGAATGAATAATGAAGAAGTATCTATATTAAATATATATGCACCAAGTAGTGTAGCATCTAAATTCTTAAAAGAGAAATTAAGAGAGCTGCAAGAAGAAATAGACAGTAAAACTATAATAGTGGGAGATCTCAACCTTGCACTCTCAGAATTAGATAAATCAAACCACAAAATAAATAAGAAAGAAGTCAAAGAGATAAATAGAAGACTAGAAAAATTAGATATGATAGATCTCTGGAGAAAATGTAATGGGGACAGAAAGGAGTACACCTTCTTTTCCGCAGTTCATGGAACTTATACAAAAATTGATCATATATTAGGACATAAAAACCTCAAACTCAAATGCAGTAAGGCAGAAATAGTGAATGCATCCTTTTCAGACCATGATGCATTGAAAATTACATTCAATAAAAAGCCACAGGAAAGTAGACCAAAAAATAATTGGAAACTAAATAATCTCATACTAAAGAATGATTGGGTGAAACAGCAAATTATAGACATAATTAATAACTTCATCCAAGAAAATGATAATAATGAGACATCATACCAAAATGTATGGGATGCAGCCAAAGCGGTAATAAGGGGAAATCTCATATCTCTAGAGGCCTATTTGTATAAAATAGAGAAAGAGAAGGTCAATGAATTGGGCTTGCAACTAAAAATGCTAGAAAAGGAACAAATTAAAACCCCCAATCAAACACTAAACTTGAAATTCAAAAAATAAAAGGAGAGATCAATAAAATTGAAAGTAAAAAAACTATTGAATTGATTAATAAAACTAAGAGTTGGTTCTATGAAAAAACCAACAAAATAGACAAACCCTTAGTAAATCTGATTAAAAAAAGGAAAGAGGAAAATCAAATTGTTAGTCTTAAAAATGAAAAGGGAGAACTCACCACTAACGAAGAGGAAATTAGAGCAATAATTAGGAGTTACTTTGCCCAACTTTACGCCAATAAATTCGACAACTTAAATGAAATAGAAGAATACCTCCAAAAATATAGCTTACCTAAACTAACAGAGGAAGAAGTAAATATCCTAAACACTCCTATCTCAGAAAAAGAAATAGAACAAACTATCAATCAACTCCCTAAGAAAAAAACCCCAGGACCAGATGGATTTACATCTGAATTCTATCAAACATTTAAAGATCAATTAACTCCAATGCTAAATAAACTATTTGAAGAAGTAGGGATTGAAGGAGTCCTACCAAACTCCTTTTATGACACAGATATGGTACTGATACCTAAACCAGGTAGGCTGAAAACAGAGAAAGAAAATTATAGACCAATCTCCCTAATGAATATTGATGCTAAAATCTTAAATAAAATATTAGCAAAAAGATTACAGAAAATCATCCCCAGGATAATACATTATGACCAAGTAGGATTTATACCAGGAATGCAGGGCTGGTTCAATATTAGGAAAACTATTAACATAATTGACTATATCAACAACCAACCAAACAAAAACCATATGATCATTTCAATAGATGCAGAAAAAGCATTTGATAAAATCCAACAGCCATTCCTAATAAAAACACTTGAGAGCATAGGAATAAAAGGACTTTTCCTTAAAATAGTTAGGAGCATATATTTTAAACCTTCAGTAAGCATCATATGCAATGGGGAAAAACTGGAACCTTTCCGGTAAGATCTGGAGTGAAGCAAGGTTGCCCACTATCACCATTATTATTCAATATTGTATTAGAAACACTGGCCTCTGCAATAAGAGTCGAGAAAGAGATTAAAGGAATTAGAGTAGGCAATGAGGAAACCAAACTATCACTCTTTGCAGATGATATGATGGTATACCTAGAAAACCCCAGAGATTCTACTAAAAAGCTATTAGAAATAATTCATAATTTTAGCAAAGTAGCAGGATACAAAATAAATCCCCATAAATCCTCAGCATTCTTATACACCACCAACAAAATCCAAGAGCAAGAGATACAAAGAGAAATTACATTCAAAATAACTGTTGATAGCATAAAATATTTGGGAATCTACCTACCAAAGGAAAGTCAGGAATTATATGAGCAAAATTACAAAAAAGTTTTCACACAAATAAAGTCAGACTTAAATAATTGGAAAAATATTAAGTGCTCTTGGATAGGCCGAGCAAATATAATAAAGATGACAATACTCCCTAAACTAATCTATTTATTTAGTGCTATACCAATCAGACTTCCAAGAAAATATTTTAATGATTTAGAAAAAATAACAACAAAATTCATATGGAACAATAAAAAGTCGAGAATCTCAAGGGAATTAATGAAAAAAAAATCAAATGAAGGTGGTCTAGCTGTACCTGATCTAAAATTATATTATAAAGCAGCAGTCACCAAAACCATCTGGTATTGGCTTAGAAATAGATGAGTTGATCAGTGGAAAAGGTTAGGTTCACAAGACAGAATAGTCAACTATAGCAATCTAGTGTTTGACAAACCCAAAGATTCTAAATTTTGGGATAAGATTTCATTATTTGATAAAAACTGCTGGGATAACTGGAAATTAGTATGGCAGAAATTAGGCAAGGACCCACACTTAACACCACATACCAAGATAAGATCAAAATGGGTCCATGACCTAGGCATAAAGAACGAGATTATAAATAAATTAGAGGAACATAGGATAGTTTATCTCTCAGACTTGTGGAGGAGAAAGAAATTTGTGACCAAAGATGAACTAGAGACCATTACCAATCACAAAATAGAAAATTTTGATTATATCAAATTAAAAAGCCTTTGTACAAACAGAACGAATGCAAACAAGATTAGTAGGGAAGTAACAAACTGGGAAAACATCTTTACAATTAAAGGTTCTGATAAAGGCCTCATTTCCAAAATATATAGAGAACTGACTCAAATTTATAAAAAATCAAGCCATTCTCCAATTGATAAATGGTCAAAGGATATGAACAGACAATTTTCAGATGAAGAAATTGAAACTATTACCACTCACATGAAAGAGTGTTCCAAATCACTATTGATCAGAGAAATGCAAATTAAGACAACTCTGAGATATCACTACACACCTGTCAGATTGGCTAAGATGACAGGAAAAAACAATGATGAATGTTGGAGGGGATGCGGGAAAACGGGGACATTGATGCATTGTTGGTGGAGTTGTGAACGAATCCAGCCATTCTGGAGAGCGATCTGGAATTATGCCCAAAAAGTTATCAAACTGTGCATACCCTTTGATCCAGCAGTGTTTCTATTGGGCTTATACCCCAAAGAGATACTAAAAAAGGGAAGGGGACCTGTATGTGCCAAAATGTTTGTAGCAGCCCTGTTTGTAGTGGCTAGAAACTGGAAAATGAATGGATGCCCATCAATTGGAGAATGGCTGGGTAAATTGTGGTATATGAATGTTATGGAATATTATTGCTCTGTAAGGAATGACCAGCAGGATGAATACAGAGAGGCTTGGAGAGACCTACATGGACTGATGCTAAGTGAGATGAGCAGAACCAGGAGATCATTATAAACTTCGACAACGATATTGTATGAGGATGTATTCTGATGGAAGTGGATTTCTCTGACAAAGAGACTTAACTGAGTTTCATTGGAGAAATGATGGACAGAAACAGCTACACCCAAAGAAGGAATACTGGGAAATGAATGTGAACTATTTGCATTTTTGATTTTCTTCCCGAGTTATTCTTACCTTCTGAATCCAATTCTCCCTGTGCAACAAGAGAACTGTTGGGTTCTGCAAATATGTATTGTATCTAGGATATACTGCAACATGTTTAGCATATATAGGACTGCTTGCCATCCTGCGGGGGGGGGGGGAGGAGGGAGGGAGGGGAAAAAACGAAACATAAGTGATTGCAAGGGATAATGTCGTGTAGAAATTATCCTGGCATGGATTCTGTCAATGCGAAGTTATTATTAAATAAAATAAAATTTATAAAAAAAAAAAAAAGTAGTTAGTGGAAACCTACATGATAGATTAAAATGATAAATTTAACTCTTCCAATATTCCTCTCCAAACAACTTTAAAATAACTTCTCAAATAAAATTATGATATGGAGGAGTCAACTAAACATTGATGTGAGCCATTTTTTCCAGATAATTTAGATGTTTGGAAGGAGAGATCTGTGCCATAAGAATGAGTTAACTGGAAGCCCATATGGCAGCAACATCGCCTATGGGCCTGAGAGATACCCGTAATAGCAGCAGCAGCTTTGAAAACTCTTGTTCTAGAAATGTTAAAGGTATTGGGCAACTGATCAGAAAAAAAAAAAAAATTAAAGGGGAGCTCTCTGTGAGTACTGGAAACAAAATAGTGCATTGGGCCACTTCATAGTCTATACCCACTCACTAGTCACAGTTCCATGATATAGAGGAGTACTTGAAATCACAAGAGAAGAAAGACATAGAAAAGAAGTATCACTTAAAACCAGAAGTGATTAAGAGTCCCTGAATAGCAACATTGAAAAGAAAACGTTCCTCCAAGTCAACAGAACAAAATAAAACAAAACAAAAAGATCACAAATTGAGATATTTCAAGGACACATTTGTAATTTATAATAATTTTTTTTCATTTGCACATAGCAAAATAGTGCTATACAATATCTCCATTAAGCATATTATTCCTGAAATACTTTAATTCTTTGAGAGCTGACTTAAATATGTACACAATTTCACAAATGTAATCGTGAAAAACATTTGCATTGAAAACAGCAAGCTGCAAAAGGAATAATAGTAACAAAAAAGAAAAATTTATACTGCAATTTAATATCTATAGAGTGCTTCACATATATCATCTAATTTAATACCCACAGAAATCCTAAGAATAGATGCCTTTGGGAAGAAATCCTGATGGTCTTCCTCTCCCAGATTCATTCATTCATTCATTCATTCATTCATTCATATGTCCTAGAAGTATGCTATAGAGGAGATTCTTTATCTCAATTATTGCATAATTTTAATCATGGAATGGGTATGGTCTCAGTCAAACTGAATCTTATTGATGATCTTAGATTAAAAAGGTCAAGATCTCCCATTTTCACCCAGAGCTATCTCTGGTCATCTCGATTTATCTCTTGTCACTGGATCCATATGGCTCTAGAAGGGAAAGTGAGGCAGGTGACCTTGCAGAGCTCTTCTTCACTTAAATCCAACTCACTTGCATGTCATAGCATCACCTCCCTAAAGTCATAATCCTCTTGGGGAAAGAAGGACCAACAATAATTTTATTTGCATTTTATAGAGAAGATATTGCAGTTAAGTTACTTGCCCAAGGTCACACAGTTAATTAGTACTTGCATTAAAATTCAAATCTGGGACTTCCTGACTCCAAGTTTAGTACTCAATTTATTCACTATGTCTTGAAAAGACAATAAGGAAAGGAGGTATGGAATCGATTGGTTATTTTAAAAGCAATAGTTATGCAGATGGTGGGTGTAATGATAATTATAGCTCACATTTAGATAGACCAAACCACATTCAGACTGTATTCATTAATTATATAAGGAGATATTAAGCAATGGGCAAAAAATAAATCATATTAATAATGATATTTAATTTTCTCTTGATTCTTATTCTCTGGATCAATCTTTGCATCTAGAGTATTTTTTTTTATGAACAAATGACCATAAAACTGCCTTAATGATTTGACTGTACCCCTCAAAAAGTTATACATACAAATTATTTTGAAAACTCCTAACATTCCTAGAGTAGAAGATGAGGTGTTTCTGTTTCAAAATAATTTATGGTTTCTTTGCAGTTACAATATTTTATATGAGAACATTTACCTTGTTTCTTGCTTGTATTCAAATTTGTTTTGTTATTTTGACTGATGGTATTTGAAGTAAACCGTACCTTCAGAAAAAAAAGAATTTTTGTTTGTTTGTTTCTTTGTGTCTAAAATTTAAGGATGATTTCTTATTCTACATTATCTTTCAAAAGCCCCTAAGGCCTTCAAGTGTATGTTCAAAGGGAAAAAAAATGCAAGTTTGAAAATTGCATTTAGGAGCTCTCATTAAAAATACTTTTGCATACTCATCTTTATTGATGAATAATCAAACATGGTTTGGGGAAAATTGCATGCAGCAACTATTCCTCACTCTTATTAGACAAACATTTGCAGCAATTTTTCATTTTGCCAAATGGAAAAATAGAAATTTCTTTCTAGAATGCCTCTATACATTTTCTTCTGATGAGTTATTAAGTTTGTCTGTCTACATTCATCAAATAAAATAGATAATCATCAAGATTATACTGTGTAGGCAGGCATAAGGGCTTGTACCCCAAAATGAAAAAAAAGTGATCTTCATCAATATATTCTATACTCAAATATGAATAGCTAACCTTTGGGAAAACACAAAGTAGCAAACTAGCCATACTTTTAGATCTCTTCTCATAACAGAATTGATATTATATAATTGATATTCATTCTTCTTTAAAATATAACATAATGATTCTCTCTGGGAGAAAGCAGGTTTCTTGGGGAGGTTTTCTGGAGGCAGCTTTAGTTTCACTCAAAAGTAATAATCACCCAAATGCAGCCAGGTGATAAAAGTTCAAACGTTTATTTTCTCCTTCAAAAATAGCTCAGTTAGTTGAGGCCTATCTCTCTGCTTGGTTCCAAGAGCTCCCTCTGAATGTCTCCAAATCCAAAGGTTTGTACTTCAGCCTTCAGCCAGCACCAAGTTGAATCTGGCTTGCCTCTGAGAGGGCTTTTAGCTCTCAATCTCCCAGAGTGCTTTGCTTTTGTCCCAGTGTGCTCTCCTCCAACCTAATTCTGCTGAACTCTCTTAACTGGGCTTCTGTTTTCTTCTTATATATCAAAGAATGGGATTATGGGTTTTCTCCCATAGTGCTCTCTGGCCCTAAGAGCTTCAAGGGAGTTGTGAATTCGGATATCTCATACTAAATCCTGAAATCTCCCAAACGTGTGAACTCCAATGAGTAAAGGTATGAACACAAGCATTGTATCAATTAGTTCTATTTAGTACCTTGTTTCAGGTTCTGGCTTAAAACATCTCCTTGTAAGATTAGATCAATGATACTGAACGATGCTAAATTAGATAATTATTATCTCTATCAACTCTAATGACTTGACAATTTGTAAAGATTCCAACATCTCCCGCTTTCTTTTGTTTTAGAACATAATGTGGTCATGACCTCCCTGACTTCGCAAGGAGGTGAGAACCCCAAAAAGGTGATCATGCCTTCCCTGACTGCTCAAAAAAGGAGTAAAAACTCCATAAAAAGAAGGTGGTCATGCCCTCCCTGACATCTCAAGGAGGGAGATGAAAACACCAAAGGAAATAAGAAGTCAAATCAAATTAGCTGGTTTCTGAAGGGGCTCACTTGAAACAGGTACACATAAATCCATCAATATAGGTCAGAACTTGAAACAGATATACATGGTATACATAAATCCATCAATATGGGAAGCATTACACATAATTTACATAAGCACATAGCAAGGTAACACAGGCTAGTAGTAATGTAACTACTACTACTATTACTAGTAAAATAACATGAATCAACATACAGAATTATACATGTCCATAAGTCCTAGAAATAATCCAAAAGAAATCCATTGTCCATTAGCTCATGTGCCAGGAATCCAATAATTCCTGTAAGCTCTGAAGTACTGCAACAGTCTCATCAACAATTTTTCATCTCAAGGGATCCAATGATTGTTGCTGTTTTTTTCAAGAACTAATACAGTCTCATCCTGTGTTAGGAAATCCAATGATTCCTGAACAGTCTCATTGTCAGCCATGCTCTTTCATTGTCAGATATTTCTTAAATCTCCTTTATTTTGAAGTTTTGCTCTTTTTCTGTTTCATCTCAGGGAATCCAATGATTGTTCCTGGTTTTTCAGGAACTGAAAGCTGAAGATTTTAAAGTTCTTTTAACAATCTCATTGTCAGCCATATTCTTTCAGTGTCAGATGTTTCTTAAATCTTCTCCTTTGTTTTGAGGTTTTTCTTTTTTTCTGTTTCTCTCTGATGGACAAGGCAAATGCAGCTCATTGGGGCCCATCTGATTCCTTCTCCACCTGTAGAGATACAAGCAAACCCTCTTCCCCAAGCAGTTAACCTATGTGGTCCCTTCCATTCACCACTTTCTGGATCTCTCTACATCACCTGGCGATTATTTAAAGATAGTGGAGCTGCTCACACTGGACACTGCTCTTCTGGTGGGTTATGAAACCTGTCTACTGGAGCTAGTGCATCTTTATCAAAGATTAAAAAATTAATGGTATAGAGAACTAAATTTAGAAGTTCTCTAGGGTTACCCATGGCTCCCCCTTTCTTTTGTTTTTGGAGGAGTGTCTTAATGTCTCTGTTTCTTCTTTCTACAATTGCCTGACCTTGAGGATTAAAGGGTATGCCAGTGGTGTAGAAAATCTTATACTGTGCACAAAAGTGTTCAAAATGTTTGGAGGTATATGTAGGTCCATTATCTGTTTTTATTTCTTATGGCACACCCATAATTGCGAATGCTTGATTGAGGAATCCAGTGACCACTCGGGCTGTCTCTTTTGCTGCTGGTATTGCAAAAGTGAATCCTGAAAAGGCATCTACTACAATGTGGATAAAAGACAGATGACCAAAAGATTTATAATGAGTCACATCCATTTGCCAGATTTCACTGGGTCTCAATCCACGAGGGTTCTTCCCTGGAGGCAGTGTAGGAGCATGGAAAGGAAGGCAAGCTGTACAGCTTTTTACTATGCTTCT
Organism: Antechinus flavipes; assembly: GCF_016432865.1. NCBI lineage: Eukaryota > Metazoa > Chordata > Mammalia > Dasyuromorphia > Dasyuridae > Antechinus > Antechinus flavipes. The sequence continues at coordinate 404,210,743 of NC_067400.1, forward strand.
AGCTTCCTCTTTTGTTATCCCAAATTATAAACGCAAAGCTCGAGCAGCCTGATGGTATTTAGAATGGGATTCCTGGGCTTCCTGAAATAAAGGCGTACTGGCCAACATAGTTAAAAGGCTATCTGCCTTTGAATTTCCATCAAAAATAGGATCTGGAAGTCCACTATGTGAGTGGATATGCAAGATATAAATCTTTCCTGGATGCTTTCTTACTTGCTCCTGAAGTTCCTTAAAGAGCTGATATATATTAGAAGATGCAAATTGTATTTGGTTTGTGGCAATTCTTTGTATCACACCTACTGAATAGGCTGAATCAGATATTACATTTATGTCTCTTGGGTAATAAGTGAGAGCTAACATGATCGTATATAATTTGTTCTGCTGAGTGGACTGAAAAGGAGTTCTGATTACTTTTTTTGGTTAAATCATAAGAGTATACAGCACAAATATTTTGTTTGGATGCATCTGCAAAGATAGTCGGTCCTTTAAGAGAAACCTTAGAACCTTCTCAAAAATACATTAACAATTATGCAATAGTCTGGGTATCTTTAATGGAGATCCATGTGCCAAATTTGGAGCCATGGCCAATAAAATTTGCCACTCTGGGATGGTCTCGCAACATACATTAATTTGTGTGTTTGTATAAAAGGTGTATATCTTGTCAGGTCTTGTCCAAGATAATTGTACTGCTCGCTTAATGGTCTTTAATAAAATTGTAACCACAAGTACTGAGTAAGGAGTAAGGCTTTGTTCTGATTGTGCTGGGAGGTTCACCCACTCTATCATATGTCTCCTTGATGAAGGATTGCTATAGGTGCCACTTTCATAGCAAAAGCTGATATTTCCAAGGGTTTTTGAGTTACTCTTTCAACCACATTGGATAAAACCAGTTCAACTTCTCTTAAAGCCTCTCGAGCTTTTTTTGTAAGCTGGTGTGGTGATTTTAAAGCAGTGTTTCCCCTTAAAATATCATATAGGGGTTGCAATTGATTGGTAGTTAAGCCTAGCACTGGACACATCCATTGGATATCTCCTATTAATTTTTGGAAATAATTTATCTCTCTGTTCTTAAAGACATTTTTTGTATTATAAGTACGTTAGGATATATTTCATATCCTATATATTGAAATGGAGCATGCCTTTTAATTTTTTCTGTAGCAATATGAAGTTTGTAGTTTCTTGGTATTTCTATGGTCTTTTGTAGGCATGCTTCTAGCATTCGTTCCTCAGGTGCACATACCAATATATCATCCATATAATATAATAACATTACTTTTGGAAATGCTTTTCTTACTGGAGCAAGAGCAGCAGCAACATAGATTTGGCACACAGTAGGGATATTTTTCATTCCCTGTGGCAAAACTGTCCATTCATATCTTTTATAAGACTCAGCTAAATTAACACTGGGCACTGAAAAGGAAAATCTTTTTATATCCTCCTCATCTAGAGGGATAGAATAGAAACAATCCTTGATTTCTATAACCCAAAGAGGCCATTCTCTAGGCAACTGAGTAGGAGATGGAAGTACAGGCTGAAGAGTTCCCATAGTTTCCATCTGTTCATTTACCTTTCTTAAATCACTCAACCTACTCCATTTTCCAGATATCTTTTATATAATAAATACTGGAGAATTCCAAGGTCTTAGAGAAGGTTGTAAGTGTCCTTAGTCAAGTTGCTCTTGCACTATATCTACTAAGGCCTGAATTTTATTTCTTGTTAAGGACCACTGTTCTACCCACACTGGTGTATCAGTTTTCCACTGAATAGGAACAGGTGAGAGTGCTGGCAGCCCTTCAACAGCAGCCCTGCCTAAAAAGCCAAAGTACTCAATTTTAATCCTATCTGCTGTAAAATGTCTCTTCCCCACAGATTGATGGGGATTTTTTCAAACACAAAAGGAGTAAAAACTCCTGTTTCATTTTCAAATGTCCATTTCATAGGGGCAGCACTAACTTCTGCTGCTATTGATCCTCTTACACCAGACATGTAGGTGTCTGCCTTAATCTTTGGCCAGTAACTGGGCCAGCTGGCACCTCTAATGACTGTACGATCTGCACGTGTGTCTACCAATCCTTTTAGTGACATTCCATTCACATAAATAGTGAGCATAGGTTGGTTATTTGTCATAGCTGCTATCCAAAATATTCCTGGACTTTGCTGCTTGAAGTCAGAATCTGAGCAACCATCATCAGATTGTCTATTGGGGGTATGTAACAGTAAGTCTGATGTTACTACTTCTCCTGGTTGATAAATCACAGGTTGTCTAACCTGTGTTAGTGACTGGGATATTAGTTACAAATTCCCCAGGTTCCCACATCATTGTGTGGATGGCCACTGTTTTGTAAGCACCCTCAGGTGGTGAAATGGTCAAGCCTACTGTGCCTGGAGGCAAGGGATGCATAGGCTGAACTGGAACAGATTTTACCTCTCCAAGGGATATCTCAGTAGTCTCTACTGCATACAACTTTGTTTTTCCTAATTGCAATCCCCTTTTCACCTCCAATTGCCTTTTGGCTGATTGATTGTATAATCTCCTTCTTCTATCTTTTTGCCTTTTGGTTGATTGAAAAACTTACTATCAAATTTCTAAAGACTCTCTGGGTGTAACCTCTGCTTCCATCTTGTCCCACCTGGGATCCTGAAGCTGGGCCCCAACTATCTTTTGATTGCTACCTTGGGCCTGGGCCCTTCCTCTCATTTCTCTGGGTAATCTACATTCAGAGGCCCAGTGAAAGCCTCGGTTACATTTTGGACATGAGGTTTTGGGTTTTCTTTCACCCTGTCTTCTCACTCTATCTCCATATCTACAATGATGTAATGGGCTGAGGCTCAAGTTGATGCATGTAATGGGCTGAGTTCCCAAGCACGTGAGGCTAAATAGTAATTGGACCATACTCTATTAATATATAATCTTGGAGAAAGAATGGCCCCCATCCACTCTTTGTGCAAGTCCTGATGTGTTGTATAGGAAATGACGATTTTGGTGGGTGGAAGCAGGGGAGTGGAAAAGGAAGGGCAAGGGGAGACTGCTGGCTGGTGTTTTGACTCAGCTGACCTCATTGCCATTGCAACGGCTGTTCAGCTCAGATCTCCCTCTTCTAGCTGGCTTCCTGTCGCAGCTGCCCATATTGCTATCGCAATCCTTCTTGTCCATATTGCTGCCACAATACTTTTTTACCTCTTCACTTCAATAAAGATTGAAGATTTTTCCCTTAACCTGAATTCCTGACTCTGATTTATCTCATTCCCACTCCACAACACCTGTGTCAGCAAAGGCTGCTCTGCAGCTCCTTCAGATGTTATGATCCACAGCTGTGGAGGTTCTCAGAGAACTGATCAGTCCTTTAACATTCCAGACTAATTGAGGACTCATGCTGCATAAGGCATCAGATGAAGGGGATGGGGAAGCAAAGATCTGGTTAGATGCTTGCTCCATGTTTGAAAGCCAACAGGGAAAGACCCTGTTAAAGTGGGAGAAATTTTAAAAAACTGAATGACAGTTAACACTTACAGGGTCGACTCTCCAAATGTTATGGAGTTATTGGCCCTCCTAGCCTCCAGTAATATACTAATCCCAAATGATCAGAAGACTATTGCCAAAGTCTGACTTAAACATGGGGAGTCCCTGCAATGAATGACTGTTTGCAGATTTAGCAAAAGCCTTTGTAAGAGTCATGCAGAGTCACACCTCTCAAAATGATTTCCACAAAACCTTAGAGGTGGGAAGGTATGAAAAGAATGAGTACCAAATGCATATGACAAGGCAGTATACATGGCTGTGTCCCAATGTACCCAATGAGCATTTAGCAAAATTCAAGCTTCCAGAAAGTAGAGACCCTCAATGACTAAGATTAAAGAAGGCCCAGATGAACCTTTTCTGGATTTTGTGGCTTGGCTACGGGCAGCTGTTGAGAGGTCTGTGGGCAAAGGGGAGGCCTCCAGCTTCTTTATACAGAAATTGGCACAGGAAAATGCAAGTATAAACTACCAGAAGGCCATACTTATCTTAGATGGGAGTGGGGGGGAAGGGGTGGCCTGAAATAGATGACTAAAAAGTGTGAGCATGTCAGTTCCAGTGCTTTTCAAATGGCTGCCCTCCTGGCAGCCATTTCTAAAGGAGTCAAGAGGGAATGAAGACTAGGGAAACCATGATATGTTATCAATGTGAGAAGGCTGATCACTTCAAGGCCCAGTGCTGCCAGGCATGGTGGGGAACTTGCCCAAACATGATATGCTATAATTGCAATAAATCAGGACATTATGCAAAGAAGTGCCGCAAAAATAAATCAAGAAATGGGATGAGAGGCTCCTTGAGGGTCCCGCAATAAGCTTATCAGGTAGAGGAAAAGTGTTCTCCAGTGATTCATGCTGGACTACAGCAGGAGTATCTCTGGCTTCTGCCCGGTTGTTTGGATTTTCCCTTCATAGTAGGGAACATTTCCAAATCGACCTCAGACATAGAACTTTAGTACCTATAGCCAGGTTAGACCCAACTCTAAGAGCAACACTTGTGGTGGTACGCTTGAGATCCTAGACCCCCATTATAGTTCACACCACAGTAATTACAACAGAACAACCACAAATTGTGGTGTCTAATATGCATGACATGCCAGCATTTTTAGATAAAGGTGCTTAGATGGTCTAGACTCTGACATTAATTGGATGCAACATATTGAGCATAGCAAACTTTGGGCAACTATATATATATATTTGGGCAACTATCTATCTATCTATCTATATAAAAGGAAAAGCATTTAAAGGACTACTCGACACCGGAGGTGACAGGTCAGTTATCACACAGCTCTTTTGCCCACCTTCATGGAAGGTTTGTGCAGATGCCATGATGGTTAATGGGATGGGAGGAGCACAGTAGGCATGGGATTCATCAGAAGACTTACCCTGGCAGTTTGCAGACAAACTTGGGATACTTGGTTGTTGCAGGGCTTAGGTATAATCTATGGAGTAGGGATATCTTGAAGACTATTGAACACTCAGTTTATATACCACCTCCACAGGATTTTTAATTTGGGGCCATTGGGTGTTGGAGCACCACCTTTCATATCTTGCCCACACCATTAACATGGAAATTTAACACCATGGTTTGAGTACCCCAATGGCTCTCCTGGTGGAAAAAGCCCAAGCTGTATATGAAATTGTATAACAACTGTTAAATGCTGGACATAGAACCAATATCCAGCCCATGGAATAGCCCTGTCTTTTTTATAAAGAAAAAATCTGGGGAATTAAGAATGCTAGTGAACCTTAGAGCCACAATGCTACTTTTGAACCTATGAAGGCCCTACAGCCTGGCATGCCATCTCCTAATCTAGTACCCACCAGCTGACCAGTTACAGTAATAGACATACAAGATTGCTTCTTCTCCATTCCACTGGCCCCTGAGGATAAAAAAAAAAAAAAAAAAGATTTGTTTTTACTGCTCCCTCTATAAACAATGCAGAGCCTGATATGCAGTACCAGTGGAAAGTTCTCCGCCAAGGGATGTGTTTTAAGCCCACCTTGTGTCAAGCATATGTAGCTAGCCTATGTAGAATCAATTGGGAGGACGTGGCTTCATGCCATGATACTGCATTATATGGGTGACATGCTGTTATCAGTGAGCAGTGGGAAAGATCTCTGTCCTGCTGAAAGAAACCATAAGCATTCTCCCTCAACATGGACTGGTGGTAGAACCAGAAAAGATCCAATATAACTATCCTATCATTTTCCTTGAGCTTTGCATGGGAAATTCTACAGTTACTAATCAGATAACTAACTTACAATTAGACAAGGTGAATAGTCTGAACCTATTTCAGAAACTAGTTGGACAAATTCAATAGCTAAGGGCTCACATACCTATTCCTATTTCTTTAATACAGCTATTGTATGATATCTTAAAGGAGAGTCTGATCTAAACTCTCCTCGTAAATGAACCTCTCCAGTGAAGGAAGCAATTTATAAGATCATGGCTTCACTCTCACTTCCAAAACTGAAATGGTGAGATGTTATCCCACGTATCCTGTAGAGATCTCCCTGGTAGACCAACAAAGTCCTTTTGTGGTAATACATCAAGGTAGCAAAATTTTGGAATATGTATACACGAAGAGACCACAGAAAGTATTATCAAATCATATTGGAATGCTGGGAGAACTTGCCCTTAGGGCAGTAAAAAGAGCTTCTCATTTAACAAGCAAAAAACTTTTTTGTGTATTTACCCTTTGAACCAGGAGTTAGGGAACTCATGATTCAAACATACTGGCCATGGGCATTTTCTGCTCAATGGGCTACATCAAGCCTGCATTCTAAAAGCTTACTCCTTTTCTTGCTGTTTCATATTATGGTACAGACCTCTCATAAGACAATTAATTGTTGATGAGCCTGTGGAAAAGCAAGCCTCTTTACTGATGCCTCTAAGAACTACAAGGCCTGTTTATCACGAGCGCTCAAAAGAGATTCTTGTGTGAGAGACTCCTTATGATTCCACCCAGAAAAATGAGTTTTTTGCTATCCTCCATACCTGTAAGAGATATCAGAAACACCATATCAGATAATTTATATGCTGTCTGAGTGCTCAGAGACAGAAGATGCTGTCCTACAACCTCCAAATTCTTCAGTGCTAACCTTCTTGCTGAATTGAAGCTGATTTTACAGAGTAGGAAACATCCCATTTATGCCTTGCATATATACTGTCACAAATGATGTGCAGAAGGCATATGTGCTGGCAGTGAGGTGGCGGACTGTGCTTTACAATGCTCACTTCTCATGGTTGCTAGACCCCCTGGATTTCTTCACTTACCTGCTAATTCTCAATAGAATTTTTCCTAGGCCCATGGCAATTAGTCCCATTCAATTTGATGAATAGAATGAATTTATTTAAGTTCTTTCCATTACCTCTGTTTCTTATTGAGATGTGCTCTGAGGAAAAAGTAAAAAGTACTTTTTTGGTCACATATATTTTATAATGTTTGTTTACTATAGTTAGTATTAAACCATTAAACAGTAGACATTTCTTAATTATCTCTTATATGCAAATATTGGAGATACTAAAAGACTCTCAAAAATCTAAAAAAAGACAAAGACAATGATTTCTGTAACTTATAATTTAATTAAGGATATAGTATCCAATCCTCCCCCTCCAAAAAAAAAAATGTGAAGCAAGCCACATACAGTATAAACAAGGAATAAAAAAGGGAAATCAATAGAACTGGGAATGTCACAATAGATCTCCTGTGAAAAATAAGATTTTATTTGGACTTCAAAACAGAGGTATACCCATACATAAAGTAAAGAATAAAGAACATCCTAAGCAATAAGAGAAAATGTCTGAATTCAGAATTCAGAGGGTTCATAGAATAGCCAGGAAGCTAGTATCATTGGAGTGAAGATTACATGTAAGGTAGCAATGTGCAGTGGGTAGAGCACCATCCTTGAAGTCAGGAGGACCTGAGTTCAAATCCAGTCTCAAACACCTAATACTTCTTAATTGTAAGACCCTGCGGAAGTCACTTAACCAAACAAAGAAAACAATGAGTAAAAAGAACAAAAAGTTAGAAGTGGAATAAGTTATAGAAGTGCTTGAATGTCAAACAAGGGATTTTGATGTAATCTAGCTGGCAATAGAAAGCTATTATAGTTTATTAAAGAGTATGGGAAGAGTAACATGAAAAATAAATTTGCACTTTAGGACAATCTTTTTGCATCTTAATGGAGGATGGATTGGAATGGGAAGAAACTGGAGACAGGTAGATCCATGAGGAAGCTGTCACAATAATCCAAGTCTGAGTTGATGAGAGTTTGTAGTAGAATAGTAGCATCAGAATGGTGACTATGTGAGTGGAGAGAAGGAGACATATATAGGAGATGTTATGAAGTTAGAAACAAAACTTGTCAACAGATTGCATATGTGGATTATGTGTGAGAGAAGATTCAAGGATGTGGGCTCATTTTTATATAACTGATTTAAGAAATGGCAGTACTTTAATCTAATTCCCCTCCATTCCTCATCAGACTTATCTTCCTTTCCCTATATTTATATCAAAATTAGAAATTTGCTAAAGAAGAAAACTGGGACCAGTACCAAATAGCTTTAGCTTTTTTTTTTTTAAATATCAATTTCTTACTTTTAATCCAAAAGAGACAGATCTTATTATAGCACAGTTTAATAGGTCATTTCTTTTTTGTGGCAGCCTTATGTGTAAGCAAACTAGATAATGGCCTACCTGATGTGATTATTATAAGAGATTTCGAAGAAGGTTTAATTCCCCACCAAAACCAACACATACAAAGCTTACTAATGTCTGAAATTCCAGGAAATGAATCTTATTCTGGAGTTGGAGCTAAAGCTTTAAATAAAGGGATATTTGTCAACTTTGACAAATTAATATTTCATAAAATTCATACTAAGGTACAAATGACCTTATCTTTGACTGAACAAGTTTTAATAAAGAATATGGGACTATGAAGATAAGCTTCATGTCACCATTTTGCTATAGGTAAACTTGGTTATTACTTCAAATTCAACTATGCCTAGCAAGAGAAAAAAAATCATTGTTTTGACTTTTTTAAATAAAATATTCCAACCCCACTTCTCTAGTTTAGTTCCCTGAAAACTTCTGTCACTATAATGCTCACAATCAGCTAGCCATTTGATCCCAAGTAGGGGATTAAGCCAAATCTTATTCTCAGAAAAATAGACACATTCCATTTATATCTAGATTCAGAATTAACACTCAGCCTCTGAATCATCAGAAATACAATTTAACAACTTCAATTTGCATGTGTACATGTGATATGCAACAAAACACAACAGGAAAATCCCATTATTTATGAAATAGATTAGGATGAATATTATATAAAAATGGATTTGGAGATTGAGGAAGAAGTAAATTTTACTTCATGAATTATTTGCTTCAAAGAATCAAGAATCTGTTATTTCATTTGTGCGTCTTTGTTTCACTGACATAGATTGAAACCCTCCTTTGACTTATTAGGTGGTCTTTAAGAATCACTATGGCTGAAAAATTCCTAAATTTGGCAGTGAATCTTTCTGACTTTAACTCAGTTACAGTTTGACATTCAGAGAATATTTATTAATCACCAAATACATGCAGGGCTTCATTATAAGAGCTGAAGTTTTAAAAACAAAAATGAAAAAGTTCTTTTCCTCAAGAAGTTTACATTCTAATTGAATTAAAACCTTTGCAGTTTTTTAGGACCTGTCAGAGATTGGACTTCACAGTTATAACCTGTTATAATAGTAACATACATGATCTATTGTGCTAGAAATTTAATATCTCCTATAATTTTGCTGTACTAGGGTGATTAGTATTGTGTTTGAATAATGTCAATAAACCATTCAAATTTCTCTCATCTCCTCCTCCAATTTGAATGTTTAATTGACTCCCAAAGAAGGGAGTAAAAATATGTATCAGAAAGAAAAAGGACATCAATATTTATAGTTAATATCATTGAATTTTATGATAGTGAAAGTTTCTCATGAAGTTGGAGAATAAGGGATCTTTGTTACTTAGACAGGCTTTTATGAGACCAGAACCTAGCTCTTGTATTTGTAAAAGTGAATCACTGAGAAGTTTGTTCACTTACTAGAACCATAAGGCAGGAACAACAATGATGTCCCCTGTCAGATAAAGACAATTCTAAAAGGATGTCTCTCTTGCTTAACACTATGACCAAAAGCAGAAAAGGATTTACCTTATGCCTAGAGTTTAAGTCTTAATTTAGAACTACAGTTACCTAATTAGACCAGAGGCTAGTGTGTGTTTTGGGCCCTTTTGGGGGGCCTCCAAGGTAAAAAGCATTTTGAAATAAAACCATATTTTAATTTTTACAGCTGAAGGGGAAAAAATCTTATTCTAGTTTCATCTGGTAAAAGTCACATATTCTGAGTAGTGTTAATTTAAGTAAAAATACCACCCACAATATACAATGTACTTATAAAATGAAATGAATAAAATGAAAATATGATAAAATTATTGGCTTCCACAATTCTTCACAAATCAGTGCAACTCATTGACTGGTTTTGTGGTAAATTTTATACAATCACTAAGCCTTTACAAAATAGAAGACAGGATATCATAAGGAAATGAAAAATTATTTAGAAGATATGATATGTCTTGAAATATTTGAGTTATTTTGAATAAGTAAATCAGATTCATTCTGCCATAGAGTAGGACTGGTGGGGAGGAGCTACAGGGAAATAGATTTCATATGATCATAAAATCACAGAATTACAGAAAGAACTTTAGAAGTTATCCAGTTAATTTCTCTAATTTTACAAAGAAGAAAAGTATCAGTAAAGTTAAATGACTTGGTTAAGGTAAAAAAGTTAGTAAAGATATCAGGCAAGAATAAAACTTTCATATGTTGACTCCAGACCCAATGTTCTTTCTATTTTGATGATCTTTCTCAAAACATAAGGAATACCTTATACACTAATACTTAAAAACAATTAGAATTTCCCCAAATGGAACAGATTTCTTTGTGATAGGCTTAATTGGAATAGTTACCATGTTAGAGATGTTGGATAAATGATTTATATATTTAATAAATTGTACCAAATGACTTCTGAGTTTTTAAGGGATATCTTCATTCATTCATTTCATCTATGACAGAAAGTTAAATGGAAAGCTCAGGAGACTGCATCACTAGCATGAATATCGTGGATAGATATGTCAAGTGGATGACAAGACAGGCCTAGAATTATGGCTAGATTATAAACACTTTTAATATAGAAATTACTCCAAAGAAATCTATTACCTCAGTGATTCTCATACAATAAATATGTAGTATTTCAGTATCTCAGCAGGTTTTGTATTTTCCATGACCTATTTAAGGATCTCAGCAATAAATCAAAAAAACTCTCTTTTAAAGAGATATAAATGTATAGAAAAACAACAATAACAACACACACACACACATGTTTGTGATGATGTTTAACTAATTTTATTTATGCTTTGAAGGATTTTAGTATTTATTATGTTGACATATTGTTCAGTATATTTAACAAGCAAAAAAGACATTTCATACATAAAATAGATTAGAAATATTAGTCACTGTCAATTCCCCAGGTATGGTACTTTTGATGTTTCTTTTCATTTTTAAAAATAATTTAAAATTGCAGTTCAAACTAACACTAGAATTTTTTTGCTGTTATCCTCTTCTGAAATGTACATACATAAAGTATTTATATCGGCTTCCAGTAAGCACTAATGTGAGCCCTGTACTTGTGTTTAAACTTGTCTGCTTCCCAACAACTGAAATAAAATATTTTCATCAGAATCTCTTTTTCAAAAAATTAAAACTTGAAAAATTATAGCAATGGCATTAGCCTAAAATATGTATTTCCTAGAAGAAGTATTTTATTTTTTTTTTAATACTTAAGAATGGGCATATTTTAACCATGAACAATAACCCTATAAAAATAACCTGGATAACCTATAGGTTCACTTCACTCAGGCTATAAGATAATATCCTGCTTTTAAATTTATTTGGGAATGGTATTATATGTGAATTTCCATATTAAAAATCCTTATTTATTAGTCATACTCCTGAGTAAAAGGTATTTTACAAAAGTCAGCATATAGCACATTCCTTTACCTTCCTCATCTTTAAATAATATAAAGGAAGTTAAGAGAGCATTTTTTTGTTTTTATAACAATAGCCAGTGCTATATTTAAAATGTCTTTGAGAGAGCAGTGAATTATATTCAATGGTCACTCAGCTAAATTCTTATCTTTTCTATAGAATATGAGCTGAACTCCATTCTAATTTAAAACCTTTTCTATTTATAAAACTTAGTACTTCTTGTTCTTTCATATTCCCTTTTCAAATATTATATGTGTTCTAGAAAATATAAAAGAAGGCCACAAAGCATGTTGTAAATATTTACAAGCATGTAAGGATTATAATTAGAAACATGGAACAAGTCTTTTTTTTTTCTGCACAATAAACAAGATAAAAATATCTAAGAATTTATACCTTAGCACAAAGGATTTTCCATTTGACAAAGTAAAGGAAGTGGCATGAGGGAAAGGTGAAAAGTTGGCTAGTCAGTTATAATTCATTAAACATCTATGTCCTAGTCATTATACTAAGTACTGTGAATTCTCCCTAAGTGTAAAAAATAGGCTGTGCTTACAAGCACTTCACAATCTCATGAGGAATATGATGTGCAAAGAGATATATACAAAGAAGAGAGAGTGAGCATTAGAATTTTGAATTATTAGAAGGGACTTCTAGTAGGAAGTATAATTTTAGTTGGAGCTTGAACGAAGATAGAAAATCCAGAGAGTGACATGAAGAGAGAATTAAAGACATGAGGAACAACCAGTGAAAACACTCAGAGTTTGGCAATGAAGTACCATGTAAAAGAAAAAGAAGTGAACAATATCACTGGATTATAGCATACATGATTGGGAAGGAGATGTATGTTTAAATATGACTGGAAAGAAAGGAATAAGTCATGTTATAAGTCAAACAAGATGTTATATTTTATTCCAGAGGTAATTTGTATGCACATAAATCTAAATTATTGGAGTTGTGTTTGGGAGATGATATTATCAGAATACTTTAAGAAGATCAATTTGACAGATGGTCATAGGATATTGTTAAATGGCAAAGAGTTGAGGCAGAGAGGCAAACTAAGAAGCTATGTTAGTGTCCAAGTAAGAGATAATAAGGGTCTACATAAATGTGGAGGCAGTACCCAAAGAGTCAAGGGGAAATATATGAGAGATATGATAGTAGAAAAAAACATGATATTTGTTGGATATTGGGAGGGGAGTGAAAATGTCAAGGAGGACAAATAAATTATGAGGCTGGATTATTGAGAAGATGATGATATCCCAAACAATTATATAAAGGTTGGGAAGAGGGCAGGTTTGGGGGGGAGAAGATTGGGTTTGTACAGTTTGGAATGTGGAGATCCTTGAAAGCCAGCTAAAATATCTGCAGCATACTTGATAAATAATGAAGAGTAACTTTATATTTGTACATAGTGAAAGAATATAGACAGAACTATTCAATAGAGATTTGGTTGCATATAAAGCATAATAAAATTTCATTATAAATTGGAATGAAATAATTTAAGACCAAAGAAAACTGGGTGGTTACATAGCTACTACAGTTTCGAAGACTCAGATTTGCACTATCAGTATAATTTGCACTCCAAAAAGTTGGAATTGTTACCTGTTCATCCCCTACCCCTGGCAAGTTTGCAAGGGATCTATTCAAGATGCCTGGGATCTCTCTTACTTTTACTTGCATGTAGGGGAAAAAAGACTATGTACTGAATATCTTTCCCTCTATTCATATGGTTTGAACTTTTTCAAAATCTATTTTTCAATTACATAATTTATTCTGATTTTTTCCTTATTATATTTGCAATCTGCTCACAAATAGCATTTCCTCCATTTCTCTGAATAGCACTTAATTATAAATTTTCAGAAACATTAGTATATTAACTTTTAATCATCCAACAACAATAAAAAATGAGAATTTAAAAGTATTCCTTCGAAGCAACAAACTGGGAAAACATCATCACAGTTAAAGGTTCTGATAAAGGCTTCATTTCCAAAATATATAGAGGACTGACTCTAATTTATAAGAAATCAAGCCATTCTCCAATTGATAAATGGTCAAAGGATATGAACAGACAATTTTCAGATGATGAAATTGAAACTATTACCACTCATATGAAAGTGTTCCAAATCATTATTGATCAGAGAAATGCAAATTAAGATAACTCTGAGATACTACTACACACCTGTCAGATTGGCTAAGATGACAGGAAAAAATAATGATGAATGTTGGAGGGGATGCGGGAAAACTGGGACACTGATGCATTGTTGGTGGAGTTGTGAACAAATCCAATCATTCTGGAGAGCAATCTGGAATTATGCCCAAAAAGTTATCAAATTATGCATACCCTTTGATCCAGCAGTGCTACTATTGGGCTTATATCCCAAAGAAATACTAAAGAAGGGAAAGGGACCTGTATGTGCCAAAATGTTTGTGGCAGCCCTGTTTGTAGTGGCTAGAAACTGGAAATTGAATGGATGTCCATCAGTTGGAGAATGTCTGGGTAAATTGTGGTATATGAATGTTATGGAATATTATTGTTCTGTAAGAAATGACCAGCAGGATGAATACAGAGAGGCTTGGAGAGACTTACATGAACTGATGCTAAGTGAAATGAGCAGAACCAGGAGATCATTATACACTTCGACAACGATATTGTATGAGGATGTATTCTGATGGAAGTGGATTTCTTTGATAAAGAGACCTAACTCAGTTTCAATTGCTCAAGGATGGACAGAAGCAGCTACACCCGAAGAAAGAATACTGGGAAACGAATGTGAACTATTTGCATTTTTGTTTTTCTTTCCCAGTTGTTTTTTACCTTCTGAATCCAATTCTCCCTGTGCAACAAGAAAACTGTTTGGTTCTGCAAACATATATTGTATCTAGGATATACTGCAACATATCTAATATATATAGGACTGCTTGCCATCTAGGGGAGGGGGTGGAGGGAGGGAGGGGAAAAATCAGAACAGAAGCAAGTGCAAGGGATAATGTTGTAAAAAATTACCCTGGCATGGGTTCTGTCAATATAAAGTTATTATAAAATAAAATAAAATATTAAAAAATAAAAAAATAAAAACATATATAGCTAAAAAATATAAAAATAAAAGTATTCCTTCATTTTAGTGAAAAAAAATATGAGAACTTTAAAGGAGTTCCAACTTTCTTATAAATAATAAAGTTTCCTTTCCATCTCCCAAACATTTTTAAGCTCAACTAGCTGTCCATTTCTTGGTGGTTTATTTGGCATGTTTTTTTTTTTTTTTTTTTTTTTTTTTTTTTTTTTTATCAAACAAATGAACTCCCATATATCATCTATCTAATTCTAAACTATATAGAAAATAAAGGCTAGATGAAGATAGTCATTTGGTTATTTTCATATAAATAGTCTCATCTCTGTAAAATAATTAAAAATGTATCTATAGTTCACCAACCAGAGAGAAACTTTTTTCAAATTGCTCTATTTGCTGGATCTCTTCCATTACCAACAGGAAAAGCCTTAGTGAGGATGCATCTACCTTTTTTTTTTTTTTTTTTTTTTTTTGCCTTGACTGAGATAAATTATAAAAAGGTTATATGATATATTGAACATATATTGGACTATTGCCATCTAAGGAAGGGCTTAGGGGAAGGGAGGGAATATTGGAACATAAGATTTTGCAAAGGCTACTGTTAAAGAATTTCCAAGCATATGTTTTGGAAATTAAAAAGCTTTAATAAAAAAAAAGATTCTATGATAAAGTTCTTATATAATTTTGATTAATATATAGAATATACTTTGTAAGTAGTTCCTTAAGGTAAGATATCATTTTATTTTATTGAATAAAAAACTTTTTCAAGGTCAAATATAAAAACTATTTAATATGGGGAGGTATATTATCTACCATTTATTCAACTGTGAGATGATAAAGATATGTTCCACTGTGATGTAACTCTTGCAAAAGACTTTCTTCTTCTTTACCAAAATAGACATGAAGGAATACTTTGTTGCATGTATGTATTATGAGTATTTTTAATTTTTTTTTAAATAGAAGGCATCATAAGCACATAGGTTGGAAGTTAATATTCTTTAGGTGGGCATTCCCTGGTATTTAGATTTCATAATTTCTCTCTATACTTTTAGCAACTCATTCTTTTTTATAAACATTATTAATTAATATCAAAATGGCTTTGCAATTATATGACTTCCAGAATGGCCCTTTTTAATGTATATTTTATCTAATCCAACTGCTTTCTCTATTTTCTTTTATTTTTTATAACATTAAGTATCTCTAGGATTTAGATGTTAGAGTTAAAGTGCAATGATTCTATGGTCTTAATAATTTTTATTTTTCCAAATACAAACAATCTAATTTTCAACATTCACCTTTGCAAAATATTGTGTTACAATTTTTTTCTCTTTCCCTCTTCCCTCTTCCCTTCCCTAGACAGCAAGCAATTGATTATGGGTTAAACATGTGCTATTCTTCTAAATATATTTTCATATTCATCATGCTGCACAAGAAAAATCGGGTGAAGAGGGGAAAAACATAAAAGAAGGAAGCAAACCAATAGCAACAATAAAAATTGTGTAACTACTATACTTTCATCCACATTCAGTCTCCATATTTTTCTCTCAGGATGTGGATGACACTTCCTATTAGAAATGTATTGTAATTGCCTTGATTATTTTAGTTTTTTTATGATAGTGCAAACAATTTGTTTTAAAATTTTCATGAACTGGAGGGTCCTAAAGTTTTGTAGGAAATTGAAAAAGTGACTTTTAAATTGTAATAACAAGGATAGGGAAAGTGTTGTAACTGAATTGTGTGTGTTTAAAATATAGATATTTTTGAAAGACAGAAATAGAGAAAAACAAAATAAAATTGTCATAGAGTTTTCCAACTTTGTCAATTATTCTCTTTCCAGCTTTTTTTTTCCTGATTAATGTCTTTCAGGTGTTCATAAGCCTTAAAATAAGGTGGAGCCAAGATTGTGGAAAGCAGACATGACTTTCTGTGACCTCCTTTGACCTTCTCTCAAAGCAACAGTAGATTAAACCTCTGAACTGGTTATAGAATGACAGAAGCCACAAATATCTGGAATACAACATATTTTCAGAAGAAGATACCTTGGAAGAACTTCAGAACATGTCTGTTTCAAATGGGCAGGGACAGTTGGCTGAGCCCAGACTACAGCACCAAGAGACTGGGGTAAGGAGCTGGGATGGGAAGTCAGAACATTGAAGCAACTACCAGATTATCTTCTGTGAGGCTGTTAGGCTACTCCGTCCTGTTTGCAAACAGGTGTTAGCAGATTTGCTGCAAAATACCCAAAAGTGAATACAAAAAGCAAATTATAAGCTGCTCAGCCCTGGAAAAACTGGCACCTGGCCATGATTATCCAGTATTGCAAGTCAGAAAAACTGACAAACTAAAGCAGCTGTGGCCACTTTGCCTTAACAGATTTCAACCCTTAAAAATTAACAGAAAAGCAAAAAAGCACTCTAATCATAGACAACTTTCATGAAGAGAGCAAACAGACCTCAAACCTTGAGTTTCGTAAAGGCAAATCAACTCCAGATAAAGTTACAAAAGGAGAGTATGAGCTGGTCCCCATTTCACAAGACCATCATGGAAGATCTCAAAAAGAATTTTAAAAGTGAGTTAGAAGTAAAATGGAGAAAGGAAATGAGATCTTTGGAAGAGGAAATAGAAAAGGAAAAACAAAAATTGTCAGAAGAAAACTCCTTAAAAAAAGATTTGATGAAATAGGAAAAGCATATATCTCGCAACAAAATAGATTTGATGAAATGGAAAAAGCATATAATTCCTTGCAAAATACATATGAAAAAGATTCCAAGTCATTGAAAAATCGAATTTGGGAAATATATTAAAAAAAAAAAAAGATTCAATGGACAAAACAATTCAATTGGCCAAATAATAAGGATCTGAAAAAGAAAGGTAACTGAAGAAAATAATATACTAAGAATTATAATTGAACACATAGAAGTGAATGACTCAATAAGACTTCAAGAATCAGTTAAACAAAACCAAAAAAAATATATAAGAAAATATGAAATACCTCCTAGGAAAAATGACTGATCTGGAAAATAGGTGTAGGAGAGGCAAACTAAGAATTATTGGATTTCTTGAAAGCCATGATGAAAAAAGAACCTAGATATTGTCTTTGAGGAAATAATACAATAAAATTGCCCTGATGTCCTAGAATCAGAAGGTAAAATAGCCATGGAGAGAATTCAACAATTACCTCCCAAAAGAGATCAAAAATGAAAATTTCAAGTAATATCGTGGATAAATTTCAGAACTATAAGGCCAAGGAATAATACAAGGACCTAGAAAGAAACAATTTAAATTCCAAGGAGCCACAATCAAGATTTCCCAGGTCCTAGGAGCTTCCACCTTAAAGGATCAAAGGGCCTGGAATTGGATATTCTGAAAGACAAAGGAACTTGGATTACATAGAAGAATAAGCTATCTAGATAAAATGATCATTTAGGGCAGAAGATGTGTGGTGAGCTTTTTCTTCTCAAAACTCTGCCAGGTGATAAAAGTTCAGATCTTTTATTATCTCCAATATAGCCAAGGTTAGCTTAGAGGTCTATCTCTCTGCTTGGTTTCAAGAGTTCCCTCCGAATGTCGCCAAATCCAAAGGTTCTGTCCTTCAGCTTCTGCCTCTTCTTTCTTCTGCCTCCAGCCAGCTCCACTCTTCATGTCATTCCAGTGAAATCTGTCAAAGTGCTCTCTGTCTGCACCAGAGTGCTCCTCTCCAGTCCAGCTGAACTCTCTTCTGCGACCAGCCAGCCAAGTGGAAAATATATTCTCTCTTGCCTTGCCTCGGAGAGAGGGCTTCTGGCTTAATTCCGCTGAAATCTCGACTTGTAGCTTCTTCACTCTGAAAAACTTCTTTGACTGGCCCATTGAAGCTCTATTTATGCTCCTTCAAGAGAGAGATTGTGGGTTTTCTCCCATAGTGCTCTCTGGCCCAAAGAGCTTCAAGGGAGGTGTGAACTCATAAAGTTACAAAGTTTACTTTGTGAAACTCCCATACTTGTGAACTCCAATGAGTAAAGGTGTAAACACAAGCCTTGTATTAATTAGTTCTACTTAGTACCTTGTTTCAGGTTCTGGCCCAAAACATCTTCTTGTAAGATTAGATCAATTCTAATTAGTTAGCAGTTTGTAAAGATTCCAACAAAGATGGGCATTCAGTGATACAGGTGAATTTCATCTATTTCTTATGAAAAGACCAGAGCTTAACAAAATTTGATCTCCAGACACACAGCTCAAGAGAAGCATAAAAAGGTAAAAGGGAAAGAACTCTTGAGAACTATATATCTATTGTGGTTATATTTAGAGAGTATAGGTATAATTTGATTTTAGTATGATAATATGAAAAAGAAACTAGAGGCAGTAAAAAGATTGTATTGGAAAAAGAGGTAAAAAGGAGAAAATAAGGGACATTACCTTTCACAAAGAGGCAAAGAAGACTGATTATAACTGAGGGAAAGAAGGGAGGGAGACGAGCATTTTGGGTCAACAAGAGAATATTAGACATATTTGGTTTCAAAGAGGAACTTGTTTCACCTTATTGGAATTGGAATGGGAAAAAGGAAAAGAAAGGAAGACAGTAGTAGAAGGGAAAACAGAAGTAGTAGGAAAACATATAAGAAAAGGGGAAGGGTTTTAAAAGGGCAGAGCTATTGGAGGGAGGTGGTGATCAGAAATAAAATACAGGAGAGGAGGGAAGGGGAAAGGAAAGAGATAAATATAACTTTAGGTAAATAAGATGGCAGGAAATACAAAATTAGTTATTTTAATTGTGCATGTGAATTGGATGAACTCTCATAAAATGGAAGTGGATAGCAGACTAGATTAAAAGCCAGAATCCTACAATATGTTGTTTATAAGAAACACATTTAAAGCAAAGTGATACAATGATACAAACAGAGTAAAGGTAAAAGGTTAGAGCAAAATTTATTATGCTTAAAGTAAAAAAAAAAAAAAAAAAAAAGCAGATATAGTGATCCTGATATCAGATCAAACAAAAGCAAAGGTAGATCTAATTAAAAGAGATAAGGAAGGAAACTATATCTTGCTAAAGGGTATCATAGGCAATGAAACAATACCAATACTAAACATATTTTCACCATGTATGAATGGCATCCAAATTCCTAGAAGAGAAGTTAAGAAAGAAGCCAGAAGAAATAAATAGCACAACTATATTAGTGAGGGATCTCAAAGTTGTACTCTCAGAACTATATAAATCAAGCCACAAAATAAATAAGAAAGAAGTTAAGGAGTTAAACAAAATGTTAAAAAAAAAAACACAACTTAGGTATGATTGATATTTGGAGAAAATTAAATGGAGACAGAAAGGAGTTTACTTTTTTCTCAGTGGTTCATAAATATCAAATACCATACCAATACCATACCAAAATTGACCATATATTAGGGTTCAAAAACCTCAAAATCAAATGCAAAAAGGCAGAAATAGTAAATGAATTTTTCAGATAATGAAGCAATAAAAACCATATGCAATAAAAGACCCATGGAAAACAAATCAAAAAATGAAATCATCTAATCTCAAAGAATGAATGAGTAAAGCAACAAATCATACATACAATCAATAACTCCATCCATGAGAATGACAATAATGATACAACATATCAGAATTTGTGGGATGGGGCCAAAGTGGTTATAAGGAACATTTTTTTTAATCCCTAGATACTTACTTGCATAAAATAGAGAAAAAGAAAACCATTGAATTGGGCTTATAAGTAAAAAAAAAAAAATAGAAAAAGAACGAATTAAAAACCTTCAATTAAATACCAAATTTGAAATTCTGAAAATAAAAGAGGAGATTAATAAAACTTAAAATAAGAAAACCATTGAATTAATAAATAAAACTAAAATTTGGTTTTTGAAAAATCAAACAAAATAGATAAACTTTTATTTAATTTCATTAGAAAAGGGAGAGCAGAAAATTCAATTGTAGAAAGACAGAATTTTTGACCAATGAAGAGGAAATAAAAGCAATAATTATGAGGTATTTTGCCCAGCAATATGTCAATAAATTTGATAATTTAAGTGAAATAATGGAATATCTACAGAAATATAGATTGCCCAGGTTAACAGAAAAATAAGTAAATTGTTTAAATAGTCCTGTTACTTAAATTAAGTATTCAATTACTTAAATAGCCCTATTGAGTAATAGGACAATCTATTAATCAAATCCCTAAGAAAAAATTTTCAGGGCAAGATGGATTTACATGTGAACTGTACCAAACATTTAGAGAACAATTAACTCCAATACTATATAAACTATTTGAAAAGATAGGGAAAGAAGGAGTCATATCAAATTCCTTTTATGACACAGATATGCACTGATACCAAAACCAGATAGGGTGAAAACAAAGAAAGAAAATTATAGACCAATCTACCTAATGAATATTGATGCAAAAATCTTAAATAAAATATTAGCAAAAAGATTACAGAAAATCATCCCCAGGATAATACACCTTGACCAATTATGATTTAGATCAGGGATGCAAGGCTGGTTCAATATTAGGAAACTATGAACATAATTGACTATATCAATAACTAAATTAACAAAAATCAAATGATTATATCAGTAGATGCAGAATTAGCATTTGAGAAAATCCAACATCCACTCCTATTATAAACACTAGAGAGTATAGGAATAAATGGATTTTTCCTTAAAATACTCAGTAGCATCTAGTTAAAATCATTAGCAAGTGTCATATGTAATGGGAACAAAGTAGAATCATTCCCGATAATATGAGGAGTGAAACAAGGTTATCCACTATCACCATTATTAATCAATATTTTGTTAGAAATATTAGCTTTGGCAATAAGAGAAGAAAAGATATTAAAGGAATTAGAGTAGGTAATGAGGAATCTAAATTATCACTCTTTGCAAATGATATGATGGTACACTTAGGGAACCCTAGAGAATCAACTAGCAAACTACTACAAATAATATAACATTTTAGCAAAGTTGCAGGATACAAAATAAATTCACAGAAATCATCAACATTTTTATATATTACCTACAAAGTCCAGTGGCAATAGATATAAAGAAAAATTCCATTCAAACTAACTGTTGATAGTATAAAAAATTTGGAATCCATTTACGAACAGAAAGTCAGGAACTATATGAACCCAACTACAAAACACTTTCCACAGAAATAAAGTCAAATCAATTGGGAAAATATCAAGTGTTTGTGGGTAGGCTGAGCAAATATAATAAACATAACAATACTTTCCAAATTAGTCTTGTTATTTATTGCCATACCAATCAAACTCCCAAGAAATTATTTTACAGATCTAGAAAATTTAATAACAAAGTGCATCTGGAAGAACAAAAGGTCAAGAATTTCAAGGGAATTAATAAAACAAAATGCAAATGAAGAGTGGCCTAGCAATATCAGACCTAACACTATATTATAATGCAGTGGTCATCAAAACCATTTGGTACTAACAAATATTGTAGTCAGTCAGTGGAATAGATTAAGTTCAAAGGACAAAATAGTCAATAACTATAGTAATCTAATATTTGACAAACGCAAAGACACAAGCTTTTAGAATAAAAATTCAGTATTTGACAAAAACTGCTGGGACAATTGGAAACTAATATGGGAGAAACTAGGCACTGACCCACATCTAACAGCATATGCCAAGATAAGGTCCACATAGGTTCATGATTTAGACATAAAGAGTGACATTATAAGCAAATTAAAAGAACATAGGATAGTTTGCCTCTCAGATCTGTGAAGAAAAAAAGAAATTTGTGTTGAAATAAGAAGTGGAACTTTTAATTGAACACCAAAAAATAACTTTGATTATATTAATTTTAAAAGTTTTTGTACCAAGAAAACTAATGCACACAAGTTTCGAAGGGAAGCAATAAACTGGGAAAGCATTTTTACATTTAAGAGTTCTGGTATAGGCCTCATTTTAAAAAATATATAGAAAATTAACTCAAATTTATAAGAATTCAAGCCATTTCCCAATTGATAAATGGTCAAAGAATATTGTAAAGAACAGGAACTTTGCAGAAATATATTTAAGGCTCAATATGATTAATATAATCATACACATTGGGTTAACAGTTATGCTTTTTCAATGCCACTTGTAGTCAGAGATGGAACCACTTGATGTTTCTTGAATTTTCTCCTTTGTTTCAGGGTTTTTCTCTTTTTCTGTCTCTCTCTGATGGACAAGGCAAATATGGCTTGTTGGCACCCACCTGATTCCTTCTCCATCTGTAGAGATACAAGCAAACCCTCTACCCCAAGAAGTTAACCTATCTAGTCCTTGAGGATTAAAGGTATGCTAGTGGTATGTAAAATCTGATACTGTGCACAAAATTGTGGAAAATGTTTAGAAGTGTATGCAGGTTCATTATCTGTTTTTATTGCTTTTGGCACACCCATAATTGTAAAAGCTTATATAAGGAATTCAGTGACCACTCAGGCTGTCTCTTTTGCTCCTGATATTGCAAAAGTAAATCCTGAAAACATTTTCTACTACAATATGGATAAAAGACAGATGGCCAAAAGATTTATAATGGTTCATATGCATTTGCCAAATTTCATTGGGTCTCAAACCATGAGGGTTTTTTTTTTTTTTTTTTCCCCTCTGGAGGGAGCGTAGGAGTGTGGAAAGTTGGACAGCTTTTTACTATGCTCCTAGCTTCCTCTTTTGTTATGGTCTTATGTTATGTTCTAGGACTTATGGACATGTATAATTCCTCATGTTCATTCATGTTGCTTGTTAAATCATAACTAGTCTTTCTTATATTACTATGTGCTTGTGTAATACCTCCCATGTTAATAAATTTATGTATACCTGTTTCAAGTGAGACCCTTCAAAAACCCGCTAATCTGGTTTGATTCCCCATTTCTCTTTGGTGTTTTCATTTCCCTGAGATGTCAGGGAGAGTGTGATCACCTTCTTTTTGATGTTTTCACCCCCCTTTCTGAGGACTCAGGGAGGGCATTATTACCTTCTTTTTAGGGTTCTCACCTCCCTGAGAAGTCAGAGAGAGTGTGACCACCTGTGATCTAAAACAAAAGAAAGCTGGAGATGTAAAGGGCAGGAACTTGGGAGAAATATACTTAAGGCTCAGTATGATTGATTTAATCCTACAACAAGGTATTAACCCAGTGGAATTTATAAGTTATCTAGTTTAGCATCTGAGTTCTCTAGTTCAATATGATTGATTTAATCTTACAACAAATAATGGTTCCCTAGTGATATAATGATTGGTTTATAGTCATCATTCTATAATGATGTAATTGTAATAGAATATATAAACTTGGACAAACTTAGCCAGAGCCAGACTTCAAGATAGAGACTGTCCTGGTGGCTCTCCTGCCTCATTCACTGAAACCAAGATCCATTTCGGAGGATCTTCAGAAAACTAGACCAGGCCCAAGTGAAGGAGATAGACTGTGAAGGAGATAATAAAGACTTTGGACTTTATCCCTGACTATTCATGTGATGATTACTCTGCTAAAACGAAGGCTGGTCCCAAGACCTCCAGAAAGCCAACCAGAACATTACAGAATAGGAACAGACAATTTTCAGATGAAGAAATTAAAACCATTTATGGTCATATGAAAAGGTTCTCTAAATTCTGGTAAGACATAAATTGGTGCAAAGAGAAGGTGTGCAGAAAAATGAAAATATATTTATGATCAAAAAACTTTGTAATGATGATCAACTGTGAAATATTTAACTTCTTTGATCAATGCAATGATCCAAAATAATTTCAAAAAATGTATTTAAAAAATACCATCCAACTCTACAAAAAGAGAATTGTTGAATTTTGAGTGCAAATTGAAGTTTTTTTTTTCATTTTTCACCTTGCTTTTTTGTCAAAATGACAAATAATGGTGATATGTTTTGCCCTACTTCACAAGTATAATTAATTTGTGATTCCTTGTCTTTTCAAACAGTATGAGGAAAGACTGAAGGAATACAGAAAATTCAGAAGTCCATTAAAAATAATGATAAAGTCAGTACAAAATATTTTTAATGATATAGTTTTGTCTCCATATAAGTGATAGACAACTACAAATGATTAAACCTATTTTATATATCCCTTTTTATCATGGGCTACTACAGTTCTCAGTTCTTAGAAAATAATTCTTAAGAAGCAAATGAAATTTAATGGTGGGATTAGACTCCAAACCTTTTTAATATGGTACATCCCACCTGAGCTTTATCTCCACTGGACTATCCTCAGAGAAAATAGCATTCTTTCATCCTTCAATGAGTAATCAAAGTTTGACTTTATGGAGACTCCTATATTAGTATTGTCAAATGACATTGAATGTCTGATGCAAGGATAGTTTAGTCAGATTAATAAGGTAGGGCAAATATCAGATATATTATCAACAAAGGTATAATCTACAAACCATTACAAATCATTGTCAAATTAAGAGAAAGTAGTTGCTAAAGATGACTTGGTAGCTTCACAGCAAGGTGAATGAGAAAAGAGCAATATTCTTCATAATTTAAAAAGAAAAGTGGATGGAAAGATTGTTCATTTCCATAAAGAGCACAGCTACAATTTCCTATAAGAGAAGCAATAAAAAGCAAGTAGTACTTGAAATACATATGTGTTTGCAAAGAATATTTCTTTCTTGCAAGTACTAAAAATGTCAAACTAACGATGTCTAAGCAAAAATACATACAAGGTGAAGTGAGGTTGAAAACAAATGTAGAAATGTACAGCACCACTTTTAGTGGAATCACCAGAAAATCTATTCACTTACTAAGAATGAGCAGTTGAGTGATACAAGCCATATGTTTGAAAAGATTTTAAAGGCAGTTTTTTAGTCATAATTGATGTTGGAGTTAATAAGTATTTTCTAAGACTGAGTTACTGAGAAAATCTAAATAAAAAATGGGAAATTAAATACTAAATGACATTAAGTCATAGAGTATTCACGCCAGAAATGATATTAAGCTTGACTTCTCCATTTCATAAACAATGAAACTAAGTCCAAGAGAATTTAAGTGGCTCCCAAAGAAAACAAAAATATGCCCTATGACCTATGCATCCTGGTTGAATTTTGTTTTTGTTTTCTTACCAAAAATTATCATCATATTTTAAAGTATCTTTATATTTTGTAATGAATGTATTTAAAGTCCCTCAATAATTCATTACACTCTTACCTGTGACTGCAAGAAATTTTACCATGTGTAGAAATCACATCTCTGTAAAACATCTTTGAAATGGGGTTCAGGATTCAAATCCATCAGTGAGTGAGGGGGATGTCTACCTCAAGTATGTGAAAGCTTCTTCTTGTAGAATGACAGATAAGAACAATTTATTCCAATAGTCATTAGGGCAGCAGAAGCAGATGAAATGCAGTACAGCACTTATAGTTTGGCCCATCATCAAAAATGCCAAAGTAGTCCAATGAATCTTAGGCCATCACTAATCATCTTGGCATTTGTCCTGCTACCACACTTTAGTAACTAAATGGGAGCTAGGCTGACATCTTTGCCCAACTCTTAACTCCAATTCACAGAAAAGTCAAGACATCTTTGATGTCTTTAGTCTTTTTGAAAAATGAAGGGTAACCAAAAACAATTAAAACTTCACTACTAGAAATTAAACAAAATTAAACCCAACATATAGGATAGATTCTATCTTGAGGATTAGTGGAAAGACAAATTAGCTTCACAGAGAATGAGAAGGTATAATGAGACAAGTATGAGGGACTATACACATGAGAGAGATGAGGAATTCACTAAATTATCAACATTAATCAGATGAAATTTTCACTCAAGTGAATGATTATATGATTTAAATAAATTCATTTCAATTTACAAACATTTTCCATATACAAACAACTATACTTAGATCTGGAGATTTAAAAAAAATGTTTTTGAATATGTCTAGGCTCAAAAAAACCAGTTGTAAGAAATTTCTCCTCATTAAGGGATATTGATAATTCAATGTCTCAGATTAGTGAGGCAGAGTAAATGACATATTAGGAGAAAAAAGAGATCCAAAGTGTTCTTGCTTCTGATGTTGAGAAAGAACATGCATCATTAAAATTATTTTCAAAATTTTTGAGGGAGAAAAATTCCGGAAATAAAAGAAAAGCTGGCAATATATTTTATTTTCCTATCAGCTTACTACACTAGAGACTTCAAGGACTTTCCACTTTTGTAAGATCTAGGCCTCTGGCTCTCTTAATTGAGCTAAGTTATCTAATTTTCAATGAGAAAAATCCTTTCCTTTATGTTGTTGAGTATATATTCTCTTAAGCATAGGTTTTTTTTTTTTTTGATTTGTTTTCTATCAATGTAGATAAAATAATTTAATTGCTATTTGCCATGTGTGTTTATTATGAAATTGACATTTGATTGAGAAGAAGTTTAGGCCATGGATATATCATTTGAAATTATTATTTTTTTTAAATTATAGCAATTCAGAGTGCAGGTTGAAACTAAAAATCATTTCCTCATTCTGATCTGTTTCTTGCTCACCAGTCCAAGATGGTTCTCAGGAGAAAGTGAGGCTGCTGACTTTGCACAGCTCATCCTCACTTAAATCCAATTCACTTACACAACATGGCATCATCTCCCTAATGCCATGATCTTCCTCAAGAATAAAGGGCAACCGACAGCTACTTTGTTCAGTCTTACCTTCACAGAACTAGATACCTAAGCAACTGCTTATGTTAGTACTTCCTGTTATCCAGCCCCCTGTCTTGAGTCATTTTGTTTATTCCACTCATTAAATTATAAAATCCTTGAGGACAGGGACTATCTTGCTTTTCATTAAATGTATCCACAGCACTTAATACAGTATCTGACTCATAGTAGACACTTAATAAAAATTTCTTAGTTTGCAGCATCATTAAAATAAGAAATTTGGACTAACTGATCTTCAAGATTTAATTAGCTTCAAGATACCATGACTTTAAGAACAATAAAGGGGAAAAAAAGTCAGGCAAAGGAAAATTATATGCTATATTCCTTTAAAACTATTAGTCTTTGATTGTACTTCATGATGAAAAGCTAAAATCCACATTACTATCTCCCTTTTGGTATTTTTGGAAAATGAGAAAGTAAAGATCTTAGCATATTAGCACTTCTTAATATAGTTAACCCTTGTTTTTTCAGTAAGTTAAAAGTACTTCCAGTATTATATTTTACTATCTTATTATGTGTACATAATGTAAATTTTGCATGGAATTCAAAATTCATATTTCACATAATAAAACAGGAAAGAAAAATAATATCAATTAATTATAGGAAAAAACAGTAAAAATTATTGAAAATCCTTAATTAAAATATGTCATTTATACTCTCCTATGAGAAGCATTTATTTAAAACATAATCTGGCTAAGACACAGAGCTAGACGCTAGAACATATACATATATGCTTGTGTATTAGCATGTGCAAACAAACATACATGCACTTTAAATCTTACAGTACCTGAGTTTCCTCAAGGTAATATAAAACTCTGAAGAATAAAAGATTCTTTCAATGCTCTAATTTGAGAATAATGGTGTACAAGTTTGGAAAAATTCTTTGCAAATAACAACACACATTTTGGGATGTGTTTTGTCAGTTGAATAGGAAGAAATTGATTCTTTTATTAATCACAGAATCTTTTCTACCCCAAATTTAACTTTATTAAATTGTCTCAAATTATCAACTAATCAAATTGTTTGTATTGCTATAGAATCCAACTACAACTGTTCATAATTATATTTTCTCTATTAGCGCTTAATTAACATCATGTGATGATTATAAAAAGGAAAAGGAAAAGCTTTAACAATGGATGCTATGGTCCTTAGAGATGAAAGGATAATGTGAAAGCCTAAATCTTTGAATAAAAACTTTCATGATTGGTTGTATATGCTGTGATTTATTTCCTAATCAACAGCATGCAATGGAGAAAACATAAACATGTACCTTTCCTCTGAATCTTATGAGCCTCGACATTTTTAATATCTCAAATATATGCCTCAGGGGAAAAGATAAAGGAAATAATCTATGGAATTGGTCTGATTCCTTTGATGCATTAATCTATGAAATAACTTTTTCTAGATGTTTATGTGTTTAATGTGTTTTCAAAACAAAAGTATACTAGATGGATACATTTTTTAAATCTAATCTTCATTTACTTATTTATTTTTGTGGGGGCTGGTAGAGAGTAGGAGAGTATAAGGCCATTAGGTTTTTCTTGAAGTTTTCAAAATACATTTCTTATTCTCTGAAATGAAAAACCTTTCCCCTTTTTTCCCTTTCTTTTATTTTCTTTCCTTCCTCTCTTCACCTTCCCCCACTCTCTCAAAATAGACACATAAATATATAGTTTAGTTGTACAGAATTCCCACACAAAGATGAATGGCTACATTGATAGAAATATTACAGAATTGTCAGGCAGTTCAAATAAACATATGTGTTTTGCATGTATATGTGTATGCTTTTCTCCTTATTTCCTATAATTGCTATTTTGCTATACACTTGGATGAATGGTGTGTGCAGTTTGTGTGTGTGTGTGTGTGTGTGTGTGTGTGTGTGTGTGTGTGTGTTGGGGTTTTTTGTATATTTTCAACATGAAATGGGTATTTAGTGGGAAAGGGCTTAGGCCTTGGATATAGAGCTGATGTCATCATCCTTTCCCCATTAAAGAAATAATAATTATAAGTTTAGCTAGAACCTAGAAGCCATATTCCCTACATTAATAACTTTCAAAGGGGAAAATACATATAATACTAGCCCAGGAATCACCTCCATCTCTGAAGAGAGCTGAGTGACCAAGCTTTTGGCTTCAACTTCCTTCTTTCCCTCCTAGCAGAAAATAACGTCGCTTGATTATGAGTTAGGGAAGAAGAGACTAGAGATATTCATTCTGTTTTCTCCTCTGAATCATAAAGAGACAACCAGGACAATGTCAAAAAACTATGACAATTTAATACATTTATGACATAGATTGCCCACTTAGTTACTTATTTCATATTCAAAGCATTTTTTTCATATTGTTCTTTAGATAGAAGCTGAATCTTTGTCTCAGCATAATGTTTTGCCTCTGACTCTCTTTTATGAACAAGTGATATGTTTGCCCATCACAAATATCATTTATTAGAGGTATTTATTCACATTTATTTTGAAGAATTCTTCCAAGTTGATAGATTTCATTACATACTACAATGTAATCATTGGTTTCTTTATTTTATTCCAGATTTTCTTGACTGCCATCTACTAAACACAAACTGAAGTTGAATCCTCCCTATACAAATGAATGTTTGTTACCTTTACTTTGAGATTTGTCTATGCATTGTAACCAAATACAATAGAAACTCTTTTCTTAAAAGGCCATTCTTACTATTTATCAAATTGTTATGTAACTACCAGGGATGCAATTTTCAATGTGTTTAATGAATTTTGAAACATTTACTGTTCTCATATGGTCATCTGTATCCAATTATTGCTTGTCATTTTCTTTAGTGTATTTTGCACAAAGATAAAGGGTAAAAGTGTAATAGAAGAGGATGGGAAAGTAGATTTACTGTGTGAGAAAATTAATTTAATTTTGTGATCATGTTGCCAGAATACATATATATATATATATATATATATATATATATAGAGAGAGAGAGAGAGAGAGAGAGAGAGACAAAATATGTAAATATATGTACATTTATATGTATATAAAATGTCATCTATATTTAGCTATTTAAATGATTAAAACTTGAAATTCCACTGCAACTTTAGGAATATACTGTATATAAATAATTGTTGACATTTTTACTGAGTACAGGTTTTCCCTTAAACAAATACAAATGAAAAAAACTAGTTTTTAATACAATAAATATTGGTAAAAAAAAATGGTTCAATGGCCTCACATTTTATTAACGTGAATGCTTACTTCCTGTATTAATGTTTTTTTTATAAATTTGTTAGAACTGAGTCTTTGAGATTTGTGTTGGATGCCATAATCATTTTCTTTGATCAACAACATGATAAGCTTCACTATTACGTAGCAAGGGCATGCTTTTGAAATCAGTTATATAGTCCATTGCTAAATTCATATTTGAAGACTTTCTGGCTTTCTGGGACCTACCAAGAATATTTTCTACTAGCACAATCTTCAGGGAGCATAGGATTATCTCCTTACCACAGGGATTCCCTGCCCCCCAAATATAATTTTAATGAAAATAACATAGAATTTAGTTTTACTCAAAACTTACAAATTTTATTTTCGTGAATTCAAATTGTAATTATTTCCCTATCAAAATCAATTTTAAATTTATAGTTGAATTTTTTGAAATTATGTAAATTAGGATGGTATATAAATATTAATGACAAAATTGCATATTCTTAAAATGGGGTTAAAGAATCAATAACTTTCTTCCTTAAGCATATTGTGTTCTGAAGAACCACATCTTGCTGATTTTTTAAATGAAACTATTCCCAGAAAATTCTATTTGAAAAAAATAAGTTGTTACATCTATAGTTCTTAGCTTCTTAATATATTTTAATTATGACTAGCGTTTTTTCAATTTGCTTACAATATAACTTTACTGACAATGATCATTATGGTTAAAATTAAATATTTATCCCATATTTGTATTCCATCTTTTGAAAGCTACAAGATGGGCAAAGCCATGCTTTAAAGTTGTAAACTACATTATGATGGTATACCAGGCAATGAGTGTTTGATGGGCTGTGTTAATGTGAGCTAAAAATAAAATCCCATCTGTTCACCTTTCAAACTACATCAAGACACTGCATATTGGGTGCAGCATAACTTAATGAAACATAAATGGAAATATGCTCATTTCCATCTTTCTCTAACTATGAAAACAGGCTACTTGTCAATAAAGATGTCATAATAAGGAATGGATTGTGTGCTTATGGATAGATTTCCTAGAACATTAAAAAAATTCTTTTGAAACAAACAAGTGAATAAATATAGATATAAGATCTCCACTTGACATTTTTAGGCTAAGAATCATGAAATGCATTAGCATTTATAACACAAAATTCTGACCATTGAATCCAGGGACTTGACTAATGGAATACATTACTGGAGTAATTGAGTTGTTAATCCAAGTAGTAGCCCACTGTACATCATTAACTTCATGTGAATTGTACCAATTATACCAACTATTTCCTATTTTAAAAAAAATGTTCCTTGATTGTTATCCCATGTTCCTTTATTTACATCTTTTTCCAGCTTAAGAATTTCTATATCTATGAAAATTCTGGCTTCTACCCCATCCTTCTCAATGGCCCTCTCACTTTATTTACTGTGAAAATCCTACTGCCTAGAAATAGAACATTTTTTAAAAGTCTGGGAGAATTAACAGAAGACTGTATTGTTTATTTTTAATCTCTGAACTATTGAATACATTTTGTATTCTCAATAACACACATGTATATGTGAATATATGTATGTGTATCAATGCATATATGTTGGCATGAAAAAAGATGCAACTTAAGTTTTCTGAGTGCAAGATCACTGATATTTGAACTAAACAATTGAGAATTTTTAATCATTAATTTATCATCCATTATCCACGTGAAACTTCTGAGCTAGACAATGGACATCATTTAAACTCAGATGATATAGAAGCTGAAAATATTAATTCACTTGACAAGCAATTGTGAATGTGTCTTATGAGTACACTGCCCTGTACTTCTGGAGATAACAGAGAACACAAAAGAAAAAAAAGGATGTTTCCTACTACTGGAAAATAAAATACTTAAACTCAATTTTGTCAGGGTCAAAATAGATTTTTGAATGTTTAATCCTGGAAAATGAAAGTTCTTATAATGCTTATAGAATCTCCTCTCTCTTGATCTCTTTTCTAAGCTACAAACTTCGACAATAGCATTTCAATAGCACTTTAGGGTTTACAAATTACATTCAATAATAGTCATATAAAATCAGTAGAGCAAGTATCAGTGATCCCATGTTATAGATGAATAAACTGAAATACATATATGTCACAGGTGTAGACAGTGAATCTAGAGCTGGAAGATACCTCAGAAAGCATCCAGTTCAATGTACTAATTTTATAGATAAATTAGATGAAATTCAGAAAGGTTAAGGGATATATGGGAATATATGTATGACTCATGTAAGATCACATAGATTTCTATTTTAATGTCAGGGGTAGGATTCAAATCCAGGCTCCATTACTGCAGAAATGTCTCTACATGTGTGTATATGTGTGCATGTATATGTATATGTATGTATGTATGTATGTATGTGTATATATATATATATATATATATTCACATATTTGCATGCATACATGTGTATTGTGTAAATATGCCTATATATGCACATACACACACACAGGGGTAGGATTCAAATCCAGGCTCCATTACTGCAGAAATGTCTCTACATGTGTGTATATGTGTGCATGTATATGTATATGTATGTATGTATGTATGTATATATTTTTTTCACATATTTGCATGCATACATGTGTATTGTGTAAATATGCCTATATATACATATATATATATATATATATATATATGTATGTAGTATCAAGATAATGAAAAAAGTTTTACAGAACTGATGCCCATCTAGCAAGCTGTGTCCTGAACTAGACATAACAACAATTCTTTGCACTCACCTTCTAGAATTGGTAGTCTCTGAACTTAGGTAAAGACCATCTTTGGAGCCCAAATATGAAGCATCTGTTATAAATCTACTTTGTGTGACTAGCCACCCTTGAGTCACTGTTGTTTGTGTGCTTTATTACTGTTGCTACACTACATTATTTGATTTCTTGTTTAGTCAAACTAAAAGGGTTCTCATCTAGGGGGTGGGACCCACAACATGCATTCTTGCTTGCAAGCCATTTCCCTCATTTTGAAATTTAATTTCTATGTGACTCCTGACTCTCCTCTCTGAATTGTTCTGTTCAACACTGGCTCCCTACAGATTAGAAGCTAGTTTAGCTGCTGACCACACACACACACACACACACACACACACACACTTCTTATACATACATATACACACATGTATATGTGAATATATGTATGTGTGTCAATGTATATATGTACGTTTTCTGGGTGCAAGATCACTGATATTTTAATTAAACCATTGAGACTTTTTAATCAACAAGCATTTCTTTAATCTATTCCAACACATCTGTGCCACTGATCAAAGAATCAAAAACTCTTTATTAAACTCTTACTATGTTATAGGCATTACATTAAGTCTTGAATATACATAAAGAGGCAAAAGACAGTCCCTGACCACAAGGAACTTACAATATAATGGAGGAGCTCACATCTCCAAGTGCCTCACAGAAGTATATTAGTTGAATAATATAACGATTTTTTCTGTTACCAAAGTAATAATGTAGGAGAGATTTTAAGTATAAAATTAGCGATCTTTATTTTGCATAAAGTTGGAGAGATGTTCTTCCAGATTTTTAAAGGAACCTAGACAATAATTCACATTTCAGTACTATGATTTTCTTTTCTAATTTTATCAGTTATTCAGAAAAAAACTATAAACAGGAAGGGTAATATATTGGATCAATATAAGATCAAATCCTATTTCAAACATGTATTGTCTGTATGATAACTTTAACATTCAGTATCCCCAGGCAACTCTCATAAACCTTTAAATTGTAATAGATTCCAATGATTTCCTGTTGTCTATGGGAACAAATACAGAATCTTCTGTTATAAAGCCCTATATAACCTATCCCTCTTTACTTTTCCTGACTTTTTACACCTTCTTCCATGTACTCGTTAATGCAGTGACACTGATATTCTTGTTGTTCCTCCAACATTATAATATATCTCCTGATTCAAAGTATTTTCATTTGATAGTTCTCATTCTGCCATGATCTTTCTCCTCATCTCTGTCTCCAACCTTCCTTCATATTTTAGTTTACTTCCCACCTTGCCCAAAAATCATTTCTTAGTTTTTTATTAATCTTAGTGCCTTCCCTCTGAGTTTACATTCAAATTCAAGTGTGTGTGTGTGTGTGTGTGTGTGTGTGTGTGTGTGTGTATAGTACAAAGTTATTTGCATATTGACACCACCTATTCTCTTTGAGAATTTAAGGTATGTATTGTTGTGTTATTCTTTATGCCTCAAATGTTTAGCACAGTGGTTTGGCACATAATTGGTACTTGATAGCTAATCATAGGCTGATACTAATAGTTGTCTTTGCCAAAAATTTAAAAATCAAACCAAACCAAAAAAAGCTAAACAAAAGAAAACCCTATGCAGTAAATAAATCTTGTATGTTTTCAGTATCTTTTTATATGCTAGTTGTAGACTAAAGTATAAGAAAAGGACTATGCCACATGAATAAAATCTCTCTCTCTCTCTGTCTCTCTCTCTCTCTTGTCTCTTTGTCTCTGTTTTTCTGTCTCTCTTTGTCTCTTTCTGTCTGTCTCTCTGTTTCTCTTTCTGTCTGTCTCTCTGTCTCTCTCTGCTCTCTGTCTCTGTCTTTCTATGTGTGTATATATATGTATGTGTGTGTGCATATATGTCTCTTAATAGGTTATTTTCCTTCAACTTATAAATTATTAGGTTATGGATATGTTTTGACTATACATATATGTTATAATTTTCAGTCATTTCAGTCATGTTCAACACATGACAAAGACATGGAGAAGTTTTCCATTTCCTTCTCCAGCATATTTTATAGAAGAAATTGAGGCAAACTAGGTTAAATAACTTTACCAAGGTCATACAGTCGGTAAGTGACTCAGGCCCAATTTGACCTTACAAAAATGAGACTTCCTGACTCCAGGGCCAGAGCTCTATTCACTGTGCCATCTAGCTTTCTGCAATCTATAATCTATATCAAAAGTCTTGCCTCCTAAAGGAGGGATGAGGGATAGAAAGGAAAAAAAGAATTTGCAATTCAACTTTAAAAAAAAAAGTTAAATATTTTTTTATCTGTAATTTAGAAAGAACTCAAATCAAATGTAAAAAATAAATACATGCATGGCATTTAATATTAAAATTATAACACAACAACAACATCAAGTAACAATGTACCTGAATAAAGTTTTTCAGTCCAATTATTATGTGTTATAATCAAAGAAAAAATACTTCCTTCTGCTACTGTAACAGCAGTAGTACTTCCAGTGAATTATTTTTGGAGTTTAATATTTTAGGATATAATGTTTAAGCAAATAGGGGAAAATCCAACTTTCAACAATCAAAGCAGACTGAAAAATTGAGGCAATTTTGACATCCAATTGGGCAAAACAATATTACTACTCTGCTTCAATTATATCTTCTTAGGGAAATATGGTGCACATGCATTTTATAAAAAATATTTTTAAAAATATTTAAAGATCAATGGTCTTTTCTCCAATTGACAAAATATGTCAAGAAAATAAATATAATAAATGAATGAATATTTGAAAGGAATACTTTAGTTTGTGAAGTTTGGCATTCATTTGGCATTCATATCTTTATTCTTATATCTTATGCTAATGTATATGTTACTTATTCTTATTTATGTTTAGTTGAAAGTAATACCTTCCCAGAGTCATAAGGAGTAGGGCAAACATGAACAATGTGACAGTAGCTGCTTCCAAAGGCTTTAGCTCAACAGGCATCTCTTTACTACCACTGAGGAAAAAATTCTATTGATTTAATACACTAGATCTTATATCTGTAGAGGAGCACAGACACTTCTAATAGCAGCAAGGCAAAAAAGAGTGCTTATGGTCAGGTTGCTAGAAGGACCTCTGAAAATAGCTTCACAAAAACCCTAAAACTAAACTGCAGCCTACACCCCAAGAAACAAAACTCACAAAGATCAAGAAAATAAAGACAAAGTACGTAAATCCAAAGCCTCCAATAAAAATAAGAATTGGTCTCAGCCCATAGAATAGTTCAAATGGGATTTTGAAAATCAAGTAAGAAAGATAGAGGAAAAATTAGGGAGAATTGAGAGTGGTACAAAAGGAATATAAAAAGCAAGTAAAAAAAAATGCCTTAAAAAGCAAATTGGCCAAAGGGGAAAAGAGATACAAAAGTTCACTGAGAAATATTATTTTATTACTGATATATATATATATCTTTAAAAAGTCAATGACAAAAGTAAAGTCCCCATACGCACATGTATGTTGTACAGTGAAAAGAGTTTCACACCTGGAGTCAGAAAGATCTGTGTTCAAATCTATCCATAGAAGATATATAGCTGTATGATCCTGGTAAAATCACTTAATCACAATTTGCCTCATATCTGTTTAAAAAAAAAGGGGGGGGACACAATAAAGAAAAAATGGCAAACCATTCTGGTATCTTTACCAAGAAAATCTCATCAAAAAAACTCCTTGAAAAAGTCCAGGTTGTCACAGAGCATCAGAACACAACTCAACAACTGAACAACAAAAGTAAATTTAAATATTTGTAGTAGCATTTATTTCTGCTACAGATAACTGAAAACAAAGTATATGATTAGTAATCATTGAGCAGGTAACCAAATTCTGATGTAAGAAAAAAATGAATACAAATATAGAGAAGCTTGGAAAGACTTATATTAATTGATTCAGAATAACAACAAAAAGAGAAGACAGTTAAACAAAATGAACAAATATTGTAAAAAAAAAATATATATATATATATACACACACACACACACACACACACACACACACACACACACACACACACATATATATATATATGTATATGTATATTAAAAAAGGAATGAAAACCACCACAAAATAATGGAAATTGAATTAATTTGAAATTATAATGACCAAATTTGTTTGCAGAGAAGAGTTGTTTAAGGCAATTTTCCTTGGTCATTTGCAGAAAGGATCATGGATGTACTTCATATGGATACTGCATATAATATTAAGCTTCTTTTTTTTTTAATATTTTGTTTTATTTTATAATAACTTTATATTGGCAGAATCCATGCCAGGGTAATTTTTTTTTTTTTTACAACATTATCCCTTGCACTCGCTTCTGTTCCGATTTTTCCCCTCCCTCCCTCCACCCCCTCCCCTAGATGGCAAGCAGTCCTATATATGTTAAATATGTTGCAGAATATCCTAGATACAATATATGTGTGCAGAACCGAACAGTTCTCTTGTTGCACAGGGAGAATTGGATTCAGAAGGTAAAAACAACTCAGAAAGAAAAACAAAAATGCAAATAGTTCACATTGATTTCCCAGTGTTCTTTCTTTGGGTGTAGCTGCTTCTGTCTATCATTTATCAATTGAAATTGAGTCTTTGTCAAAGAAATCCACTTCCATCAGAATACATCCTCATACAATATCGTTGTCGAAGTGGAAAGTGATCTCCTGGTTCTGCTCATTTCACTTAGCATCAGTTCATGTAACTCTCACCAGTCCTCTCTGTA
Organism: Antechinus flavipes; assembly: GCF_016432865.1. Classification (NCBI taxonomy): domain Eukaryota; kingdom Metazoa; phylum Chordata; class Mammalia; order Dasyuromorphia; family Dasyuridae; genus Antechinus; species Antechinus flavipes. Next base: position 404,248,733 of record NC_067400.1, read on the forward strand.
TTCATCCTGCTGGTCATTTCTTACAGAACAATAATATTCCATAACATTCATATACCACAATTTACCCAGCCATTCTCCAATTGATGGGGATCCTTTCAATTTCCAGCTTCTAGCCACTACAAACAGGGCTGCCACAAACATTTTAGCACATACAGGTCCCTTTCCCTTCTTTAGTATTTCTTTGGGATATAAGCCCAATAGAAACACTGCTGGATCAAAGGGTATGCACAATTTGATAACTTTTTTGGGCATAATTCCAGATTGCTCTCCAGAATGGTTAGATTCGTTCACAGTTCCACCAACAATGCATCAGTGTCCCAGTTTTCCCACATCCCCTCCAACATTCATCATTATTTTTTCCTGTCATCTTAGCCAATCTGACAGGTGTGTAGTGGTATCTCAGAGGTGTCTTAATTTACATTTCTCTGATCAATAATGACTTGGAACACTCTTTCATATGAGTGGTAATAGTTTCAATTTCATCATCTGAAAATTGTCTTTTCATATCCTTTGACCATTTATCAATTGGAGAATGGCTTGATTTCTTATAAATTTGAGTCAGTTCTCTATATATTTTGGAAATGAGGCCTTTATCAGAATCTTTAAATGTGAAGATGTTTTCCCAGTTTGTTGCCTCCCTTCTAATCTTGTTTGCATTAGTTTTGTTTGTACAAAGGCTTTTTTATTTGATATAATCAAAATTTTCTATTTTGTGATCAGTAATGGTCTCTAGTTCATCTTTGGTCACAAATTTCTTTCTCCTCCACAAGTCTGAGAGATAAACTATCCTATGTTCCTCCAATTTTTTATAATCTTGTTCTTTATGCCTAGGTCGTGGACGCATTTCGATCTTATCTTGATATATAGTGTTAAGTGTGGGTCCATGCCTAATTTCTGCCATACTAATTTCCAGTTATCCCAGCAGTTTTTATCGAATAATGAATTCTTTTCCCAGAAGTTAGGGGCTTTGGGTTTGTCAAACACTAGATTGCTATAGTTGACTATTCTGTCTTGTGAACCTAACCTTTTCCACTGATCAACTAATCTATTTCTTAGCCAATACCAAATGGTTTTGGTGACTGCTGCTTTATAATATAATTTTAGATCAGGTACAGCTAGGCCACCTTCATTTGATTTGTTTTTCATTAATAACCTTCAGATTCTCGACTTTTTATTGTTCCATATGAATTTTGTTGTTATTTTTTCTAGATCATTAAAATATTTTCTTGGAAGTCTGATTGGTATAGCACTAAATGAATAGATTAGTTTAGGGAGTATTGTCATCTTTATTATATTTGCTCGGCCTATCCAAGAGCACTTAATATTTTTCCAATTATTTAAGTCTGACTTTATTTGTGTGGAAACTTTTTTGGAATTTTGTTCATATAATTCCTGACTTTCCTTTGGTAGATAGATTCCCAAATATTTTATGCTATCAACAGTTATTTTGAACGGAATTTCTCTTTGTATCTCTTGCTGTTGGATTTTGTTGGTGATGTATAAAAATGCTGAGGATTTATGGGGATTTATTTTGTAGCCAGCTACTTTGCTAAAATTGTGAATTATTTCCAATAGCTTTTTAGTAGAATCTCTGGGGTTCTCTAGGTATACCATCATATCATCTGCAAAGAGTGATAGTTTGGTTTCCTCATTGCCTACTCTAATTCCTTTAATATCTTTCTCGACTCTTATTGCCGAGGCTAGTGTTTCTAATACGATATTAAATAATAATGGTGATAGTGGACAACCTTGCTTCACTCCAGATCTTACTGGGAAAGATTCCAATTTTTCCCCATTGCATACGATGCTTACTGATGATTTTAAATATAGGCTCCTGACTATTTTAAGGAAAAGTCCATTTATTCCTATGCTCTCAAGTGTTTTTATTAGGAATGGATGTTTAATTTTATCAAATGCTTTTTCTGCATCTATTGAGATGATCATATGCTTTTTGTTTGGTTGGTTATTGATATAGTCAATTATGCTAATAGTTTTCCTAATATTGAACCAGCCCTGCATTCCTGGTATAAATCCTACTTGGTCATAGTGTATTATCCTGGTGACATTTTTCTGTAATCTTTTTGCTAATATTTTATTTAAGATTTTAGCATCAATATTCATTAGGGAGATTGGTCTATAATTTTCTTTCTCTGTTTTCAACCTACTTGGTTTAGGTATCAGTACCATGTCTGTGTCATAAAAGGAGTTTGGTAGGACTCCTTCAATCCTATTTTTTCAAATAGTTTATTTAGCATTGGAGTTAATTGTTCTTTAAATGTTTGGTAGAATTCACATGTAAATCCATTTGGTCCTGGGGATTTTTTTCTTAGGGAGTTGGTTGATAGTTTTTTCTATTTCTTTTTCTGAGATGAGACTGTTTAGGATATTTACTTCTTCCTCTGTTAGTTTGGGCAAGCTATATTTTTGGAGGTATTCTTCTATTTCATTTAAGTTGTGAAATTTATTGGCATAAATTTGGGCAAAGTAACTCCTAATTATTGCTCTAATTTCCTCTTCGTTAGTGGCGAGTTCTCCCTTTTCATTTTTAAGACTAACAATATGATTTCCTCTTTCCTTTTTTTAATCAGATTTACTAAGTGTTTGTCTATTTTATTGGTTTTTTCATAGAACCAACTCTTAGTTTTATTAATTAATTCAATAGTTGTTTTACTTTCAATTTTATTGATCTCTCCTTTTATTTTTAGAATTTCAAGTTTAGTATTTGACTGGGGGGTTTTAATTTGTTCCTTTTCTAGCATTTTTAATTGCAAGCCCAATTCATTGAGCTTCTCTTTCTCTATTTTATGCAAATAGGCCTCTAGAGATATGAAATTTCCCCTTATTACCGCTTTGGCTGTATCCCATACATTTTGGTATGATGTCTCATTATTATCGTTTTCTTGGGTGAAATTATTTTTTTTTTAATTTTTTATTTAATAATTACATTATATTGACACTCGTTTCTGTTCCGATTTTTTTTCCCCTCCCTCCCTCCACCCCCTCCCCTAGATGGCAAGCAGTCCTTTATATGTTGGATATGTTGCAGTATATCCTAGATAAAATATATGTTTGCAGAACCGAAGAGTTCTCTTGTTGCGTAGGGAGAATTGGATTCAGAAGGTATAAATAATCCGGGAAGAAAAACAAAAATGCAGATAGTTTACATTCGTTTCCCAGTGTTCTTTCTTTGGGTGTAGCTGCTTTTGTCCATCATTTATCAATTGAAACTCAAGTCTCTTTGTCAAAGAAATCCACTTCCATCAAAATATGTCCTCATACAATATCGTTGTCGAAGTGTATAATGATCTCCTGGTTCTGCTCATTTCACTTAGCATCAGTTCATGTAAGTCTCGCCAGTCCTCTCTGTATTCATCCTGCTGGTCATTTCTTACAGAACAATAATATTCCATAACATTCATATACCACAATTTACCCAGCCATTCTCCAATTGATGGGCATCCATTCATTTTCCAGTTTCTAGCCACTACAAACAGGGCTGCTACAAACATTTTGGCACATACAGGTCCCTTTCCCTTCTTTAGTATTTCTTTGGGATATAAGCCCAATAGAAACACTGCTGGATCAAAGGGTATGCACAATTTGATAATTTTTTGGGCATAATTCCAGATGGCTCTCCAGAATGGTTGGATTCGTTCACAACTCCACCAACAATGCATTAGTGTCCCAGTTTTCCCGCATCCCCTCCAACATTCATCATTATTTTTTCCTGTCATCTTAGCCAATCTGACAGGTGTGTAGTGGTATCTCAGAGTTGTCTTAATTTGCATTTCTCTGATCAATAATGATTTGGAACATTCTTTCATATGAGTGGTAATAGTTTCAATCTCATCCTCTGAAAATTGTCTGTTCATATCCTTTGACCATTTATCAATTGGAGAATGGCTTGATTTCTTATAAATTTGAGTCAGTTCTCTATATATTTTGGAAATGAGGCCTTTATCAGAACCTTTAACTGAGAAAATGTTTTCCCAGTTTGTTGCTTCCCTTCTAATCTTGTTTGCATTAGTTTTATTTGTACAAAGGCTTTTTAATTTGATGTAATCGAAATTTTCTATTCTGTGATCAGTAATGGTCTCTAGTTCAACTTTGGTCACAAATTTCTTTCTCCTCCACAAGTCTGAGAGATAAACTATTCTATGTTCCTCTAATTTATTTATAATCTCGTTCTTTATGCCTAGGTCATAGACCCATTTTGATCTTATCTTGGTATATGGTGTTAAGTGTGGGTCCATGCCTAATTTCTGCCATACTAATTTCCAATTATCCCAGCAGTTTTTATCAAATAATGAATTCTTTTCCCAGAAGTTAGGGGCTTTGGGTTTGTCAAACACTAGATTGCTATAGTTGACTATTCTGTCTTGTGAACCTAACCTTTTCCACTGATCAACTAATCTATTTCTTAGCCAATACCAAATGGTTTTGGTGACTGCTGCTTTATAATATAATTTTAGATCAGGTACAGCTAGGCCACCTTCATTTGATTTGTTTTTCATTAATAACCTTCAGATTCTCGACTTTTTATTGTTCCATATGAATTTTGTTGTTATTTTTTCTAGATCATTAAAATATTTTCTTGGAAGTCTGATTGGTATAGCACTAAATGAATAGATTAGTTTAGGGAGTATTGTCATCTTTATTATATTTGCTCGGCCTATCCAAGAGCACTTAATATTTTTCCAATTATTTAAGTCTGACTTTATTTGTGTGGAAACTTTTTTGGAATTTTGTTCATATAATTCCTGACTTTCCTTTGGTAGATAGATTCCCAAATATTTTATGCTATCAACAGTTATTTTGAACGGAATTTCTCTTTGTATCTCTTGCTGTTGGATTTTGTTGGTGATGTATAAAAATGCTGAGGATTTATGGGGATTTATTTTGTAGCCAGCTACTTTGCTAAAATTGTGAATTATTTCCAATAGCTTTTTAGTAGAATCTCTGGGGTTCTCTAGGTATACCATCATATCATCTGCAAAGAGTGATAGTTTGGTTTCCTCATTGCCTACTCTAATTCCTTTAATATCTTTCTCGACTCTTATTGCCGAGGCTAGTGTTTCTAATACGATATTAAATAATAATGGTGATAGTGGACAACCTTGCTTCACTCCAGATCTTACTGGGAAAGATTCCAATTTTTCCCCATTGCATACGATGCTTACTGATGATTTTAAATATAGGCTCCTGACTATTTTAAGGAAAAGTCCATTTATTCCTATGCTCTCAAGTGTTTTTATTAGGAATGGATGTTTAATTTTATCAAATGCTTTTTCTGCATCTATTGAGATGATCATATGCTTTTTGTTTGGTTGGTTATTGATATAGTCAATTATGCTAATAGTTTTCCTAATATTGAACCAGCCCTGCATTCCTGGTATAAATCCTACTTGGTCATAGTGTATTATCCTGGTGACATTTTTCTGTAATCTTTTTGCTAATATTTTATTTAAGATTTTAGCATCAATATTCATTAGGGAGATTGGTCTATAATTTTCTTTCTCTGTTTTCAACCTACTTGGTTTAGGTATCAGTACCATGTCTGTGTCATAAAAGGAGTTTGGTAGGACTCCTTCAATCCCTATTTTTTCAAATAGTTTATTTAGCATTGGAGTTAATTGTTCTTTAAATGTTTGGTAGAATTCACATGTAAATCCATTTGGTCCTGGGGATTTTTTTCTTAGGGAGTTGGTTGATAGTTTTTTCTATTTCTTTTTCTGAGATGAGACTGTTTAGGATATTTACTTCTTCCTCTGTTAGTTTGGGCAAGCTATATTTTTGGAGGTATTCTTCTATTTCATTTAAGTTGTGAAATTTATTGGCATAAATTTGGGCAAAGTAACTCCTAATTATTGCTCTAATTTCCTCTTCGTTAGTGGCGAGTTCTCCCTTTTCATTTTTAAGACTAACAATATGATTTCCTCTTTCCTTTTTTTAATCAGATTTACTAAGTGTTTGTCTATTTTATTGGTTTTTTCATAGAACCAACTCTTAGTTTTATTAATTAATTCAATAGTTGTTTTACTTTCAATTTTATTGATCTCTCCTTTTATTTTTAGAATTTCAAGTTTAGTATTTGACTGGGGGGTTTTAATTTGTTCCTTTTCTAGCATTTTTAATTGCAAGCCCAATTCATTGAGCTTCTCTTTCTCTATTTTATGCAAATAGGCCTCTAGAGATATGAAATTTCCCCTTATTACCGCTTTGGCTGTATCCCATACATTTTGGTATGATGTCTCATTATTATCGTTTTCTTGGGTGAAATTATTTTTTTTTAATTTTTTATTTAATAATTACATTATATTGACACTCGTTTCTGTTCCGATTTTTTTTTCCCCTCCCTCCCTCCACCCCCTCCCCTAGATGGCAAGCAGTCCTTTATATGTTGGATATGTTGCAGTATATCCTAGATAAAATATATGTTTGCAGAACCGAAGAGTTCTCTTGTTGCGTAGGGAGAATTGGATTCAGAAGGTATAAATAATCCGGGAAGAAAAACAAAAATGCAGATAGTTTACATTCGTTTCCCAGTGTTCTTTCTTTGGGTGTAGCTGCTTTTGTCCGTCATTTATCAATTGAAACTCAAGTCTCTTTGTCAAAGAAATCCACTTCCATCAAAATATGTCCTCATACAATATCGTTGTCGAAGTGTATAATGATCTCCTGGTTCTGCTCATTTCACTTAGCATCAGTTCATGTAAGTCTCGCCAGTCCTCTCTGTATTCATCCTGCTGGTCATTTCTTACAGAACAATAATATTCCATAACATTCATATACCACAATTTACCCAGCCATTCTCCAATTGATGGGCATCCATTCATTTTCCAGTTTCTAGCCACTACAAACAGGGCTGCTACAAACATTTTGGCACATACAGGTCCCTTTCCCTTCTTTAGTATTTCTTTGGGATATAAGCCCAATAGAAACACTGCTGGATCAAAGGGTATGCACAATTTGATAATTTTTTGGGCATAATTCCAGATGGCTCTCCAGAATGGTTGGATTCGTTCACAACTCCACCAACAATGCATTAGTGTCCCAGTTTTCCCGCATCCCCTCCAACATTCATCATTATTTTTTCCTGTCATCTTAGCCAATCTGACAGGTGTGTAGTGGTATCTCAGAGTTGTCTTAATTTGCATTTCTCTGATCAATAATGATTTGGAACATTCTTTCATATGAGTGGTAATAGTTTCAATCTCATCCTCTGAAAATTGTCTGTTCATATCCTTTGACCATTTATCAATTGGAGAATGGCTTGATTTCTTATAAATTTGAGTCAGTTCTCTATATATTTTGGAAATGAGGCCTTTATCAGAACCTTTAACTGAGAAAATGTTTTCCCAGTTTGTTGCTTCCCTTCTAATCTTGTTTGCATTAGTTTTATTTGTACAAAGGCTTTTTAATTTGATGTAATCGAAATTTTCTATTCTGTGATCAGTAATGGTCTCTAGTTCAACTTTGGTCACAAATTTCTTTCTCCTCCACAAGTCTGAGAGATAAACTATTCTATGTTCCTCTAATTTATTTATAATCTCGTTCTTTATGCCTAGGTCATAGACCCATTTTGATCTTATCTTGGTATATGGTGTTAAGTGTGGGTCCATGCCTAATTTCTGCCATACTAATTTCCAATTATCCCAGCAGTTTTTATCAAATAATGAATTCTTTTCCCAGAAGTTAGGGGCTTTGGGTTTGTCAAACACTAGATTGCTATAGTTGACTATTCTGTCTTGTGAACCTAACCTTTTCCACTGATCAACTAATCTATTTCTTAGCCAATACCAAATGGTTTTGGTGACTGCTGCTTTATAATATAATTTTAGATCAGGTACAGCTAGGCCACCTTCATTTGATTTGTTTTTCATTAATAACCTTCAGATTCTCGACTTTTTATTGTTCCATATGAATTTTGTTGTTATTTTTTCTAGATCATTAAAATATTTTCTTGGAAGTCTGATTGGTATAGCACTAAATGAATAGATTAGTTTAGGGAGTATTGTCATCTTTATTATATTTGCTCGGCCTATCCAAGAGCACTTAATATTTTTCCAATTATTTAAGTCTGACTTTATTTGTGTGGAAACTTTTTTGGAATTTTGTTCATATAATTCCTGACTTTCCTTTGGTAGATAGATTCCCAAATATTTTATGCTATCAACAGTTATTTTGAACGGAATTTCTCTTTGTATCTCTTGCTGTTGGATTTTGTTGGTGATGTATAAAAATGCTGAGGATTTATGGGGATTTATTTTGTAGCCAGCTACTTTGCTAAAATTGTGAATTATTTCCAATAGCTTTTTAGTAGAATCTCTGGGGTTCTCTAGGTATACCATCATATCATCTGCAAAGAGTGATAGTTTGGTTTCCTCATTGCCTACTCTAATTCCTTTAATATCTTTCTCGACTCTTATTGCCGAGGCTAGTGTTTCTAATACGATATTAAATAATAATGGTGATAGTGGACAACCTTGCTTCACTCCAGATCTTACTGGGAAAGATTCCAATTTTTCCCCATTGCATACGATGCTTACTGATGATTTTAAATATAGGCTCCTGACTATTTTAGGAAAAGTCCATTTATTCCTATGCTCTCAAGTGTTTTTATTAGGAATGGATGTTTAATTTTATCAAATGCTTTTTCTGCATCTATTGAGATGATCATATGCTTTTTGTTTGGTTGGTTATTGATATAGTCAATTATGCTAATAGTTTTCCTAATATTGAACCAGCCCTGCATTCCTGGTATAAATCCTACTTGGTCATAGTGTATTATCCTGGTGACATTTTTCTGTAATCTTTTTGCTAATATTTTATTTAAGATTTTAGCATCAATATTCATTAGGGAGATTGGTCTATAATTTTCTTTCTCTGTTTTCAACCTACTTGGTTTAGGTATCAGTACCATGTCTGTGTCATAAAAGGAGTTTGGTAGGACTCCTTCAATCCCTATTTTTTCAAATAGTTTATTTAGCATTGGAGTTAATTGTTCTTTAAATGTTTGGTAGAATTCACATGTAAATCCATTTGGTCCTGGGGATTTTTTTCTTAGGGAGTTGGTTGATAGTTTTTTCTATTTCTTTTTCTGAGATGAGACTGTTTAGGATATTTACTTCTTCCTCTGTTAGTTTGGGCAAGCTATATTTTTGGAGGTATTCTTCTATTTCATTTAAGTTGTGAAATTTATTGGCATAAATTTGGGCAAAGTAACTCCTAATTATTGCTCTAATTTCCTCTTCGTTAGTGGCGAGTTCTCCCTTTTCATTTTTAAGACTAACAATATGATTTCCTCTTTCCTTTTTTTAATCAGATTTACTAAGTGTTTGTCTATTTTATTGGTTTTTTCATAGAACCAACTCTTAGTTTTATTAATTAATTCAATAGTTGTTTTACTTTCAATTTTATTGATCTCTCCTTTTATTTTTAGAATTTCAAGTTTAGTATTTGACTGGGGGGTTTTAATTTGTTCCTTTTCTAGCATTTTTAATTGCAAGCCCAATTCATTGAGCTTCTCTTTCTCTATTTTATGCAAATAGGCCTCTAGAGATATGAAATTTCCCCTTATTACCGCTTTGGCTGTATCCCATACATTTTGGTATGATGTCTCATTATTATCGTTTTCTTGGGTGAAATTATTTTTTTTTAATTTTTTATTTAATAATTACATTATATTGACACTCGTTTCTGTTCCGATTTTTTTTTCCCCTCCCTCCCTCCACCCCCTCCCCTAGATGGCAAGCAGTCCTTTATATGTTGGATATGTTGCAGTATATCCTAGATAAAATATATGTTTGCAGAACCGAAGAGTTCTCTTGTTGCGTAGGGAGAATTGGATTCAGAAGATATAAATAATCCGGGAAGAAAAACAAAAATGCAGATAGTTTACATTCGTTTCCCAGTGTTCTTTCTTTGGGTGTAGCTGCTTTTGTCCGTCATTTATCAATTGAAACTCAAGTCTCTTTGTCAAAGAAATCCACTTCCATCAAAATATGTCCTCATACAATATCGTTGTCGAAGTGTATAATGATCTCTGGTTCTGCTCATTTCACTTAGCATCAGTTCATGTAAGTCTCGCCAGTCCTCTCTGTATTCATCCTGCTGGTCATTTCTTACAGAACAATAATATTCCATAACATTCATATACCACAATTTACCCAGCCATTCTCCAATTGATGGGCATCCATTCATTTTCCAGTTTCTAGCCACTACAAACAGGGCTGCTACAAACATTTTGGCACATACAGGTCCCTTTCCCTTCTTTAGTATTTCTTTGGGATATAAGCCCAATAGAAACACTGCTGGATCAAAGGGTATGCACAATTTGATAATTTTTTGGGCATAATTCCAGATGGCTCTCCAGAATGGTTGGATTCGTTCACAACTCCACCAACAATGCATTAGTGTCCCAGTTTTCCCGCATCCCCTCCAACATTCATCATTATTTTTTCCTGTCATCTTAGCCAATCTGACAGGTGTGTAGTGGTATCTCAGAGTTGTCTTAATTTGCATTTCTCTGATCAATAATGATTTGGAACACTCTTTCATATGAGTGGTAATAGTTTCAATCTCATCCTCTGAAAATTGTCTGTTCATATCCTTTGACCATTTATCAATTGGAGAATGGCTTGATTTCTTATAAATTTGAGTCAGTTCTCTATATATTTTGGAAATGAGGCCTTTATCAGAACCTTTAACTGAGAAAATGTTTTCCCAGTTTGTTGCTTCCCTTCTAATCTTGTTTGCATTAGTTTTATTTGTACAAAGGCTTTTTAATTTGATGTAATCGAAATTTTCTATTCTGTGATCAGTAATGGTCTCTAGTTCATCTTTGGTCACAAATTTCTTTCTCCTCCACAAGTCTGAGAGATAAACTATTCTATGTTCCTCTAATTTATTTATAATCTCGTTCTTTATGCCTAGGTCATAGACCCATTTTGATCTTATCTTGGTATATGGTGTTAAGTGTGGGTCCATGCCTAATTTCTGCCATACTAATTTCCAATTATCCCAGCAGTTTTTATCAAATAATGAATTCTTTTCCCAGAAGTTAGGGGCTTTGGGTTTGTCAAACACTAGATTGCTATAGTTGACTATTCTGTCTTGTGAACCTAACCTTTTCCACTGATCCACTAATCTATTTCTTAGCCAATACCAAATGGTTTTGGTGACTGCTGCTTTATAATATAATTTTAGATCAGGTACAGCTAGGCCACCTTCATTTGATTTTTTTTTCATTAATTACCTTGAGATTCTCGACTTTTTATTGTTCCATATGAATTTTGTTGTTATTTTTTCTAGATCAATAAAATATTTTCTTGGAAGTCTGATTGGTATAGCACTAAATAAATAGATTAGTTTAGGGAGTATTGTCATCTTTATTATGTCCGCTCGGCCGATCCAAGAGCACTTAATATTTTTCCAATTATTTAAGTCTGACTTTATTTGTGTGGAGACTTTTTTATAATTTTGCTCATATAATTCCTGACTTTCCTTTGGTAGATAGATTCCCAAATATTTTATGGTATCAACAGTTATTCTGAATGGAATTTCTCTTTGTATCTCTTGCTGTTGGGTTTTGTTGGTGATGTATAAAAATGCTGAGGATTTATGGGGATTTATTTTGTAGCCAGCTACTTTGCTAAAATTATGAATTATTTCCAATAGCTTTTTGGTAGAATCTCTGGGGTTCTCTAGGTATACCATCATATCATCTGCAAAGAGTGATAGTTTGGTTTCCTCATTGCCTACTCTAATTCCTTTTATATCTTTCTCGACTCTTATTGCCGAGGCTAGTGTTTCTAATACGATATTAAATAATAATGGTGATAGTGGGCAACCTTGCTTCGCTCCAGATCTTACTGGGAAAGGTTCCAGTTTTTCCCCATTGCATATGATGCTTACTGATGGTTTTAAATATATGCTCCTGACTATTTTAAGGAAAAGTCCATTTATTCCTATGCTCTCAAGTGTTTTTATTAGGAATGGATGTTGGATTTTATCAAATGCTTTTTCTGCATCTATTGAGATGATTATGTGGTTTTTGTTTGTTTGGTTATTGATATAGTCAATTATGCTAATAGTTTTCCTAATATTGAACCAGCCCTGCATTCCTGGTATAAATCCTACTTGGTCATAGTGTATTATCCTGGTGACAATTTTCTGTAATCTTTTTGCTAATATTTTATTTAAGATTTTAGCATCAATATTCATTAGGGAGATTGGTCTATAATTTTCTTTCTCTGTTTTCAGCCTACCTGGTTTAGGTATCAGTACCATATCTGTGTCATAAAAGGAGTTTGGTAGGACTCCTTCAATCCCTATTTTTTCAAATAGTTTATATAACATTGGAGTTAATTGTTCTTTAAATGTTTGGTAGAATTCACATGTAAATCCATCTGGTCCTGGGGATTTTTTCTTAGGGAGTTGATTGATAGTTTGTTCTATTTCTTTTTCTGAGATGGGACTGTTTAGGATATTTACTTCTTCCTCTGTTAGTTTGGGCAAGCTGTATTTTTGGAGGTATTTTTCTATTTCCTTTAAGTTGTTGAATTTATTGGCATAAAGTTGGGCAAAGTAACTCCTAATTATTGCTCTAATTTCCTCTTCGTTAGTGGTGAGTTCTCCCTTTTCATTTTTAAGACTAACAATTTGATTTTCCTCTTTCCTTTTTTTTATCAGATTTACAAAGGGTTTGTCTATTTTGTTGGTTTTTTCATAGAACCAACTCTTAGTTTTATTAATCAATTCAATAGTTTTTTTACTTTCAATTTTATTGATCTCACCTTTTACTTTTAGAATTTCAAGTTTAGTGTTTGACTGGGGGTTTTTAATTTGTTCCTTTTCTAGCATTTTTAATTGCAAACCCAATTCATTGACCTTCTCTTTCTCTATTTTATACAAATAGGCCTCTAGAGATATGAAATTTCCCCTTATTACCGCTTTGGCTGCATCCCATACATTTTGGTATGATGTCTCATTATTATCGTTTTCTTGGGTGAAGTTATTAATTATGTCTATGATTTGCTGTTTCACCCAATCATTCTTTAGTATGAGATTATTTAGTTTCCACTTATTTTTTGGTCTACTTCCCCCTGCTTTTTTGTTGAATGTAATTTTCATTGCATCGTGGTCTGAAAAGGATGCATTTACTATTTCTGCCTTACTACATTTGAGTTTGAGGTTTTTATGTCCTAATATATGGTCAATTTTTGTATAGGTTCCATGAACTGCTGAAAAGAAAGTGTATTCCTTTCTGTCTCCATTACATTTTCTCCAGAGATCTATCATATATAACTTATCTAGTATTCTATTTACCTCTTTGACTTCTTTCTTATTTATTTTGTGGTTTGATTTATCTAATTCTGAGAGTGCAAGGTTAAGATCTCCACTATTATAGTTTTACTGTCTATTTCTTCTTGCAGCTCTCTTAGTTTCTCTTTTAAGAATTTAGATGCTACCCCACTTGGTGCATATATGTTTAATATAGATAGTGCTTCATTATCCATGCTACCCTTTAGCAAGATATAGTGTCCTTCCTTATCTCTTTTAATTAGGTCAATTTTTGCTTTAGCTTGATCTGAGATCAGGATGGCTACCCCTGCTTTTTTGACTTCACCTGAAGCATAGTAGATTTTGTTCGAACCTTTTACCTTTAACCTGCATGTATCTCCCCGCTTCAGGTGTGTTTCCTGTAAACAACATATTGTACGATTCTGGCTTTTAATCCATTCTGCTAACTGCTTCCTCTTTATGGGGGAGTTTACCCCGTTCACATTTATGGTTAAAATGACCAATTCTGTATTACTTGCCATCTTGTTAACCCCTGTTTATGCTTTTCTCCCTTCTTTCCCCCTTACCTCCCTCCCCAGTATTAAGCTTGTGAGCACCATTTGCTTCTCACACCCCTCCCTTTTTAGTATCTCTCCCCACCCCCTGCCTTAGATTTCCTCCCCCTAACTTACCCTTTTCCCTCCTCATTTCCGTATTCCCTTCCACTTAGTTTATTCCTTCCCTTTTCACTTTTCCCTTCTCACTTTTCAATGAGGTGGGAGAAGTTTCACCATAAATTGAATATATCTAAAATTTTTCTCTTAAAGCCAATTCTGAAGGCAGTAAGATACCCTACTATATTCATTCCCCTCCTTTCTTTCTCTCAGATATAATAGGTTTCCTTTGCCTCTTCATGAGATGTACTACCCCCACTTTACCCTTTTTTTGATACAATGTCCTTTCCACATCTACTTTCTAGAACAAGGTATACATGTATTCTTTATACATCTTTATATCAGAAATATAGTTCCCAAGATTAATCTTTACCTTTTTAGATTTCTCTTGAGTTCTATATTTGTAGATCAAACTTTTTGTTAAGTTCTGGCTTTTTCATCAAAAATAGGTGAAATTCGCTTACTTCGTTGAATGTCCATCTTCTTCCCTGGAAAAAAGATGCTCATTCTAGCTGGGTAAGTTATTTTTGGTTGCATACCAAGTTCTTTAGCCTTTCGGAATATCATATTCCAGGCCCTTCGATCCTTTAGTGTGGATGCTGCTAGATCCTGGGTGATTCTTATTGTGGCTTCTCGATCCTTGAATTGGGTTTTTCTAGCTGCTTGCAGTATTTTTTCCTTCGTCTGAGGGTTCTGGCATTTGACCACTATATTCCTTGGTGTTTTGATTTTAGGATCCCTTTCAGTGGGTGATCGATGAATTTTTTTCAATGTCTATTTTATCTTCTCTTCCTATGACTTCTGGGCAGTTCTCTTTGATAATTTCCTGGAAAATAGTGTCCAGGCTCTTTTTTTTCATCATGTTTTTCTGGGAGTTCAATGATTCTCAGATTGTTTCTCCTGGATCTGTTTTCCAGGTATGTTGTCTTCCCCAGAAGGTATTTCACATTCTTTTCCATTGATTGATTTTTTTGGATTTGCTTGACTGATTCTTCTTGTCTCCTCGAGTCATTCAATTTCAATTGTTCGATTCTGATTTTTAATGAAGTGTTTTCTTCACTCACTCTTTTAAAATCTTTTTCTAATTGTCCCATTGAGTTCTTTTGTTCTGTGGAATTTTTTTTCCATTTCGCCAATTTTGTTTTTTAGAGAGCTGTTTTCTGTTTCCAGTTTACTAATCCTATTTTTCAAGGATTTTATTTCTTTATCCAGTCTCTCTTTAAATGAGTGGGATGACTTCTCCAGACTCTCTTGCCAAGCCTCCCTCTCCTTTTCCCATTTTTCTTCTAGCTCCCTTGTGAGAGCCTTTTTAATTACTTCTATGAGGTTCATCTGTGCTGAGGAACAGATGATCTCCTCCTTTGGGGATTCACCTGGAGAAAGTCTGTTTTTAGTCTCCTCAGGACTTAGAGTCTCCTCTCTTTCTGTATAGAAGCTGTCAAGGTTTAAAGTCCTCTTCAGTTTTTTGCTCATTATGTCAAAGAATCAAAGACAAACTAGAAAAAAGAAAAAAAAGAAATCACCCCTATTTTGGAGTCTGCTTTTTTGGGGGAGGGGCTGGGTGGTGTTACCAAACTTCCTCTACAAACTGCAGGGGCAGCAGCAAGGCACTAGGCCTACTGTGCTGCGCCTGCGCTCTGAGATCCCAGAGCTGAGTCACTGGGGGGGGTGAGGGGAAGGGGAGGATGGCCAGGTCCCGAGAGACTCCAGCTGTTTGGGGTTGTATTCTTCGCCCCGGTGTTTTTAGCTTCTCTGCTGGGCTGCTGGCTTGCTGCCAGAGCAAAGTATCCAATCCTGTAGCAAAGCTCTCTCCTCAGAGATGGCTGCGATCACACCCCACCCCCTCTCCAGTCTGCTCCCATGCTCTCAGCTTCCTGCCCGCACCCTGCACCCAATCCAAAACCATCCCAGCCCTCGAGCAAAAACAGACCTTTCTTGGCGAATCTCAAGGATGGCTTCTCTTGGTAACTATTTGTGGGGTTTTTTTCAGTCAAGCATCAATTCAGAGGCTTGTAATGAAATGGATAGTGAGAGAAAATGTGGAGCTACACAGCTATGTGCCTCCTCTCTGTCATCTTGGCCAGAAGTCCCGCAATTCTATTAAGATTTTTTTTATATTGGTTAGCTTTACAGAATAGTTTTCTTCAATTTTTCATATTTCATTCTAGTGGATTTCTTTCAGGGTGGGCAATATAATGAGAACTACATATGATACAAACCAAAAAATACTGATAAAATTTATTTAAAAGAAATATATCAATGACTTAGATTAGATAACTTTGGAATTTCTATCTCTAGGATGCTTTAGCCTAGGCCATCATAGAAACATTTTCTTCTCCTTTGATTGAGCATGTCCTACTTAAATCTTCTGTTATTTTCACATGGTGTGATATTTTTTCAACACACATTGAATAATGCTTTATCAGGCAAGAGCTGGCACTGAAGTTGTTATGTATGGCTCTATCTTTTCCTTTTTAAATTTTTCATATTTTTTTTTTCTGTATGTCTTCCTTGAGTTTAAATACATTTTACACATATCTTTATACACATATAATTCCATTTTTGGATTTTAAACTCCCTGAAGGCAAATTCTATGCCATATATGTTTTGTGTATTCCCAATATCTACAAAAGTGCCTTATAATTGTTAGGTACTCAATATTGTTTGTTGCATTGATTTGAATTAAATATAAACATATGTGTATATATGAATAGTGCCCTATAGGAAATACTAAACCTTAAAACTCATAGAAGAGACAGGCTGCACATAAGGCCTTTAAAAAATTCATGATAAACTTCTATGTCCAAATAAAAATCATGATAAAAGGAGCAGATGAACAGTCCAGTTTAGATTCTGGCAAAGTTACTATTTGTCAAAAATGTCCAGCTCCTTAGAGGTACAGACTCATTAAATTTGAGAGCCTCAGTCTTATAACACAGAGTAATTAGATTGCCAGTTGATGATAATCTTAAAGTATCAAAATCCAGCAGCCCAAGTGATGATATTGAAGTCCAAAAAGGAAAGTAATTTGCTCAAAGCCACATTTTAAAAAAAAATGTGAAAAAGCTAGGACTAGCATTTCAGTTTTCTGATTCTCATTTCTTCAACCTATGCTCATTACTTTGATGCATCTTCTCTATTAGAATCTAAATCTAGAGGTCAAATGTAGCCCTTACAAGAAACTGTCTGGATAAAATCTCTCCTGATGAATTTTATTGCTTTTTAAAAAATTAAATAAATCTTTGTTGACTTTTTTCTCCCTTAATACTTTAGACTTTACTCCATCCTAAAATTCAGTTTATTTTTTTAAATTCTCTGAGTCAGGAGACTCAGTATGTTATAAAAAAAGGCAATTCCAAATTTGTCTAAAGTAGTTTTATGTTTGTCTATTTTATCAGATTCTTCCTTGTTAAAATCAGTAAAATCAGAAAACTCTCTTTCATGTTTAACATGATATAATTCCATTGTATCTTACACTGGTACAAATGTTATCCTATATTATCCCAATGTTTCTTTTCATTTTCATAACTTACTAAAAAAGCTTTTTTTTTTTCCCTCACTAAAAGATGTCTCATTCATGTTCCTTTATGTAACAGAGAGAAGCTTTCTAGATATCATACTAAGGTAGAAATTGGTTAGAATAGTTGTCAACAAGAGACATTTCCATTCCTTCATCTGTTAGGAAAACATATGTGTGTGTACATGTATGTATATGAAGAAACATTTTAGTGTATTAATAATATAAAATACATGTATATATGCAAAGTGTATAACATACATAAACATGTGAAATGTGAATAAAAATTGTGTTTAAGAATGCTTTTGATTATGTACGTTCATAAATAGATATATACATGTTTATTTTTCTAACCAATCGAGGAATAGAAAAGATCTCACTTGTGGACAACCATTAAAATTAATTTTTACCTTAGTAAAATATCTTCAAATGTCAGAGTGTGCATCTTTGCAATATTTTCCTTTGCTCCTGACCTAAAGACCCAGAATTCTGTTTATCATACAACATAGAACTAGACTGAACTCATTAGGAAATTCATAGAGTTAGTGACAATAACTATTATGTTATATAATATTTGGAATTCAACAAATATAATATTTGAAATTATGGGAACAAAGATATTTTAAATATTTGCATGCGTTTTTAACATTCTTTTTTACATTTGGAATTCCAAATCCTTTCCTTTACTCTTGCCTTTTCCACATACACTGAGAAAGGAAAAAAATGACATATCCATTATGCATGTGAAATAATGCAAAATACATTTCTATTTTAGGCATTTTTAAAGTATCCAAAAAGTTAAAAATATGTTCCAATTTATACTCATAGCTCATCAGTCTACTCTTTGGAGAAAGATAACATGAGTACATTGAACTTGTTTTGGGATCATTATGTTCATTGCAGTAGTTATGTTGTTAAGAGCTGATTAAAATTACATATTGTTTTTACCATATTATCCTCCCGGTTGTGCTCACTTCACTTTGAATCAGTTCACATATACATTTCCAGATTTTTCTGAAATCACTCCTTTCATCATTTCTTACAACACAACAGTATTACATCAAAACCAAAGGCTGAAAATTGTTGAGTCATTCCCCAGTTGATAGGGAACCTTTCAATTTCTAAAGTTTTGCCACAATAAAAACTATCTCCTATAAATGGTTTGTATAAATATGACTTTTTAAACTTTTATTCATTTATTTAGGATACGGACCATTAGTAGTGACAATGCTGAGTCAAAAGATAGGCACAGTTTTATACATCTTTAGGTAAAATATCAAGTTGTTCTCCAGAATGGTTGTATTATGGTGACAAATCCACCTAAAGTTTACATATTTTCCTATATTGCCTCTAAAATTTGTCATTCCTTTTCTTCCATGTTGACCAATCTGTAAGTTATGAGACTGTTTTTGAGTTGTTTTTATTAGCATTTTATCATCAATAGTGCTTTGGAGAATATTTTATGGTAATAAGTTTATTTATTTTTAATGCACATTGCTTGATGAATCATGTTGGGAGAAAAAAATTTAAAAAAAGAAAAAAAAAACTAAAAAAGAAGTGAACATAGCCTGTATTGAACTACATTAGTTTCCATATATATATATTTGGAATGCAGATGGCATTTTCTGTCCAAAATCTACTGAGATTGCTTTGGATCACTAAACCACTAAGAAGAACCAAGACTTTCATAGTTGATCATCACACATTCTTGTTGTTATTGTATACAATATATTCTTGGTTCTGCTTGTTTCATTCATCATCAGTGCATGTAAATCTTTCTAGGCCTTTCTATAATCATCTTGTTAATTTTTTAATTTTTTTAAAGCTTTTTATTTATAAAACATATGCATGGGTAATTATTCAACATTAACCCTTGAAAAACCTTGTGTTCCAAATTTTATTTAGCCATTCTCCAACTAATGGATATCCATTCATGATGTGTTTTTTTTTTTTTTTCTTCTTTAAAATAAGTAGAATAGTTCTCTCTGGGGGAGAAAGCAGGTTTCTTGGGGGAGGTTTTCTTGGAGGCAGCCTTAGTATCAGTTCAGATCAATAATTATCCCAAATGCAGCCAGCTGGTAAAAATATAAATGTTTATTTCTCCTTCCAAGTCTTGTCTCTTTGCTTGGGCCCAGATAGCTAGATTCTTAGAGGCCTATCTCTCTGCTTGGTTCCAAGAGCTCCCTCCGAATATCTCCAAATCCAAAGGTTTTGTCCTTCAGCCTCTGCCTCTGCTTTCTTCAGCCTCCAGCCAGCACAAAGATGGAATGAATCTCTTGTCTCCTTCACTTGGGGCTCGGCTAGCTTTCTGGCGAGTCTTTCAGACCAGCTTGGTCTCAGTGGGGGAAGTGCAGGAGCCCAGCCACCATAGAGAGCCTTCTCAATCTCCTGCTCAACTCTCGACTCGTAGCTTCTTCCTTTCAAAACTCTTCTGCTACCAGACAGCCAAGTGGAAAATATTCAAATGAATCACTCTTCACTGGCTTATAGATGACTCTTCTGAGAGAATGGGATTATGGGTTTTCTCCCATAGTGCTCTCTGGCCCTAAGAGCTTCAAGGGAGGTGTGAATTCAGATATCTCATATTAAACCCTGAAATTTCCCAAACATGTGAACTCCAATGAGTAAAGGTGCAAACACAAGCATTGTTTTAAGTAGTTCTACTTAGTACCTTGTTTCAGGTTCTGGCCCAAAACATCTTTTTGTAAGAGCAGATCAATAATCTATTATTATATGTTATATAATAGCAGTTTGTAAAGATTCCAACACATTCAGTTTCCAATTTCTTTATCATTACAAAAAGGACTGCTACAAATATTTTTGCACATGTGGGTCACTTTTCCTACTTTAAGATGTTTTTGAGATAAAGCCCAGGAGAAGCACTGCTGGATCAAATGGTACACACAGTTTGATAACTTTTTGAGCATAATTCCACATTGCTCTCCAGAATGGCTGGATCTGTTTACAATTCTACCAACAATGTATTAGTGTCCCAGTTTTCCCACATCCCCTCCAACATTCATCATTATTATTTCCTGTAACCTTAGCCAATCTGGTGTGCAATAGTATCTCTGAGTTATCTTAATTTGCATTTATCTGATTTAGAGCACCTTTTCATATGACTAGAAATGTGTTTAATCTCATCTGGAAATTGTTTATATTCTTTGACCATTTATCAGTTGGAGAATGGCTTGAATTCTTATAAATTTGAGTCAATTCTCTATATATTTTAGAAACGTGGCCTTTACCAGAACCCTTAAATGTAAAAATGTTTTCCCAATTTGTTACTTCCCTTCCAAACTCATCTGCAATAGTTTTGTTAGTACAAAAATGTTTCAACTTAATATAATTAAAATTATTTATTTGGTGTTCCACAATGAG
This sequence comes from Antechinus flavipes, assembly GCF_016432865.1. Lineage (NCBI taxonomy): Eukaryota > Metazoa > Chordata > Mammalia > Dasyuromorphia > Dasyuridae > Antechinus > Antechinus flavipes. The sequence goes on from NC_067400.1 coordinate 404,269,589, forward strand.
TTCCGGTACCACTTTGGTCACAATTTTTTTTTTCATTCTCCACAGATCTGAGAGGTAAATTATCTTATATTCTTGCAATTTCTTATTACATCACTCTTTATATCTAAATAATAAACCCATGTCAGCCTTATCTTGGTATCCCACATTAGGTGTTGATCTATGCCTAGTTTCTGCCATACCAGTTTCTAATTCTCCCAGGAGTTTTGTTTTGTTTTTGTTTTTGTTTTTGTTTGTTTTTTTGGGTTTTTTTTGTTTTGTTTTGTTCTTTTTAATAGTGAGTTCTTATTCCCAAAACTGGAAATTTGGGGTTTGTCAAACACTAGATTGCTACAATTATTGAATATTTTGTTCTCTGGACTTAACCTATTCCACATATTTACTACTCTATTCCTTAGTCAGTACCAAATGATTATGATGACCTTTGCTTTATAATATGGTTTTATGTCTGGCAAAGCTAGGCCACATTCATTGGCATTTTTTTTTCATTAATGCCCTTGAAATTCTTGACCTTTTCTTCTTCTAAATGAACTTTGGTATTATTTTTCTAGATCTGTAAAATAATTACTTGGGAATTTGATTGGTATAGCAATAAATAAGTAAATTTTTAGTGTTTTGCATCAGCCAACACATGAGCATTTGATAAGTTTCCATTAATTTAAATGTGACTTTATTTGTGAAGAAATTGTTTTGTAGTTATGTTCATATAGCGCCTGACTTTCTGTTGTCAGATAGACTACAAATTATTTGATATTATCAACATTATTTTAAGTGGAATTTTTCTTTGTATCTCTTGCTCTCAGAATCTGTTGATAAGATATAAAAATGCTGATGATTTATGTGGATATATTTTCTATCCTACAATGTTGCTAAAGTTGTGTATTGTTTCTAGTAGTTTTTTTTTTTTTTTTAGTTGATTATCTAGGTTTCACTAAGTATTCCATCATATCATCAGCAAAGAGTGATTTGATTTCCCCATTACCTACCTTTAGGTAGGTAATTATACTTAGGTAATTAGGTAATTCATTTACTCTCTTTTTCTTTTCTTATAGCCAAAGACAATATTTCTAATACAACATGGATTAGTAACAATGTTAGTGGACAAACTTGTTTCATACCTGATCTTATTAGGGATGGTTCTAATTTGTCCACATTCTGTATGAAGTTTGCTGTTGGTTTAAAATAGACACTACTGATCATTTTAAGGAAAATACCAGTTATTCCTATATATGCTTATGTTTTTAATACGAATGTGTATTGGATTTTGTCAAATGATTTTTCTGCATCTATTGAAATAATCATATGATTTTTAAAATATTTGGTATTATATATATATATATATATTATAATGTTAATAGATTTCCTAATATTGGACCAGTCTGGCATTATTGATATAAATTGGTCATGATGTATTATCCTGGAAAAGACTTTCTGTAATCTCTTTGGTAATATATTAATAGCTTTTTATTTACAAATATATGCATAGGTAAATTTTCAGCTTTGACAGTTGCAAATCCTTTTGTTCCAACTTTTTCCCTCCTTCACCCCTCTCCTTCCCCGAAATGGCAGGTTGACCAATACATGTTAAATATGTTAAAATATAAGTTAAATACATTATATGTATACATGTCCAAACAGTGATTTTGCTGTATAAAAAGAATAGGACTTTGAAATAGTGTACAATTAGCCTGTGAAGGAAATCAAAAATGCAGGTGGACAAAAACAGAGGGATTGGGAATTTTATGTAGTGGTGCATAGTCATCTCCCAGAGCTTGCTGTTTCCCTGGATGTAGCTGGTTCCATTCCTTACTGCTCTATTGAAACTGATTTGGTTCATCTCATTGTTGAAGTGGACCATGTCCATCAGAATTGATCATCATATAGTATTACTGTTGAAGTAAATAATGAACTTCTGGTCCTGTCCATTTCGTTCACCATCAGTTTATGTAAATCACTCCAGGCTTTACTGAAATCATCCTACTGGTCATTTCTTACAAAACAATGATATTCCATAATTGATATTCCATAATATTCATCTACCACAATTTATTCAGACATTCTCCAATTGATGGGCATCCACTTAGTTTCCATTTTCTGGCCACTACAAGGAGATTTGCCACAAACATTCTTGCACATACAGATCCCATTCAATTTTTTTAAAAATCTCTTTGAGATATAAGCCCAGTAGTAACACTGCTGGTTCAAAGGGTATGCACAGTTTGATAGCTTTTTGAGCATAGTTCCAAATTGCTCTCCACAATGGCTGAATGTATTCACAATTCCACCAACAATGTAACACTGCCCCCTTTTTCCCACACTCCCTCCAACATTCCACATTATCTTACCCTATTATTCTAGCCAATCTGACAGGTGTGTAGTGGTATCTCAGAGTTGTCTTAATTTTCATTTTTCTCATTAGTAATGACTTGGAGCATCTTTTCATATACCTAGAAATAGTTTCAATTCCTTCATCTGAGAATGATCTGTTCTTATCCTTTGATCATTTATTAATTGGAGAATGGCTTGATTTCCTTTAAATTAGAGTCAATTCTCTATATATTTTGGAAATGAGGCCTTTATCAGAACCTTTGACTATAAAAATGTTTTCCCAGTTTATTGCTTTCCTTCTAATCTTGTCTGCATTAGTTTTGTTTGTACAAAAACATTTCAAATTGATATCATCAAATTTTTCTGTTTTATGATCAATAATGACCTCTAGTTCTTCTTTGGACATAAATTCCTTCCTCTTCTACAAGTCTGAGAGGTAAACTATCCTGTGTTCCTCTAATTTATTTATGATTTTGTTCTTTATGCCTAAGTCATGGACCCATTTTGATCTTATGTTGGTATATGTTGTTAGTTGTGCGTCCATTCCTAACTTCTGCCTTCCTAATTTTCAGTTTTCTCAGTAGTTTTTGTCAAAGAATGAATTCTTATCCAAAAAGTTGGGATCTTTGGGTTTGTCAAACACTAGATTGCTATAGTTATTAACTATTTTGTCCTGTAAACCTAACCCATCCCACTGAACAACTACTCTATTTCTTATCCAATACCAAATGGTTTTGATGACTGCTGTTTTATAATACAGTTTTAGATCTGGTACAGATAGGCCACCTTTATTTGATTTGGTTTTCATTAGATCCATTGAAATTCTTGATCTTTTGTTCTTTTAGATTTATTTTGTTGTTATTTTTTCTAAGTCATTAAAATAGTTTCTTGAGAGTTTTATTGGTATAGCATTAAGTTAATAGATTAGTTTAGGTAGTATTTTCATGTTTATCATATTCACTCATTCTATCCAAGAGCACCTGATATTTTTCGAATTGTGTAGATCTGATTTTATTTGTGTGGAAAGTGTTTTACAGTTTTGCTCATATAGTTCCTGACTTTCCCTTGGCAGATAGATTTCCAAATATTTTAGACTATTGACAGTTATTTTAAATGGAATTTCTTTTTGTATTTCTTGCTGTTGGATTTTGTTAGTGATATATAAAAATGCTGATGATTTATGCACATTTATTTTTTATCCTGCAACTTTGACAAAGTTGTGGATTATTTTTAATAGCTTTTTAGTAGATTCTCTGGGGTTCTCTAAGTATACCATTATATCATCTACAAAGAGTGAAAATTTGGTTTCATCATTATGCACTCCAATTACTTTAATTTCTTTTTCATCATTTATTGCCAAAGCTAGCATTTCTAATACAATATTGAATAGTAACGTGACAATGGGCAACCTTGTTTCACTCTTGATCTTATTGAGGATGGTTCTAGTTTATCCCCTTTATAAATGATGCTTATTACTGGTTTTAAATAGATGCTACTGACTATTTTAAGGAAAAGTCCATTTATTCCTATAATTTCTAGTGTTTTTTAATAGGAATGGGTATTGGATTTCATCAAATGCCATTTCTGCATCTATTGAAAAATCACATTTTTTTTTGTTAATTTGGTTATTGATATAGTCAATTATGCTAATAGTTTTCCGAGTATTGAATAAGCCCTGCATTTCTGGTATAAATCCTGCTTGGTCATTGTTTATTAGCCTGGGGATGATTTCCTGTAATTTCTTTGCTAATATTTTATTTGAGATTTTTGCATCAATATTCATTAGGGAGATTGGTCTATGATTTTCTTTCTCTATTTTCATCTTGTCCGATTTAGATACTAGTACCATGACTATGTCATAAAAGGAATTTGGTGGGACTCTTTCATTCCCTATTTTTTCAATTAATTTGTATAGTATTGGCATTAATTGTTCTTTAAATGTTTCTTAGAATTCAAATGTAAATCCATGTGGTTCTGGAGATTTTTTCTTAGGGAGTTGATTAATAGCTTGTTCTATTTTTTTTTCTGAAATAGGACAATTTAAGCAATTTACTTCCTCTTCTGTTAAACTGGCAATGAATATTTTTGTAAGTATTCATCCATTTAATCTTATCAAGTTTATTGGGATAAAGTTGGGCAAAGTTACTCCCAATTATTGCTCTAATTTCCTCTTCATTAGTGGAAAATTCTCTCTTTTCATTTTTAAAACTAACAATTTTATTTTCCTCTTTCCTTTTTCTAATCAAATTTACTAAAGGTATTTTTTTCCATTTTTATTTTCATAAAACCAACTCTTAAATTTTTTTTATCAATTCAATAGTTTTTTATTTTTAATTTTATTAATTTCTTTTATTTTTAGAATTCCAAGTTTAGTATTTTATTGGGGTTTTCAATTTGCTCTTTTTTTTACCTTTTTTAGTTGCAAGCCCAATTTATTGATCTTCTCTTTCTCCATTTTGTGCAAGTAAGCCTCTAGAGATATAAAATTTCCCCTCATTACCATGTTGGCTGTATCCCACAAATTTTGGCATGTTATCTCATTATTATCATTCTCTTAGAGGAAATTATTAATTGTGTTTATGATTTGCTGTTTCACCCATTCATTCTTTTTTTTTAATTATAACTTTTTATTGACAAAACATATGCATGGGTAATTTTTCAACACTGACCCTTGCAAAAACTTCTGTTCCAACTTTTCCCCTCCTTCCCTCCACCCTCTCCCCTAGATGGAAGTCTGATACATGTTAAATATGTTAAAGTACATGTTAAATATAATATATGTATAGAGTTATCTTGTTGCACAAGAAAAAGTCAAATTAGAACAAAGGTAAAAATAATCTGGGAAGGAAAACAAAGATCTATCTTACTTAACTTTTCTAGTATTCTATTTACCTCCTTAACTTCTTTCTTATTTATGTCATGGCTTGTTTTATCTAGTTATAAGAGTTCAAGTTTAAGATACCCTCCTACTATTGTTTTGCCATCTATTTCTTCTTGCATCTCTCTTAACTTCTCCTCTAGGAATATCCATTCTATACCTTTTGGTGCATATATATTTAGTATTGATATTGCTTCATTATCTGTGGTACCCTTAAGAAAGATGTAGTTTCCTTCCTTATCTCTTTTAATTGGATATCTTTGCTTTTACTTGATCTGAAATTAGAATTGCTACCTCTGCTTCCTTTTTTTTTTTTTTTTAGCTTACCTGAAGCATAATATATTTTGTTTCAGCCCTTTATCTTCACCCTGTATGTGTAACTATGCTTTAAATGTGTTTCTTGTAAACAACATATTGTTGAATTCTGGCATTCAATCTGGCCTGCTATCCATTACCATTTTATGGGAGAGTTCATCCCATTCACATTCTTAGTTAAAATAACCAATACTGTATTTTCTTCCATCTTATTTACCCTATATTATGCTTTCATCTTACTTTGCCCCTTCCCTCCTCTCCAGTATTTTATTTTTGATGACCAGTTCCCTGAAACATTCCTCACACTTTGGAGCCATTCCCCCTTTTTACACCTTTCCCCTAATTCTCCTGTTTTCCCTTCTATTAGTCTTTACCTTTCTTTCCCCCTTTCCCTCCTACTTCTCTATAAGGTGAGACAAATTTCTCCATGAAACCAAATATGTCTGATATTCTCTCTTTGAGCCAAATCTGATGAGAGTAAGATTCACACAATGTTCAGCCCCTTCCATTCTTTTCCTCAATTAAAATAGATTTTCTTTGCCTCCTTGTGAGATGTAATTTCCCTTCTTTTCCTTCTTTTTTCCAGTATGATCTATTTTCCTTTTCTAGTTTCTTTTTCATATTAGCATAATAAAATCAAATTATACCTGCATTCTCTAAATATACCCATAACACAAATTTTAATTTGTCTTAATTTAATTAATTTGCAGTCTAGGTCTTCTTGCAACTTTCTTAACTTCTCCTTTAGGAAGTTAGATCCTATATCACATACACAAAGGGTCCATGTATAATTTGGTTTTACTGATATGATATAAAAAAGGAAAGTAGAAGTAGAAAAAGGATAGTATCGGACAAAGGGAAAAGGGGAGATAAAAAAAAAGAGAGAGAGAAATTACATCCCCAGAAGAGGCAAAGGAAACCTATCATATCTGAGGGAATTTAGAGAGGGGGAGGAACATTGTATGAATCTTATTCTCATCAGAGTTGGCTCAAAGAGAAAATAATAGACATATTTTGTTTACAGAGAATCTTCTCTCATCTCATTAAAAAGTGGGAGAGGAAAAGGGAAAAGGAAAAGAGTAATAAGGGAAAGGTAAAAGAAAGGGGACGTGACTCAAAGGGGGTAGGAGGGATTCTAAAGAGGGAGAGCTGCATGAGGCAAGTGGTGCCTATGAATTTAATACTGGGGAGGAGGATAAGTGGGGGGGAAGAAAAAGAGAAGAATAATCTGGGGATAATAACATGGCAGGAAATACAGAATTAATAATTTTAACTGTAAATATGAATAGGATGAACTCTCCCATAAAGTGGTGGAGGATAGCAGACTGGATCAAAAGTCAAAATCCTACAATAAGTTGTTTACAGGAAACACATTGAAAGCAGGAAAATACATACAGAGTAAAGGTGAAAGGCTAGAGCAGAATCTATTATGCTTAAAGTGAAGTAAAAAAAGCAGGGGTAACCATCCTTATCTCAGATCAAGCAAAAACAATTGATCTAATTAAAAGAGATAAGGAAGGGAATTCTATCTCACTCAAGGGTAGCCTAGACAATGAAGCAATATCAATCCTAAATATATATGCATCAAGTGGTAGAGCATCTAACTTCCTAAAGAAGTCAAGAGAGTTTCAAGAAGAAATAGATAGCAAAACTATAATAGTGGAAGATCTCAACCTTGCACTCTCAGAATTAGATAAATCAAACCACAAATCAAACAAGAAATAAATTAAGGAGGTAAATAGAATATTAGAAAAATTAGGTATGATAGATCTTTGGAAAAAAACTGAATGGAGACAGAAAGGAATATACTTTCTTCTCAGTAGTTCATGGAATCTATACAAAAATTGACCATGTATTAGGACATAAAGACCTCAAATTTAAATGCAGGAAGGCAGAAATAGTAAATGCTTTCTTTTCAGACCACCATGCAATAAAATCTACATTCAACAAAAAGTTAGGGGTAAATAGACCAAAAAGTAATTGGAAACTAAATAATCCCATCTTAAAGAATGATTGGGTGAAACAGCAAATTATATACACAGTTAATAATTTCACTCAAGATAATGACAATGATGAGACACCATACCAAAATTTGTGGGATGCAGCCAAAGCAGTAATAAGGGGAAATTTTATATCCTTAGAGGTTTACTTGAATAAAATAGAGAAACAGACGATCAATTAATTGGGTGTGCAACTAAAAAAGCTAGAAAAAGACCAAGTTAAAATCCCCCAATTAAATACCAAACTTGAAATTCTAAAACTAAAAGGAGAAATTAATGATATTGAAAGTAAAAAAAAAAAAAAAAAAACTAAGAGTTAACTTTATGAAAAAAAAAAAAAACAATAAAACTGATAAACCAATGGTAAATCTTATTAGAAAAAATGAGAGAGAAAAATCAGATTTGTAATCTTAAAAATAAAAAGGGGAACTTTCCACCAATGAAGAGGAAATTAAAGAAATAATGAATTACTTTGCCCTTTATGCCAATAAATTTGATAACCTAAGTAAAATCAATGGCTACCTCCAAATATATAGGCTTCCCAGATTAACAGAGGTGGAAGTAAATTGCTTAAATATTCCCATTTCAGAAAAAAGAAATAGAACAAGCTATTAACTCCCTAAGAAAAAATCCCCAGGACCAGATGGATTTACATGTGAATTCTATCAAACATTTAACTAACAATTAACCTTAATCCTATATAAACTATTTGAAAAAATAGGAATGAAGGAGTCCTACCAAATTCCTTTTATGACACAGAGATGGTACTGATACCTAAACCAGATAGGTGGAAAGCAGAGAAAGAAAATTAAAGACCAATCTCCCTAATGAAAATTGATGCTAAAATCTTCAATAAGATATGAGCAAAAAGACTGCATAAAATCATCTTCAGGATAATACCCATGATCAAGTAGGATTTATACCAGGAATGCAGGGCTGGTTCAATATTAGGAAAACTATCAGTATAATTGGCCATATTAATAACCAAATTAACAAAAACATATGATCATCTCAATAGATGCAGGAAAAGCATTTGATAAAATCCAACATCCGTTCCTATTAAAAACACTGGAGAGTATAGGAATAAATGGACTTTTCTTTAAAATAATCAGTAGCATCTATTTAAAACCATCAGTAAGCATCATATGTAATGGGCATAAACAGCAACCATTCCTACTAAGATCAGGAATGAAACAAGGTTGCCCACTAGCACCATTACTATTCAATATTGTATTTGAAATGCTAACTTAGGCAATAAGAGTTGAGAAAGAGATTAAACGAATTAGAGTAGGTAATGAGGAAACCAAATTGTCACTCTTTGCAGATGATATGATGGTATACTTAGGAACCCCAGAGATTCTACTAAAAAGTTATTAGAAATAATCCACATCTATAGCAAAGTTCCAGGATATAAAATAAACCTACATAAGTCATCAGCATTCTTATATATCACTAACAAAATCCAACAGAGTTACAAAGAGAAATTCCATTTAAAGTAAATACTGAAAGTATAAAATATTTAGGAATCTATCTGCCAAGGGAAAATCAGAAACTTTATGAGCAAACTACAAAATACTTTCCACACAAATTAAGTCTGATCTAACCAACTGGAAAAATATTAGATGTTCTTGAATAGGGCACGCAAATATAATAAAGATGACAATACTACCTAAACTAATCTATTTATTTAACGCTATATCAATCAGACTCCCAAAAAACTATTTTAATGACCTAGAAAAAATAACATCAATGTTCATATAGAAAAACAAAAGGTTAAGAATTCCAAGGAATTAATGAAAAAAAATCAAATGAAGATAGCCTAGCTGTACCAGGTTTAAAACTATATTATAAAACAGCAGTCATCCAAACCATTTGGTATTGGCAAAGAAATATACTAGTTGATCAATGGAATAGGTTAGGTTCAAAGGACAAAACAGCCAATAACTTTAAAAATCTAGTATTTGACAAACCCAAAGACCCCAGCTTTGGGGATAAGAGCTCACTATTTGATAAAAATTACTGGGAAAATTGGAAATTATGGCAGAAACTAAGTATTGACCCACACTTAACACCGTACACCAAGATAAGGTCAAAATGGGTTCATGACCTAGGCATAAAGAATGAGATTATAAATAAATTAGAACATAGGATAGTTTACCTCTCAGACTTGTAGAAGAGGAAGGAATTCATGATCAAAGAAGAACTAGAGATCATTATTGATCACAAAATAGAAAAATTTGATTATATCAAATTGAAAAGTTTTTGTACAAACAAAACGAATGCAGACAAGATTAGAAAGGAAGCAATAAACTGGAAAACATTTTTACAGTCAAAGGTTCTGATAAAGGCCTCATTTCCAAAATATATAGAGAATTGACTCTAATTTATAAGAAATCAAGCCATTCTCCAGTTGATAAATGGTCAAAAAGATATGAACAGACAATTCTCAGATGAAGAAATTGAAACTATTTCTAGCCATATAAAAAGATGCTCCAAGTCATTGTTAATCAGAGAAATGCAAATTAAGACAACTCTGAGAAACTACTACAAACCTGTCAGATTGGCTAGAATGACAGAGAAAGATAATGCTGAATATTGGATGGCATGAAGAAAAACAGGGACACTGATACATTGTTGGTGGAATGGTGAATACATCCAGCCATTCTGGAGAGCAATTTGGAATTATGCACAAAAAGCTCCAAACTGCATACCCTTTGATCCAGCAGTGTTTCTACTGGACTTATATCCCAAAGAAATCTTAAAGAACCAAAAGGAACCTGTATTTACAAGAATGTTTGTGGCAGCCCTCTTTGTAGTGGCCAGAAACTGGAAACTGAGTGGATGCCCATCAATTGGAGAATGGATGAATAATGTGTGCTATATGAATTTTCTGGAATATTATTGTTCGGTAAGAAATGACAAGGATGATTTCAGTAGGGCCTGGGGAGACTTACATGAACTGATGCTGAGTGAAATGAGCAGGACCAGGAGATCATTATATACTTCAACAGAGGGACATGGCCATCTCTAGCAATAAGATGAACCAAATCAGTTCCAATAGAGCAGTAATGAATTGAACCACCTATACCCAGCGGAAGAACTCTGGTAGATGACTATGAACCATTACATAAAATTCCCATTACATTACATAGAATTCCCATCCCTCTATTTTTGTCTGCCTGCATTTTTGATTTCCTTCACAGGCTAAAAGTACACTATTTCAAAGTCTGATTCTTTTTGTACAGCAAAATAACTGTTTGGACATGTATACTTATATTGTATTTAATTTATACTTTAACATATTTAACATATATTGGACAACCTGCCATCTGGGAAAGTGGGGTGGGGGGAAGGAGGGGAAAAATTGGGACAAAAGGTTTTGCAAATGTCAATGCTGTAAAATTACCCATGTATATAACTTGTAAATAAAAAGCTAAAAAAAAAGTCATTTAAATAAAATCTTTAATTTTGAATATAGGTTCAAATAATTTTCCCCAATCCTCACAATTTTTAGTAATCAAGTTTAGATGAGAAATCTTGAACCCCAGGCTGAAGTTGTTTTCTTTTGTTTTGTCTTCAGTACTCCCTATTACCAGGGATACCCAGTTACTGTAATTTTTTAAATGAGTAATGATCAATTTACCATAGATCTACTGTGACTATGATTGTGAGTTCAGGGAAATAATTCATTCAATGTTTATTTATCAAGTACTCTAATAAACCAGGCTCTATGTTAAGCACTTGATATACTGTAGTATATCAAGAACCTCTTATTTAAATAGTGTGGGCATTCTCTTTATGGATGCAAATGTCAGTTTTTATATGACTTATTAGGAGACTAAAGAATTAATGTGGCCAAAAAATTCAGTATCATGCTACCAATATAGCAATAATCTTCTCATAACATATCTTGTCCTTGGACAATAAAAATACATTGTTATAACATTCAAAGCATTTCCAGCTGAATAGAAGCTGTCATTATTCTCTACTGACATACTCTGTGAAAACCCGAGGTTAACTCCATGCTATAGGAAAAGAGAAATCAGAATAGGGTATCAATAGTGATAGTTATTACTCTTATCTTTTTAAAGTTCTCAAAGCACTTTATGTAAAAAATTATGCTTGATCTGTAAAACAAATAAGTGGATTTTATTCTTAGCTCCATTTTTACAGAAGAGGCTAAGAGATATCAGGGTCATGCTTTAGTGAGTGTCTGAAATGGGATTCAAAATCAGATCTTTCTTACCCCAAGTCCAATGCATCTATGCATTGCACTACTAACCTGTGTTAGTGGAGGTACACGTAACATTTCTTTTCCAGATTTTTTCTCAGACACAATGATAGGAAGAATAGTGATGTGGCAAAAGGCAGAGCATGAAATTAGGAAGAACTGAGTTCAAGTCTTGTCACTGATCACTTTGTGATACTGGAAAAATAACAATTTCTCAGTTCCATTCTCCAGCCTTAGCAACTAAGAGGATAAGTAACTGACAAGTCAATCTACATTGATGGGGGCAGGTTTTATGCTTGGTTTCATCACAGTGATAGAATAAGAGGCTTCAACCATTAGAAAAACAATAACAAAAGCAATATAGGTACTTCTATAATTGACAATTTTTGAAGGTCAGTCAAAAGAATTATTTTTGGCAGTGTGCTATTCTTCCATTGTGAATGTTTGGCTTTGTCTGCTTTTTTCAATGTTTAAATTCAAGCAGTTTATTTTTCCAATAAAAGGCTTTGTGTAACTTAGGAATACTGACCTTTAAATGTATAATGGGATATATACTCATTCAAATAAAATTTTACATTTCTTTTAAGAAAACCTATTCATATAACTTGATTGAATACTATAAAATTTATGGTGCCCATTTCTCACCCACCTCCGACCTATTGTTCACTATTTTAACTCTGAAATTTATGTCCACCATTAATTTATTTTTATTGATCTATTGTAAATGCTACATGGCTATTTATATAACATTCAAAAGATGGAGATTTCTCCAAGATAGAGATAAGGACACATAACATTTTTTCTCTCATTTTTTATTGCTATGGGTTTATCAATGAATTTAATACAGATATCTCTCATCTATTTACACTTCACTCAATAGACCTCAGTAGAATGCACTATGAATTTTTCAAGGACAATAAAACCCTTCAAAAACTTCTCTTTTCTTTGAAACCTGAAATAAATTTTCTCCAAATTTAACAAATGTATTTCAATGCTTCAAAATCTTGAGGTCATCTCAAAGTTTGTGATTAACAAAATTTAAATAAACACAAAAGTTGTCTCCTACTCATAGTATTTCTTTCACATAGTGGCCAATTTTGCACCTTTTTTTTCCACTCTACATGCAGAAGTAAATATAGGATACATATGATTATTACATACAATGCCTATTAGTTGCTGTTAAAAATGATTTATCAAAATACTCTGAAAAATTCACAGCATCTTATTTTTATTTTTATATATCTAATGATTAACATAGTGCCTTTCAGGGACAATTTATTTATTTGTATCTTACAGATTTTGATGAGTTGGGGGAAATCTTAATTATTTTATTGGCAGAAGGAATTTCCAATGTGAAGAGTCTTTCTATCAATAAACCTAGGCCCTAGGGAATTTGGGATCAGGGGACAATGAGAATTTAAGTGATTTATTCCATACTTATTTATGTTGTCAGAAGCAATTTTAAGCTCATGTTACTCTAACTCCAAGTGTAGCCTTCTGTTTAATCTAGCACTGACTTGTTTCCTCTAATAGGTTCTTTAATCAACATTCATTGAAATCAATTGAATCTCTAACTTTGGCAAGAGTATTTAAATGTATTTAAGTTATGTAGACCTTTTTCTCTTTTTTAACCTTTGAATTTCAACTCATTTGGATAAAAGACTCAAATCTATTTATTTTTGTCTCTTTATTCCAATCTCAGAATCTTTGCTCCAAGGTAATATTCATTTCAGGCAAAAAAAAAAAAAAAGTTGTATAAGAACAATTTTTTTTCTAAAGAGTCTAGATCTATAGTAAAATCTTGACAATCATGTTAACTTATCCAAAGCATTAAAATAAAAATTACTGAAAATCCAGAATATGTCATATAGCTTTAAAAAAGTGTTTAATGTTTGCCAGAAACTATCTAGGTAGATTATAGTCTTTCTTTGTCTTAGTATATAGATATTAAAATGACTAGGCATAGTTGCTACTAAAATAGTAGTTTTCCTAGTAATAGTGTACACAGGTTAAAATCTGACTTCCAATATAATTGTATCAATTGTTTGTTCTTGTATAATGCTTTTTCCCCTGTACATCAATGAAGGCTAAAACCATAAAGCAGGTTTTCTCACTTTATTGCTTGTTTGTAGTCATAGTCAAGTATAATAATTTCTTGGAGACAGAAGATCAATAAATAAGTGGGATAAAATCAGGCAAGTATCCAGAGTCCTAGAAGTCAAACAGTTTTAGAACACTATCAGAAAACAGAGAGGACAAACTAAGACTAGGATCCTTAGACAGATTCTGTTTGCCTTTTACCTCTTATACTTCCTAATGAACATAGATATTCCTGGTTCCTAGGTAGATGTGAAAAGCAGTTGAAGGAAAGAGAAAGGATAGGGAATATTTAAAAGTGCCTATTACATACCAGGAACTGTGTAAAATTCTATGAAAACTATAATCTTATTTGATCTCAACTGAAGCCAGAAAAGTCAGAATTTTGGAAATTCAGGCCTGACTTCAGTAAAGCAAAGAGGCTAAGAGTATAGAAAGGTTCTATCATGGAATGATTTTACTTTTAATGTAACTTCACAACCATCCTCCCAGTTAGGGTTCTAGTGAGACCCATTTGTTTTCTTTGTTTCCTGAGTCATATGTCAAGTTTATAGAGGAACACCAAAATATTTGTTAAAAATTAATGCTTTAACTTAGGCCCCTTCCTGAGAAGTTACATTTTTGAATGTAGGGTTCAGAACTCTAGGAATCTGGCATGCACTCAAGATAAAAGGAATGCATAAAATCCAGTTAATAATCTCTAGTTATTTTTAGTTCTCAAGAATGTTTCAGGATGGTAAAATTGCATTTTTCTTATTAAATGACTCTTCAGTCATTTAATAAATACTCTTTAACATTTTTATTTTGTGAACTCTGTTCTTCTCCTTAAAACAAATTCAACAAGCATTAGTAAATACTTATCATCCAAAAAATATGTGCTAAGTATTAGAGATAAAATATAAAAATATAATCTCTGCCATTTAAAACAAAAACAAAATTATATTCTTTTGAGTGACTACAATATGTTTATAAGAAAATAAAGGTAATGTATACCCAAATAATTACAAGAGGCAAAGAATGTTAATAAGTACCTAGATGATGAAGTAAATAGAGTGTTAAGCCTAGAGTCAGGAAGATCTGAATTTAAGTCCCCTCTTATTTACTAATTGTATGACTTTCAGTAACACAGCATTTATGTTTGGTTCAGTTTCCACACCTTTCTAATGAAAACAATAATTATGTGGTGAAATTGGGATAATATTTTAAATAGTTTGCAAAACTTAAAGCACTGTATGGATATTTGCAATTTATTATGTTATCAGCATCATCATTACTAGAAGTAGTAGTGTCACATTATTACTATTACTATTACTATTACTATTATTATTATTGGAAGATAAATGGAATGGATCAAGAAAAGACTTGTGAAAGATATATTTAAATTGTGCTTTGAAGGGAGCTAATTATCATTGGAGGTAGAGGTTTAAAAAAGAGTATATTCCATGTAAAATGAACCACTTAAGAAAAATAGGCTATTAGTATATCTTGAAAAGTAATTTGTCCATAATAACATGAATGTGAATAAAATCAATGAAAACTGGAAAAGTAAACTGGAATCAGATTGTTGACTTTTAAATTTAAAGTAAATAATTTTTCCTCCCTGACTGGAATTTAGGTACAGGGAAGGGGGCATAATTATAGACTTTGGAGGTGGTGAGGCACTGTGAAAACGTTAGCTCTCCATCTGCATTTTGTGATGAAGCATTTCCTTTTAAAGAGGAAAGAGGCTGGAGGCAGGGAGCCCCTTGAACAGCTTTGCAGTAGTTGGGATGAGAAGCATTAAGAGCTTGATCTAGAGTAGTGGCTATGTTAGTGAAAAAATAAGATGGTTATAAGATGTGGAGGTAGGATTGATAATATTTGACTACTGAACAGATGTTAATGTTGAAGGAAAACAAAGGGTGTGAACCAAAAACTTGATTATTATAGTTAAATAATCTAAACAAAAATAAACTTAATTATCAGCAACAAACATGCAAAATAACCGAATTTAAAAATACATAAAGCCTTCATAATTAAATAGGATGGGGACAAAAATTAACAGGGAAGAAACATTTATTAAATTCCCATTATGTGTCAGACACTACTTTCTATTTTATGTATGTTACCTCATTCAGTGCTCATAAGTATTCTGCAAAGTCCATGCAATTATTATTTGAATTTTACAAATGAGGAAACTGATCCATACAGAAGCTAACTGACATTTCCCAGAGTTACACAGCAAATACATGGAGGAGAAATCTGAACTTAGGTCTCCCTGATGCCAGGGATTACTTTGTTATCATTGCTGATGTTTGACAGAAAATATGTAAACAATATATTTTCTTTATGTTCTTTTCTTTATCACAGGACTATTCCATTTCTTTTGGTTTTCTTTTTTTCTGTATAGCTGAATTTAGTAACTTCTAGTTCAGTGGATCTTGTTTTGCTTTTATATGTTTTCTGATGTTTTCTCATATTCATTTCTTTTTATTTTATCTAATTTTGACATTAATTTCATAATTTATTTAGCATTTCTCAATCATTGATAAAATATTTTTATACTTTATTTAATATTATAAATAAATGTGAGCTATAAAATGTCAAAAAAATTAACAAATAATTAAATGAGTAAAAATAATATATGAAATGTGTATTAGGTTCAGATCTCACAATGTTCAATACAAATCTCTGAGACAATAAACTGCTGGCCTGAATTTATAAATGGAATATCTTTATTCTAAAACTTTCCATTTCATTGAAATCACAGTATTGTAACTTTTTACAGATGTACTTATTCTTGTCTTCTGATCATTGATGAAAATGTTACACACACACACACACACACACACACACACACACATACACTTCTTGTATTTTGTATTTGTAATAGTAAAGAAAACAAAATAGCTTATATTCCTAATAACATAAGAATGCCTTAGTAATTTATACCATTAATGTCATAGAAATATGTGTATAAATATATGCATGTACTTATATAAATATATGTATGTGTATATTGTATAGCTCATAAAGTTTTATTAATATTTCCAACAAACAATGGTATTCATCTTCATTTTAGATGTTATTTTAGATATCATTATAAAAAATAATTGTATCTGTGTGAAATCAAAGTCAGAAATTTTGACTAATATTTTCCTCCCAATTTTTGACTAAAGTAAGTTTATTCATATGGAAGTAATATGTTTCTTTCAATTTATCTACATAAGTATTGTGGTTAGAGGATTTTAAAAATTTTCATTAGAATGGCATATGTGTGTATGTATGTATATATATATATATATATATATATATATATATATAATAAAAATGAAAGGTTGTGTGTATGCATTTTCTTTTCATGGAGTTACTAGATTGGAGTAATAACTAATATTACCTATTTTTATATTGTGGCATAATGTAGTGTCTTTCTGATCTGGAATACTTGAATTCACTTCTCAACTCTGACAGATCCAGCATATGTGATCTGTGCAAATATAATTAAGATCATGTTGTAAGTAACAAATGAGTTAATGATTTTAAATGTTTTAGCATAACTGATACATAATAAAAATTATAAATTTTACTTATTATAATTATTTCCAAATTTATTATTTTAGGGGTTGAAATTATACTCATCTAAATGGTCAAAGTATATGAATAGACAATTTTCAGATGACATAATTAAAGTCATCTATAGTCACATGAAAAAAGGCTCTAAATCACTATTGATTATAGAAAAGCAAATTAAAACAACTCCAATGTACCACCTCATACCTCTCAAATTGGCTAAAATGATAGGGAAAGATAACAATAAATGTTGGAAGGGATGTGAGCAAAATGGGAAACTAATGTTATGAGTTATGGAATGATCCAACCATTCTGGAGAGCAATTTGGAACTGTGACCAAAGGGATATCAAACTGTATACACTTTGATCAAGCAGTGCCACTACTGGGTCTGTGTATTCCAAGGTAATCATACAGGAGGGAAAAGAACACACATGTGCAAAAATGTTTGTAGCAGCTCTTTTTTGTGCTAGCAAAAAACTGGAAAATGAGTAGATACCCATCAATTGGAAAAAGGCTGAATAACTTGTGATATATGAAGACAATGGAATATTATTTTTCTATGAAAATGACAGATAGAAGATGGCAGAGAGGAGGCACACAGTTGTGTAGCTCCACGCTTTCTCTCATTATCCATTTCATTACAAACCTCTGAATTAATGCTTGACTGAAAAAAAATCCACAAATAGTTACCAAGAGAAGCCATCCTTGAGATTCGCCAAGAAAGGTCTGTCTTTACTGGAGGGCTGGGACGATTTTAGATCGGGCGCAGGCGGCGGGCAGCGGCAGTGAGAGCACGGTAGTAGACTGGAAAGGGGGTGGGGAGTGATCGCAGCCATCTCTGCGGGGAGAGCTTTGCTACAGGATTAGATACTTTGCTCCAGCAGCAAGTCAGTAGCCCAGCAGAGAAGTTAAAAACACCGGGGGTGAAGAATACAACCCCAAACAGCTGGAGTCTCTCGGGAACCTGGCTGCAGCCCTTTCCCCCCCAACAGTGACTCAGCACACTCTAGGATCTCAGAGCACAGGTGCAGCACAGTAGGGCTAGTGCCTCACTGCTGCCCCCCACAATCTGTAGAGGAAGCTCGGTAACACACCCAGCCCCTCCCCCAAAGAAAGACTCCAGTTTTTTCTGTTTTTCTTTGGTAGTTTGTCTTTGATTATTAGACAGAATGAGCAAGAAACTGAAGAGGACTTTAACCCTTGACAGCTTCTATACAGATAGAGAGCAGACTCTAAATCCTGAGGAGACTAAAAACAGACAGTCCCCAGGTGAATCCCCAAAGGAGGAGATCATCTGTGCCTCAACACAGATGAACCTCATAGAAGTAATTAAAAAGGCTCTCACAAGGGAACTAGAAGAAAAATGGGAAAAGGAGAGGGAGGCTTGGCAAAAGAGCCTGGAGAAGTCAGTTAAAGAGAGAGTGGATAAAGAAGTAAAATCCTTGAAAAATAGGATTGGTGAACTGGAAAAGAAAATTGGTGAAATGGAAAAAAATTCCACAGAACAAAAGAACTCAATGGGACAATTAGAAAAAGATTTGAAAAAAGTGAGTGAAGAAAATACTTCACTGACAATCAGAATTGAACAATTAGAATTGAATGACTCGAGGAGACAAGAAGAATCAGTCAAGCAAATCCAAAAAAATCAAACAATGGAAAAGAATGTGAAATACCTTCTGGGGAAGACAACAGACCTGGAAAACAGATCCAGGAGAGACAATATGAGAATCATTGGACTTCCAGAAAAACAGGATGAAAAAAAGAGCCTGGACACTATTTTCCAGGAAATTATCAAAGAGAACTGCCCAGAAGTCATAGGAACAGAGGAAAAAATAAACATTGAAAGGATTCATCGATCATCCACTGAAAGGGATCCTAAAATCAAAACACCAAGGAATATAGTGGCCAAATGCCAAAACCCTCAGATGAAGGAAAAAATATTGCAAGCGGCTAGAAAAACCCAATTCAAGTATCAAGGAGCCACAATAAGGATCACCCAGGATCTGGCAGCATCCACATTAAAAAATCGAAGGGCCTGGAATATGATATTCCAAAAGGCTAAGGAACTTGGTATGCAACCAAAAATAACTTACCCAGCGAGAATGAGCATCTTTTTTCAAGGAAGAAGATGGACATTCAACGAAGTAAGCGAATTTCATCTATTTCTGATGAAAAAACCAGAACTTAACAAAAAGTTTGATCTACAAATATAGAACTCAAGAGAAATCTAAAAAGGTAAAGATTAATCTTGGGAACTATATTTTGAATATATAGATGTATAAAGAATACATGTATACCTTGTTCTAGAAATTGATGTGGAAAGGACATTGTACCAGAAAAGGGGTAAAGTGGGGGTAGTACATCTCATGAAGAGGCATAGGAAACCTATTATATCTGAGAGAAAGAATGGAGGGGGATGAATATAGTGGGTATCTTATTGCCTTCAGAATTGGCTTTAAGTGAAAAATCTTAAGACATATTCAATCTATGGTGAATCTTCTCCCACCTCATTGAAAAATGAGAAGGGAAAAGTGAAAAGGGAAGGAATAAGCTAAGCGGAAGGGAATACGGAAACTGGAAGGGAAAGGGGTAAGATAGGGGGAGGAACGCTAAGGTGGGGGGAGGGATACTAAAAAGGGAGAGCTGTGAGAAGCAAGTGGTGCTCACAAGCTTAATACTGGGAAGGGGGGAAAGGGGAAAGAAGGGAGAAAAGCATAAACCAGAGTTAACAAGATGGCAATTAATACAGAATTGGTCATTCTAGCCATAAATGTGAACGGGGTAAACTCCCCCATAAAGAGGAAGTGGTTAGCAGAATGGATTAAAAGCCAGAATACTACAATATGTTGTTTACAGGAAACACACCTGAAGCGCGGAGATACATGCAGGTTAAAGGTAAAAGGTTGGAGCAAAATCTACTATGCTTCAGGTGAAGTCAAAAAAGCAGGGGTAGCCATCCTGATCTCAGATCAAGCTAAAGCAAAAATTGATCTAATTAAAAGAGATAAGGAAGGGCACTATATATTGCTAAAGGGTAGCATGGATAATGAAGCACTATCTATATTAAACATATGTGCACCAAGTGGTGTAGCATCTAAATTCTTAAAAGAGAAATTAAGAGAGCTGCAAGAAGAAATAGACAGTAAAACTATAATAGTGGGAGATCTTAACCTTGCACTCTCAGAATTAGATAAATCAAACCACAAAATAAATTAGAAAGAAGTCAAAGAGGTAAATAGAATACTAGAAAAGTTAGATATGATAGATCTCTGGAGAAAATGTTTTTTTTTTTCTTTTTTAATTTTTTATTTAATAATTACATTATATTGACACTCGTTTCTATTCCGATTTTTTTCCCCCTCCCTCCCTCCACCCCCTCCCCTAGATGTCAAGCAGTCCTTTATATGTTGGATATGTTGCAGTATATCCTAGATAAAATATATGTTTGCAGAACCGAACAGTTCTCTTGTTGCATAGGGAGAATTGGATTCAGAAGGTATAAATAATCCGGGAAGAAAAACAAAAATGCAGATAGTTTACATTCGTTTCCCAGTGTTCTTTCTTTGGGTGTAGCTGCTTTTGTCCGTCATTTATCAATTGAAACTCAGGTCTCTTTGTCAAAGAAATCCACTTCCATCAAAATATGTCCTCGTACAATATCGTTGTCGAAGTGTATAATGATCTCCTGGTTCTGCTCATTTCACTTAGCATCAGTTCATGTAAGTCTCGCCAGTCCTCTCTGTATTCATCCTGCTGGTCATTTCTTACAGAACAATAATATTCCATAACATTCATATACCACAATTTACCCAGCCATTCTCCAATTGATGGGCATCCATTCATTTTCCAGTTTCTAGCCACTACAAACAGGGCTGCTACAAACATTTTGGCACATACAGGTCCCTTTCCCTTCTTTAGTATTTCTTTGGGATATAAGCCCAATAGAAACACTGCTGGATCAAAGGGTATGCACAATTTGATAATTTTTTGGGCATAATTCCAGATGGCTCTCCAGAATGGTTGGATTCGTTCACAACTCCACCAACAATGCATTAGTGTCCCAGTTTTCCCGCATCCCCTCCAACATTCATCATTATTTTTTCCTGTCATCTTAGCCAATCTGACAGGTGTGTAGTGGTATCTCAGAGTTGTCTTAATTTGCATTTCTCTGATCAATAATGATTTGGAACACTCTTTCATATGAGTGGTAATAGTTTCAATCTCATCCTCTGAAAATTGTCTGTTCATATCCTTTGACCATTTATCAATTGGAGAATGGCTTGATTTCTTATAAATTTGAGTCAGTTCTCTATATATTTTGGAAATGAGGCCTTTATCAGAACCTTTAACTGTGAAAATGTTTTCCCAGTTTGTTGCTTCCCTTCTAATCTTGTTTGCATTAGTTTTATTTGTACAAAAGCTTTTTAATTTGATGTAATCGAAATTTTCTATTCTGTGATCAGTAATGGTCTCTAGTTCATCTTTGGTCACAAATTTCTTTCTCTGGAGAAAATGTAATGGAGACAGAAAGGAATACACTTTCTTTTCAGCAGTTCATGGAACCTATATAAAAATTCACCATATATTAGGACATAAAAACCTCAAACTCAAATGCAGTAAGGCAGAAATAGTAAATGCATCCTTTTCAGACCACTATGCAATGAAAATTACATTCAACAAAAATCCAGGGGGAAGTAGACCAAAAAATAATTGGAAACTAAATAATCTCATACTAAAGAACGATTGGGTGAAACAGCAAATCATAGACATAATTAATAACTTCACCCAAGAAAACGATAATAATGAGACATCATAGCAAAATGTATGGGATGCAGCCAAAGTGGCAATAAGGGGAAATTTCATATCTCTAGAGGCCTATTTGTATAAAATAGAGAAAGAGAAGGTCAACGAATTGGGTTTGCAACTAAAAATGCTAGAAAAGGAACAAATTAAAAACCCCCAGTCAAACACTAAACTTGAAATTCTAAAAATAAAAGGAAAGATCAATAAAATTGAAAGTAAAAAACTATTGAATTAATTAATAAAACTAAGAGTTGGTTCTATGAAAAAACCAACAAAATAGACAAACCCTTGGTAAATCTGATTAAAAAAAGGAAAGAGGAAAATCAAATTGTTAGTCTTAAAAATGAAAAGGGAGAACTCGCCACTAATGAAGAGGAAATTAGAGCAATAATTAGGAGTTACTTTGCCCAACTTTATGCCAATAAATTCGACAACTTAAATGAAATAGAAAAATACCTCCAAAAATATAGCTTGCCCAGACTAACAGAGGAAGAAGTAAATATCCTAAACAGTCCCATCTCAGAAAAAGAAATAGAAGAAACTATCAATCAACTCCCTAAGAAAAAATCCCCAGGACCAGATGGATTTACATGTGAATTCTACCAAACATTTAAAGAACAATTAACTCCAATGTTATATAAACTATTTGAAAAAATAGGGATTGAAGGAGTACTACCAAACTCCTTTTATGACATAGACATGGTACTGATACTTAAACCAGGTAGGCTGAAAACAGAGAAAGAAAATTATAGACCAATCTCCCTAATGAATATTGATGCTAAAATCTTAAATAAAATATTGGCAAAAAGATTACAGAAAATCGTCACCAGGATAATACACTATGACCAAGTAGGATTTATACCAGGAATGTAGGGCTGGTTCAATATTAGGAAAACTATTAGCATAATTGACTATATCAATAACCAACCAACCAAAAACCATATGATCATCTCAATAGATGCAGAAAAAGCATTTGATAAAATCCAACATCCATTCCTAATAAAAACACTTGAGAGCATAGGAATAAATGGACTTTTCCTTAAAATAGTCAGGAGCATATATTTAAAACCATCAGTAAGCATCATGTGCAATGGGGAAAAGCTGGAACCTTTCCCATTAAGATCTGGAGTGAAGCAAGGTTGCCCACTATCACCATTATTATTTAATATCGTATTAGAAACACTAGCCTCAGCAATAAGAGTCGAGAAAGATATTAAACGAATTAGAGTAGGCAATGAGGAAACCAAACTATCTCTCTTTGCAGATGATATGATGGTATACCTAGAGAACCCCAGAGATTCTATTAAAAAGCTATTAGAAATAATTCATAATTTTAGCAAAGTAGCTGGCTACAAAATAAATCCCCAGAAATCCTCAGCAAGAGATACAAAGAGAAATTCCATTCAGAATAACTGTTGATACCATAAAATATTTGGGAATCTATCTACCAAAGGAAAGTTAGG
This sequence comes from Antechinus flavipes, assembly GCF_016432865.1. Taxonomy (NCBI): domain Eukaryota; kingdom Metazoa; phylum Chordata; class Mammalia; order Dasyuromorphia; family Dasyuridae; genus Antechinus; species Antechinus flavipes. The sequence continues at coordinate 404,293,251 of NC_067400.1, forward strand.
AATTATATGAGCAAAATTATAAAAAAGTCTCCACACAAATAAAGTCAGACTTAAATAATTGGAAAAATATTAAGTGCTCTTGGATCGGCCGAGCTAACATAATAAAGATGACAATACTCCCTAAACTAATCTATTTATTTAGTGCTATAACAATCAGACTTCCAAGAAAATATTTTAATGATCTAGAAAAATAACAACAAAATTCATATGGAACAATAAAAAGTCGAGAATCTCAAGGGAATTAATGAAAAAAAAAAATCAAATGAAGGTGACCTAGCTGTACCTGATCTAACATTATATTATAAAGCAGCAGTCACCAAAACCATTTGGTATTGGCTAAGAAATAGATTAGTTGATCAGTGGAAAAGGTTAGGTTCACAAGACAGAATAGTCAACTATAGCAATCTAGTGTTTGATAAACCCAAAGCCCCTAACTTCTGGGAAAAGAATTCATTATTTGATAAAAACTTCTGGGATAATTGGAAATTAGTATGGCAGAAATTAGGCATGGACCCACACTTAACACCATATACCAAGATAAGATCAAAATGGGTCCATGACCTAGGCATAAAAAACGAGATTATAAATAAATTAGAGGAACATAGAATAGTTTATCTCTCAGACTTGTGGAGGAGAAAGAAATTTGTAACCAAAGATGAACTAGAGACCATTACTGATCACAAAATAGAAAATGTTGGTTACATCAAATTAAAAAGCCTTTGTACAAACAAAACTAATGCAAACAAGATTAGAAGGGAAGCAACAAACTGGGAAAACATCTTCACAGTTAAAGGTTCTGATAAAGGCCTCATTTCCAAAATATATAGAGAACTGACTCAAATTTATAAGAAATCAAGCCATTCTCCAATTGATAAATGGTCAAAGGATATGAACAGACAATTTTCAGAGGATGAAATTGAAACTATTTCCATTCACATGGAAGAGTGTTCCAAATTATTATTGATCAGAGAAATGCAAATTAAGACAACTCTGAGATACCACTACACATCTGTCAGATTGGCTAAGATGACAGGAAAAAATAATGATGAATGTTGGAGGGGATGCGGGAAAACTGGGACACTAGTGCATTATTGGTGAAGTTGTGAACGAATCCAACCATTCTGGAGAGCAATCTGGAATTATGCCCAAAAAAATTATCAAATTGTGCATACCCTTTGATCCAGCAGTGTTTCTATTGGGCTTATATCCCAAAGAAATACTAAAGAAGGGAAAGGGACCTGTATGTGCCAAAATGTTTGTGGCAGCCCTATTTGTAGTGGCTAGAAACTGGAAAATGAATGGATGCCCATCAATTGGAGTATGGCTGGGTAAATTGTGGTATATGAATGTTATGGAATATTATTGTTCTGTAAGAAATGACCAGCAGGATGAATACAGAGAGGACTGGCGAGACTTACATGAACTGATGCTAAGTGAAATGAGCAGAACCAGAAGATCATTATACACTTCAACAATGATATTATATGAGGACATATTTTGATGGAAGTGGATTTCTTTGACAAAGAGACCTAACTGAGTTTCAATTGATAAATGACGGACAAAAGCAGCTACACCCAAAGAAAGAACAATGGGAAACGAATGTGAACTATCTGCATTTTTGTTTTTCTTCCCGGGTTATTTATACCTTCTGAATCCAATTCTCCCTATGCAACAAGAGAACTGTTCGGTTCTGCAAACATATATTGTATCTAGGATATACTGCAACATATCCAACATATAAAGGACTGCTTGCCATCTAGGGGAGGGGAAAAAAATTGGAACAGAAACGAGTGCAAAGGATAATGTTGTAAAAAAAAAAATTACCCTGGCATGGATTCTGTCAATATAAAGTAATTATTACATAAAAATTAAAAAAAAGAAAAGAAAAGAAAAGAAAAGAAAATGACAGATAAGCTGATGCTGCAAAGGCCTGGAAAGATCTACATGAATTGATGCTGAGCAAAACAAGCAAAACCAGGAATACATTGTATACAATAACCACAAGATGTGCAATGATCAACTATGAAAGACTTGGCTCTTCTCCATTCTTCAGCCATCCCAATATCAATCACAATAGATTTTGGATGGAAAAATGCCACCTGCATTCAGAAAAAAACAAAACAAAACTATAGATATTGAATATAATTCAACACATTCTATGTTCACTTCTTTTTTTCTGTTTTTTTTTTCCCTCTCCCGTGGATTTTCCTTTTGCTCTGATTTTTCTCTCCCAGCATGTTTCATATATTATTTATGTATTAAAAATAAATAAACTAAGTGGAAGGGGGAAAAAGAAATTTTATTCACCACTATCTTTTTTAAATTGTTTGATTTCTTACATTATTTTTTCTTTATTTTTTTTATTTCTATGTTGTCATTAAAATTTTTATTTGACCATTTAGCATTTTAGGACATATCTCTGGATATCCTTATTTATAAAAATACATGAAAAATTAGTTGATTTGATTTTTCTGTTATTTTACTTAATGTCATTATTATTACCCATCACTTTGTACATTTTCATATGCTGATTTTTTTCACTCTTATTTTCAAAAGTTGTTTTAATTTCTTTAGTGCATCTATTTGATATTTTTAGAGATCTATGAAGATTTTGACACTCTTTTAAACTGATTTCCTACTCAAAACACTAAAAAGCGAATTTCAAAGAATGCCAGTCTATTTACCATATTACTGAGGAGTGTATCCAGGAATGCAATGAAAAGCCTACCAATAATTGAGAAGGCCGAACTAAGAAAGTTATAAACTATATATAATAAATTTAATCACTCTAAAATATTTTATCCTATTTAGAATATAGTATAGCATTCTATTGATAAATTGGGTACTGTTCATTGGGAAATGACCAGAATATTAAAGTCCTTTATATCATGTCCTAGAATTCTCAATTGGAGGAGGAAAAAAAGAATATAAATGTACCTTCAATTTCTTTAAAAACTATCATATGAAATGAGATTAGTATGTCAATGTTATCAAAGGGCAAATTTAGGATAGACATAAGGGAGTGGGGGAGGGGAGGTTCCTAACTATTGGTAGACCTATATAAATGTGGAATGCAATATTTCTATTTTTCCTCATTTAAAGGCCTGTTATGAAAATAGCATATTACAAAATGAGAATTGATGCTAAAACTTTTGATAGTTGTTTCACAATTCAAAAGTTACATACTAAAAATAATGTTTATTCATTTTTATTGACCCTGTAGTTGAATGAATTCAAAATATTTTAATTCCAATATTTCATAATGGGAACATAGTCTACTTGAAGCAGAAATGCCAAGGAAAAATGATGTGGACTTTGACAAAAGCTTCCATTTTATTAATGCAAGGAAAAAAGAAAATTATTTTGCAGGAAAGCACTTTGGAAAATTTTAGCAATTTCCATTATAAAATGTTTGAGTAACAAAATATAGGTGAAATATAGCTATAAGGATAAAAGGATGGAATTAAAGTGTAGTGGGAGAGTTGCGAAACAGTTACAATAGAGATTTTTTTGAAAAACTGAAAATCACCAATGGCAACTTATGAGTGCCATGACAAAGTCATACTTTTTTTTTAATGCCACAAAGTGCCAGTGACATTTTTCTGAAGATTGTTAATATAGATAAACCACAGAGGCAGCTCTTAAATGTGAGAAATTTTCTTGTTTAACAACTTTGGGTGAAAGTAAGCAATGGAAAAGTTCAACTTTTCCACTAAGGGGGCAAAATGAATCCCTCTAAAAATGGAACATAACAGCATTTCGATCACTACAAATGGGATATTTAGATATAATGATGAGAAAACTTTACTAAAGTAGGAGTAGGAAATTTGAAAATGGGTTACATTATTGTGTTGAATTAATCAATTATATTTAATAATATTGAATGAAACTTCATCTGTCATTATCTTTTATAGTCTTTAAACATCTATAGAACCATAAAAAGCTCCTTATTGAGAAAGTGAAATAACATTGGCATTTTTTAAGCTCTGAAAATGATAGTAAATAAAATGCTAATTCTATAATATTTAAACGATTACACATGAAAGTTTTAGTAAATTATTATTTTAATGTTGGAGTTCTGCAGGTGATAGTACAATTAAGCTTAAAAATAAATTCAATGATAATACAAGAAATATACAATGTTGCTCAATATAGCTATATTCAGAGTAAAATGATTTCTCCTGAGGCATATTTATGTCTATGATAATAATGATTTTTATAATAGAGTTATCTTGTTTTCAGAATGATACCTGAGGGCTCCTTAAAGAAATAAAGAAAACATTTTAAAAACTCCTATATGAAAACTACAATAATTATTCAACATCTCAATTTTATTATAATTTTTAACATGGTTAATCTAAGATGAATAAATTATCATAGTGATTCTATTGGGATGCCTCATAATAGCATAGAAGTGCCTATAGCTTCTCTTTAGATTTTAATTTATTTTGAACTTAAAAACTGCTAATAAATATAAATATAACCATAGGCAAAAAAATCAAAAAGAGAATTTTATGTGAAACTGCATTTTCATTATTAATAGTAATATTTGATAAATTGAGAGACAGAAAAACTTCAAGTTTATTGATTTGTGCACTAAATATTACAATTTTATACATTTTAAATATATTAATGTACAATATGTCCTTTTAACACAATGATTTGTTCTTCATGATTTGCCACTGAGTTCACAAAATACTGATATTTGTTTTGTTTTGTTTTGTTTTTTTAACTGTAACTCTTATTGGCAGAACATATGCCTGGCTAATTTTTTACAACATTATCCCTTCAACTGACTTCTGTTCCAACATTTCCCTTCCTTCCCTCCACCCATTCCCATAGATGTCAAGCAGTCTTATACATCTTAAATATGTTATAATATATTCTAGATAAAATATATATATCTGTTCAGAATCAAACAGTTCTCTTGCTGCACAGGGAGAATTAGATTAAGAAGGTAAAAATAATCTGTGAAGAGAAACAGAAATGCAAACAGTTTACACTCATTTCCCAGTGTTCTTTCTTTGGGTGTAGCTGCTTCTCTCCATCATTGAACAATTGAACTGAATTAGATCTTTTCTTTGTCAAAGAAATCTACTTCCATCAGAATACATCCTTATGCAGTATCGTTGTTGAAGTATATAAAGATCTCCCGCTTCTGTTCATTTCACTTTAGTATCAATTCATGTAAGTCTCTCCAAGCCTCTCTGTATTCATCCTGATGGTCATTTCTTATAGAACAATAATATTCCATAATATTCATATACCACAATTTACCCAACCATTCTCCAATTGATGGGCATCTGTTTATTTTCCAGTTTCTAACCACTACAAACAGGGGGTCACAAATATATTGGCACATACATATTCTTTTCCCTTCTTTAATATTTCTTTGGGATATAAGCCCAATAGTAGCACTGCTGAATCAAAGGATATGTATAGTTTGATAACTTTAGGGGCATAATTCCAGATTGCTCTCCAGAATGATTGGATTCATTCACAACTCCACCAACGATGCATCAATGTCCCAGTTTTCCCTCATCCCATCCAACATTCATCATTATTTTTTCCTGTCATCTTAGCCACTCTGACAGGTGTGTAGTGGAATCTCAGAGTTGTCTTAATTTGCATTTTTTCTGATCAATAGTGAATTGGAATTAGATGATGAAATCTAAAAAATTTCTGTTCATAACCTTTGACCATTTATCAAGTGGAGAATGGCTTGATTTCTTATGAATTAGAGTCAGTTCTCTATATATTTTGGAAATGAGGCCTTTATCAGAATCTTTAACTGTAAAAATGTTTCCCCAATTTGTTGCTTCCTTTCTAATTTTGTTTGCACTAGTATTTTTTGTACAAAAGCTTTTTTAATTTGATGTAATCAAAATTTTCTATTTTGTGATCAATAATGATCTTTAGTTCTTCTTTGGTCACAAATTCTTTCGTTCTCTACAAGTCTGAGAGGTAAACTATCCTATGTTCCTCTAATTTAATTATGATCTTGTTCTTTATGCCTAAATCATGGACCCATTTTGATCTTATGTTTGGTATATGGTGTTAAATGTGAGTCTATGCCTAATTTCTGCCATATAATTTCCAGTTTTCCTAGCAGTTTTGTCAAATAATGAATTTTTTTTCCCAAAAGTTGGAATCTTTGGGTTTGTCAAACACTAAATTGCTATAGTTAATGACTATTTTGTCCTATGAACCTAACCTATTCCACTGATCAACTAATCTATTTTTAGCCAATATCAAATGGTTTTGGTGACTGCTGCTTTATAATATAGTTTTTGATCAGGTACAGCTAGTCTACCTTCATTTGATTTTTTTTTCATTAATTCCCTTGAAATTTTCGATCCTTTGTTCTTCCATATGCATTTTGTTGTTATTTTTTTCTAGGTCACTGAAATAGTTTCTTGGAAGTCTGATTGGTATAGAACTGAATAAATAGATTAGGGAGTATTGTCATCTTTATTATATTTGCTTGGCCTCTCCAAGAGCACTTAATATTTTTCCAATCATTTAAATCTGACTTTATTTGTGTGGAAAGTGTTTTGTAATTTTGTTCATATAATTCCTAACCTTTCTTTGGTAGATAGATTCACAAGAATTTTATGCTATCAACAGTTATTTTGAATGGAATTTCTCTTTGTATAACTTGCTGTTGGATTTTGTTGGTGATATATAAAAATTCTGAGGATTTATGTGGATTTATTTTGTATCCTGCAACTTTGCTAAAGTTGTGAATTATTTCTAATAGCTTTTTAGTAGAATCTCTGGATTTTGCTAAGTATACCACCATATCTTCTGCAAAGAGTGATAATTTGGTTTCCTCATTACCTACTCAAATTCTCTTAATCTCTTTCTCAACTCTTATTGCTGAAGCTAGGGTTTCTAATACAATATTGAATAACAGTGGTGATAGTGGACAACCTTGTTTCACTCCTGATGTTACTGGGAAAGGTTTCAGTTTATCCCCATTACATATGATGCTTAGTGATGGTTGTGAATATATGCTACTGACTATTTTAAAGAAAAGTTTTCTTTAAACTTTTCTTTAAAAAGTCCCTTTATTCCTATACTCTCAAGTGCTTTTATTAGGAATGGATGTTGGATTTTATCAAATGCTTTTTCTGCATCTATTGAGATGATCATATGGTTTTTGATAGTTTGGTTATTGTTATAGTCAATTATGCTAATAGTTTTCCTAATATTGAACCAGCCCTGTGTTCCTAGTATATATCCCACTTGGTCATAGTGTATTTTCCTGGGGATGATTTTCTGCAATCTTTTTGCTAATATTTTATTTAAGATTTTAGTATCAATATTCCTTAGGGAGATTGGTCTATAATTGTCTTTCTCTGTTTTCAACCCACCTGGTTGAAAACAGAGAAAGAAAATTATAGACCAATATATATACCACCTGGTTTAGGTATAAGTACCATGTCTGTGTCACAAAAGGAATTTGTTAGGACTCCTTCAATCCCTATTTTTTAACTAGCTTACATAGCATTGGAGTTAATTGTTCTTTAAATCTTTGGTAGAATTTACATGTAAATCCATCTGGTCCTGGGGAATTTTTCCTAGGGAGTTTGTTAATAGCTTGTGCAATTTCTTTTTCTAAAATGGGACTGTTTAGTCTATTTACTTCTTCCTCTGTTAATCTGGGCAAACTATATTTTTGAAGGTATTCTTCCATTTCATTTAAGTTATCAGACTTATTGGCATAAAGTTGAGCAAAGTAACTCCTACACATTGCTCTAATTTCTTCTTCATTAGTGGCGAGTTCTCCTTTTTCATTTTTAAGACTAAAAATTTGATTTTCTTCCTTCCTCAGAGTTAGTAAGGGTTTGTCTATTTTGTTGTTGTTTTTTTTTCCCTAGAATCAACTCTTAGTTTTATTAATTCAATAGGTTGTTTTTTTTGTTTGTTTGTTTTTTTTACTTTCAATTTTATTAATCTCTCCTTTTATTTTTAGAATTTCAAGTTTAATGTTTGATTGGGGGGTTTTAATTTATTCCTTTTCTAGCATTTTTAGTTGCATGCCCAGTTCATTGACCTTCTCTTTCTCTATTTTATGCAAGTGGGCCTCTAGATATATGAAATTTCCCCTTATTACTGCTTTGGCTGTATCCCACACATTTTGGTATGACATCTCATTATTGTCATTTTTTTGAGTGAAATGATTAATTATGTTTGTGATTTGCTGTTTCACCCAATCATTCTTTAGTATGAGATTATTAAGTTTCCAATTATTTTTTGGTCTATCTTCCCCTAGATTTTTATTGAATGTAATTTTCATGGTCTGAAAAGGATGCATTTACTATTTCTGCCTTATTGTATTTGAGCTTGAGGTTTTTATATCCTAAGATATGGTCAGTTTTTGTATAGGTTCCATGAACTGCTGAGAAGAAAGTGTACTCCTTTTTGTCTCCATTTAGTTTTCTCCCAAGATGTATCATATCTAACATTTCTAGTATTCTATTTCTTTTTAAAAAATAAATTTAAATGGAAATTTTACATGTTTAACTTCATTGTTAATCCCTCCTTCCAAAATAAAAAAAAAGGTATTCTATACATAATAATAAATTTTAAAAGGAAAAATTTAAAAATCAGTAAACCATCTCAAAACTCTGGGGAAAAATGTCAGAGTAAGCAATGTTTCAGATAGATGGAGTCCCCTTCTCCCTCTCAGGTCTCTTAAAGGAATAAGGGAAATATCCCCTCATTTAATTTTTGGAAAAAAATTTCCCCTTTGTTTTCAATTATTTTGCAAAGGTTTTTTTTTTTTTCCATATAAATGCATTGTATATATTCTTTATTAGTTCTGAGTCTTTCTTTTTTGCATCAATTGATGAAAGATTTCTATTCATCTCTGTAATAATCAATTGATTAATATGAAATAATTAATGAGGTGGATATAATTTTTAATTGTTTCTGTGTGTAGTCACACTGAATCGTCTAACATAAGAAATGTGTTAGAATAACAACAACAACAACAAAAAAAAAAAAAAACAAGTTTGGTGATTAGATGAAGAAGAGAAGGGAATATTATATAATTATAATGTTTATAATTTAGCTAAATGTATTTTTGATGACAAAATCATGAAAATTAATAATCAAAAATGCACTGATACGGAATATCACTTTTTATTTAAAAAAATGCTTTTTGACATTCTAGGAAAAAATAACCTTGTCTGCCAATTTTTTCACCTGTGAACCAGTGACAGAAACTCCATCTTCAAGTCATTAACATATTGATATTTGCTAAAGCAACCTTGATACTTGCTAAAACTTAAATATATGCAGGGCAAACTATCAGTATAAATTAAATATATAAAAGCAATTTTATCAAAGTGAAGAGAAGGAAGGGGTGCAAGAGTTTTAGATACTGAAAACATTAACATGAAGGTGACCAAAAGAACACTTTAAAAAAAAAAAAAAACTGATCATTTCATTTCCTCTCATCTCTATGCCTAAAACTTTTCATACAGTAAGCATCAATTAGGCACTTAATGTGTACAACATATTTTCTAAATGCTAAAAATATAAAAATAAAAATAAAAGTGTTCTTTCCCTCATGGAGTTTACATTTGATTGGGACAAACAAAATAAAAAGAGATAAGTATTTTAATGTAATTTTACAAAATTCTTTAAGGGTATGCAAAAAGAAATTTATTAATACAATAGGTACAAAAAATAACTTTAAAGATAAAGTGGCTCTTCATTTGAGCTTTAAAGAAATCCAAGGATTCTAAGAGGTATAGGTTAGGAAGAGAGTGCATTCAAGCCTAACAGATAACTTTTTCAAAATAAAAAAGATGAGAGTTAGAATACAACATTACAGGAACAGCAAGTAAGCCAGTTTGGCAGGAATAAAAAATGTGAAAGAAATACATGTGCTAACAAGGCTTTCAACTAGGTTGTAAAGAGCTTTAGATGACAAACTAGCTTGAATTTTATTTTCAAGATAATCAGGAATCATTGAAATTTCTTGTGTGGGACTTCCAGCCAAGATGGCAGACAGGACACACACATTTACTTAAGCTCCATGTTTTCTCTCAGAATAATTTATTTCATGACAAGCCTTAGAATAAAAAGCTTGACTGAAAAAAAAAAAAAGAAAGAAAAACAAAAGAAAAATGCAAATAATTACCAAGAGAAGATATCCTCAAAATTTGCCAGAAAAGGTCTGTTTTTGCTCGTGGGTGGGGATGGTTTTAGATTGAGCACAAACTGAAAGCAGCCAGTGGCAGCACAGCAGACAGAGTAAGGCAGCTAGCTCACATTGAGCAGAGTGGAGTGGAGTGGGGTGTGATCTCAGGTGTTTCTCAGGGGAGAGCTTTCAGACAGGGTTGGCTACTTTGCCCTGGCAGCAAGCCAGTAGACAAGCAGAGAAGCTAAAAACACAGGGGATGAAAAATAATAACCCTGAAAAGCTAGGGTCCTTCGGGACCTGGCTACCCTCAACCATTGCTGTCCTGCTAGTGCCTTGTTGCTGCCCCCTGCAGTCTGTAGAGGAACCTTGGTAATAATATCCAGCCCCCTACCCACCCCCCCCCCCAAAAAAAAGGCAGAGTGCATTTGTTTTTCTTTTTAGTTTCTTTTCTTTGATTCTTCTTTGACAAAATGATCAAAAAATTAAAGCACACTCTAACTATTGATAGCTTCTATATGGATAGAGAGCAGACTTTAAATGCCAAGAAGACTAAAAACAGACTGTCTCCAGATGAATCCCCAAAGGGGGATATGATCTGGTCCTCAACACACAAAACTCTCATAGAACAAATTTAAAAAGAAAAAAAAAAAACTCTCACAAGAGAGCTAGATGAAAAATGGGAAAAGGAAAGGGAAGCTTGGCAAGAGAGTCTGGATAAGTCATCCCACTTGTTTAAAGATAGAGTGGATAAAGAAATCAAATATTTGAAAAACAGAATTAGCGAATTGGAAAATTATCAAATTTTCTCTAGAGATATGAAAGTTCCCCTTATTACTGCTTTGGCTGTATCCCACACATTTTGGTATGACATCTCATTATTGTCATTTTATTGAGTGAATAAGAGTTGAGAAAGAGATTAAAGGAATTAGAGTAGGTAATGAGGAAACCAAATTATCACTCTTTGCAGAAGATATGATGGTATACTTAGAGAACCCCAGAGATTTTACTAAATACCTATTAGAAATCATTCACAACTTTAGCAAAGTTGCAGGATAAAAATAAATCCACATAAATCCTCAGCATTTTTATACGTCACCAACAAAATCCAACAGCAAGAGATCCAAAGAGAAATTCCATTCAAAATAACTGGTGATAGCATAAAATATTTGGGAATCTATCTCCCAAAGAAAAGTCAGGAATTATATGAGCAAAACTACAAAATATAGAGAGAATTTACTCTAATTTATAAGAAATCAAGCCATTCTTCAATTGATAAATGGTTAAAGGATATAAACAGAAAATTTTCAGATAATAAAATTGAAATTATTTCTACTCATATGAAAGAATGTTCCAAATCTCTATTGATCAGAAAAATGCAAATTAAGGCAACTCTGAGATACCACTACATACCTGTCAGATTGGCTAAGATGACAGGAAAAAATATGATGAATGTTAGAGGAGATGCGGGAAAACAGGGACATTGATGCATTGTTGATGGAGTTGTGAATGAATTCAACCATTCTGGAGAGCAATCCGGAATTGTGCTTACCCTATAATCCAGCAATGCTACTACTGGGTTTATGTCCCAAAGAAATACTAAAGAAGAAAAAGGGACCTCTAGGTGCCAAAATCTTTGTGGCAGCCTTTTTTGTAATGTCTAGAAACTCGAAAATGAATGGATGCCCATCCATTGGAGAATGATTGGGTAAATTGTGGTATATGAGTATTATGGGATATTATTGTTCTGTAAAAAATGACCAGCAGAATGAATAGAGAGGCTTGGAGAGACTTACATGATATACTTCAACAATGATACTTTATGAGGAGGTATTCTGATGGAAGTGGATATCTTCGACAAAGAGAAGATCTAACTCAGTTTAAATTGATGAGTGATGGACAGAAGTAGCTACACCCAGAAAAGGAACACTGGGAAATGAATGTAAACTGTTTGCATTTTTGTTTTTTTTTTCTTCCCAGGTTATTTTTACCTTCTGAATTCAATTCTCCCTGTGCAGCAAGAGAGCTGTGCGATTCTGCACACATATATTGTATCTAGGATATAGTATAACATATTTAACATGTACAAGACTGCCTGCTATCTAGGGAAGGGCATGGACGGAGGGAAAGGAAAAGTCAGAACAGAAGTGGGTGCAAGGGATAACGTTGTAAAAATTACCCAGGCATATATTCTGTCAATAAAAAGTTATAATTGAAAAACAAAACAAAAATCATTGTGTGAAGGAATAACATAGTCAATTCTGTACTTTATGTATAGCAACTTAGTAAATGTTTACAAGACAGATTTTAAAAGGAAGCTACTGGTAAGGGAGACCAATTTAAAAAAAAAAAAAACTCTTTCTATAATTTGAGGAAAACTAAGGTCTTGCAAATTTTTTTAGGTAGTTTATATTTAAAGACACCATTTCAAAGGTAAGGAAACAGCATCAGAATGAACCAAGTAAAGGGAAATGGGGTTAAACTTTCGATAGTGTCTTCTATCACTAAACACTTTAAAAATATTATCTCAATTGATATTTTCAACAGTCTTGGGAGGAAAGTGTTATTATTATATTCATTTTACTGATGAGGGAAAAGAGTCAGAAAAATTAAAGACACTTAGCCTGAGTAACACAACACAAGTAATGTATATCTGAGACAGAATTTGAACTCAAATCTTCCAAACTGCAGTATCCTCTTTCTATCCACTGTACCCCTTGTGAGTTACCTATATTTGCACATTGAAATCAGCTGAGCTAGAAGTAAATCCCAGACTTTCTGAATCTTAATTCAATACTTTTTCAACTATGCAAAAGTGCTGATGTCCCCATTCTGCTACTTCTAACCCCAACTTGAAAATCTACATATATATCTTCAGTGTAGAATTTGTAAGGGATCTAAACTTAATTAATGAAAAATCCTTAAAAATCAGAATGGACTTGATTCTACATCCATAATTATATAGAATTCAATCAAGTATTATAAAAAAAGTCTTCTTATGTAAAAGACAATTTAAACTATGAATGTTTTTCAAAAAACATTTAGATACTTAATTGCAGATTTTTTGTTGTGTTTTGGGGGGATAACTTTCATTATTGCAATGTAATTTGATGGAAACTAAAAGTAATAGCTGTTTTTTTTTCTATTGTGCAGAAGTTTGATAGAGCATATTGAAATATTTTATCCAAGAATCATAAATAAACTTGGCTTAGCACTACATTAACATTAAAATATATCTATACTACCAATTGTAAAATTTCATGAAAAAATCCTTTAAATTGGGGCAGAGCAAAGATGGCAGAAAGGAGACATGTCTTTATCTGAGTTCTTCCTGATGCCCTCAGATCAATACAAATCTGAACTGATTCTGGAGTGACACAACCCACAAATATTTGGAGTGTAACAAATTTCCGGCAGTAGATATTTTGGAAGAACTTCAGAAAGGATCTGTTTCAATTGGGGACAGAGGGAGGGACCTAGCACAGGACCAGTGAAGAGACTAGGATGGTGTGACTCTTTGAGGTGACGAATATAACTAGAGGGTTCTACACTAGCAATAGAAAAGAGCCTATGCATCATCTTTTTGGAAATCATCAAAGAAAACATTTTGGGATCTCCTAGAACCAGAAGAAAGTAGCTGTTGAAAAAATTCAGGATCAGCTCCTGGAAGATACTCCTAAATGAAAACTCCAAGGAACATTGTAGATAAATTTCAGAATTATCTAATCAAAGAGAAAATATTGCAAGAAGTACTAAGGAAATAATTCAGATATCAAGGAGCCACGATCAGGATTATCCAGGATCTAGAAATTACTGCTTTAAAAGATAAAAGGGCATGAAATCTGATATTCCAGAAAGAAAACTTAGATTGCAGTCAAGAATCAACTATCCAGCAAAACTGAGCATTATTTTTCAGAGAAAAACATGGACATTCAATGAAATAGGTGAATTTCATCTAAAAAGACCAGAACTGAATAGAAAATTTGATCTTCAAATATAGAACTCAAGTAAACCATGTAAAGATAAAGAGGAAAAAAAAAATAACTTTCTCTTAAAAGTTAAAAAGCAGGGGAGAGCCAAGATGGCAGAGAAGACACATGCTTCATTCTAAGCTCCTCTTCTACCCTCACTATTACATACCAAATATAGCCTCAGAAATAGTGCTTAACTGGTAAAATCCACGAATACTGGGAGTACAACAAATTACCAGCTGAAGACAATCATGAAGATTGCCAGAAAATGTATGTCCTGATCAGTGGGAGCAGACCAGTGCAAGTAGAGAGACAGATCCAGAGGCTAGAACATTGAGCAGATGGGGTGGGCACAGTCTCTATTGGAGTGGAGATTTTGCAAGGAGGACTCTACCACCGGTTGGTCTGTTTTGGTTGCAAATCAGTAAATCAGCAGAAAAGTTACAAAAAGGCCAATAGAACTTCTGCATTGCAGCTGTGCTTCCCAGGGCAGAGATACTTCTGGTGCTAGGATCTTCCCAGGGCACTTCCGTAGCTCTGCCACTTTTAGTAGCTTGTTTGCAGGACAGCTACTGTCCATACAGCTATCCTTGTTCTGCAGAGGAGGCTGGTAACCCCCTTGCCCTGAAAGCAGACCCTAAGGGCTTTAAAAAAAATGAGTAAAAAAGCCAAGCTAATGCTAACCATTGATAGTTTCTATACAGAAAGAGAGCAGGTTTTCAACCCTGAGGAGACTAGTAGCAGGACACCCTAAAGGGGTTTTTGTATGGTGTTAAGTGTGGGTCAATGCCTAGTTTCTGCCATACTAATTTCCAATTTACCTAGCAGTTTTTGACAAATAGTAAATTCTTATCCCAAAAGTTGGGGTATTTGGATGTGTCAAACACTAGATTGCCATAGTTATTGATTATTTTTGTCCTGTGAACCTAACCTATTCCACTGATCAACTAGTCTATTTCTTAGCCAATACCAAATGGTTTTGGTAACTGCTGTTTTATAATATAGTTTTAAAACAGGTACAGCTTGGCCACCTTCATTTGACTTTTTTGGAAAAGAACTGTTGAGAACTGTGACTCTGTTATGAGTTTACATAAATAGTACATGTATAATTTGAATTCATCGTTATAACATAAAAAAAGCAATTAGAAGTGGACAAGTGATTATACTAGAAAAAGTGGAAAGTAAAGGTAAAATGAGGGAAATTACATCTCACAAAGAGGCAAAGAAAACCACTTATAATCGAAGAAAGGAAGGGAGGAGGATTGCATTGTCCTGCTTTCTGGTGCCCCACATTGGGTATCAAAATGTAGTGTCCAGACTAGCTCTCTAAGTGTGGAATGAAGGAGGCAGAAGACCCACAAGGATGGTCAAAGAATTCTCATTTCAAGTCCTCTCAGCCCTTAAGTACCTTGGTATGATTATATCATTACAGTAAACTATGTAAGAGCTAACTATAAGCATCCTGCTATTGATAGTAAATGCTTCTCTTTACCATAAGTATATCTTGCTTAAAGTATAACATAAGTGGTCATGCCCTCCTTTACTTCTTAGGACATAAGGAATCTTTCCTCAGGAATTGAATCAAGACTCATAGCTTTGTGATATTTGATTAGCTGCTCTTCCACTGTTTTCCAAATCTCTGGCTCTAAGTTTTCTTCCTTAGAGAGGCAAGAAGACATGCTCTCTGATATATTTAAGAGCCCAGTGATCTGCTTCTGAGTTACCAACAAACCTTGCTTCTCTATTAACCTCACTGCACAAACTTCATACTTCCCTTGGGGTTGGGGAGGCTCTTTTATTAGTATTTGCTCCATTTAGCTGAAAAATGAAAGTGACTAATTTAACCCTTACCAAATCTTCTCACTTGTCTATTTTTTTGTACTTACCCTACTTTCAGGTCACATGGACTTTTCCACTGAACTCACCAATTGCATCAGTCCAGCTGCTAAGTCTAGAGCCTCATGTCTAGAGCTTCACGTCTAGTGCCCAACACTGAGCGCCAAAATGGAGTGTCCTTCTGGATGTGCCTGTTCAGGCTCCAAAATGTAGTGTGCTTTCTAGAGCTCCCAAATTGGGGTGCCAAAATATACTGTCCAGACTAGCTCTCTGTAGGACTTCAGGACTAGTCCAAGTCATTGGTCTTAGTGAAGAAGTGAAGAAGGTAGGAGACTCATAAGGATGGTCAAAGATGGAGTACTTATTTCAAGTCCCCCCCCTCTCTCTCTTTTTTTTTTTTTTGGTTGTGCAAAAATATTTACAAAAATGTCACAAAAGTGAATTCAGCAATCTATGCACATATACACTTCATTCACATCTTCAAAAAAAAAGATGTTCTAACACTATTGAATTGAAAAACAAAACAAACAAGCTCAAATAGGCATCTGCTAATAAGCACACAATTCACAAAAGGTTACATTAGGATGGGGCAAATGTTGCCCTGTTGTGAGTTCAAAATGTTGGAGTTCTTGTTCTTCTCAAAACACAGCTGGTTTAGCTTAGAGCCCTCCGGATGTCTCCAAATCCAAAGGTTCTGTCCTTCAGCCTCTGCCTCTGCTTTCTTCATTCTCCAACCAGCACAGAGATGGAATGAATCTCTTGTCTCCTTCACTTGGGGCTCGGCTAGCTTTCTGGTGAGTCTTTCAAACCAGCTTGGTCTTAGTGGAGGGCGTGTAGGACCCCAGCCACCAACTCCTCTCCAATGCAGCTGAACTCTCTTCTGCGACCAGCCAGCCAAGTGGAATATATATTCTCTCTTGCCTTGCCTCAGAGAGAGGGCTTCTGGCGTAACTCTGCTGAAATCTGTCAAAGTGCTCTCTGTCTGCACCAGAGTCGCTCCTCTCCAGTCCAGCTGAACTCTCCTCTGTGACCAGCCAGCCAAGTGGAAAATGTATTCTGCAATAGCTCTCTCTCCTCATTGGCCTTATATGTGAATCTTCTGAGAGAATGGGATTATGGGTTTTCTCCCATAGTGCTCTCTGGCCCAAAGAGCTTTAAGGGAGGTGTGAACACAAAGGTGTAAACACAAGCATTGTACTAATTAGTTCTACTTAGTACCTTGTTTCAGGTTCTGGCCAAAATCTTCTTGTAAGATTAGATCAACTCTAATTAGTTAGTAGTTTGTAAGGATTCCAACATTGCCCAAGAAAAATTCTATTTTTAAATTTCAAACAGGTTTAAGGCCATTCAAGTTTAAGAGCACAGAAACAAATCATTCAGAATCCCAACTTGTGTGTTTGTGTGTATGTATATGTTTGTGTGTGTTTCATTTTAAAAATATTATCTAACAACATGAAGTCTTAAACCTCTGATTTACAAAACCAAACAGAAAAATGCAGAAAAAACAACACAGTAGAGAATATTAAATAACACAAATATATAATATTATTAAAAGAAAAATAATAGAGACTAATGCTGTGATTTAATTGATGTAGGGAAGTCCCAGGGGAAGGATATTCTATACTAATTCAGGTCAAAATATTTACTTTATGCAATTTATGTTCACAGAGTTATCTAGGACATTAAGAAATATTTTGATTCACGTAGGGTATTATTGCTCAAATCAGGGGAATTTTTTTTTTTTGTTGTTGTTGTTGTTTGTTTATTTGTTTATTTTATAAAGCTTTGTATTTTCAAAATATATGCATGGATAATTACAAGATTGACCTTGCAAAGCCTTTTGTTTCAGATTTTTCCCTCCTTCCTCCCACCCCTTCCCCTAGATGGCAAGCAATTCAATACATGTTAAACATATTAAATATATGCTAAATCCTATATGTATAAACAAATTTATACAATTCTCTTGCTGTACAAGAGAAGTCAGATAAAAAAAGTAAATGAGTAAGAACAAAAAATGCAAATTAACAACAACAAAGAGTGAGAATGTTATGGTGTGATTCACATTCAATTCTCACAATTCTGTTTCTGGGTGTAGAAGGCTCTTTTCATTACAAGATCATTAGAACAGGCATCAATCATCTCGTTGGAAAGAGTCACGTTCTTCAGAATTGATCGTCGTATAATATTGGTGGTGATATGTACAATGATGTCCTGGTCCTGGTCATTTCACTTGAAATGCTCAGTTGTTAAGATCTGAATTCATTTGTGTGAAGAAGTGTTAAGAACTATGACTAAGTGAAGGGGCAGGTCAGTTCTCAGAGAACCTCCACAGCTGTGAATCAGAACACTTGAAGGAGTTGCAAAGCAGCTCAATTCACTACATCATCAAATTGCCCTTACATGCCAGTAAAATTTTAAAATTAATGTGTCATTTTAAACATAAAATGGTTATTTCAAAGTAAAAACAAAGATGAATGTTGTCAAATTAATAATTATGTCTATTGATGAAAAATGATGAATTCAAAGCACTTTAGTTTTTAATATAATAAAAATTTAACCAAAGCAATTGTTTGCTTTCAGCAGCAAAGAATATGTGTTTCTCTTAATATCTTTCTAAAATATCCAAAATTATTACTTGAAACTTTTAGATATAAAAGTTCACAAAGTATACATAAAAATGAAATGAAAAGAATGTTCTTGATTTTTTTCTTACCACTTTTATAATGTTAAAATGAATAATTTAAATATGGAAATTAAATGTTATTTGAAAATAACTGGTTAATATTATGAGTTCCTCTATTAATCTGTATAATTGAAGTGTCTTGGAGAGTCCTTCAAGAATGTATAAACATTCTGTAACTGCTTCTGGTTTGCTAACCATTTTCATTATTAGATTTTTCACTTAGGTACATACCTGAAATTGGGCATGGCTTCAAAAAGACATTAGTTACTAGAGCCTCAAACATTCCATTTGATTTCTCATTATTAGTGAGTTTCTTTGCCTTTCAGTATCTATGGCTTCTTCCTTTCAAAGTCACATGGATTTATAAAAATAAATCTTGGTAATTTGTTTGTTTTGGAATTTAATTTGTATTTTAAGTGAAGTAAATTAATCTGGAACTTTCAAACTAGTTAATTTTAAAAGATCAGTTTTGTGATATTGGCATTTGAGCCTCCCAGACAGATTAGACTCAATGATCTGAGGAGAAAATTGTAATAATAAGGATTGACTCTATCCAGTTATTGCTGAGAGAACTCCTCTACAGCAATAATGGCTTTAAACATGAACGTTCCAGGACCAAATTCATATAGGAATTTAGCTAAGTTTGAGCCCAGTCTCCCAGAGACTGAAATGGGATTGGAGAAAGCAAGCCTCTGAGTTATTGAGAAAATGACTTTACTTTATTTTATTTACTTGTTATTAACATCTTCAAACAAGATATCGTTTTGTAAAAGTCAATTTATATTGTGATTAAATGTGGTACTAAATGATAGTCGTTGTGGGGAACATATTAGGTGGGTGACTTGAGCCAATAACAGTAGAAAAGAGACACGCCCAAGCACCTCAGGGTATCCTTAAAACCAACAGTGGAAAATGTAGCAGCCTAACTCCAGAGCAAAGCATAATTCACTGTGGTACTTTTTTTTTTTTTTTTTTTTTTTACCTTTGAGAGATTCAGCTAATGCAGAGTGAAAATAAAAAGGCATCCTTTAGCTCTTCTGCCCAGTCTTTACTGATTTGATTTTCTCCACATTGGTTTATTCTTTTTCTTAGTGTGTGCTTTCCACATGTAATTTCACCTTTGCCTTTCTCTGTTGCTTAATCTTGCCCCCATTTTTGTTCCCTCAAGTATGGAATATACTCTGTTCTATTTTCTATTTGACTTTTTTACACTATATTATGATTTTTGTTATCTTCTACCTTTTTTCTCTTTTCTTATCATATTCTGAAACCTTAGATAACCTGACTTTGTTAACCTTAGTATTAGAAGCTTGGAGTATACATCTAGTTCTCCTCTCCTCCATAGAAGAGACTTTTCCCTCATTTGCTCAGAATTAGTCCTCTGTGCATGAACTCATCATGCCCACTTCAAAAGAACCCTCCCCATTTTCAGCACCCCCTTATGTGCTTCCTTCTCACCCTATTTAAATTATAAATTCCTTGAGAATAGGAACTGCTTAATTTGCTGCATTTTTGTCACTAAATGTTAGCATTGTGATTAATAAATGCTTTTCCCTTGGTCTCTTCCTCCTTCACTTTCTCTTTCCTTGATCCCTTAATTTGGTTTTAATGTTTATATCACATGTTCTATAATTTGCATTTTCTGTTTTTGGAGGCATACATAGAACATATCTGGGAAGGTTATAGTGAACTATAATAAGGGAAGGGGGAAATCATTTAGAATAAACCCATTTTAAAATAATATATTAAACAATCATAAGCTCCAGCTAAAACATCAAACTTCAGAAGTACACAGAATAATCTTGTACTTCTGTAGACCCAATCAAATGATAATACATGTGTATCTGTGTGCTTTTTCTTTTTCTTTTTCCTCTCTAACTTATGACAACTTGAATTGTAATATGGCTTTACATTTTCCCCATTAAATGTTTTAAGTAATAAGATATTTCTTAGGTAGTGGAACACAAGAGTGTTGACAGTGATGCAAAACTGTAGGGCTAATTTTCTGCTTGATGAGGGATTCCCTTCAAATGAAATTCACCCACTCTCACCATCTGAGATATAATTCTACAGTGTAGGCTTCCTAAAATTAAATGATGCCATAATTTGAATTTGATTTCTAAGCAGCGGAATACATTTTATTCTATTTCCTTCTCCACTGAGGAAAAGCACTAAATGAAAGCAATATATTTTAAGATTATTATTATGTAGTAATAATTGTCTTTCATTTGAGACAGATTTATTAAGTTTAATATCCCCAAACTCTGATCCCTACCACATTACAGACTATTCCAGTGTGTATACTTCCCCACACTTTGACAATTCATTATTTTTTCTCTAAAAAGGGAAGCCTTTCTAGGAGTTTTGGTTCTATAGATGGAACAAGATATTTTCCATTCCTAGTAACTGAAAATATTCCCTTTTCTTCCTCTTTTCCTTCCCCCCATTTTTAACCAATGACTGTCTTTCTGTTTCACTGTATCACATTTCAATTACACTACTAATGAAGTCAACAAGTATTTACCTGGCACTTACTATGTTCTAGGCATTGTATTACATGTAGACAGTTTTGAAAGAGTGCTCCTGAGTGGATTGTACTAGGACACAGGATAGACTTTCTGTTGCATTCTTTACTGACACTTTCAAAATATTTGTCATGTAACTGGAAATAATATGGGTGGAAAGAAAATTGGGTTATATATGTTTGTGTGTGAATATGAATGTGTATATACACATACATGTATATTATATATATATATATGTATATATATATATATACACACACTATATATATATATATATATATATATATATATATATATCTGTTTATATATGTGTATGTATATGTATGTATGTATATATTTACAGTAAAAGTACAAGTACTCCTCTGATACCTTTTAATGACATAGAGGTGACTTGGGTTTTCTAGGTTCCTGAAATGCAAGCTAGATAGGCTTTAATGAAGGACCGAGAAATAAATCCTATGTCTGTGTTCTGAGGATTAGCCCAGTTAAGATTGAGAAGTTTCACCTCAGATTGTTTCCTGAGTTATTCATTTTTAGGCCATTGCAAAAACAGAAGTAGAATGGTTACAATTTTTGTGGGAATAAACAGTATAACCTCTGGCAAAATTACTTCTTCCTATGAATGGGTAAATAGCTAAGTAAACACAAACACACACGACACACACACACACACACACACACACACACACACACACACACACTTAAAAATTTATTGAGGGAAAGCTGGATGGGCACAATGAATATAGTGACCCTGAATAAGTCACTTAACACCAATTGCCTTACAAAAAATTTAATGAGTGCAAGGCATTACATTAAGTATTTAGGTAAACAAATACTAGTAAGCTGCTTAACAAACAACAGATTGGATAAATATAGAGAAACAGAAAAAGTCATGGACTGATACAAAATAAGTGGAAAATATTCTATCTAATTTTTGAAACAATGTTAATAGAAAAAAATAACAATTGAATGTTGTAATATGATAATGATGAAATTTGGCAAAAAAGAACAAACATGAAAAACTCACTGTTTTTGGAGGTAAGAGACCTTCAATGTGAATACTGCATGTAATGTCAGACAGTAAATATGTTAATTTGCTCTGCTGAATATTTTTCTTTTTTGGATATTTTGTTATAAAGGATGAATTTTTAGAACTGATTTTCCCTACTTTTTTAATCTTTCTGACCTCCTGTATGGAAGAAGAAAGTAGGATTCATAAAATATATATATATATATATATATATATATATATATATATATATATATATATATTGAAATAAAAGAAAATGTTAAATGTTAAAAGAAAAACCCTCTATAGAGACAGAGTAATGAAAGGAAGAGTATTTTCTTGCTTTAGCAAGATGTGAATTTGAATCACACTTTATACACTTATTTACTGGCTATGTGATCCTAGGCAAAAAACTTAAATTAAATGAGGTTCAGTTTCTAAAATAAAAGTAATAAGAGTGCCTATCTCATAGAGTTATATAAACATCAGATAAGAGAATGCATAAACATGTAAGCATTGAAGGTTGGATAAATGTGAACTATTATTCAGGAGTAACCAGGTGACCCAGTGGAGAGAGTATTAGATGAGCCATCAGTAACATTAGCTCAAAACTGATTTAAGTCTATTATTAGCTATGACTGTGGACAACTTGCTTAATTATTGACAACATCAGTTTTTCCAGCTGTAAAATGGGGATCAATCGAAGCACCTACTTTCCAGGGCCATTTTTGAGGATCAGATAAGGCGATTTCTCTAAAGATATAACTGTGCTTGACACAGAGTAAGCATTTAATAAATGCCCGTTCTCTTTGTCTTAATCAGTCAACAAGTATTTATGAAGGGCTTACTACATGCCAGGAACTATGTCAAATATGAAAATTATTGGAAAAAAAAAAGAAAAGGTAAAAACAACTCCTGCCTTCAAAGCAATTGCAAAGATACACATGAAAATAATTAGGTAGATATGATATGTAATAAGTAGATATAATATAAACTGAGAAGCAGCTGAGGGATCAGAAAAGATGGTGGCAGATGATCCAGGTTTTGAAATAAGTCAAATAATCTATGAATATGTGTTGAGAAAAAAGCCTATTTGAGGAATGGGAAGGGAAGATGAAGTATCATTTGTAAGGAATAACAAGTTGGTTAGCTAGTTTCTAGGATACAAGTTGTAATGGACCTCAAATGTCACCCAGAGGACTTTATACTAGTTTTACAGCAGATATAGGTCCAGTTCTATAATTTACTGTTTTCATCTTCATCTTTCTAAGTCATTGTTGCCTCATCAATAAAATTAATATTCTATATACTTCAAAAGATTGTTGTAACATATAATATAATAATGTGTAACATGTTGTATTTATGAAGGGTGAAGTTTGAGTATTATTAACAAAAATCAATATAAAAGATATCATTAAAGAAATAAATAGGGATGAAAAGGAAGGTAGGTTAGTCACATGGTAATAACCAGGGATTGTCAATGGATAGTTACGTGCTTCAATTTTATCCTTGAAATGTCAAGGAAATAAGGGTTTTAACTTCACCTCATTCTTGTGGTAAACTTATAGGAAGACATAATTGAGAGTCACATAGGATAGGATATCCTGTATGGATTCTTATTTGAAAAGGAATTAGAGAGAATACCTAATTTATGGAATTATATATAAAGCTTTGTTTTGGTAGTTTCTTAAAATATGTTTAAAAATATATTTGAAACAGAATATAAGTCAGAAACATGAGTGAAATGAGGCAAAATAACCAGCAATGACTTATAGAAATTGTAAAACAAAGCTTCTTAAATATAACTATTTGGTTGACTATTTGTTTTAAAAGTCACTTTTTTATTTTCTTTATTATTATTATTATAGCTTTTTATTTACAAAACATATGCATGGGTAATTTTTCGACATGACCATTGCAAAATTTTCTGTTCCAAATTTTCCCCTCCTTCCCCACACCTGCTCCCCTGGATGGCAGGTAGTCCAATACATGTTAAATATGGAAAAGTATATGTTAAATCCAATATATGTATACATATTTATACATTTATCTTGTTGCACAAGAAAAATCAGATCTAGAAAGAAAAAGAAAAAAACCTGAGAAGGAAAACAAAAATGCAAGCCAACAATAATTGAAAGAGTGAAAATGCTATGTTGTGGTCCACACTTATTTCCCATAGTTCTCTCTCTGGGTGTAAATGACTCTCTTCATTGCTAATCAAGTAGAACTGGTTTGAATCATCTCTTTGTTGAAGAGAGTCACATCTGTCAGAATTGATCATTGTATAGTCTTCTTGTTGCATTGTATAATGATCTCCTGGTTCTGCTCATTTCACTTAGCATCAATTTATGTAAGTCTCTCCAGGCCTCTCTGAAAACATTCTGCTGGTCATTTCTTGCAGAACAGTTTATTCTATAACAGTCACTATACCACAATTAATCTAACCATTCTCCAACTGATGGGCATTCCTTCAATTTCCAGTTTCTTGCCACTACAAAAAGGGCTGCCACAAATATTTTTGTACATGTGGGTCCCTTTCCTTCCTTTAAGATCTCTTTGGGATATAAGCCCAGCAATAACACTGCTGGATCAAAGGGTATGCAGAGTTTGATAACTTTTTGATCATAATTCCAACCTGCTCTCCAGAATGGTTGGATTCGTTCACAACTCCACCAACAATGCATCAGTGTCCCAGTTTTCCCACAACCTCTCCAACATTCATCATTATCTTTTCCTGTCATCTCAGCCAGTATGAGAGATGGTATCTCAGAGTTGTCATAATTTTCATTTCTCTTATCAATAGTGATTTGGAGCATCTAAAAGTCACTTTTAAAGAGCAGAATTTTCAGACCTACTAGAAAACATTACTGGAGGTACAAATACAAATTCAGCCTATGGGAATGAAGTGTATGGGGTGTAGGAGAGGGGATGATATGAACTTTTAAAACCTTCCTTTAAAATAAAATTATTATCATTATAATTCTTTAAATCCAACTAATCCATTTATCTTAGTAGATTTTCAACTTTTTTTTGTCACAGACTTCTTTTGTAATCTAGAGAATTCTATGGCCTCCATCTCAGAATATTTGTTATATGTATAAAATAAAATTTATAGGATTAGAAAATAAACCAATAATACTGAAATAAAGTTTCTGAAACTTTGTAAATATGTGTATATAAATGTTTTTTCAACTGTCATATATTAAGAACCTGTATTTTATTTATTTACCCCAATCCTTCATTGTTTTAAAAATCTGAAAATGTAGGGGCAGCTAGGTGTTTCAGTGGATAGAGGACCACATCTGAAACCAGGAGGACCTGAGTTCAAATCTGGCCTCAGACACTTACCACTTCCTAACTGTGTTACCCTGGGCAAGTCACTTAACCCCCAATTGCCTCAGGGGGGAAAAAAAAACTGAAAATGTGATGATTGAAAAAGGATAGATCAAGAATACATAGTCAAATATTCAAAAGTTAGTTATTTTCTAATTTTTCCTCATGATACATATATATATATATTGCATTTGGGGAAGAAATGGTGATGATGATGATGATAATATTGATATTATATTAATATTATGTCTAGCTGAAACATACCTTTGACTAATTATAACAATTATTTAATTTTCCAAATTTGAAACTGTATTTTTTTTCTCATACTGATCTGAATATATATATATATATTTGAATGTTATTTAAAAAATACTCTACTCTTTTTTTTAAATTATCATTATTATGCTACAGAGGCAAGTATTTTCTCCTAATACCACTTTCCAGTTATTAAAAAAAGTTTTCTTTATGATGCTTTGAAGGTGAAAATAACATTTCCAGAAAATATAATTGTAATTTTACCTTTCATTAATTTCTTCTATGGTCTTTGCATTTATTGCTATTTTTAAAGTGACTTTAAAACATGTAGGTAGCCTAATAGATTTGTATATATAACCATGAATTTTCATGTATCAATGCTGATAAATTATTTCTATTTTTCTATTGCTTCTGACTTATATTCAATTCCAAGTAAAATTCTTAACTCATTTTAAGAAGTTATGAAAAGAAGGTTTTGCTCTAAGCTTTCCTTAATAATGCAAAGTTGGCTCATTTGCTTACTTACTACCTAATGAGGTAATATTCTGAAATTGTGAAAGGAAATTGATGAAGTTTTCTATCTTTTAAAAATATTTTGTTACTGAGTTTTCCTTACCAGCAAACAATGCTAGGAGCCCTAGGAGAATATGACCTCCCTTTCCCTCCCAATCAAAAAAAAAAAAAAATCCAAGTAGAAGATATAAAGAATGCACTAATACAGCCAAGATAAGAAAAATTTTGTTCATTTGGTTCGTTTGTTATATACAGAAAACAAAAAGGTCGTTCCAGTGAAATCTGAACTGATGTAATTGACATTCATCTTTATATTCTGCACACTTTGTTAATCATTGACTGAACAACACCGTGCCTGGAGCCAACTGACAAGAATTTTAACCTGATTAAATGTCCCAGTCTTCTTTAATACCTTTAAATGGAATTTTTATGGCCTGTACTGCACGCATATTATTAATACAGTACCATCACGAAAACCGCAGACATGCATAATAAGTCATCAATTTGTAACTAAGCACTTTTGACCTTGAAAAATCAGCTGTCTTTCAGATTAATGTACTTACATTTGGGGCAGAAAAAGAAGCCATAAAATTATCGTGCTTATTTTTGTCACATGTCAGCACTGGATTCGGAAAAAAAGGCCAAGTTCTTGGCTTTTTAGTGATATTGCTGTCAACCTCTGACATCTGAATTAGAAACTCTGAGACCTCATCTTCATAAAAATCTACTTTAACATTAAACTTTCAGCTCTGCAGGAGAGGTGATGTGTCTGCAAGTAGTCAGAGTTCTTCTCCCTAACTGGTCAATATTCATATTTGGGGCAACGAAAGTGAAAAAAATATATAAATATAAGGCTTTCAAATCCCTTTGAAAACATGAACAGAACTAAAGGCCATACCATTCTACAGCATAATAGGTCAAAAATAAAGAGAGGAAAGACAAATTAAGAGGTCATAGGTAAGGAATGAAAAATAGATGGAAATCATCATGTACTCATTGGGAAGACTTTTAGATAGTATTAAAATGACTGGGTTACCATTCAAATCAAGTTATCTCAAAGAAGATAAGTTCAATGTAGAAAAGCAAATTGCATATCCTTCTAGTTGCTTAAAATATAAGCCCTAAAGATAGTAGACAAAACTGAGGGAAATGTAACTGTAATACATAGAATGACTAGAATTTAATAAACTTACTTTGTTTAAATTTGAATTATTATGATTCAATTAATTGACCGTTTATTATATGACTTTTATTTTCAAAACATTATACCAAGAGCTACAAATCCAGAGATAAAACAGTCCCTGTCCTTAATGAGTTTATCTTCCACTGTGGATGAATTAGGAAGCTGGGGAGGCAGGCAGGACATGACAACATTTATAGAGAAAAATAAATCTAAAATATCTGAGGGAGAGCCTTAGAAATCCATTGAAGCAGAACATTCAATGTTAACTGTGGGAAATAGTAAGTAAGCCAAGTTAGCTGATATATAAAATGTATGAGAGGCAGTAAAATGTTGTTGCTATTATTCTCCAAACTTTCTAATTCTTTGATACCCAGTTTGGGGTTTCCTTGTCAAAAATACACGAATAGCTTGTTATTTCCTTTTTTAACTAATTTTGCAGATGAGGAACTAAGACAAAAAGGATTAAGTGACATGCCTAGGTTCATACAGCTAATAAATGTCAAAACAGATTTGAATTTAAAAAGGTGAGTCATTTTGATTCCATACCTGGCACTCTACCCACTACACTATCTGGCTGTCCAGGCAATAAGACACATTCTTTTCTGAATATCTGAATATCTTTGAATATCATTGGTGGCTAAGACCGGAAAGCTGAATTTTGTGAATGCAAAGAAACTATAGAATATGAACAACTAGGAAGAAATTTCTGGGCAGGGGTTTGTGAAATAAAATGAGAAAAATATATCATTATTTCAATATCATTATTTTTTTTCTCTATTTGCATACATCACAGAGATACTCATTTATCCAAATTTTAAGTACTAGCTTTATTTTGCAAAGGTCAATGAAAAAGCCTTACATGCTATTAGTCATTGTTATTAGAATACACTGGAATTTAATTTTATACATTTAAAAATATTGTCCTGTGAAGGGAATCATGGATAGAACATTGATCTTGGAATCAGGAAGATCTGAGTTGAAATGTATTCTCAGATATGTAATAATTGTGTGAGCCTTGGCAAGTCACTTAATTTCTATTTGCCTGAGGTTTTTTGTCAACTATAAAATGGGAATAATAATGGCATCTACATCACAGGGTTGTTGAAAGAAGCAAATATAATCGCTGTAAAAAGTGCTTAGTAAAATGCCTGGACATAGTAGATGTTCTACAAATTCTTACTCACTTCCCTTCCTTTACCTTCACCAAACTATCAAAGAGATATATATTAGAAAAGAGCATTAGAACTCCAATTATCAAGAATGTTAGTGCAGGAAGGCAGAAATAGTAAATGCTTTCTTTTCAGATCACAATGCAATTAAAAACTACATTAAACAAAAAGTTAGGGGTAAATAGAAAAAAAAAGTAATTGGAAACTAAATAATCTCATCTTAAAGAATGATTGGGTGAAACAGCAAATTATAGACACAATCAATAATTTCACTCAAGATAATGACAATGCTGAGACATCATACCAAAATTTATGGGATGCAGCCAAAGCAGTAATAAGGGGAAATTTTATATCCTCAGAGGTTTACTTGAATAAAATAGAAAAAGAGAAGATCAATGAATTAGACTTGCAACTTAAAAAACTAGAAAAAGACCAAATTAAAAACCTTCAATCAATTACTAAACTTGAAATTCAAAAATTAAAAGGAGAAATTGATAATATAGAAAGTAAAAAAAAACTATTGAACTAATAAATAAAACTAAAAGTTGGTTTTATGAAAAAAACAATAAAATTGATAAACCTTTGGTAAATCGGAGTAGAAAAAGGAGAGAGGGAAATCAAATCAGCAGTCTTAAAAATGAAAAAGGAAAACTTTCCACTGATGAAGAGGAAATTAAAGAAATAATAATGGGTTACTTTGCCCAACTTTATGCCAATAAATTTGATAACCTAAGCGAAATGGATGACTACCTCCAAAAATATAGGCTTCCCAGATTATCCAAGGAGTAAGTAAGTTGCTTAAATAGTCCCATTTCAGAAAAAGAAATAGAACAAGCTTTTAATCAACTCCCTAAGAAAATAACCCCAGGACCACATGGATTTACATATGAATTCTACCAAATATTCAAAGAACAATTAGCCCCAATGCTTTATAAACTATTTGAAAAAATAGGGAATGAAGGAGTCCTACCAAATTCCTTTTATGACATAGACATAGTACTGATACCTAAACCAGGTAGGTTGAACACAGAGAAAGAAAATTATAGACCAATCTCCCTAATGAATATTGATGCTAAAATCTTATATAAGATATTAGCAAAAAGACTACAGAAAATCATGCCCAGGATAATACACCATGATCAAGTAAGATTTATACTAGGAATGCAGGGCTGGTTCAATATTAGGAAAACTATCAGTATAATTGGCCATTTTAATAACCAAATTAACAAAAACCATATGATCATCTCAATAGATGCAGGAAAAGCATTTGATAAAATCCAACATCCATTCCTATTAAAAACACTGGAGAGTAGAGGAATAAATGGACTTTTCCTTAAAATAATCAATAGCATCTATTTAAAACCATCAGAAAGCATCATATGTAATGGGCATAAACTGCAACCATTCCTAATAAGATCAGGAATGAAACAAGGTTGCCCACTAGCACCATTACTATTCAATATTGTATTTGAAATGCTAGCTTAGGCAATAAGAGTTGAAAAAGAGATTAAACGAATTAGAGTAGGTAATGAGGAAACCAAATTGTCACTCTTTGAAGATGATATGATAGTAAACTTAGGA
Organism: Antechinus flavipes; assembly: GCF_016432865.1. Classification (NCBI taxonomy): domain Eukaryota; kingdom Metazoa; phylum Chordata; class Mammalia; order Dasyuromorphia; family Dasyuridae; genus Antechinus; species Antechinus flavipes. The sequence goes on from NC_067400.1 coordinate 404,323,465, forward strand.
ACCCCAGAGATTCTACTAAAAAGTTATTAGAAATAATCCACACCTATAGACCAATCTCCCTAATGAATATTGATGTTAAAATCTTAAATAAAATATTAGCAAAAAGATTACAGAAAATCATTCCCAGGATAATACACTATGACCAAGTAGGATTTATACCAGGAATGCAGGGCTGGTTCAATATTAGGAAAACTATTAGCATAATTGACTATATCAATAACCAACCAACCAAAAACCATATGATCATCTCAATAGATGCAGAAAAAGCATTTGATAAAATTCAACATCCATTCCTAATAAAAACACTTGAGAGCATAGGAATAAATGGACTTTTTCTTAAAATAGTCAGGAGCATATATTTAAAACCATCAGTAAGCATCATATGCAATGGGGAAAAACTGGAATCTTTCCCAGTTAGATCTGGAGTGAAGCAAGGTTGCCCACTATCACCATTATTATACAATATCGTATTAGAAACACTAGCCTCTGCAATAAGAGTCGAGAAAGATATTAAAGGAATTAGAGTAGGCAATGAGGAAACCAAACTATCACTCTTTGCAGATGATATGATGATATACCTAGAGAACCCCAGAGATTCTACTAAAAAGCTATTAGAAATAATTCACAATTTTAGCAAAGTAGCTGGATACAAAATAAATCCCCATAAATCCTCAGCATTTTTATACATCACCAACAAAATCCAACTGCAAGAGATACAAAGATAAATTCCATTTTTAATAACTGTTATAGCATAAAATACTTGGGAATCTATCTACCAAAGGAAAATCAGGAATTATATGAACAAAATTACAAAAAACGTTTCCACACAAATAGTCAGACTTAAATATTTGGAAAAATATTAAGTGCTGTTGGATAGGCTGAGCGAATATAATAAAGATGACAATACTCCCTAAACTAATCTATTTATTTAGTGGTATACCAATCAGACTTCCAAGAAAATATTTTAATAATCTAGAAAAAATAACAACAAAATTCATATGGAACAATAAAAAGTTGAGAATCTCAAGGTAATTAATGAAAAAAAATTCAAATGAAGGTGGCCTAGCTGTACCTGATCTAAAATTATATTATAAAGCAGCAGTCACCAAAACCATTTGGTATTGGCTAAGAAATAGATTAGTTGATCAGTGGAAAAGGTTAGGTTCACAAAACAGAATAGTCAACTATAGCTATCTAGTGTTTGACAAACCCTAAAATCCTAACTTTTGGGATAAGAATTCATTATTCCATAAAAACTGCTGGGATAACTGGAAATTAGTATGGCAGAAATTAGGCATGGACCCATACTTAACACCATATAAGTTCAAGATAAGATCAAAATGGATCCATAACCTAGGTATAAAGAATGAGATTATAAATAAATTGGAGGAACATAGGATAGTTATCTCTCAAACTTGTGGAGGAGAAAGAAATTTGTGACCAAAGATGAACTAGAGACTATTACCGATCACAAAATAGAAAATTTTGATTATATCAAATTAAAAAGCCTTTGTACAAACAAAACTAATGCAAACAAGATTAGAAGGGAAGCAACAAACTGGGAAAACATCTTCACAGTTAAAGGTTCTGATAAAGGCCTCATTTCCAAAATATATAGAGAACTGACTCACATTTATAAGAAATCAAGCCATTCTCCAATTGATAAATGGTCAAAGGATATGAACAGACAATTTTCAGATGATGAAATTGAAACTATTGCCACTCATATGAAAGAGTGTTCCAAATAATTATTGATCAGAGAAATGAAAATTAAGACAACTCTGAGATACCACTACACACCTGTCAGATTGGCTAAGATGACAGGAAAAAATAATGATGAATGTTGGAGGGGATGCAGGAAAACTGGGACACTGATGCATTGTTGGTGGAACTGTGAACGAATCCAACCATTCTGGAGAGCAATCTGGAATTATGCCCCAAAAGTTACCAAATTGTGCATACCCTTTGATCCAGCAGTGTTTCTATTGGGCTTATATCCCAAAGAAATACTAAAGAAGGGAAAGGGACCTGTATGTGCTAAAATGTTTGTGGCAGCCCTGTTTGTAGTGGCTAGAAACTGGAAATTGAATGGATACCCATCAATTGGAGAATGGCTGGGTAAATTGTGGTATATGAATGTTATGGAATATTATTGTTCTGTAAGAAATGACCAGCAGGATGAATACAGAGAGGCCTGGAGAGACTTACATGAACTGATGCTTAGTGAAATGAGCAGAACCAGGAAATCACTTTACACTTTGACAACGATATTGTATGAAGATGTATTCTGATGGAAGTGGATTTCTTTGACAAAGACTCAGTTTCAATTGATAAATGATGGACAGAAGCAGCTACACCCAAAGAAAGAACACTGGGAAATGAATGTGAACTATTTGCATTCTTGTTTTTCTTTCCCAGTTGTTTTTACCTTCTGAATCCAATTCTCCCTGTGCAACAAGAGAACTGCTCGGTTCTGCACACATATATTGTATCTAGGATATACTGCAACATATTTAACATATATAGGACTGCTTGCCATCTAGGGGAGAGGGTGGAGGGAGGGAGGGGAAAAATCGGAACAGAAGCGAGTGCAAGGGATAATGTTGTAAAAAAAATTACCCTGGCATGGATTCTGTCAATATAAAGTTATTATAAAATAAAATAAAATATTAAAAAAAATACTCCACACCTATAGCAAAGTTCCAGGATACAAAATAAACCTACATAACTCATCAGCATTCTTATATATCACTAACAAAATCCAATAGTTAGAGTTACAAAGAGAAATTCCATTTAAAATAACTACTGATTGTAGAAAATATTTAGGGTTCTATCTGTCAAGGGAAAATCAGAAACTTTATGAGCAAAACTACAAAACACTTTCCACACAAATTAAATCTGATCTAAACAACTGGAAAAATATTAAATGCTCTTGGATTGGGTGAGCAAATATAATAAAAATGACAATACTACCTAAATTATTTATTTATTTATTTAGCGTTATGCCAATCAGACTCCCAAAAAACTATTTTGATGACCTAGAAAAAATAACAACAAAGTTCATATGGAAAAACAAAAGATCAAGAATTTCAAGGGAATTAATGAAAAAAAAAAATCAAATGAAGGTGGCCTAGCTGTACCAGATCTAAAATTATATTATAAAGCAGTGATTACTAAAACCCTCTGGTATTGGCTAAGAAATAGACTAGTTGATCAATGGAATAGGTTAAGTTCAAAGGACAAAACAGCCAATAACTTTAATAATCTAGTGTTTGACAAATCCAAACACCCTGGTTTTGGGGAAAAAATGCATTATTTGACAAAAATTGCTGGGAAAATTGGAAATTAATATGGCAGAAACTAGGCATTGACCCACACTTAACATCATATACCAAGATAAGGTAAAAATGGGTTCATTACCTAGGCATAAAGAATGAGATTATAAATAAATTGAAACAGCATAGGATAGTTTACCTCTCAGACCTATGGAAGAGGAAGGAATTTATGACCAAAGAAGAACTAGAGATCACTATTAACCACAAAATAGAAAATTTTGATTATATCAAATTGAAAAGTTTTTATACAAACAAAACTAATGAAGACAAGATTAGAAGGGAAATGATAAACTGGGAAAACATTTTTACAGTCAAAGATTCTGATAAAGGCCTCATTTACAAAATATTTAGAGAATTGACTCTAATTTATAAGAAATCAAGTCATTCTCCAATTGATAAGTGGTCAAAGGATATGAACAGACAATTCTCAGATGAAGAAATTAAAACTATTTCTGGCCATATGAAAATATGCTCCAAATCATTATTAACCAGAGAAATGCAAATTAAGACAACTGTGAGATACCACTACACACCTGTCAGATTGGCTAGAGTGACAGGAAAAGATAATGTGGAATGTGGGAGGAGATGTGGGAAAACAGGGACACTGATACATTGTTGGTGGAATTGTGAACACATCCAGCCATTCTGGAGAGCAATTTGGAACTATGCTCAAAAAGTTATCAAACTGTGCATACCCTTTGATCCAGCAGTGTCTCTACTGGGCTTATACCCCAAAGAGACACTAAAGAAGGGAAAGGGACTTGAATGTGCCAAAATGCTTGTGGCAGCCCTGTTTGTAGTGGCTAGAAACTGGAAAATGAATGGATGCCCAGCATTTGGAGAATGGTTGAGTAAATTGTGGTATATGAATGTTATGGAATATTATTCTTCTGTAAGAAATGACCAGCAGGTTGAATCCAGACAGGACTGGAGAGATTTACATGAACTGATGCTAAGTGAAATGAGCAGAACCAGGAGATCATTATATACCTCAACAATGATACTGTATGAGGATGTATTCTGATGGAAGTGGATTTCTTCGTCAAAGAGATCTAACTCAGTTTCAATTGATCAAGGATGGACAGAAACAGCTACACCCAAAGAAAGAACACTGGGAAATGAATATAAACTGCTTGCATTTATGTTTTTCTTCCCGGGTTATTTATACCTTCTCAATCCAATTCTCCCTGTGCAACAAGAGAACTGTTCCGTTCTGCACACATATATTGTATCTAGGATATACTGTAACATGTATAGCACTGCTTGCCATTTGGGAGAGGAGGTGGAGGGAGGGAAGGGAAAAATCTGAACAGAAGAGAGTGCAAGGGATAATGTTGTAAAAAATTACCCTGGCATGGATTTCTGTCAGTAAAAAGTTATTTAAAAAAAAAAGAAGAAAAGAAAAGAATCTTAGTGTTGGAATCCTTACTAACTGCTAACTAATTAGAGTTGATCTAATCTTACAAGAAGATGTTTTGGGCAGAACCTGAAACAAGGTACTAAGTAGGACTAATTAATACAAGGCTTGTGTTTATACCTTTACTCATTGGAGTTCATAAGTATGCCAGCTTCACAAAGTAAACTTTGTACCTTTATGAGTTCACACCTCCCTTGAAGCTCTTTGGGCCAGAGAGCACTATGGGAGAAAACCCATAATCCCTCTCTCTCATATCCCACAATTCCTCCCTCTTGGATAAAAGAAACAAACAGAAGCTCTCGGTCAGATTTCACCGGAAGGACATGAAGAGTGGTGCTGGCTCTGGAGGCTGAAGAAAGCAGAGGCAGAAGCAAAGGACAAAGAGGCAAGAGCTCTTGGAACCAAGCAGAGAGATAGGCCTCTAAGCTAAGCGGGCTATATTGGAGATAGTAAAAGATCTGAATTTTTATCACCTGGCTGCGTTTTGAGAAGAAAAACTCACCACATTTTGGCGCCCGAACAGGGACCGATTCAGATAAAAGCTCCAATCCTGATTCAAGTGGAAAAGCCTCTGATCCTGATCCAGTGGAAAAGACTCTTCAACCCAGAAATTAGTGTGAGTGCAACAAAGAAATTTTGTTAGAAGAGTTAAAGTAGAATTTCATCTAAGATGGGACAGATATTTAGAAAACAGCCTGTTTCTGTTCAAGGAAAATGTTTAGAGAGCATTGTCAAAGTTATGGAAAGCCAAGGTTTAATTATAAGTTTACAGCAAATCACTGAACTTTTACAAACTGTAGAGGACATATGTCCTTGTTTCTCTCTTGATAAGGAATTAGATCTAAATGAATGGAAATTGGTTGGAGAGGATCTTTGTCAATTCTATGATAAAAATGGGCCTAACTCAATAATTAATACATATAATGTAATACAATTGGCTATAAGAAGTTATTTAAGTGATAGAATGATGAAAAGGAAAGTACAGGAGGAAGAAGTGCCAACTTTACCAGGTGAAAAAGAGGACGAATCAGATGAGAATGGAGTTAATTACAATTCTGAGTATGATACTTCACAGCAGGAGGAATTAGGTGATTCCACATCTCATGACCCACCCCCCGCAATTAACCCTTCATGGGTGGAACAAGGGGGAGGGAGAGAGACAGAAACACAGTCAACTTCTCCTGTAAAGCAGTATTTAACAAGATTAGAAAAAGCATTAATTAAGGCAAAAAATGAAGGAGAAGATATATCTGATTTTATAAATGCATATCCTGTGATTGAAGAGCTCAACTCCTCAGGTCAAAAAGAGAGAAAATACACTGCTTTTAATTTGGGAAAAATTAAAGATTTGAAAAAGGGTTGCACTCTTTATGGGGCTACATCATCTTATGTGAAGATGTTACTAGATAATTTGTCTTATGAAATCCTAACCCCGAATGACTGGAAATCCATAACGAAAACTTGTCTAGAACCGGGACAAAATTTATTGTGGCTTTCGGAGTTTCATGAATTATGTAGGATTCAAGCCCAATGCAATAGGCAAACAGGAGCTGTTGTACAAATCACTTTTGACCAACTAGCTGGTGAAGGTCAGTATGCAGAGAGTTCAGAACAGATTTATTTTCCCATAACAGTGTATGAGCAAATTTCTAAGGCTGCAATAAAAGCTTGGAATTCTCTCCCTGGACAGAAAGATGGAAATAATGCTTTCACAAAAATAGAGCAAGGTCCCAATGAACTTTTTGCAGATTTTGTGGGACGTTTACAAACAGCTGTAATAAGAACCATTGGAAATAATGCAGCAACAGAAATAATGACCAGACATTTGGCTAAGGAAAATGCCAATGAGGTTTGCAAAAGAATTATATGGGGGCTAGACAAAGATGCTCCTTTGGAGGAGATCATAAGACGCTGTGCCACAGTGGGCACAAATGCTTATTATGCCCAAACCATGATGAGCATGGAAAGACAAGGAGCTTCTTGGCAAAGGAATTCTAGAGAAACTCATCGATGTTTTCAATGTGGAAAAGTTGGACATCTAAGAGCCCAATGTAGAAATGGAGATAAAGTGAGAAGACAGAGTGAGAGAAAACCCAAAACCCCATATCCAAAATGTAACCGAGGCTTTCACTGGGCCTCTAAATGTATATTGACCCAGAGGAAGGAGAGGCAAGGCCCAGCTCCAAAGTATCAATCAAAGGACAGGTGGGGCATGATAGTAGCTGAGGTTACACCCAGAGAGACTTTAGAAATTCAGAACTCTGATGTCATCAACCAACAGAAAAGCAATCAGGATTACAGTTGGGAAGAATACAGGCCTTTTAAGACAACAAGGCAATATCCAGTGCAAATGGCTCCAATGTAATTACCAGATGATGAGAAGTCCCAAATTTGGTAAATAAAAGGGAATTAGATTAACTGCTTGGGGAAGAGGATCTGCTTATATTTCCACAGATGGAGAAAGAATCAAATGGCTGAGGAGACTGTTAAAAAGAGTTTTAAAATCTTCAGGAATCATTGGATTTCCTAACACAAGATGAAACTGTTTTAGTTCTTGAAAAACCAGCAAGAATCATTGGGTTCCCTGAGATGAAAAATTGTTAATGAGACCTTTTGCAGTACTTCAGAGCTTACAAGAATTATTAGATTCCTGGCACATGAATTAATGGACAATGGATTGCTTATGGACTATTTCTAGGACTTATGGACATGTGTAAATCTTCAGGTTGATTCATGTTGTTACATTACTACTAACCTGTGTTATATTGCTATGTGCTTATGTAAATTATGTATAATGCCTCCCATATTGATGGATTTATGTATACCATGTATATCATATTGATGGATTTATGTGTACCCCTTCAGAAACCCACTAATCTGATTAGATTTCCTATTTCCTTTGGTGTTTTCATCTAACAAAAGAAAGGGGGAGATGTTGGAATCCTTACTAACTGCTAACTAATTAGAGTTGATCTAATCTTACAAGAAGATGTTTTGGGCAGAACCTGAAACAAGGTACTAAGTAGGACTAATTAATACAAGGCTTGTGTTTATACCTTTACTCATTGGAGTTCACAAGTATGCCAGCTTCACAAAGTAAACTTTGTACCTTTATGAGTTCACACCTCCCTTGAAGCTCTTTGGGCCAGAGAGCACTATGGGAGAAAACCCATAATCCCTCTCTCTCATATCCCACAATTCCTCCCTCTTGGATAAAAGAAACAGACAGAAGCTCTCGGTCAGATTTCACCGGAAGGACATGAAGAGTGGTGCTGGCTCTGGAGGCTGAAGAAAGCAGAGGCAGAAGCAAAGGACAAAGCAGCAAGAGCTCTTGGAACCAAGCAGAGAGATAGGCCTCTAAGCTAACCGGGCTATATTGGAGATAATAAAAGATCTGAATTTTTATCACCTGGCTGCGTTTTGAGAAGAAAAAGCTCACCACATCTTAGGACCAGAAGGAACCTTGAAAACCACATAGTGCAATAACTTTATTTTACAGATAAATTCTTTAGGCCTCAGTTTACTTAAGTGATTTGATCAGAGGCACCCTACTAATTGGGATTATCAAGGAAACCCCTTCCTTTTTCAGGAACCAAGACTGATAACAAGGAAGAAATATGTTAGGACACTGAGACCAAGGGGAAGAAAGTTGATGATTACTTAAAAGATCTAGTTTAGATCCGTGTAAAGGTTCCCCCAAACTGTGAATATCTGAATCTTATCACCATATTCCTCAGTCAAAATGAATTAGGAAGATAGATGATAGCTAGCAAGTGAAGCTTTGAGCAGATCAGCCCCTCTGAAATAGAATATGGATGTTTTCACCTTTTTGTCCTTAATTTTAATCTATTTGATGCCAAGAATGATTGGCTGAATGTTCTATTATCTAAGGCTTTTTCATTGACCTATGCAAAATGAAGTTGAAAATTTCAATTTAGGTAGTTGGTTGTCGCTATCTATTACAGAGATGTATTCTACCTCATAATCAGAGATACATTCTATGTCATAAAATTTTAGCAGTGTAGACTATCTAATTCAGTCCCCTAATTTGACAAATGAGAAATTAATGAATAGAAAAGTTAAGTGACTAGTTCACAGTCACTCACATAGCCCAAAGGTAAGATCTACTTTTCAGACCTACAATCTGAAGTTCTTTTCATTAACATAGCTATTATTTTACAGGACAGAAAGTATTAGGAATCCTTAATGGAAATTACTTAAGAAAACAAATATAGTATTAGAGAAAGCCATTGGACTACATTTGAACAATCTTTTTAACTTAAGCATTCTGATAACAATAATTATTTTCCTATTAGTATTATCTTCAAGTTATGTAACAATATGAATTATTCAGCCCAATGTTTATCCCTTTTGGATTTCCGTACTAGAAAATTTAGAAGTGTCTTCAGAAAAGGAAGTAGAGTGTACTGGAAAGGAATTCAGCTTTGTTGTTACAGGACCTGAATTCTATTCTTAGCTTTGCCAATTATTAAGTTTGTGAACCTGAGGAAGACATTTTTAACTTTTCAGGGCCTAAATTTCTACATCTATATAATAAAGGAGTGATTATAGTTAATGGCCTCTATAATGTCTTGTTGTTATAAATGTTGATTAATTAATTAAAACCATGAATATAGAATTGTGTTTGTTCTACTAAGGAACATTTTGGTTTTTTAGGTATTATTAGATCATTGTTTTGTTTTATATCTAATTATCTCATTTTGCACTATAATTTATTTAAAAAATTAAATGTTTAATTTGAATTTGAATTAACTAAATGAAAAATAATTTTGAAAAAATTGACTAAATTACATTTTTAATTTTGAGAATAAATCTTGATACCCAAAAGTAGGGGGAAATAAGGAAGTTATTCCTTAAAAATAGCATTTAATACATTGCTACTAAAATAACTTTATTTGCATTTATATAGCTAAATATTTTATATTCACATAAACTTTATTATTTACACTTAATTTTTATTTGAATTAATCATTGTAGTACATTTAAAGATTGAAGTGTTTGTTTGTTTGTTTGTTTTTTTTTCCTATTAAACATTAGTGCTCTAGACCTTCCTTTCAGAGTTATGAATCATTTGTAATCAAAAAGGATTTTAATTAAATAGCTAGTAGAATAGAATATTATTATGGAATGTTAAAAGAACTTTTACCCAAATACTAAGCATAGGAGATGAGGAATCAGAGCGTTTCAAGCATGAAAACATTCAGTGAGAAATGATGCAGGCAGGAGATCAAGTCTTTCATTCCATGAACAGTAATAATTCTTTTGCAACTGGATTCTCCAAGGTGTGGCAGTAAATAAAATGAAAAAGACTGAATAGATTAGAAGAGGCCAAGTTATGAATAGTTTGTAATGCTAAATGGAGTATCCTGGAAGCAATAGGGTGAAACTAGAACTCATTGAGCAGAATTCATAATTCATAATTAAACTGATCAGAATAGCCTTTCTTTGATGGTATGTTTTTGTTTGTTTGTTTTTTGTCTCCATATCCTTCTCCCCTTTTTCTTTTTCTCCATTTTTATTTCTATAAACTATGCTAATCATAGAAGTTGACCTAAGATTTAGTCTTGTAAGGGAAAAAAGTGATTGGAATCTATGGCTATGCCTGACACTTTATTATAACCCTTGGGTGACTCTAGTAGTAGCACTGAAAGATAAGCAATCTGTATGGGGAAAGGAAAGAAAAATGAAATAAATATTTATATAGCACCTACTATGTTTCAGACACAATAATAAACACCTTTAAAATTATTTATTTTATTTTTAATTCATGTAATAAAACAAGCATTTCTATGTAACAGTATAATTTAAGAAAAAAATGACTGCACCCCAAATTGCAAATTTATTATGTAAAATTTGCCATTCTTTTAAAATATAATCAAATTATAATGTAATTTTTAAATTTTTTCTTCTTATTGTCCTACCCTAGTGATAGTTACTATTAAACACAAATAAGGCAGCATTAGAAAAATACACGCAAATAATACACTTACACATGTGTGCATATACAAATACATATATTTTCACATGTACATATAATACATATACATTTTACATGTATAGATAGCACACATACACACGTGTACACACATGCATACACATAACACAATATATGTTTTTGTGCATGTACTCACATGTCTGTATATTATTTGTGCTTGTGTGTAACTACTATAGTGTTATATAAAATTTACGAATTATAAGTATCTAATAAATATCTGATACATTTCAAAAATAATTCTATCTAAAATAGACATAGCAACAAATGATGGAGCATTAAAATGAGTAATTCTGGTTACCTAGAAAAATCATTAATCTAGAACAATTTATTTCCATCTGTGCTAGGTCAGTGATATTTGATTACTTTTTGGAAAATTTATTTAAAAAATAAAGCATGCACAAATTTGGCTACATTAATTATGTAAGAGTTGAATATTCGAAATATAGTATGGTAGGGAAAATCTAAGTCTCTCTCTCTCTTTTTTGCTTTCCTTCCTTCTTAAATATTACTGATACTTGTTTTTTCACCAATCAGGCACTATCTGTTACAATACTGATTGTCTCAATCAATCTTATTTTTAACAATATAGTATAAATATTTGTGATATATGGATCCCAACAATATAACTTATCTAACAAAACTGACTTTTTGCTAATCAGGTAGTTTTGTGGTCAATAACAAATGGGATCACTGTTTTGTATAGACTTTATATAAGAGTAATTATCTTTACCATGAGTAACAGGAAAATTTTGGCAGGGGTAAAGAAAATAGGAAAGATGTGCAGTAGAGGAGACATATGATTAACAACTTTGGTCCAGTTATTCAATTAAATGCTTAACAAAGATAGATATCCTTCATTCATATATAATTGCAATACAGCAACTTAAGGGAATAATTACCATAATAGTTTACAATAATTCTCCAGGTACATAATGACCACAAATTACCCAGGATTTTGTAAAACATTATTAAACCAAGTCTTAATAAAGCATATTGTGTTAAAGACCAATCTTCTACAATTATGCATTTTGAATATTAGCAAAAAACATTTAAGCATTCTTATAAAACAATGATAATCAGAATTATTTTTCAAACAAAAATGTAGTTGTCTCTTTAGGTTGGGACATTATTTAATAAAAATGCTACTCTCAATCATTCTTTCTAAAGAAACCCACTAATGCTGCCATGAAGATAATCATCCCAGGACTATATCTTTTATCAATGTAAATGTATAGATGTAATGAGAAAACTGATTGCCTCCCCAAAAAACAAACAAAAAACTTTTTATCCAACATCATTAAAATATAATTAACAATAATAATAACAATAGTAGTAATAATAATGAACTAACTTTAATTTGAATAGCTTTAGTGAATTCCCCTAGTGCCTTATTGATTATTTATTAAAGAGAATTTTGAAAAGAGTAACATGTATCTGTTGTTAATATTATAAGTTATTGTATTATATTTATATATATGTATGTATGTATATATTATAAAATATTGTATAATAAATTAATAAAAAGTTTTTTGTTTGTTTTTTCAATTTATTCATTTATTTTAATATACACTGCATCATGCTGGGAGAGAAAAATCAGAAAAAAAAGGAAAAAAAAACTATGAGAGGGAGAAAAGAAACAGAAAAAAAAGTGGACATAGCTTGTGTTGATTTACATTCCACCTCCATAGAACACTGGGAAATGATTTTGGACCACAACATAACAGTTCCATTCCTTCTGTTACTGTTTGTTTGAATTTTTGTTTTTGTTTTTTTTTTCTTCTCAGGTTATTTTTTCCCTTCTTTCTAAATCTGATCTTTCCCGTGCAACAAGATAATTGTATTAATGTGTGTGTGTGTGTGTGTGTGTGTGTGTAGTATTTAACATGAACTTTAACATATTTAACATGTATGGGACTACCTGCCATCTAGGGGAGGGGGTGGGGGTAAGGAGTGGAAAAGTTGGAAAATAAAGTTTTGCAAAGGTCAGTGTTGAAAAATTACCCATGCATATATTTTGTACATAAAAAGCTATAATAAAAATATTTTTAAAAAATATATATATATATCCATTTCAGTTAGATAGTCAGATTTTTGTGCCATACAGTTGGGCAAAATAAATTCTAATTGTTGTTTGTTTGTTTGTTTGTTTTTTTTCTTTAGGGGTAAGTTCACCTGTTTCATTTTTGATGCTGGTGATTTTTTTCTCTTCCTTTTTCTATTCAAATTAATCAAATGTTTATCTTTTTTTTCATAATACCAACTCTTAGTTTTATTAATTAGTTCAATAGTCTTCTTAGTTTCAGTTTTATGAATCACTCCTTTGAGTTTCAAAATTTATAATCTGGTATTTAATTGGAGGTTTTTCATTTGTTCTTCTTTTAGCTTCAAGATTGTAAAAGATCTTTTTGTGTCTCTTCTAGCCAATTTTCTCATTATGCCTGTCATTTCCCTTTTTCCCAGTACAATCCTTTGTATACACTATAATGTCTTTTTCTTTGATATAATCACATTAGAGTCCATTGATAACCATACTACTAATGGATAGAGTTCTGAAGAGTTTCAGATGTCATTTTCCCATCTAGGGATGTAAACAGTTTATCCTTTAAATAAAATGTATTTTCCCCTATTTAATTTTTTTTTGCTTTTCATTAGTCTTGTGGTTGACAATTAAATTTTCGGTTACAATCCTGTTTTTTTATTTTTCAATTGAAATGTTTGAAAGTCTTACATCATTGAAGATTCAGATCCTTCCCTAAAAGAAAATCCTCAGTCTTGCTGGGTAGTAAATTCTTTATAATAACTTCAAGTTCTTTGTCTTCTAGAATATGGCAATCCAGGTCCTATGATTCTTTGTTATAGAAGCTTCGAGATTCTGGATAATATTCACTGTTGCTCCTTGATATTGAATTGTTTTTGTCTGACAACTTGCAGTATTTTTTCCTTGAAAATGTAGTCCTCAAGTTTTACCACTATGTTTCTTGGGGATTTCTTTCCAAAAGTGATTGATGGATTCTTTCAACCACTATTTACATCTCTGTTTCTAGAATATTTGGGTAATTTTCTTTAATGATGTCTGTCTGTCTCTGTCTCTCTCTCTTTGTCTCTCTCTCTCTCTCTCTCTCTCTCTCTCTCTCTATATATATATATATATATATATATATATATATATATATATATATGTGTGTGTGTGTGTGTGTGTGTGTGTAAAACATTTGAAATTCCTCTATACATATTTCCACAAATATCATGTTGCACAAGAAAAAATCAGATCAAAAAGGAAAATAAAAAAATGATAAAGAAAACAAAATTAAAACAAACAACAACAAAAACAGTGGAAATACTATACTGTGGTTCACATTCAGTTCCCGCGATCCCCCCTCTAGATGCAGATGGTCTTTTTTTCATCATAAGACCAGTAGAACTAGTCGGAATCACCTCACTGTTGATGAGAGCCATGTCCATCAGAATTAATCATCATATAATCTTGCTGTTGCCATGTATAATGATCTCCTGTTTCAACTCATTTCATTTAGCATCAATTCATATAAACCTTTCCAAGCTTCTCTAAAATTATCCAACTGACCATTTCTTATAGAACAATAATATTCTATAATATTCATATACCATCACTTATTCAGCCATTCTCCAACAGCTGGGCATCCACTTAGTTTCCAATTTCTTGCCACTACAAAAAGGGATGCCAGAAATATTTATGTACATGTGACTCCATTTCCATCTTTTATGATCTCTTTGGTATATAAGCCAAGTAGAAACACTGCTGGATCAAAGGGTATGCACAGTTTGATAGTTCATTGGGCATAGTAACAAATTACTCTCCAGAATGGTTGAATCAGTTCATAACTCCAACAATGTGTTAATGACCCAGTTTTCCCACATACCCTCCAATATTCATAATTATCTTTTCCTATCATTTTATTCTATCCAAGAGGTATGTAGTACTACATCAGAGTTGTGTTAATTTGCATTTGTGATCAATAATTATCTAGACCTATTCATATGACTAGAAATAGTATTATTTAGTTCATATAAAAATTGCCTATTCATATCCTTTGAACATTTATCAGTGGGAGAATGATTGGAGTTCTTATAAATTTGAGTCAATTCTCTATATGTTTTAGAAATGAGGCCTTTTTTCAGAACCCTTGAAAGTGAAAAAAAAAAATCTCCCAGTTTATTGCTTCCCTTCTAATTTTGTCTGCATTGGTTTTGTTTGTACAAAAATCTTTTTAACTTAATATAATCAAAATTGTCTATTTAGGTGATCAGTAATTAGTACCAGTACTTCTTTGGTCATAAATTCCTTCCTTCTGCACAGATCTTAGAGGTAAAATATCCTTTGTTTTTCTAATTTGCCTTTAATATTATTACTTATGTCTAAATTAAGAACCCATTTCAACCTTATCATGATTTATGGTGTTAAGTGAGAATCAGTGCCTAGTTTCTGCCATATTAGTTTCCAATTTTCCCAGCAGGTTTTGTCAAAGAGAGAGTTTTTATCCAAAAACCTAGGGTCTTTGAATTTGTCAACCACTAGATTGTTATAGTCATCAACTATTTTGTCTGTGATCTTAACCTATTCCACTGATTCACTACTCTATTTTTTAGCCAGTACCAAATGGTTTTGATGACAGCTGCTTTATAATATAGTTAGGCATAATAAGTCTGGCATAGGGAAGCCATATTCATCAGATTTTTTTTTCATTAGTTGCCTTGAGATTCTTGACCTTTTGATCTTCCAGATGAACTTCATTATTATTTTTTCTAGATCTGTAAAATAATTCCTTGGAAGTTCGACTGGGATAGCACTAAATAAGTACATTAATTTAGGTAGTATTGTCATTTTTTCTTATATTAACGCAGACTACTCATGAGCACTTGATATTTTTTCAAAAGATTAGATCTGACTTTATTTGTATGGAAAGTGTTGAGTAGTGGTGTTCATATAATTCCTGAATTTCCCTTGGCAGATAGAATTCCAAATATTTTATACTATCAACAGTTATTTTGAATGGAATTTCTCTTTGTATCTCTTGCTGCTGAATTTTGTTGGTAGTACATAAGAATCCTGCTGATTTGTGGGGATTTATTTTGAATCTTGCATAGTTTTTAGTAGATTTTTCTAGCAGTTTTTAGTAGTTTTTAATTGATATTTAAGAGTTCTCTAAATTTACCATCATATCATCTGCAAAGAGTGATAATTTGGTTTCTACGTTACTTACTCTAATACCTTTAATCCCTATTTCTTCTCTTATTTCCAAAGCTAACATTTCTAATACAATGTTGAATAGTAATGGGATATTGGGCCAAGTTTTTTCACTCCTGATCTTATTGGGAATGATTCTAGTTTGTCCCCATTACATAAGATGCTTACTGATAGTTTCAAATAAATGCCACTGATGATTTTAAGAAAAAATGCATTTATTCCTAAATTCTCTAGTGTTGTTTTTTTTTTTTTTAATTAAGAATGGGTGTTGGATTTTATTAAATGTTTTTTTCTGCATCTATTGACATAATCATTTTTTTTTAAGTTTGGTTATTGATATAGTCAATTATGGTAATAGTTTTCCTAGTATTGAACCAGCCCTACATTCCTGATAAATGTCCTACTTGGTCATAGTGTATTATCCTGGGGATAATTTATTGTAATCTCTTTGCCTCTGTTTTATTAAAGATTTTTGCATCAATATTCATTAGGAAAAATGAACTACAATTTTCTTTCTCTGTTTTCACTCAGCTTGGTTTAGGTATCAGCACTATATCTATGTCATGACAGGAATTTGGTAGAACTCTTTCTTTCCCTATTTTTTCAAATAGTTTATATTGTATTGAAATTAATTGTTCTTTAAATGATTGGTAAAATTCATGTAAATTCTTCTGGACTGGAGATTTTTTTCTAGAGAGCTGATTAATAGCTTATTCTATTTCTTTTGCTAAAATGAGGCTATTTAAATAATTCACCTCCTCTTCTGTTCATTTGGAATAGATAAATAGATAGATATAGATATAGATTAGATATTCCCTCATTTCACTTAGATTATCAAAATTTTTAACATATAGTTGTGCAAAATAACTCCTAATTATTGCTCTAATTTCCTCTTCATTGCTGGAAAGTTCTTCTTTTTCATTTTTGAGACTATCAATTTGATTTTCTTCTTTCCTTTTTCTAATCAAATTAACTACAGATTTATCTATTTTGTTGGTTTTTCACAAAATCAACTCTTAGTTTTATTTATTCATTCCTGAGATTAGGATCTCTACCCCTGTCTTTTTTTTTAACTTCACCTGAAGCATAATAAATTCTGCTCCCCTCTGCTCTTTTACCATTACTCTCTGTTTATCAATCTTTAAATTTGTTTCTTGTAAACAGTTTTCTTACTTTCAATTTTATTGATCTCCCCTAATAACTGCTTTGGCTGCAAATTCTGGTATATTGTTTCACTATTGTCATTCTCTCGAATAAAGTTATTGATTGTGTCTATGATTTGCTGTCTCACCCATTCATTCTTTAGGATTTGATTATTTAGTTTCCAATTATTTTTTGTTCTATTTTCGTCTAGTATTTTATTGAATGTTATTTTTGTTGTATCATCATCTGAAAAAATGCATTTACTATTTCTGCTTTTTCTGCATTTGATTTTGAGGTTTTTATGTCCTAATACATGGTCAATTTTTGCATAGGTCACATCAACCACTGAGAAAAAGATAAATTTTTTCTGCCGCCATTCAATTTTCTCTAAAGATCTATCCTACCTAACATTTTATAAAATTCTGTTTACCTCTTTAACTTCTTTTTTTATTTATTTTGTGGTTTGATTTATCTAGTTCTGAGAAGAAGGTTGAAATCTCCCACATAAGAATTTTGCCACCTATTTCTTCTTATAGTTCTCTTAACTTCTCCTTTAGGAATTTAGATGTTACCTCACTTGGCGCATGTATGTTTAGTATTGATATTGTTTCATTATCTATGGTACTCTTTAGCAAGATATAATTTCCTTCCTTTTATTTTAATTAGATTTATTTTGGCTTTTGCTTGATCTGAGGTCAGCATCTCTATCCCTGCTTTTTTTTTTTTTTTTTTTTTTTTTTTACTTCACTGGAAGCATAATAAATTCTGTTCCATCCTTTTACCATTACTCTGTGTGTATCTATCTGTTTTAAATATGTTATTTGTAAACAACATATTGTAAAATTCTAAGGCTTTTAATCCAGTCCACTATCTAATTCTCTTTTATGAGAGAGTTCATCCCATTCACATTTATAATTAAAATAACTAATGCTCTATTTCCTGCCATCTTATTTACCCCATTATGCTTTTCTCTTTCCTTTCCCCCCTCCCTCTTTTTTAGTATTTTATTCCCTCAAATAGCCCTCCCTCTTTAGAACTCCTCCCTCTTTTCTATACCTTTCCCCTACTACTTGTTTTTCCTAGGATGTATTTCATATTTTCTTCTATTTTTTCCTCTCTTTTATTTTGCTTTTGTTTGATTGATTCTTGAAGTCTTATTGTGTCATTTACTTCCATTTGTTCGATTCTAATTTTTTGTATGTTGTTTTCTTCAGTTACCTTTTTTAAACTCCTTTTGTATTTAGCCAATTGAATTATTTTGTTCATTGCATTTTTTTCCACTTCACAAATTCTATTTTACAATGAAATGGTGTCTTTTTCATATCTATTTTATAGGAATTATATGCTTTTTTTTCTATTTTACCAAATTTATTTTGTAAGGAGTTATATGCTTTTCCAATTTCATCAAATCTATTTTAAGGAGTTTTCTTCAGATGTTTTCTGTTTTTTCTATTCCATACCCTCTTGCAAAGATCTAATTTCCTTTTCCCATTTTTCTTCTAACTCTCTAAGATCCTTTTGGAACTCTTCCAAGAAAGCCTTGTAAAATAGAGACCACCTCATATGTCTCTTTGAGGCTTCATTTGAGTTGATTTGCTTTTAGGATCCTCAGCATTTGAGGCCTGTACTCTCTTTTCATACAAGATGTCTATGGTCAGAGTTCTTTTTGTTCATTTTTTAAGGATTGAAATCTGTTCTTAAGGCAATAAGGTGACAGCCACTTTCATTTGCCCTTGGGCCAGTATTTCTGATTGACTTCTGGTGCTGGGTAATCATGGCCATATCCAGAGTTCTTTCTGAGTTCTGTGGCTTACAATTTGTCTTTTATAATTGCTTTTAGGTGTTTCACAGCAAATCTGCTAAACCACCCACTTGCAACCAGGATAGAGTAGCCTAAGAGTTTCACAGAAGGCTCCCTGGTATGGACACCACAGCACTCTGGCTCTCTTCTTTAGTCCTTGCTCTGGGCTTTCTAGGCTATGCTCTGGGCTCAGCAAACTGTCCCCTTGATTGATTGAAACAAACCTGTTCTGAAGTTCCTCAAAAGTATTTTCTTCTGAAAATGTGTTGTACTCAAAATATTTGTGTTTTCTATCACTCCAAAAACTAGTTCAGAGGCTTAATCTGCTGTTGGTTTGAGAGAAGGTGAGAGGAGGTCACAAAAAGCCACATCCACTCTCCTTCATCTTTGCTTTGTTCATTTTTAAAATTTGTGGTCTTCTCTTAGGGTAAAAGGGAAATTTTCCCAAGCTTCTTCAATAGGTGACAGCAGCTTCATGCTGCCAGATTCCTTCCTGTGCTGGGTGTGCATGTCCAAGTCCTGCTTGCTATGCTGGAGGTCACTATTTGCCTTCTGTAGTTGCAATGAAAGTCTCACAGGTAGTCTGCTGATCCACATGCTTTTGAACCAGAAGAATGTAGGCAACACTGCAGTATTTTGGTTAGAAGCCTCCCTCTATATTTCCTTGGCCCCTACCTCCATGATCCCTCTGTTTTGCCTATGCTGGCTTGCGTGCCCTCCTGCTTAATTGAGACAGACCTTTCCTGAAATTCTTTCAAAATATATTCTGCTGGAAATTTGTTACACTCCAAATATTTGTGAGTTCTTTCACTCTAAAACCTATTCAGAAATTCGCGCTGATGTTGATTCGGAAGGAAGCCAGTAAGAGCTTTGACATAGATCTGTCTAAACTCTGCCCCTGAAATCCTATTTACAATTTTTGTTGTTAACTCTATTTCCCACCATTTATTATCTTTATCATTTCAACCTGTCCCTTCTCAAAAGTGTTTTAGTACTAATCCCTCCCTCCTTTAATATGTCTTCTTTTTATTATCCTCCTGCTTCCAATATCCCATTACCCTCCTATTTTCCTGAAGATTAAGATAGATTTCTATACCCTATTAAGAATGCATGTTATTTCCTGTTTGAGTCAACTCTTATGAGAGTAATTTTTACTCTCTTCCCCTCAATTCCCTTTCCCCTCTACACTATAAAATATTTTTCTTGCTTCTTTTTTATAGTAGATAATTTGCCCCATTCCACTTCTCCCATTCCCTTTATTCAATTACATTCCTTTCTCATCCCTTAATTTCATTATTTTTAACAATATATTGTATCTTCATTTTCAACTCACATCCTGCCCTCTGTCTACATATGCTCCTTCTAATTATCATAATAATTAGAAAGTTCTAGTGAGTTACAAGTATCATCCTCCTATGTAGGAATGTAAACAGATAAATCTGATTAAGCCCCTTATGATATCACTTTCCTGATTACCTCCTCATACTTCTCCAGATTCCAGTATTTGAAAATCAAATTTTCCATTCAGTTCTTGTCTCTTCATCATGAATGTCTGAAAATCCTCTATTTCACTGAATGATCATCTTTTCCTCTGAAGGATTATACTTAAATTTGCTGAGTAGGAGTTTCTTGATTATAATCCTTGCTCTATTGGTCTCTGGAATAGTTTATTCCAGACCCTCCTGTCCTGTAACATAGAAGTTGCTAAATTTTGTGTCATTCTTACTGTAGTTTCACTCTATTTGAATTGCTTCTTTCTGAATGCTTGCAACATTTTTTTTTTCTTTGACCTGGGAGTTCTAGAATTTTACTATAATATTACTAGCAGTTTTTATTTTGGGATCTCTTTCAAGAGGTGACCAGTGGATTCTTTTCATTTCTATTTCACCCTCTGTCTAGAATATCAGGACAGTTTTCTTTTGATGTCCAGGTTCATTTTTTGATCATGACTTTTGGTTAAACAAATAATTTTGAAATTATCTTCACTGTATCTATTTTCCAGGTCACTTATTTTTTCTAATGAGATTCTTCACATGTTTTTCTATTTTTTCAATGTTTTGATTTATGCTTTATTGTATCTTAATTTCTCATGAAGTCATTAGCTGTCATTTGCTCAATTCTATTTTTAAGGAATTATTTTCTTCAGTGAGTTTTTTTACCTCCTTTCCCAAAAGCCAATTTTGCTTTTTAAGGTATTCTTCTCATTAGCTTTTTTGTATTTCCTGTTGTATCACTCTCAATTATTTGCCTATTTTTCATCTATCTTTCTTACTTAATTTTCAAAATCTCTTTTGAGCTCTTCCATGGCTTGAGACCAGTTTTTATTTTTCTTGAAGTCTTTTAATATAGGAGTTTTGACTTTGATATCATCTTCTGAGTGTTTGTTTTGATTTCCCTTGTCACCATAGTAACTATCTTTTTGCAAATATTTATACATTTATTCTATACATACTTCTCTTTATCAATGCTTTCTCTGGATGCAGACAACATCTTTCTTCATATGTTCTTTCTTGTTAATTTGGTGATTTATAATATTCAAAATGCTTTAATCACTTAATTTTTTTTCTTAAAACATTATTGCTATTACATATACAATGTTCTCTTGGTTCTTCCCATTTCTCACTTTACTATTTTGCTTAAGTATATACATGTTTTTCTAAGATTATTGGGGTCATATTTTCTTTAGGCACAGTAGTATTATACTATGATCATGAACCAAGACTTATTCAGCCATTTCCCAATTGATAGGCACTCCTGCAATTTTCAATTCTTTATCACTACAAAGAAAGCTGCTGGAAATATTTTCTTTTCCTTCCTTTTCCTTTTCTCCTAAGCAATCTTGGAAACAAATCAAATAGTGCTGTGTCAAAGGGGAAAAAATGGAAAGTAATATGATAATTTTAATATATTTAAAAAGAATAAGCTATGGTACACAATAGATTTGCAGCTGTGTTGCAATCATCTTATTTTTTTTCTATTCTACTGTATTATGGAAATATTTCTTAATTTCATAATAAAGTGATTTTTTAAAAAGTAGTGCATCTTTATTAAGCACTTACTATATATCAGGTTTTTTTTTTTTTTTTTTTTTTTTTTTTTTGTAATTAGAATACAAAGGCAAAAATGAGAGAACCTAATCTTCTCTTTAAGGCATAGTAACTTTCAATGGTCAGAATTTTTTTTTTCTTTTGTCGCTCATTTTCCTAGTGTATTTCTTGTCTCTTAATATTTTGTTAAAGTGGGGCTGTTTCCAGGCATGGATATGCATTGTCTCAAGCTTCAGTTTGTGCAGCTGTTTTCAAAGATTCTTCTAGGAGTCTGACCACAAAAAGTTTTTATCTGACCTGGAACTGTTAGGAGTGTCTCAATCCAGTGGTATCTATAAGATCTAACGTGCTAAATCAACAGAGAATACTGTTTAGCTCATACTCACCAGGATTGGGGTCAGTGTTCCACTGACACTACCTGCACTGTCAGTGCACATCAGTCTCCCACCATTTTGCCATAGATTTTCTCCACTGACCTTGGTCACTGGAGTACTCTTTGCTATTTCTGGGCCAAGAGGTCCAGAAGCTTCCAGCATTGCTGCTGATTCAGGGGTCCTACCTTTCTAAAGCTGGTGACCAGGAACCATGGTTGCATCTGGGGCCAGGGCTGTGCTGGGAGTGAACTCTGGTTTTCCACCTAGGTTCCACAGATCTTGTCTGTTGACCTTTCAAGTCTTTTTGGTATCTCTGAGCTGAGAGTTCTGAAAGTCAACAGTACTGCCAGAGATTCAGAAGTCTGGCTGAGGCTGGATCCAGTTGGGACTGGCACTGGGGCTGGGACTACCTGGGAATGCATACCACACTCTCATCCTGGGATCATAAGACTTTTAGAGCTGACCTTCTAAATTGCCTTGGGCTGGAAAATGTTCTACTAATGTTGGGGGTTGTCTGATGCTCTTAAAATTTGAAGGAGTTTTGGAAAGATATTGGACAAGTTTCTACCTTTCCTCTGCCATCTTTGCTCTGCCTCCTTGAATATTATCATTATCATATGGGAAATAATAAGCAGGATGCTTATCATTATCATTAGAAAAACCTGGAAAATTCTCCATATACTCAAGCAAAGTAAAATGTACTGTACACAAAGTAATAGCAATGTTGTGGGATGATCAACTGTGAATGATTTTGCTATTATCAGCAGTAAAATGTTCCATGACTACTCTGAAGGACGTATTTTTAAAAATCCTATCTATACCCAGGGAAGGAACTACTATTATGCCTAATATAAATTAAAGCATATGTTCTCTGTCTCTCTCCCTTTTTATCTCTCCTTCTTTATTTTTCTTGAGGATTTTTTTTTTGTAGTAGGAGATCTGTATTTTCTTTTTCAATATGACTTTTATGAAAATGTTTTGCATAGATTCAGATATTTCCTTAATGAGCACTGAACATGGATATAAATAAGGCAGAAAAGGCAGAAAATATAAAACTTGAAAGTTTAAAAAAATGTAAAAATTGCTTTTAAAATGTAACTGGGAAAAATATCAAATAAATAAATTTAAATAAAATACATCAGGGTAGCACAGATTAATTAAATATTGGAAAGGCTTTAGCTTATCCAATAAATCATTATGGAAACACATAAAACATTGAAATTCTTGACTCTGTTCCGAGATATATTACCTAGTCCACAATAACTTTTAATGAACTTTTTTAAAGTCAACAATGAGCTCATTGTGATATTCTCAAATTTTTGAAACATTTAAAATTAAGCTATATTGTTGTTGTTGTTTTTCATTTGTCACAACTGCTTTTATAGAAGATGATGCCATTATTTGGCTATATGAACACATACAGTAAGCACTGAAGACAAAGCTTATGGATAGGGGCTGAATTATTGGAAAGTGCCTTCAGTTCTTCCATTGTATATCAGTTGATGCAGTTGAAATACCCCTCCCCCACCTTTTTTTTTTTTTAATAACTTTTTATTGACAGAACCCATGCCAGGGTGATTTTTTACATTATCCCTTGCACTCACTTCTGTTCCAATTTTTTCCCTCCCTTCCTCCATCCCCTCCCCCAGATGGCAAACAGTCCTATGCATGTTAAATAGGTTATAGTATATCCTAAATACAATATATGTGTGCAGAACTGAACAGTTCTCTTGTTGCACAGGAAGAATTGGATTCAGAAGGCATAAATAACCCGGGAAGAAAAATAAAAATGTAAGCAGTTTATATTCATTTCCCAGTGTTCTTTCTTTGGGTGTAGCTTAAGCTATGTTATTGTAAAGATGTGGTTTACTGCCAAATATTTTTTATGAAAGTTTATTTTCTTCTCACGTAGTTACTAAAATGTCCACAATCCATATGTACATTATTTTCTTCATAATATTGGAAAAGTATCCATATTTTAAATATTTTTTTCAAGTCCTTTTAAAATATTTTAAATGTTTTCAAATTTTTCCAAGCATTAAATATCCAATCATTTTCAGACAATTTTACATTGATCTTTCAGTATCTTTACTATCCCTTTTGCAATTCCAAAACAGCTGCATCTATATTTGAAGTTATTGTTTCCTTTCTAAAGTATTCTTACCATTTCCACTTTGTGATGTGGTACTTAGGAATTTTAATGTTAAAAACTAATGGTGTAATGTCTGGGCTAGCTTTCTGGAGGTCCTTCAGACAGGCTTTGGTCTCAGCAGGATGGACAGGAATAGATTCTAAAGTGTTTATTGTCTCCTTCACAGTCTGTGTCTGTCACAGTCTGACCCAGTCTTGATTTTAGTGGAGGAGTGTAGGAGACAGGAGAACCACCAGGAGAATGGTCAAAGATGGAATGTCTCATTTCCAGTTCTCTCAGCCTTTAAATACCTCAGTATAATTACATCATTATAGCACACTAAATATGTACAAACTAGATAACTATTGTATCACCATACTAAGTACTAAGTATATGTGAACAAGAGAACTATCATTTCATTAATCATACTGAGTTAACACCCTCCTCCAAGTATCTTTGCTTCAAATATACTTTTCTCAGAGTTCCCCAATATCAGTGGTTCTCTACAAATGGAGTAACCCTACTGTCATACATGAAGAAAAGATTCCATTAAAATGTTGTTGTAGATCCCACCCATCCACCCAAAATAATTCTTGGCTATTATGTTCTTTCCTTCATCTTTAAGTACTCTCAAAAATATTTCAATTAGCTGTATCTCTCACAAAGTGTTCATAAGACTTCTTTTTCTTTTCATTGTTTCTATGTCTCATTGTAATTTTTTCTGACTCTTCTACTACACTTTGTTTAAGTTTTATAGATGAGTTTTTATTTTAAACTGAGATTGACCTTGAATTCATGTCTAATTTGCAAGGAGAACAAGTCTTTGCTGATTGAAACATTGACTTCTAAATTTCATTTGTAGTTCTCGAATTGTATCATTAAACAACTTTTCCAAAATATAATAATGGGTATAGATGCCTGTCCTTTTATCTATATCTGATTTAAGTAGAACTGTGTGTTATATCTTTATATTTTCTTATTTGTAATATTCTGGTGGTGATGTGTCATTTTCAGTCATTTCTGACTCTTCATCATCACATTTAGGATTTTCTTGGCAAAGATATAGAAATGGCTCTATTTCCTCTCCAGCTAATTTTATAGAAGAGGAATTGAGACAAATAAATGTAAGTGACTTTCCTGGGGTCATACAGATTATCAATATATGTGATCAGATTTGAACTTTAAAATATGACTCTTCCTGACCCCAGATATATCTCTTTATATACAGTGCACTGCCTAGATGCCCCTATTAATTTCCTAAGTTGCTTCCTAATGTTTCATTATTTGTTAAATCTTTTCTGTAATAAGAATAATTACCCAAGAAGTACCTCTCAGAAAAACTAAGTATAATCCTTCAGAGAAAAAGGTAGAAATTCAATGAAATAGAATATTTTTCAAGCATTCATGATGAAAAGATCAAAGCCGAATGTAAAATTTGATTTTCAAATACAGGACTCTAGAGAATCATAACAAGGTGATCAGAAAAGTGATATAAGTGACTTATTAAGGTTTATCTATTTACATTCCTATTTGGGAGGATGGTACTTATAACTCAGAATTTTTTCATTATCATGACAAAACATACACATGCACACATATATCTCAGAGGGCACAGATATTAGCTGAATATGAAGAGATAATATATATTTTAATATATTTTAATTATGAAATTAAGGAGTGAGAAAGGAATATCATGGCAAAAAGGAAAGGGGGAAGAGGAATGGTGTGAATTATCTGCCATAAAAAGGAAAGAAAAAGCTTTTGTGCTGGAGGGGAGGAGAAGGAAAAGAAAGTAAATGAGTGAGTGAATCTTACTCTTATCAAAATTTGCTCAAAGAGGAAATAACAAACATACTCAATATGAGTATAGAAATCTATCTTATCCTGCAGTAAAATAGGAGGGAAATGGCATATGAGAAGGGGGAGGATGATAAAAGAGAGGTTCATATTGGGCGAGAGTGGTCAGTACCAAAGCACTTTTGAAAAGGGACAGGGTAAAAGAAGAGAGAAAATAAATATTAATAAATGTTAGCATTAGTAATTTGAAAAGAATTTAAAAACACGTTTCTCTGATAAGATCATATTTCTCAAACAGAGAGAACTGAGTCAAATTTATAAAAAATAAGTGCCATGTACAAATTAATAAATGATCAAAACATAAAATTTATGTCTAAAGGGCTATAAATTTATGCATATCTTTTAACCTATCAACATTACTACTAGGCATGAATACCCAAAGAGATTCAATAACAAGGACAATGATTTACTGTGAAGGCCACAGAAAGTGGGGAACCCTGGGAGAAGTAAAAGACCCTTTAGTTTAGTAAGGATGTCTGCTGACATGTCTGGTTTGGCTTCCCATCCCCACCAAGGGCATCTTGGACTTCCTGAGAAATCAGCGGGTATCATAACAATCTGTTGTTTACTTGAAGCAGAGTTATACTGACATGGCAAGGAGACATGTGCACACAATAGCAAGTTGTTTATGTGGTACCACATGTATAGTATCCTATAGTTACCTTATGCAGAGTATTCTATAGTTACATAAGTATTACATAAGCATAGGGTATATAAGGCTGATGACTTTTTGAATAAATGGATTCCTGTTTGACTATCCTCAAGAGTTTCACCTTATCTCTCCTCACCCAAGATCAGGGCTCATCCACGTATTAATGTCCTCCTGTGAGCAGATCCAGATATTTGTTGCCTAACATAGGGCATCGGACGTAGGCATAGAAGCTTGGCTGATGAAATAATGCAGAAACCCCTAGTACCCAGGAAAAGGAAAAGTATAACAGGCAATGGGAAGATTTGGAAAAGGCTACTTTTTGTTTTCCATCCAAAATGGGGTAAGTACTAATAAAGGAGCCTCCCTCTCAAAGGAAGTATGAAAAATGCTTAGTTAGTTAATAAAAGAACAACATTTGTTAGAAACTCAGAAGCAGATCGCTGACTTCTTAGATATTGTTCAGTACATGTCCCTGTTACTCCCTAAAGATAAGACACTGGAGCTAGAGAAGTGGAAGATAGTGGGAGAACAATTAACTGAATATTGTCATTCCACAGGCTCTCACTCAATCCCTGAGCACACATTCCTTATGTACAATGTAATAAAACTGGCTTTGAAATATCCTACAAATTATCAAGGAAAGAAAGCTTTTAATGTAGGGTGCCAAACAAAGGAGGATGAGGGAAACAAACAAAAATATGGTGCTGACAACAGTAATGGGTACAACACATCGAATAAAAACAAAGACAAAGATGGCACTGGGAGGTTTGATGGGCATGACATTTCTCCATCCCCCAGCTCAGCTCAATCTCCCTCTACACTTGCACTTTGTGACCCATTACTTTTTCATCCTCCTCTCCCAACTGAACCTTTGTGGGCAGGAGATGGAAAAACAGAAAAGGTGGTGACATCATCAGCACCACCAGTGCTGCCGTCTTGTCCTTACTCCTATGCCCCGATTCCAAGAGGCACTGATTAAGGCAAAGGTGAAGGGATAGGAGAAATTTAGGTTGAAAATGGAAGCATATCCTGTAATTGAAGAATCAGACCCTGATGGGCCTCCAGATCGATCAGGAGAAGACATACTACTTTTGATTTGGAAGTTACCAAGGATCTTAAAAAAGGCTTGTACTCTCTATGGGCTTACATTACTTTGTGTTAGAATGTTATTAGAAAATTTGGCTTATGAAATCTTAAGCCCTAATTATTGGAAATCTATAGCAAAAACATTTTTATAACCTGGACAGACTGAATAGTCTACTCTGTTGAACACAAGCCCAACAAAATAGGCAGCCTGGAATCAATATACAAGTTATCTTTTAACAACTGACAGGCAGGGATCCTTATGCAGACACCTTCACACACATGAATTACCCTTTGACCACATCTGAGCAAATTGCTTCTGTGGCCATTAAAGCATGGGGTGCTCTCCCAGAAAAACAGGACAAAAAGGAACATTTACTAAAATAGTTCAGGGTCTTAATAAACCCTTTGCAGACTTGATGGGGCGTCTGCAGACCATGGTTAAATGGACTATTGGAGAAAATGAAACAATAGAAATCATGATATGTTATGCTAGAGAAAACGCTAATGAAAATTGTAGAAAAGATGTTCTGGAACTGAACATTTTCAGTTCATCTAAAAACACATCCTTTAGATAATAAGGTGCTGCACTATAATGGGCACACATGCCTTTTATACCCAGACAATGATGCAGGCCTTTCAAGACCTAAACATGGGAAAACAGTGATCATTCCAGAACAACGAGACCCAAGCCTTATCCAGTACTGGTGGCTAGAATCTTGTCAAAGGCCATTATGTGGGTAATACAATTATCTGAAATAATGCCTAACAAGATATATACCTTTTATACCAATGTACAAATTAGGGTGTGATGTGAAACCATGCCAGAATGGCAAATTTCACTGGTGATGGCACTAATACTCCTTATGGATAGCCCAACTACTACATAATTGGCCACTGGGTTTTTGAAGAAACATTTTCTTAAGACCCCTCTTCAAAGACCAAACATCTTTACAGATGCAATCAAACATAACATCTGTACTGTTTATTCTCCTGACTTACCTATAAAAAGAGTAGTCAGAATTTCCCTTCAGGCTACACAGCAGAATGAGTTGGGTACAATTATGCTAACATTTATTATCCAGTTGATGTAAACATAATATCTGATTTGGCTTATTCAGTAGGGGTAGTACAAAGAATTGCCACAGCCCAGATAAAATTTGTAGCCTCTAATATATATCAGCTTTTTTTTTCTGAGATAATTGAGGTTAAGTGACTTGCCTAGGGTCACACAGATAGGAAGTATTAAGTGTGTGAGGTCAGATTTGAACTCAGGTGTTCTTGACTTCAGGGCTGGTAGTGAACCATCTGGTTTCTCCCACATATCAGATTTTTTAAAGAACTTCAGGAACAAGTGCAAAACTTCCCAGGTAAATATTATCCCTTGCATGTCCCTTTTCATATTGGCCTTCCAGGGCCCATTTTCCATGGCCACATGAAAGCTGATTGCCTTCTCACCATAGTTGCCTCCACTCCCCTAATGCAAGCCACCCAAGAATCGCATTCTAGATATCAGTAGGCTGCACAAGCTTTACATCTGCAGTTTGGGATAACAAAAGAGGAAGCTAGGAATATAGTAAATGCCTGTACAATTTGCTTCCCTTTCCATGCTCCTATGCCCCCTCCAGGGAAGAATCCTCATGGTTTAAGACCTAGTAAAATTTGAAAAAAGGAAAAAAGATGTGACCCATTATAAAATTTTTGGCCATCTGTCCTTTATCCATGTTATTGTGGACACCTGAGAGGTTTTACTTTTGCAGTATCAGTGACAAAAGAGACGACCTGTGTAGTCACTGAATTCCTTACACTGGCCTTTGCAATTATGGGCGTGCCACAAGCAATAAAAACATAATGGACTTGCATACAATCCCAAACATTTTGCCAGATTTTGTGCACAGTATCAGATTTTACACACCACTGGCATACGTTCAGTTTTCAGAGACAGACAATAATAGAGAGGCAGAACTGAGATATCAAGATGCTCCTCCAAAAACAAAAGAAGGGGAGCCAAGGTTAACCCTAGAGAACTTCTAAACTTAACCCTATATGCTATTTTGGTTTTTTTTTTTTTTTTTAATGAGGAATCACTGTCTTCAGCAGACAGGTTTCATAAACTGCTGGAAGGGCAGCATCTAGTATGAGCAGCTCCAGTATCTTTAAATAATAACCAGGTGATGTGAAGAGATCTAGAGATTGGTGAATAGAAGGAACCAGATAAATTAACTGTTTGGGGCAGAGGATTTACTTGTGTCTCTACATATGAAGAAAGAATCCAATGGGTGCCAAAATGTGGCATCTACCTTGTCCATCAGAGAGAAATGGAAAAAGAAAAAAAGATCATTAAAACAGAGAAGGCCCAGGAAATACTCCCTAACTGTGCCCATGAGGTCATCTTAGCGAATATTACAATGACCAATGAAGTAATTTCTAATGAGACCACTGCAGGACTTCAAAACCTGCAGGAATCATGGGATTCCCTAGCACATGAAGTGATGTATAATAGATTGGCTTTGGGCTATCTTTTGGCTGCTGAAGGAAGGGTATGTTTGCTTGTGAATTCTTCTTGTATGTATATCAATAGCTCACAGAAAGTGATCACAAATGTACACCATCCACATGAGGCAGCTCAATGGATGAGATTCACAAGACAATAATTATTTTCTGTACCTTCCTTCTGGGACTCTTGAAAGTCCTTCATTGCTTCTTGTTGACTCATATTGTTTGTTATAGTACTATTTGCCTATGGGATTCCTCCCATGCTGAATCTTGTTATTCACCATTTTATGGATCTGACCACCATGTATAACTGCTCCAATGAAAACAAAAAATAGGGAGATATAGGGGTCCATGTATAATTGAGGACTATGAGTGAGGTATAAGACCTTTCAGTCCTTTAAGGAACTCTACTGACAAGTCTGGTTTGGCTCCTCATCCCTCCTAAGGGCATCTTGGGCTTCCTGAGAAGTCAGGGGGTGTGACAACCTATGATGTACTTGAAGCAGTTATGCTGACATGGCAAGGAAACATTTGCACACGATAGCAAGTTGTTTATGTGCTCCTGCATGTGAAGCATCTTATAGTTATGTAAGTGTATTACATAAGCATAGGGTATGTGAGATTGAGCATTTCTTTGAATAAATGGGCTCATGCTTGACTATCCTCCTGAGTTCCTCCTCTTCATTCCTCACATAAGATCAGGACTCGGGCTGGTAAAGAAGTCCTCCAGTAAGCAAATCTGGACAGCACATATATACAAAAATTATTCATAGCAGCACTCTTCTCAGGGCAAAAAATATATATACAAATTGAGAGGATGTCCATAAAATGGGGAATGACTCAATAAACTGTGATATGTGTTTGTAATGGAATGTTATTGATCTAGTGGAAGTGATAAGCAGAATGCTCTCAGGAAAACAAAAGAAAAACAAAAAACCTGAAAAGTCTTCCATGAACTAAAGCAAAGAAAAATATATTGTATAGAAAGTAATACCAATGTTTTAGCATAACCAGCTGCAAATGAATTTACTATTCTCAGTAAGGCAATCATCCACAATTACTCTGAATGACTTATAATGAAAAATCCTACCAATACCTAGAGAAGGATTGAATGAAGGATTGAAACATTCTCTCTTTTTCTCTATCTCTTTTTTAAACTTAATTTTTCTTGAGGGTTTTTATTTTCATCACTGTGAGAGATTTACATTTTTCTTTCACAACTTGACTTTTAAGGACATATTTTGTATAATTTCAAATATAGGTTCTTAATTGTGGGTGGGCATAAGAAAGAGAATCTAGAATCTCAAACTTTTAAAAACTTTTTTTTTGTTTGAATGTAATTGGAGGAAAACTATTAAATAAATAAATACAAATTTTAAAAGGAAATAAAAAAAATCACAGATTGATTACTAAAACAATTTTCATGTCAGTAAGCTGTTTAAACATAATAAATTCCATTGTGGTGATATTATCTGATTTTTGCCCAGTCCAATATTCCCTTACTGGATCAGAGAGACTAGGGCTAGATATAGAGACCAGGTAGGTATTGTGATAAACATGATAATTAAATGTCTTGAAAATGATGAAGTTATAGAGAAGATGTATCATGATACTGAGAAACACTAAGTTCTATATAACTGAGAAAACATAAATTTATGGCCTCCTCTACCTCTAATCTCAAATCCAAGGTTTTTCATAATCTCTCTGCTCTTTGTTGTCTAACTTTATTCTTTAGCATTCTTCAGTGTGATCTTTATATTTCAGCAAGCCACTCATCTAACTGTCCTTTCATATCTGTTTTATGATGTCTTTCTCTTATAATCAAATCTGTGATTCAAATGAGATTATCAACCTCGCTTCTACCAAGTCCCATAACTATATTGACTTGATCTTTCTAGTGCTACAAGAAAATGACCTTCTATACAATGAAGACACTTTGATAAAAACCTAATTTATTCATTTAAATTAAATATGCTCCCAATTTTCACTTTTAAAGTGATTGTTATAACACACATTCCATTTGCTTCATTAAAAAAAAAAAAAGATTCTACCAGCAATTTAGGAGAATGATCCTCTTTCATCAGTTAAAAAAGGTGATTATATAATTATGCAAAGACTGAAGGATGTATTTAACTTTTAAGATATATGGCTAATTTTTGGAGAACTCTATTGCTCCCAGAATTTGAAAAAGCTTGTTATTTAAATACAATATTCAGTAATTAAGATACTGCTGCTAAAAGCATAGAGAGCTTTTGTTGACATCAATGATAGGCAGTAGGCCCTAAGAAACATTGCAATATCCCCAAATAATATATATGTTTTAAAAGCAAATTTGGCATTTTAGAATGGAGAACTGACAAGAAATGCCTTGCTAAAATTCTTAATACCCACAGTAAAAAGATGCCCTTTATTGTTGTCATTAATCTGCTGCCTTCACAAATACATCCTCTGATGCCACCAAGCTGAAATATCATAGGGATTTTGTAATGTCTATAATTAATTAAGACTCATATTAATTATAAATATATATTATATACACTACATAATACATAAGTACCTGTTTAATGATCAATAAAATCATTATTATAATTAATACTTATGAGCAATCTATAAAAAAATAAGAGATGAACAAAAGTTGTGTAAGTACTAGTAGAAAGTATAGGTTACATGATTTTTGCCAGTCAAAAATTACTTAAGGTAACTGCAATGAAGAAGGCAATGGAATAAAAAATTCAAAAGTAAAACAGAGTGAAATCTACATTTATTATGAATAATCAGTATAAAAATTTCCTTTCACAGCAAAACTTTCATTTTCATTGTTAGAGCTCCATTCAATAAAGACTGCACTTACACATCCAACAGAGAGGGAGGCTTCTGGCAGTAATTTAGTTATAGGAAAACAGAAATCATGGATTTCTTGCAGATGTGACTTTAGGGTTAAATGATCTGGATAACTTATATAACTAAGCATATTCAAGTGGAAGTTTTTAGGTCCTTGAATGAGAGGACATAAGGAAATAGGGTTGGGGAGAGGGGGTGATTTCTAATGACTATCTGACCAAAAGAAAAATGCTTTGGCCTTGAAATTCCCAAGCCCTAACAGTTATATAAAGCAACCCGAACTTAGTCACTGGGAAAGGAAGCAAAAAATAAACAGCCCTCAAAAATACCCCCTAAAATAGATAGCATATTATTGACACCATGCAAACAGCTAACGACTTTCATTTGAAACACTCATTCTATTTTCAGGAAAGATGTAAAATGCTTAACAAAAGGCACTTTAGGATGGGTGTTTTTAGCAAAGAGAGAAAAACAAATAGAGATGTCAGAACTTAATAGATTAAAAAAAATTGGGGAAATAAAACTCATACTTTGTTAAGAATTTTTAAAAAGTAATGTTGTTGTTTTCCAAGATATTTTATTAATTAAACATATTTCTTTAATGCTGTTGAGGTTCAAGGGGGACCCCAAAATGTTGGGGTTCCAGACTGGCATCATGAGGTGTCTCAAAATAATTTGCAGACCCAGATCCATCTCCAAGTCAAGAGGCAAAAGTTTATTAGAATTGTAATGCCAATTAAAGTGAGCTAAATTCCAAAAGAAGTTAGCAATAAGCCAGGAAGATAACTTTATAGGGAAAAAAAAAATTAAAGGAAGCAGGTGCTTCATGTCCTTGATATGCTAACTTTATGTCTTAGAGTTGAGTTGAAAAGTGGTCTGGTTTTGACTTTGTCAAAAGTGCAAGTGCATTACCCATACTTCTGGAGGTATGTTTTTAGCCTCAAAACATCACTAGGTCAAATTGCTGGCACCCAATTTTGTTCTGCACCTGAGTCAATTTTAAGTACCTCATTATTGTTGCTTGTTAGTCTCCAAAATCTTGTTATCATAGACCAACAGGCTGACAGCCAGCAGTATTTGTTGTATTTGTTGGCTCAGCATCCTAGTCATATAGAGTAAACTAGGGCAGGATAGCCTAGGGAAA
This sequence comes from Antechinus flavipes, assembly GCF_016432865.1. Lineage (NCBI taxonomy): Eukaryota > Metazoa > Chordata > Mammalia > Dasyuromorphia > Dasyuridae > Antechinus > Antechinus flavipes. Next base: position 404,358,026 of record NC_067400.1, read on the forward strand.
GAAATACATCATTTCCAACTATATCACTCCCAAGGCCACATGGCCTTAGGGTTATTGTTATATCCTAAGGGCTATCCACATCAATGAAACCTCTTTTATAGTTCAAATATTAATTGAAAATCAAATGTCAGGTTAGCAAATGATGTTTTAAACGCATCTCTTTACTAACAGAATTTTTCTAAACCCTAGTCAATGGTTTGGACTGTACCAAAACTACTGACTAAGGTTTAGAAAAATTCTGAAAGAAAATGGAAATCCCTTTGAAATTTGTTGTGGCACTGAAATAGCACTAAGCCATATATTGTAAAAATTGTTATTGTAATCATTGCAAAAATAAATTCCAAATTTCAGATCTATAATTAGTCCAAAGGATAATGCTATTCAAAGACTTTTCTATATTAATAGCAAGAAACACTGGTTATGACCCTTAGCAATAATTATAAATTACACTGAGTTAATTAAAACAGCTCAGAATGAACTAGATGTTTCTAAGAGAATGTTAAAGCTGGAGGATACCTCAAAAATAATATAATCCAATCTTCATTTTATAGATCATCAGTGTTCAGATCACTGAAATGACTTACTTTCCTAGATCCATATAACCAATGAGGATCAAAATCAAAATTAGAATTCAAGTCTTCTGTGTTGTTTTCTTTATTTCTCAGGTTGTAGTAATCTTTTTTCCCCCCTATTGAATAAATCAGTGTTCTATAATGAGAAAAATCACTTACTATTTGTGATTTTATTGTCCTGTTCCTAAACAATGTAGTAACCTAGGTAAGTTCGTCTTTGTCCAAACTTCTTATATTTTCTCATTTTGTTAAATGAGAATAATAATATTCACAAAACTTAGCATTCAGAGATGTGAGGAAAATATGTAAAGAACCAAAAATAATAAGGAAAAGTAAGCTGTCATTATTATTCTAAATACATTTCTTATATCTCTCTATAGATGTACCTTTACAAGTTTATTTTCCCAGAGTATTCAATTCCATTTATTAATTTTATATTATAATATTATATATATATATATTATATTATATAAATTAATTTTATATTATACAAGATTCTTAGTCATACTAAATTAATTTTCCAATATTTATCTCATTATAACTTTTGAAGTTCCATTGTTGGTATCAACATGAGACTGTAAGATGCTCCTCTTAGTGTCCCAGCATGCACTATAGGTTCCATTAAATGTTTATTGACTGACTGACTTCTGAGACAGCTAGGTTCATAGAGTGCTGGAAGATTTGCATTCAAATTAGCCCCAAACAATTTTTGACTATGAACCTGAGCAAGTCACTTAACCTGTTTCCAAAACTTGAAAAAAAAAAAATAAAAGGACCCAATATCTCCTCTCAGGATTGTTGAGAGGAGGAAATGAGATATTTCTAAAGCACTTAACACTGTGGTCACTGTGCAGTAGGCACTATCTTAATAATTAATTCCTATCCTTCCCCCTTCACATCTGTCTGGAAACCCCTGAGCTTTGCAATATAAAATTCTGAACAGTGTAATTTTTCAGAACTTCTTGGAAGTCTAGTAGGGCTACATTAGCAATAAGGGGGAGGAAAGAACAGTAGGGATGGTCTCAGTTTGGTTTTAGTGACCATTTATAAAGAAATAAAATTATTTTCAGGTGCTAAAATTCTTACTATGTGTTGGTATCAATAGCAGGTGGTAATAGAGAGCTAGATAAAGAAAACTGTCAATAATTTACCAAGTCAAGATATTTATTAAACATTCTTGTACTACTCACCATCCCCTTTTTTTTTTTTTCTTTTGGGTGGAGTTTCCAAGACAACTCATTTCTTTTCAGGGTCTTGTTTTCCCTTATCAAGCAACTTACTCTATTTTCCTGCCTTCCATGTCTACCCTGTTCTTCAAAATTCAATTCAGCAAATTATCTGAGACATGAAAGAACAATGAAAATGAAGTTTATTTACTTCAGTTTTTACAATGCTTATGTGTTGATGATATCTGAATTTATAAGTACTCAATTCAAATGCCAATATTCAAAACCTCTCTTCCACTTTGTCCAACTATGCTAAATTAGCTGTTAGCTGTTTAAGACATACCAAACATTAAGCATTAAATAAAGCACATAAATAACATTTCCATGGATCATTAGTTTTTTTTTAATATATCTGCTTTAATTTAATTTAATTTAAAATATTCGATTGGATTAATACTAGATCTCCTTATCTCATAGGCTCAAGTTCAGGGATGACTTAAGAACCTGAACTAAAACTCCCCAAATCCAACTTCAACGTCTTAAACTCCTGCTTCTAGGAGTTCTTAGAGATGAGAAGAAATTCTCTATCAAAATCTGCATTTTTACACAATATATTTCTCTCTTCTGGAAATCTAGAACTTAACCCTCTTCAATGCTATTTTCTGTCTTGATCCATTTCCTAAATCTAGATATCAATTTATCTAGCTAGAAAGAAGATGGATGTATGCATGAATGGATGAACAAATGGATAGATAGGTAGATATAGATATGGTTATGTATATTTCAATTTGATGATGCCAATCTCAAAATAACTAACTTCAAAATGATTAAATTCTTTTTTTTAAATAATACAGGGAGGAGAGCAAATTATCAAAGAGTCACCCTATGTGAAATCTGAAAAAAAAAAAAAAACAATTTTCTATTGCATTCACTATCACTAAATTTCTTTTTAAATATCTTTTGCTTTTTTCTTATTTATTTTTAATGCATATTGCTTTTGATTCATATTGGGAGAGAAAATCAGAACAAAAGGGAAAAATCATGGCAGAGAAAAAAAGAAAAGAAAAAAAAGTGGATATAGCATGTGTTGATTTACATTCAATCTCCATAGGTTTTTGTTTTGTTTTATTTTGTTTTCTGGAGACAGATGGCATTTTCTATTCAAAGTCTATTGGGATTGCCTCAGATCAGTGAACCATTGAGAAGAAGCAAATCTTTCATAATTGATCACTGCTTACAGAGTACAATGTATTCCTGGTTCTGCTTGCTTTGCTCAGCATCAGTTCATGTAAATCTTTCCAGGCCTTTCTAAAATAAGTTTGTTCATCATTTTTATAAAACAATTACATTTCATTATTTTCATATGGCATAACTTATTCAGTCATGTTCCAACTGATGGGCATCTATTAATTTTCCAATTCTTGGCTACCACAAAAAGTGCTGCTACAAACATTTTTGCACATTTTTCCTTCCCTTATGGTTTCCTTGGAATAACAGAAAGTAGTGCCCTCTTGGGCCAAAGGGTATACACAGTTTCATAGCCCTGTCAGTATAGTTCCAAATTACTCTCCAAAATGGTTGGATCAGTTCACAACTCCACCAACAATACATTAGTGTCCCAATTTTCACACATCACCACCAACATTTGTATTTTTTTTTTACTGTCATCTTAAGCAATCAGAGAGGTGTGAAGTTGTATCTCAGAGTTGTTTTAATTTGTATTTCCTCATTAGATAATGATTTAGAATATTTTTTCATATGATTATAGATGGCTTTAGTGAAAAATATCCCTTCATATCTCTTGATCATTTATCAATTGAAGAACGTCTTGTAATCTTATCAATTTGTTACATTTTTATATATTTTAGAAATGAAACCTTTATCAGAATCAGTGGCTGTGAATTTTTTCACAATTTTGTATTTCCCTTTCAATTTTGTTTCTGTTGGTATTGTTTATGTAAAGCCTTTTTAATTTTATGTAATCAAGTTGTCCATTTTACCTTTTATAATAGCCTCTAGTTATTCTTTGGTCATAAATGTGTATCTTCTCCAAAGATCTAACAGGTACATTTTCTCACGTTCTCCTGATTTCCTTATGGTAATGCCCTTTATTCCCAAATCATGTATTAATTTTGACCTTATTTTTCATAAAGAGTACGAAATGTTGGTTTTTCTGAGTTTCTGACTTATTGTTTTCCAGTTTTCCCAGCAATTTTTATCAAATATTGATTTTTTTTATCACATAAATTGGAGTTTAAGGGTTTATCAAATACTATATTACTGTAGACCTTGATTATTGGGTCATGTGTATCTAATCTGTTCCACTGACCCACCGCTCAATTTCCTAGACAAACAATTTTGATAACTGATGCTTTACATTATAGTTTTAGTTCTGGTTTTGCTAAATCACAATTTTTTCCCATTCCTTCTATTGACATAACTTATTGTTCTTCCAGATGAATTGTATTTTTTTAGTTCTATAAAATTATTGTTGGCACTTTGATTGGCATGGCACTGAACAAGTAGACCAATTTAGACAAATATATTAGCTTGGTTTAGCATGAGCAATTGGACTTTTTTTTCCCAATTGTTTAGAGATGACTTTATTTGTATTCATAGTGTTTTATAATTTTAAATGCAATTTCTCTTTCTATCTCTTCCTGCTGGGCTTTGTCAGAAATACATAGAAGTTCTGATGGTTTGCATGGATTTTTCTTATATCCTGAAACTTTACTAAAGCTTTTATTTGTTTTAAGCAGATTTTTGGATGATTTTCTAGGATTCTCTTAAGTATATCATCATATCATCTGCAATGAATGATAGTTTTATTTCCTCATTGCCCATTCTAATTCCTTTAATTTCTTTTTCTTTTCTTATTGCTAAAGCTAACATTTC